>NC_090445.1:731344133-731969133 GCF_031143425.1 Pleurodeles waltl
AGTACTTCACAACTGGGGAGCGTCTGAAAAACGAGACCGTTTATGTTATCCATCATGAAAATCACTTTTATGGCACCTTAAACCTGAGGGTTTTTCTAGGAGCCAAGACCGTGTGCCCCCAGTGCAACACGCAGCAACTCACCAATGTCAAATGCATTATAAAAAGTGTCAGAGGGACGGTTGCATTGTAGTCGCCGCGCAGAAGGTGCAGTGTCGCACATATAATCTGTTTTGTCGCTTGCAAAACTGTTTGAGCATATACAACAGGTTTGTTCGCTGCCGCCTTAAAAGAGACTGCAGGGGCTTCGGGCATTATGTAGCCTTTGAGCATATATGCAACTGCATGAAATGTCCCAGGTATAAGGTGTCTTTTCAGGCAGGCACAGAACACAAGTGTTACATGGTTAAACGGTGGCCCCCACCCAAAACAGAAGACTACATAGTGTTTGATATAGAGTGTACACAAGAGACAGGTGTACACCAACCTAATTATATTTATGCTCATCATCTAACTTCCGATGACAACTGTTAGTTTGAAGGTTGCTTATGCATGAACAATTTTCTCAGCACTTTCATTCAGCCAAAATTCAAAGGTTATACTATGATGGCTCATAACTCAGAAGCGTATGACACGTTCTTAATGTTGCAAAGCATGATTCGTGAAAAGATGCCCATAGAACTTATCACCCAGCTCTCAAAACTGATATTGTTGACCGTTGTGCCTTTGCAAATAAGGTTTATTGATAACCTGAATTTTCTGCCCATGAAATTGAGCAAACTGCATTTGGCTTTTCGTGGAGTAAAGACTATTTCCCCCTCTTTTTCAACACCTGGGTGGATAAGAATTAAGAGGGCTCCACTCCTCCGCCCGAAAACTACAATGTTGAGTACATGATGCATGCTGAGAAATAGAGCTTACTACAATGGTATGGTGAAAACCATGAAAATAACTTTCATTTTCAAACCGAGTTGAAAGCATGGTGTCAGGCTGATGTAATGATCTTACGAAAAGCCTGCAACCTTTTCAGAGACGTAGTGGTGGAGGGTTGAAGCCCGACACGCCCCAGATGGCAAAGACCATAGAATACATAGACCCTTTCCAAAATAATATGCTGGCTTCCATGTGTATGTCTATTTACAAACACATGTTTTTGAAGCCCAGCAGCATAGCTCTAGGACAGCCCGGCCTCTATAATGGCCTCTATAATGGAAAATAGAAGTGTTATTCAACCCCCTCTATCCAATGGCACATGTACATCTCTGACAAGGAAAATGTATTCATTCAACACGCCTTACAGAGTGGTGAATACCGATTTGGACCTTATTATCTAGACAGCTACGCTATAATTAACGGGGTGCCAACAGCTTTTGAGTACAATGGTTGTTTTTACCATGGTTGTCCCCGCTCTTACAAGCCCCTTGAGTTTAATAGACTGCTGGGTGCCAAGTTTGAACACTTACCCCCCCGTACTCTGGTGAAGGCTGGATATGGTGAAAACTGAGGCTTTGTAATGAAAACTCTCTGGGAGCATGAGTGGTTAGATATGATAAGATCAGATGCAGAACTCGTGTCTTTTATAAAGAGTCATCAGTTACCCGAACCTATAGAGCTCCGTGACACCATATTTGGAGGGCGTAAAAATGATATACAGTTGTACAGGGCTGTGGGTGAGGGTAAAATAAATACACTATTACTACTTCACAAATCTGTATCCCTTTGTGAACAAACAGAAGTTATGCCCTCTAGGCCACCCACCATCATATATAGGGATTTTAAGCCCATAGGTGAATACTTTGGGCTCATTAAATGCCAAATCTACCTGCCCGACGGTTTAACTTCCAGGTGCTAACGTACAGAGTTGATGGTATGCTAATGTTTCCATTATGTCGAACATGTGCTGAAAGTAAAGAGACTAGCAAGTGCAGACACAGTGATGAATGGAGGATGGTGACCGGTACCTGGTGTAGCATTGAGGTACAAATGACCCTACAGAAAGGATATAAACTTGGTAAAATATTGGAAATATGGTACTTTGAAAGGACGGCAACCAAACTCTTTTCTGACTATATCAACTTATTTTTGAGAGACAAGCAGGAGGCTTCAGGGTTTTCAGAATGATGTGTTAATGAGGACTCTAAGCAAACGTACTTCGACGATTACAATGACCCGAGTTCATCGAGGTCAACCCAGCAAGGCGGCAGTAGCCAAGCTCTGCCTAAACTCCTTATGGGGAAAATTCGCACAGCGTACAAACTTGTCAAACACAACCATAATAATAATAATAATCCTGGTGAGTTGTTTAGCCAGTTTGCCCCTTGTTATGATGTGTCCAGTTGCGAGCTTATCGATGATGAGACCACAGGTCTATGTTGAAAATACACAAAAGAGTACTCAACAACGTGCAACAATTTAAACATCTTCATAGCCTGTTTCACAATGGCTCACACATGTTTAGAGCTTTGCAGGGTGCTGGATAATCTTCAGGACAGGAGTTTGTATCATGATACCTACTCTGTTATTTTTGGGAGTAAGTTAGGGGATGAAGACCCTCTAGTAGGTGATTATCTAGGAGATTTGAACAGCGAATTAGAAAAGGACGAGTACATACTGGAGTTCACTTCATCTGGACCCAAAACCTATTCGTACAAAACATCAAACAATACTGTGCGCATGAAAGACAAAGGCTTTGCCTTAAATGTTAATAATACTGTCAAAATCAATTTTGATAGGCTAAAGGATCTGGTGAATGACTACTGTATATTGAAAGGTTGTGAAAATAATAAAACAATTGTTGTACAGCAGCCTAGCATAGTGCTGTCCAAAAAACAGTGGCAAATTACAACTCATTCGCTGCATAAAACCTTACGTGTGGTGTTTGATAAATGGGTCCTTACTGAGGGCTACTAAACCCTACCGTACAGTTATTAAAGGTGCATTAGAGTCACGAATGGCCACGACTATGGACGCCAGATTGCAATATCCATTCTCCTGTGTTTTAGCAGGTCCCTCAAATTGTGGTAAAAGTTATGTTGTAAAGAATCTGTTAGAAAACGCTCCAGGGGTTTTATCCCAGACCCCAAACAATATCATACGGCTTTATTCATATTGGCAGGATCTTTATACAGAACTCTCCCTAAGGTTTACCCACATAAAATGTATAGAAGGCATACCGAGTAATCTCAACGATTATACCTTGTTATTTACACACCTTGTAAGCATGGTGATTGTAGACGATCTTATGCACGAGGGTGGGGATCATCCTGAAATAGAAAAAGCTTTTACCCAATATTCACACCATCACAATCTAAGCATATGCTACATCGTGCAGAACTTGTTTTACAAGGGTAAAAGCAGTCGCTCTATAGCTCTAAATGGCTCATACATTGTTTTATTTAAAAACCCTTGTGACAAACAGCAAATATCTATCATCACTAAGCAGATGTACCCAGAAAACACCCAGTTTTTCTTGGAAGCCTTTAATGACGCTACCACTAAACCTCACGGCTATCTGCTGGAAGACTTAAAACCCAATACTCTAGAAGATCACAGACTATGTGCCAATATTTTCCCTACCGGCCTCCCCGTCGCTTACATACCTAAAACCAGACCCAGAGCATATAAAAAGAATCAATGAAAAGACTTTTGTAACATTTACACTCCAAACCTTTATAAATAAGGTGTTGACCATGTCTGCGTGTTTACGTCGTAATTTAGCCCTCCTAATAATGCTGGTCACAGCTACCCCCCCCCCCACAGAAAGGCCATCCTGTGCTTGGCTTCGGATGACTTAGTGGCTGCTATTTCAGAAATCGCCCTAAACACCCAAAAAGGCAACATTCCTATATTAGAGAGCCAGTTTCACGTGTTGAAGAAGAAGTGCCACCAAATCAAAAAGCTTACTAATAAAAGGACTTCCCCCATTTCTAAGAAGAAACTGGTAAAACAGTCAGGTGGTTTTATAGGTTTGCTACTTGGCATAGCGATACCTTTAATTACAAACCTTCTAGCAGGGAACTGATGGATTACACTCAAAAGATGTACCTAGTGCCGCATCAGCAGCTGGAACAGTTGGGCCCATCTACGGGGGACGCCTGGGATCTACAGAAAAATGAAACTCTACGTCTAGATACCAAGATTAAAGACATTTTGAACAATATGGATTTAAAACCTCACGACAAAGCAGGTCTTTACTCCAGAGCTCTACTAAAGTTTTTACAATATTACAAGCAATGGCACAATGAAAAAACAAAATTGACTCTAGATACCCCTGACTCAGAACCGCCTCTAACAACCCCTGCAAGGTCTCAAGATCAACAACCACCACCACAGGTGACACCAACACCCCTGTCCTCAGACGTCTTTGTTAAAGACCTTTTATGAAATATAGGTCAAATGTACATAGGGGCAGCGCAAATGTTGCAAGTAAAATGGCCGTTTCCAAAGATCTGAGCCCATGGAATGAGCGGGGTGAATTCCTCTGCAAAGGTCAACCGGTTGTCGGGTCCCACATGTATGACCTAGTGAAAGCTCTCATGCACCCCAAAACAATATCGCTCTGGAAAGTACCTAGAGGCTGGGACCAGTTTCTGCAGGCAGCTGCAGAACTCAACATTCCTTCTACGATCGTTGGTAATGTCGAACGCCGGCTCCTGCTTAAAAGTTTGAAAGATCCTACTTACAGCCCCCATGTACTCCAACACCTGTTGTTTTGAAACCCTATCCTAGGATCTCAGTGACCCCCATCTATTTCCCAACAGTCCCCTTCTTGGTACACCACAAAACTGACTTTGGAACCTAAAAAAACATTGTTCAAAAGGAACATGTGCTTCAATGTGTGATACTTCTTTTGGCTTTTGATCCTATGTGTATGTGTTACACCTGATAACGTATTGAATTTATTTTCTTTCTCTATTACTTTATACTTGTATTAAACTATTTGTAATAAACACTCTCAACTTTTCAACACATATCTGGCCTCTTTCTTAAAAGCCTTTTTGAAAAAGAAAGTGTGTCTTCGCGGCATAATGAAAATGTATAGTCTTAAATCACGTTTAAAATATTTTATTGTAGACATTCATCGTTACATGTACATATGCATTACACGACCTTACACTTTTGACAAACACCATATTCTGTTTTAACAGTGGTAGCCGTATACTTGCCATTTTCTTATACATATTTCACAATAATACGATCGTTGTTTACTAGATCGCTCAAATATACATTTAGAAAATGTCAAATCGTCAAACCCTCAGACTAATAAAATACATACAATGCTCCCCGCATGTGATGGCTAGAGAATCCTGTACACACATCTTGTTATACTCTACCCTAGCAGCAGCTCTTTTTATATACTTAAACACAGGTTTTGTATAGATGCTCTGTTCGAGAAACGGCGCTGAACTGTCAAACACTGCAACATTGTTGAAATCCAAAAACAGAGCCACCCAATGTGTTCCACCCTTATAATGCGGATCTGTGTTAAAGACGAGCATGCTGGGTCTTTTTAGCCCTATTTCCTCAGGTAGTCCATCGCTTGGAAAAACAGCTAAAAGTATTTCTTACCGTATTTATGATGGCTTAATAACTCGCGTATCTGAACCGTGTCCATTTTACAACATTTTAAAGATAGTCAAACATAATCTGGCTGGGGTGGTTGACCTGAATGACGCTGCCGAACACAGAGAATACAATCATGTTCACATTGGTAGCAAGGGGTTGACTAAAGCATATTTCAGCTTTTAGATTTCCATTTTTTATCAAATTATAGTGGTCGCTGTCTTCCATGTCTGGCGCCAGATCGAAAATGAACAGTGTGTGGCCAGCCCCATATCCTTCTCTTTATACGATGATTCCCGAGTCCCTCAGATGTTGCCTGGTTATCGACACCAGCCCAATATATTCTCTGATAAAATTAGCTGTTCCTAAACTCAGGCCCTCATTACTAGACTGACGGTCATTAGACTGCCAGCCTTGCTGTAGCAGTCTTACCACCGCAGAGCCGGCGATAAAGACCGCTGTATTACAAGTTGTGAGATTTGACAGAAGCCAAACTGCCACAACGCTGCCTGGTCCGCTGGTGCGTTCGCACCGATGCAGCCGGCAGTGAGCTTCTCCAGCCTGGTGGCAGGCCTCAGCATGTCGGCTGGATAACAATGCTGCAGACCGCCAGGCTTTCCATGGTAGACACCCCCCACAAAAACCCTGGGGGAAACGCACCCGTGACAGGAATCCCTATACCTGTCACCAGCACACGCGTCCCCACACATCCACACATATGCACATATGCACCCACACACGTCCACACTCTTACAAACATGCACCCCACTCACTCACGCATTTGCAACATACACCCCCATTCACTCAAAGACACATACTCAAGCATGCACACTGAAACACGCACTGATGCACTTAGGGACACCCATGCAAATGTGCAAACGCACACCCCCATTTATGTGCACACACGCACACATTTAATTCAATCGCATACATGCACACATTCACAATCCCCTCCGCATACTCACACTCACACACGTAGACATGCACACACAGGCACCCCCCTCCTGCATTGCATACACACACCCACCCTACCGTACAGATCCATTCACACACCGGCACTCACACATACGCGCACCCCCATCTGCACACTTGCACACAGACACCCCCACTCACTCCCTCACAAACATGCACTCATACACCCCCATTTTCACACATACATGCACCGAACACTCCCCACCCACATCCCCCCTTTTTGGATGATCACCTTACCTTTCCTGTGAGCTGGTCATCCGGGAGGGGATGAGTCCTGGCGGTTTTGCACCGCCAGCACCACCACACCAGCAAGACTCCGCCAAGCCATATTATGGATCGTAATATGGCTGGCGTAGTCTTGCTGGCTTGGCAGTGCTGTGAATGCACCAGACTCTTCAACTTCGTCGGCCAGGCCGACGGAGTCAGACTTCCGCAAAGGCGGAAGTCCTCCACCAACTCCAAATATGGCAGTCAGCAGACCGCCAGCACTGGCGGTCTGCTGGCTGCAGTGGCTTCAGCGGTCTTTGGAAAAGACCACTGAAGTCCTATTTAGGGCCTCAGTGTGTGCAGCTTTGCGGGAATCACAGCCCCCTCGTGGACCAGCGCTGCATAGTTGATGTTGTAGTACTTGAAATTTAAAGGGTTTCGGGTATACAGGCCACTAAAAGCTGTATTGTCCACAAAACCTATGATAAAAAGTTTAGGTAGCTGCCCCAGAAATAAATGTTGCTGTTGGGTTAATCTGGTACCAGATGGAATGCTGAATATCTTCAGAGCTACACTTTTCACAGCGTACTTGGAGTACAGTAGCTGTAAGGCCTCGGCGTGAGCCGGTCTGATACTTGGTGACACTTTCACTCTCTTTACAAACAAGCTAGGAGACAGTATGACAAGTTTATACGGTTCTGCATCCCTACTGATGAGACAGAAGGAGTCCTTGTTGTGGGTAAGTTTGATTTTAAGATTGATACCATTAAGAAGCAGTTTATCTTGGTAAAAGAGGTACGAATGTATACGTCCCAGGAGGTCAAACTGTCTACTGTCTGCGGCGAAGCTTGCTCTTTTTACAAAACCCTGGTTGTTCCTGTCCAGCGCCTTGTCTTCAAAATGTTCGTAAGCATCTTTGTAGAAGAGCCCAGCTGAAAGCTGTGTGTGCAGGGTGTCATGGCTGTAATTTAGAATACTTTCAATGTGTGCCCTATACGCGTACATGTTATCACTTTGTGTGATAAGGTGGTTGCAGAGGGTGATGTCCACCTGGTTAAACATGTTTGCGATGCGATAGGTGATCGTCGCCAAATTAGCATTGTTCACTATGCTGGATCCCTCTAGTTTTACAATTTTATAGATGAAGTGCAGCAGCGTGTTGTTGAGATCCAGATATATATCCGTGGACCCTGCCACAAAAAAGTCTATCGGCGTCAAAGCGGCAAGCGGCAATACCTCCATAAAAAACCTGTTTTCGATGCTGTGCTATGTGGGTCTAACTCTGATTTAACGCAATCCCTGGTGTGCAATGTACGAAGGCCACATTTGCAAGTTGTTCCACTTTAGAAAATATTGTGTTGGCGCTTGTTCTCTTCTTCTTTTTCCAAGCTCTCTTCCGGCTTATGGATCTTCATTTCTGAGCGCTTTTTGAAGATCGGCATTTTTTTTTATAGGAGGCCGGCGGGCCCCTGCTCCTTGAAACCCCTTGCTTCCTTTTAAAACATGTGTAAGACTTGTACACCAGCCCTGCTCCATCTTGAGGTTGCATATTCATACATTCGACAACCGCAGACGTTATGGAGCCCACCACATCCTGTGCAATGTTCCTAGCTGCCACTTTGACATGGGTTTTGCAATTTCGTAGCCTGTTCTCAAAAATGGCTTGGCTCTTCTGAACAAACTATGAAAGAAACCGCCCAAGCCGGCCCCATACATAACAGGGGCACCTTGAAAGTACGGTGGCGGGCTCCATATCCCGACTAGTTTCTGTAATAATCCCTATACATAGAGGGGTCACCATATGCTTTCATTATCACCACGATGACTTGTTAATAGTCGTGGTCTTAAATTAAGCTTAAAAATTACTTTGCCGTATTTAAAGGACACCGGCTCAGCCTGATCGTTGAAGATCATGATCGCAATAGTGTCAAAATGTTTTTTAGAAATTGCTACGTAGTCGGGTTTGTTGTATTAAATATTAACTATTGTGTTATTTTCATCCTTCACCTGGACCCATCTTAGCAGCGGAGAATAACTATTCCATATCCTCTGTGACTCTACGATGTCGCTATACACGTAGAGTGTATAGAAGCTGCTGTTAATATTGGGGCATGGCAGGTCCGGTTCTACTTGACTTTTATATGTTGTACTGTTCCTAAAACCTTTCTTAATTTACCCGTACAGCTAACTACTGTATAGCGATTCGGAGCTTTAAGAAACACTTTCCTTCTAACGTTATCAAACACTAGCTCAATAGTCATATATGTTTCAATGCTGGCTATGGATTTGTTGATGGCTTCGACCACCGCTGCAATGGATGGGTAATAGCCATGAGAAAATCCAGCATGGATGATCAAAGGGTCCTGATCACGCTTTATAGTAAATTTGGCCATGAGCATTGAAAATGTATTCCATCTTCTGGGGTATTGGATTTCTCTTAGGGTGACCTCCTAATCCCCTTTCAGGTCTACAGGTTTAGCCACTTTCACACTATAATTAGATATTTGATTGTCGGGGAACATGTCCCTCCAGGCTTTGGACAGCAGAGTTATATAAATTGGCATTGTCTCCATATTGACGCTTACAGCAAGATCTCTCTGTACGCACACAACCTGCATGGAACTGGCCAACATCCAACTGTTACATTTCTCAGGCCAACCCTGCCATTTGACAAAAACCTATCAGCTAGCTCTGCTACCTTTCCTTTTCCGAATCTTTTCAACCCTGAACCCCCTGTGTGGATCATCAGGTACCTTCTGGAGCTCCTCCTTGTAAAAGACACCCGACACGTTTCCCCGTCATAGTCCTTTAGCCTGTAAATATATACATCCTTTTTAAGCTCCATACTTTCCACCATAAATATCTCACCACTAAAAGTCTGCTGGTAACCCTTCCTAAAGACCCCTTTCAATTTTGAAACCCTAACATGGTCACCTTCTTTTAAAAGAGGCTTCTTTACGACTGCAGCGACCCGGCTCCCGTACACCTTTTTTCCACACCTTTAACGAATTATCTGGTGTTACTTCTATGGGAGACGTTTTGATGGTTCTGTGGTAAATGGCGTTGTAAACGTCTATGAAAACCTGTAGAACATCCACATATCGGTAGGTGTTATAGGCCGTGAATGATCTCCTCATCTTAGACTTTAAGGTTCTTTTAAAACGCTCTATAACAGCTGCTGTTACCTCAGTGTGCGTTACAAAATGTTTAACATTGTGCTGTTTTAGTAATTTCTGAAATGCTTTGTTTAAAAATTATTTTCTCTGGTATGTTTGTACTTTTTGAGGAGTTTTACCTTTCCTGAAGATGGCTTTAAAGGCTTCAGTCCTGTGGTCCCACTTTTACCGCTTAGCGCTTCTTTATAGTCGCTAGCTTGTGGAGTGAGTACCCCCCTTCCCCAGATAACCGAGTCTTCACGAGCGATCTGTTTACTGGTTCATTTTCAACTACAACCTTTCTAAACAGCGCTTCAGTGCTATCAAAGCTACCAACTCCTCTTGTATCGTAATAAAGCTTCTTTAATATGTCCATCAACATGTTATCAGCAGTTACATCCATTAAAATGAAAGACGCCTGTTTTGTGAAAGGACATTTTATTAAAAATAAAGAATGTTAGCACAACATAAACAAGGTATACTTTGCAGTTTCTTGATACATGTCTTATCATTGTCCTCATTGTTGGAAAGCATGCTGTCTTTTGACTACGTATACATAATATTACAGATGTTATATATATGACTTTTGGCCAGACCATTTGCCTCAGCGTTACAAGCTTTGGTATTTTTATAGATATACACTCAATAGCTATAGAGACAACTTCCCCCTCACCCCTCCTATAACTTTGTACACTCAGGATACTGACAGAATTCAACAGTTTGTACAGTTCTAGGCCGGACAAAACAAAACCTTAATTTGTGAAATAATCTTTGGTCAGAAGTTCCAAAGCGCTATGTAACCTGGTCAGTGGTGATACTCTTAACTCACGCGCACAGCCTTTGTACGCTCTCCAGTATTCATCCGTTGTAGGCAGCTGCGCATTGATACACCATTTTGCAATACACTCTGTACTGTTGCACTGCACCTCTAGGGGTGGCTCATAAAACTTCAAATAACGCAGATTTACAAGGTGTATTTCAGCTATTCTTTCCTTAACCAACACAAATTCCAAGCTGGCAATACAAATGTATCATGCCGTGATATTCTTATACACGTCTTAAAAGTGAGTAAGAATGTATGTTAAATAACACAGTGATGACCCGCTACCGTGGACTCAGCATTTTTTAAACAGTCTTCTTGGGGCTAATAAACTGATTCTTCTATTTTTAAAATAAATATCACACATACGTCTTTCTGTGACCCTTTCTATCATCTTTCTATCAAAATACATACACAGCCCTTCCATACGCTTGAGTTTTGAATATGGTTCATTTGAGTATTCGATCTCTTTGAGCGCTGCTGATACGACCTTAACCATATTGGGGTGTACATATTTCTTTTCCTCGGACATCCCATACATCACCCTTAACATTTAATATACCTTGTACGGATCTAGCCTGCTACATATATGTCGAATTGTTCTTGGTGTGTATGATTCGTATAGACACTTGTGAGCCTCCTGCTGTGGATCGTTAATTTTATGACCGTAACAAAGATTATAATAGTCACGTTTGACACATGTGCTCACAACAGTTGCTGCAAAGCCTTTAACAGGCCATATGGCATTGTATGGAACGGCTAGAGTTTTCTTTTCAAAAACGCCGCCATTATAGGTTCAAACACATTTCTTACACAGCTCTTTGTTTTGGCTTGTGGAACTTTCAGACTGTTTTGAACAACATAAGCAGTAAAAACGTACATTGTTAACCTTTGACGATGACCCTTCTCCACCGGGCCTTTTTGTTGATGTTTTCTATGGTTCAGAAAAAAAAGAAACAAAGACAAACTATTAGTTATAGGTAACAAAATATTGCTGTTTATATGTTAAGTGTCTGTAGCATATTTGACTAACCTCTTCATTTTCTTGGCACTCGGCGGCAGCTCTGAAATCTTGAGAGTCGCCCAGGTCCATTGGTGCATAATATTCGTCGATGTTTAGATTTGGCTGCTGCACGACAACTGCCTCTGGTGCAGTTTTCTCCAGAAACCCCATATCTTCATAGACCGGTGAGTTAGGAGGTACTATAGATTCTTCAGCATCTCTTCAACATCTTCCATGTCGGTGAAAATGTTTCCAGCATTTAACCCCTTCGCTGCCAGGCCTTTCCCCCCTCCTGTGCCGAGCCTTTTTTGACTATTTTGGGCAGTTCGTGTTTAAGCCCTCATAACATTTTGTTCACATAAGCTACCCACGCCAAATTTGCGTCCTTTTTTTCCAACATCCTAGGGATTTTAGAGGTACCCAGACTTTGTGGGTTCCCCAGAAGGAGGCCAAGAAATTAGCCAAGATACAGTGAAAATGTTGTTCTTTTCAAAAAAATGGGAAAAAGGGGCTGCAGAAGAAGGCTTGTGGTTTTTTCCCTGAAAATGGCATCAACAAAGGGTTTGTGGTGCTAAAATCACCAGCTTCCCAGCTTTCAGGAACAGGCAGATGTGAGTCAGAAAACCCAATGTTTCAACACAATTTTGGCCTTTTACTGGGACATACCCCATTTTAACAATTTTTTGTGCCTTCAGCCTCCTTCCAGTCAGTGACAGAAATGGGCATAAAACCAATGCTGGATCCCAGAAACCGAAGCATTTCTAAAAAGTAGACAACATTCTGAATTCAGCAAGGGGTAATTTGTGTAGATCCTACAAGGGTTTCCTACAGAAAATAACAACTGAAACAAAAAAAAATGAAATTGAGGTAAAAAAAAAACTGCAATTTTTCTCTATGTTTTACTCTGTAACTTTTTCCTGCAATGTCAGAGTTTTTAAAGCAATATACCGTTACGTCTGCTGGACTGTTCTGGTTGCGGGGATATACAGGGCTTGTAGGTTCATGAAGAACTCTAGGTACCCAGAGCCAATAAATGACCTGCACCCTGCAGTGGATTTTCATTCTATACCGGGTATACAGCCATTAATTTGCTGAAATATAAAGAGTAAAAAATAGTTATCAAGAAAACCTTTGTATTTCCAAAATGGGCACAAGATAAGGTGTTGAGGAGCAGTGGTTATTTGCACATCTCTGAATTCCGGGGTGCCCATACTAGCATGTGAATTACAGGGCATTTCTCAGGGGGGGCAGAAATGGCCTAAAATAAATTTGCCCCCCCCACTGTGGAGCGACCCTTGCCTACGGGGTCACTCCCCTTGCGTGACGGCGCAAAAAAAAAGATCCCTGGTGCCTAGTGGTTTCTGCCCCCCTTGGGGGCAGAGTGACCTAAAATCGGCCGATCTGCCCCCAAAGCGGGCAGAAATGGCCTAAATACAATTTGCCCCTCCAGTGGAGTGACCCTTGCCTAAGGGGTCACTTCCCATCTCTAAAAAAAAAAAAAATTGCCCTGGCGACTAGAGGTTTCTGCCCCCCCTGGGGGCAGATCGGCCTAATACCAATAGGCTGATCTGCCCCTAGGGGGGGTAGAAATGGCCTAAAATAAATTTGCCCCCACCCCCCAGGGGAGCGACCCTTGCCTACGGGGTCGCTCTCCTTGCGTGACGGTGCAAAAAAAAAGATCCCTGATGCCTAGTGGTTTCTGCCCCCCTTGGAGGCAGATTGACCTAAAATCGGCCGATCTGCCCCCAAAGCGGGCAGAAATCGACTTAATACAATTTGCCCCTCCAAGGGAGCGACCCTTGTCTAAGGGGTCGCTCCCCATCTGTAAAACCACAACAACAACAAAAAATCTCCGGTGCCTAGTGGTTTCGGGGGCATAATTAAAATAGGCTGATCTGCCCCCCTGGGGGGCAGAAATGGCCTAAAACAAATTTGCCCCCCAGGGGAACAACCCTTGCCTAAGGGGTCGCTCCCCTTACGTGAAATTCACGAACAAAAAAAAAACTCCCTGGTGTCTAGTGGTTTCTGTCCCCCTTGGGGGCAGATTGGCCTCATAAAAATAGGCCAATCTGCCCCCAAGGGGGGCAGAAATGGCCTAAATATAATTTCCCCCCTATGGGAGCGACCCTTGCCTAAGGGGTCGCTCCCCACCTCTAAAAGAAAAAAGAAAACAAAAACAAAACAAAAAGAATTATCACTGGTGCCTAGAGGTTTCTGCCCCCAGGGGGGACAGAAAAGGCCTTAAAAAAATGCCCCCCTTGGGAGCGACCCTTGCCCAAGGGGTCGCTCCCTCATGCCAGTTTCATTTTTAAAATTAAATCCCTGGTGTCTAGTGGGCGTTTCAAAAGCCGGATTGCTTTGCAATCCGACTTTTGAAACGCAGAGAGAGACTTCAAAGGGAAGGAAATAACTTTCCTTCCCTTTGAAACCTCTCTCGGCCTCCCCCACGTGATCGGAAGAGAAATGCTTTGCATTTCTCTTCCGATCGCGCTGGATGGGAGAAGGCCCTGTGACAATCAGCGCGCGATCGCGCGCTGACGTCACAGGGGGGTGGGGGGCTCGGGGTGGAAGGGGAAAGGCTTCCCCTTCCATCCCTGCCTTGGGGGTGTGGGGGTGAACCCCACAGCGCTCCCTCTGGGCTCTGGGCTCTGTGCCCAGGACGTAATGGTTACGTCCTGGGCACAGCAGCACTGTCTGGGCACAGAAGGGGTTAATTTGTCAAATGATGCATCACCGCCGCTGCTGTCGCACTTAATAGGGGATATCAGCTGCAGTAAATCCTTGAGACTGAGCTTTTCAAGCTGATGGCAGAGGTCCTCTTGAAAACCTGTAACATCACGATGCTCATCTTTAGGAGTGTCCTGCTCAAAGTTCAAAACCAATACCGGAGGTGTTAGGGTACGATAATATCTGTCAATAGTGTTCAGTCCTCCCTCCGAGGCAGCCTTTTTGATGAGGGGGTTGTATCTCTTCATAATGACAGAATAATCTCTGTCAGCCAGGTGCTCCAGGTTTCGCATCGGTCACTTAGGAGAGTCCTTATGTGCATTCTATGGGTCAAAAAGGGCGCATGCCTCTACAGCATATCACTGACATGCTCTCCAGAGGTACTCTGATTCGTTGAGGGTTTACGCATAACCTCAACCATGTGTTAGGAAATTGGCATGTGACTTACATGTGTTCAGCTTATGTCACAACCCCTTAAACCCTCCTACACCCACATCAGTTACGGGGTGGGTAGGCAATGCTCGTGGAGGGTGGAGGGGCTGTGTATTTCCACTGTTCCTCTCTCTGGGAAGGCACCCTACAACCACACTGCAGTGACGGCCTGAACATGCCCAGACTTGTCCTCTTAGATGCAGAAACATAGCGCACACCTGCAGGGCCACCATTTTACACAACACATAGACCTAGGCACTATGACATGGACCCTGGCATGTGACTAACACATGATCACTTGATTTCACAACCAATGTGACTCACCTACATCTACGTCAGTTGTGGGGCGGGCTCTCAGGGGGACAACTGTCACTTTTGAGTTTATTCTACTAGTGAGCATGTGAAAGGAATCAAGAATATAGTGGCAAATTGCTTATGAAGTTCACTCTTTGAAAATGCTGAGAAGGGACAAGAAGATTATGAGAAAATGCTAGTTGGGTTAATTAATAAAAGGTTTCCTTTGGTAGAAGAAGAATAGGAGCAAAAGAGAGATAAAAACCAAATTCAGAGAAGTTGAAAGAGCAAGTTATGAAAGGTTGGATAAACTTTGATGTATTGAAGGAATAATTAAAGATGTTTCATAAAGTACAAAAAGAGCTGAGTTTATGTGGCAGAAACCTTCTAAGGTGCAGTCAAATTGTTGTTGTATTAGGTGTACACACAGGCATAATAAACATGATGCATAAGGGCCACACATATGATAATAAGAAGATTAAATCAGTCTTTGTGGATGGCATAATCCTAGGGAATATACATAAGGATTTGATAACAATCAATGCCATGCAAGCAAAGTTAAAATAATCAGACAATCTTTAAGTTGTGTAGGTATTTCAGATAAATCTTGAGAAAAATTGGATATTTATTTCTTGAGACTTATGGACATTTTAGGTACCAGAAATGGATTTGTGGTTGTTTAAGTTGACACCAGACTACATGGGTTGAGTGAGATTTGTAGAACATGTGACAACAGAAGCGGCAATATCATAATTATCAGATACAGTCTTAGACTAAATGATTCCTATGATTATTGTATACGACAATAGCATACATTTTCTGTCAGAAACTATTGAAGAATATTTGGTCGAGACTGGAATAAAGCATAAGAGAATGGCATTATTTAGACCCCAAGCTAATGGTTTAGCTAAAATATAATTGGCCTGATTTATATGCTGGTGGAAAGGAACTCTGTTGTGACAGCTTTGCCTACCCACCAACATAGTGATCTGCCAGCCTAATTTAATGACTGGCAGACCTTAAATTTGGCCATTGTGGAGTCTACTCTGTCTTTGCCGTAGCCAAACTTCTCCGATTGCTGTGGAAGTAAAGGCCATCAGAGAAATGGCTACATATGTGCCTGCCCAGTTCAGATGAGCAGTTATGTAGTAATTGTTTACAAAAAGAAAATCCTCTCTCAGAATTTCCTTTTTGGGAAAAAAACAAATACTCTGTGCTACAGCTACCAAGCCTTTCTATGTCCATGTTGTTGAGACGTGAGACGCAGAACCAGAGGGGCGTGGCAGAGAACACTGCAGCTGAGTGGCGGGCAGCATGGAGCTCAGTGGGTCGGTGGCTTAACTGCCTTGTTCTGGTCCTGAGGAACGCCATGGGGCGTGGTCATTAGGAGTCAGCTGCTTCTCTGTTGGTGTAACTGTATTGGCTGGGCAAGATGCACAGGACAATTGAAAAATCGGCAGCAGTAAAGTAAGTTAAGTTATCCCAGCTTTTTTTACTTGCTATCCGAACTCAGCTGTGCTGGCCGGGCATACTGCGGCCCGGGGGATGAAGAGGAGCGCGACACTAAGGTGAGGCCCTAGGAGGCTGTGGTGAATTGCTGGAGGGTGCAGAGGTGGCTGGAATTAGTCTGGTGTGGCTTGCACTCTCTGACCTCATGGCCACCTATCCGCCTACCTGCTCTGATTTCCAGCTGCCTTCTGCTCCCAGTATCTCCCCAGTGTTACCTCCACCCCTCAAACCGGGTTCCATTGGCGTTGAAGTGAGCTTTAGGTCAGCAGGCTCTCCAGGGTTCCATTTGGTGTAGACACTATTAGGGCATCTGCGCCAGGGGATGCAGTGGGAACTGCGAAAGCAGCTGTGCTAGGACACAGTTTGGCTTGCAGTGCCTCCCTTGAAGTTAGCTCTGCCTGCCCTGCCTTGTTACGCTGCTGTCACTCTTGCCGGCATACAGACAAGCACCAAGAGGCCCAAGAAGGTCACAGACTAACAAAGAAACTTGCAGCGTTACTAGATGACATCAAGGCATCCAAGCATGCATGCTATTTGATTAATACCCAATGAGCACTAGCAAGCCACCACTGAACTGTATTACCAACATTTGGACAGCAGCTTGCCATTCGAGCGCAGAAGGCATAGTCTTGTTGAGAGGGGGGTTACCGCACATCGCATCCTGCAAAATAACTGCAGGAAAGTGTATCTAACTGCTTCCAACAACACCCTTCCCTTTGTCAGTGACACTATTCAGGCTTTTCTCACATCCAGCACTAGCCTCTAGACATACCCAATGAGTTCAGGGAAGGTCAGAGGGTCAGTCTCCACAAGAATTGCTAAAACAAAACACTCTTGTCAAAACACCCAAGCTGCAAGATCAAAAAGGTCATCCACTAATTGAGAGAGTCTTTTGGCCACCATCAACATGGAGTCTATAGTCCAACAAAGTTGAACCTCAGCAATTGACGAGGGTGTTTCCATCTCAAAGATAATGATTTGCAGATTCCAGATAAAAATATACTCAAAATTCAATTTTCCAAAGGACACTGGATCTGTCCTTTTTCCAGTAATGTTGGGATAACTGGTCTTCCAACACTGTTACGTCATCATACTCCCTACGGAGGCAGGTTCTTCTCGTCTAGAAGCCTCAGCTGTCACTGTATAACAAGAATCTGAAAAAGGGGCAGCCGGCCTTCTGCGATTCCCCCCAAACAGAGAAGCCAGCCAACTCCAAAGTCTCCTTGCACAAATGTGGCAGGTGACAGCAAAGGAAACACAGAAGAAAACATGGAAGGAGCCATGAAACAGGGCTTTACGAGAACTCCAAGTATTAGCTCCTCAAACAAGCAGACCTTTCTGGCCGAGGTAGGAAGTGCACCTAACAGTACCCATGATTTCAATAAGACCACTGGCAGAGGAGCACCTCTTGATCTCTTGGTTACAGAGCCTCACTTGGGGAACAAAAGACCTTGACATGTGAATTCCCTGCTTCAACTCACGGGGCACAGCAGACAGCAGAGAGGCTAACTGAAGGGGAAGGAGCTTTGTTTTCCTTGGCACCAAAGACCTCGAAGCATACTCATGGCCTAGCTGAGAACATTCTGACTAGTAAGTCCTGCAGGAGGCCCCGGTGACAAAGAGAAACATATTTTATCTCACAACCCAGGAATGGGAGGAGTTGGTAGCTTCATACGCTCAGAGCTCACCCCAAGCAGGAAGCATTCAAAATATCAAAGCCAAACTTGGGACGGAAAAAAGAAAATAGATCTGGTCATCTCTCTTAAATTCTATTTAACTATCAGTGAATGCCCTACAGTATCAGTCATACAAAATGAACATTAGGGTTATCACTCCTTAACACCCTAGCAGCTTTGTTTCCGACAGATAAAAAACTTGGTGACTTTAATAACTTTATTAAACGAATCTCCTAATTGACACAAGCTTGCAGTGCCTGCGCCCCAGTATTGGACAAGTTATCTTCTCTTCCTATCATGCTGGCTGACCTACTAAGAGACTTAAAACAAACCACTGAGCCCACAAATGGAGTTCACACATATCTTTCAGGCTCCACCGCAGATGCTCACAACAAACATCCACCCTCTCTTCAGTGGATAAGTTTAGTTTGGATCATGATTTAACTGGATCATTCAACAGGGCTCAAAATTCATTACTAAATGAGCAAGCAGAATATTTGAGCAAATTAGAACCAAACTCAGCAAATATTCTAACTGCATTAGGGCAGCAGAACAATGCAAAAGCCTGACAAATGCAATGAAGGAAAGGCAGCAATAAAATGAATGACATTGCCACTTGGTTCAGGGCTGACCCCATACCTCGAACAGTGACAAGGTCTTTTGATGGTAACAGTTCTGAAATAGTGCTTTATTTGCAAGACACTGCAGAAACTCGAGCAGTGGGTAAGCAGCCAGGGAAAGAATCTGGAGATGGGGTACTAACAGTGGTAATGCAGTCAATCTTGATGCCATTAAGACACACAGGAGCAACAAGGCAATATCAACTGAGAAACCAATGCTCCTGGAAGCAGCATATTTGAACACAAGAAAGGTGAGCACTCTTCTATCAAATATAGAAACTCTAAAAACAGGTGGTTCAAATATCAGAACTAACCCTGCAATCAAGGTGCAACACACTACACGGCTGGGAACCGACTTAGTGGGATATCCCTTACCAATACCAAGGGTGGATAAGCCACTAGAAGAACTTAGAACAGAACAGGGCTGCACTCAGCTAACTGCCCAAACCCGATCACACAAACTAAAGACCCCCTAGCCCTAAGAAGCACTGAGTGTAACATGATGGAAATCCCCTCATTAAAAGTATAACAACCTCACAGATTGCAACTTGAACCTGAGGCATTGCTTGACAATCAGCTAGACACAATCATCAGGATGTTCCTACCAGAATTTAAATCCAAAGGCAATTGTGACACCCTAAATCGGGGTAACATATTATGACTACTAATACTGATCTCCAGTCTGGAAAACTTAAGGTCAACTGACCTGGTCTTAATTGAATCCATTTTGGAAGCCCACTGGAGAATGAGGCAACAAAAGTCACTTGGAAGACAGCTGAGATAGTCCGGAAAATACTGAATGAGTGGCAGACTTTCAGGAGTTGAGGAAAAAGGTGAAGACCTACTACATACCTGGTTACCCTTTGCCCCTGCTAGGCTCAACCCAATCTAGAAATGATGCTCGGCAAACCAAGGTTACACATTTAGGCCCTCATTATGAACACAGCGGGAAAGACTGCTCTGCCGGCGATGGCGGTAATTACCGCCAACAGTCAGGCGGTCTGGGCCTGCCAAATTATGAACCACCTGAAAAACAGACAGCCTGAAAACCACTCACAGCCAACAGAGGAGTGCCGACAATGACAGCAGAGGCCCCCACAGGCCGACGGAAAGGCCCTACCCACCCATCAAATAATGAAGCACTAGACCGCCATCAGTTCCGGGGCGGAAACCACCGCCAAGCAAAGGCAGGCGGAAACTAACCAAATATACAGAAACACTCACCGGAGGCTCACACAACACGCCGAAGCAGACATTGGTAGAGAGTTGCAAATCATGCCAGTGCTGCTCCTTGCCATACACCTCCACGACCAAGACCGCCGACGAAGACGACAACGGTAAGTACCGCAACCTACTAAACAAGGGAAGAAAGGGCACAGTTACATACCCTCCCACTCCACCCACCCCGCAAAGCACCCACAACCCCTCACAACAGCACAAGCCATACACCCCAGAGCAAGAGGTATTTACCCGAAACAAGGCCAAGCCAACCTGCCCAAAGTACACACATGTGCACAACACCCCACCACAAAGAAATGATAAACCACGGATCCAGAGTGTGCTAAAACCAACACTGGCCACACAAACTTTTATGAAGCTCCAGGAGCAACAGAGGTCCAACAGAAGGCCAATGGCCAGTCCATAGTCCGAAGTCCGATGGGCCCAAATGGCCCCAACTTGACTCCCATAAGTGCAAATGGTACTCCCCCTTAAAGGGGCAACAATGGGGCATCCAGGCACCTCAGCGAACAGGGGCAGAGGGTGGTGGGGGTGGGGACTTACAACTGGGATGGGGGGGCTTGGCTTTACGTTTGAGAGGTGGAGGGAGCTTGGGTCTGGTCTTTGAAGCTGGTGGAGCAGCCTTGGACTGGGGTGCGGCAGATGTACCTGGGCCAGCACAGGGTCTCTTGCTCACAGGGGAGGTAGCACGAGAATGGGAAGGGCGGACAGGGGCGGGCTGTGACGTGCGAGGAGTGGACAAGGCAAGGAGCAGGGCACGTTTAGGGATGAGACGGGGTGGGCCAGTGGGTTCAAATAGGTCAACACGGGATAGGAAAAGTTTTTTAAGGGCAATCGGGGTGGACCTGGAGGAAGGCGTGGGAGTGGAGGTAGAGAGAGTGGTCGTGACAGGTGTAGGTGTGCGTGATGTGGGTGCAGGTGACTGTACAGTATGCTGAGGTGCGGTGGATGTGTGTTGGGTGGGTGTTTTGGAACATTTGAGTGTCTTGGGAGGAGGGGGGCTGGACACAGTGGGACAAGACATGCTGCCAGTGTAAATGTATGTTGTCTGTGTCTCTGCATGTTTGGTGAGTGTGCTGCATGTGTCAACCAAAATCATTGTTATGAGTGCAGGTGTGGTGTATGGGGTGCATGAATGGATGTCTGATTTTGTGGTGACTGCCAGACTGGGGTCAGCAACAGTGAATGAGGGTGCAGTGCCTGCGAGTGTGCATGTAGAGGTGACAGACAGGGAGGCGGAAGAGGTGAACACACTGGGGGAAGTGGACGTTGGTGTGTGTGCCTTTGTATGTTGGCTGTGTGTATTCATGTGGTGGGAAGTGTGGTGCTTGTATTTTTCAGTGTGCTTCTTGCGGGTTGAGGTGTGTGCATGGCTGTCAGAATATGTGCTTGGGATGGGTGAAGGGAGTGGGGTGCTGGATGGGGTAGAGGTGGTTGGAGGGGGCACGGGATGACCAAGGACCATGACTGCCTTTTAAGAGGAGGCCAGAGCCTGAAGAGATCTCTGTAGGCCAGACACGGCACTGTGAATGCCATCCAGGTAGGCATTGGTCCGCTGCACCTCTGATGCTAGCCCCTGGATGGCACTGACAATGGTTGTCTGCCCTACAGAGATGGTCCTCAGGAGGTCAATAGCCTCCTCCGTGAGGGCAGCAGGGCTGACTGGGGCAGGGGATGAGGTGCCTGGTGCGAAGGAGACGCCCACTCTTCTGGGTGAGCGGGCACAGGCAACTCAGTGGGGGGTAAATGGGAGGGCGGTGATGGTATGGGGGGTGGCAGAAGATGGCACAGAATGGGTGGGCCCACTAGGGTCCACCACCACCAGGGCGCTCCCATCGGAGGAGGTATCAGAGGCACTACCTCTAGTGGTAGTTGCCTCCCCTGTGGTACTCCCCTCGCCCTCCAACCCCTGGTCCCCTTGGCGTCACTCGACTCTGCCTCTGTGGAACTGTGGGCCACTGCTTCCCCACTCGCCGGAGCCACAGCTCCCTTTCCAGATGATGCTGATGTACACAGACAACACAAGAAAACAGGGATGGGGAGACAAAACAGGAGAGACACCTGTAAATAGCTGAATGGAGGTACATAACTGGTTCACACATACACCAACCCAGCAAATATTCCACCATGCAGCACCTACCGCTATACACATGGCTATGCCCGACTATTGGCCGCATCCCTGCTCTATAGCCATTTCTTAAAGCACAGAGGGACCTGAAGTACTGCAGACATGTCCCTTACAGCATTACTTCCCATGGGGGCCATTATGTAAAATGAAATCTGTCAGAGTCCCTGCCAGTAGACAGCATACAAATCACAGCACACTTACACATCCATCAAGGAGGCATACAACGGTTTCTGTACTCACCCCTTGTGTCTGCTGTGCAGCCTTCAAGCGCCCATCCAGGTCCGGATACGCCACCACCAGAATGCGGCACATTAGGGGGGTAGGGCCCGACGGGCACCCTTCCTTGTTGGGAGTACTTCCCCAGCTTGGCCTCAAGGTCTTCCTCGTCCAGCGCCGCAGGTCCTCCCACCGCTTCCTGCAGTGGGTGCTCTTTCGGTTGTAGACCCCCAGGGTCCGCACCTCCTTGGCGATGGCATGCCAGAGTCCCTTCTTCTGATGAGCGCTGACCTATGTGGGACACACAGAAAAAGTAACACAGAGGTCAGACAATGCCCATTAGATACAGCTGGCTATACGTCCCCTATGGGATGGACACTCACAACAGCAGAACAGGACCCCACACATGCTGCATGTCATGAATACCACGACTGTACAGTGTCAAATGTGCACACATGTTTAAAGCCATCCACCACCATTATACACATCCATGCCCCCCAATCCACCTACTCACCTGTACCTCTTGTCGAACATAGAGCTTGGCGTACAGGGGTAGGACCTCCGTCCACAAGCTTGTCCAGTTCCTCGCTGGTGAAGGCCCGGGCCCTTTCCCCTACCACTCGTGCCATTTCCAGGACCAGAGTCAGGACACAGCAGCACACTCAGTGGAGTACCTGCATGCACGTAATCCGGGAGTCAAGTGAAGTTGGGGTGACAAGATGGCTTACGATCTGCGGAGGTGTGCACCATCACCACTGGCGGCGATCATGAAACGCTAATATTCCCCATTGACATCATGTTAACCAATGAATGGTCGCACAGCGGTGAACACCATACACTATTACGCCAACCGCTAGCGGCATGAGGTCACTTTAACTACAACATTTCTGGATTACAGGGGGCAGGCATTTTGGCCATTACTACGCAGTTATTTATTTTTAATTTGCCCCATGCAGGACTTACTGTCCCCAACCCCCGTAGTCATGAACAAATAAACATTTACTCACCACAACAGTCCTGATCTATCATTGAGGACATGTCACTCCAGTTTAACATCCCACCATGCAAATGTGTCATCGACTTGTATGCCAGCAGTGCTGAATATTTAACATGTTGGGCAGATGTATGTGTGTTCCTCACATGTGTTCTCGACTCCTCCTATGTACAGACCCATGTGGCGAGGGAGAGCCCCCTAGGTGTACAGACCCCTTGTTGATTTGGGGACCATGGTGGAGCGTCACATCATTATCAATTACAGGCTCAACCGTGCTACTATTCATGAACTTTGTGCATTACTGGATCCAGCACTGAGCCCGGCTAATCGGAATCAGCATGCCATCCCTACTGAAGTGCAAGTGCTCTCTGCACTCCATTTCCTGGCCACTGGCTCATTTCAAGTGACCCTGGGCATGGGCGCAGGTTTTTCACAGCCAATGTTTAGCATTATACTGTCCAGATTCCTGAATGCATTTGTACGACACTTGCAATCCTATGTGAGGTTTCCCCAAAGTGCTGACCTCCCTGCCATCAAGTCAGACTTCTATGCCTTTGCCAACATTCCCCATGTCATAGGTGCCATCAACGGAACCCACATAGCTCTCATCCCCCCAAGAGTAAGTGAACAGGTGTACAGAAACAGAATGAAATTTCACTCCATGAACATTCAATTGGTGTGTAATGCAGACCTGTACATCTCACATGTGAATGCCATGTTCCCTCGATCAGTCCATGATTCCTTTGTGCTGAGGAACAGCAGTGTGCCACACACGATGGAACAACTACAATCATAGGTAAGTGTGTCTGACACTTTTTGGCACATAGCAGATTGTCTGCAACTGAGGGTTGTCAGTAACAGTCCTGTTTTGCCCTCTTTTTCAGGTGATTCTGGCTACCTCAACATGCGTTGGCTCCTGACACCAGTGAGGAATTCTAGGAGAGATGCAGAGAGGAATTACAATGAGGCCCATGGACGTACTTGGAGGATGATAAAGTGGAAAATAGGTCTCCTAAAGGCTAGATTCCGTTGCCTCCATATCTCTGGTGGATCTCTGGCCTATGGGCCTGAAAAGGTTTGTCGAATAGTGGTGGCCTGCTGCATGCTGCACAACATGGCTGTGAGGAAATCTATTACCCTCTTGGAGGAGGAGGGGGCTGTATATCCAGAACAGCTTCCTCAGAGAGGGGATGAGAGTGATGGTGATGATGAGGAGGGGGAAGATGTATATATCCAAGAACCAACTGATCCAACTGTACTTCCAGTAGCTAAGAGGTACTATTTGATTCTGTTGCTGTCTGTGCAGCATACTGTTGGTATGTCTTATCCTCAATGGGGGTGTTGGGTCTATAGACATTGTCACTGTGACCAGGTTTGCATGGGACATGTGACATTATGGACAACGTGTTGGCATAACCCAATGTTATGGGTGGGGTGCTATTCCTGCAATTAAGAAATGAATAAATGATTTGAATGACAATTGCATGCACACTTCCATTTGATTCAGCATAATGACAGGGGGCATTTACATTGGTGAACAGGTGTTTTATTTGGTGTCAGGGATGCCATGGTGCTCTTTACAGTGATGGGAGTGGGCTACTGGTGGATTTCCATATTGGCTACATGGTCTCAGTTATTATTGGAAGTGGTAACATGTCCATCTGGTATTTACAGTTTTTGGGGTTGTTATTGCACTGTGTGGACGGTGGTTCAGTGGCACACTTGGAGGACAGTTCTTGTCAGAGTCACATCTTAGAAGGGGCCTTGGTCTTGGCAGGTGTTCCAGTGCCATATCTGGGTCTGAGGGACCGTTTGGGGGCCTGGTGTTGGCCTGTACGGGTTGAGGTGCAGGTCTCCTGTGTGTCCTCAGATGGTGGCACAAGTCCAGTTGCTGCTGCTGCTGTTGTTGGCTGGGAAGTATTTTGGCCTGTAGTAGGGGCTTTCTGGTCTGTGGGGGTCTCAGGCTGGGTTGGGACAAAGTACAACAGCGCACCTGCTATGGTGGCGATGGTGGTATTGTGCAGTTTCCATCGCTCCATGGTCTCTTGGTGTTGGGCTCTCTGCAGCCTTTGACTCTGCTCCAGGGTGGCCACAATCTGGGCCAGTCTGTCCTGGGTATGGTGGTATGCTCCCAGGACCTCAGAGATCACATCCTGGGCTGCAGCATCCATCCTGTGGCCTTCCCCCTGGGCCACTGATGTCTTCCCACTGGGCCTAGCCCCCTGTGCCTGTGTCCCCTGCACAGGTCTACCAGTACCACTTGTACTGGGGCCTTCGTCTTCCTGCCTGTTGGTAGGTGGTGACTGTGGCCTCTGTCCTTGTATTCCACCAGTCTGTGGCCTGGATACACAGGTGTGGGTCCGGTTGCCCTGGCCTGATGTTGGTAAGTGTGTGGTAGGGGTGTCAGTGGTGTCCTGGGTGGGGCTGCTGGATGGTGACAGTCCAGGTCTCTGTGAGGGGCCAGGGTATTCCTCACGGTCCAGGGTTCCCTCTCTAGTGTCCTGGGTGGTGCCTCTGTCTCCATGTCGGGCACTGCCACTCCTTGTCCTGTCCATCAGGGTGGCATGGGTGGTGGTGCCTGTTGGGGGGAATGGACTTATCTGTTACAATTGCATAATCGGATGGGGTGCACAGGGCTGGGCTGTTTTGTGCAGGTTTTCCACTTTTGGGCCATGCAGGGTGCCTTTGTGAGGTTGCCATTGCATTTTGCTTAGGATGTGGAGGTGCATTGTGGGTGGTGTAGTGCCTTTGTGATTCCCTGCAGGGGTAGGTGGCTGTACACAGGGGAAGGTATGTGGGCCTGTTGGTGGGTTTGTGGGCATGCAGGGTGACTGGATGTTGTGATTGTGGCCTGGGTGGGGTAGTGGTCCTGGTGCATTTGGAGGGGTGGGTGGTGCATGCCTTACAGGTGTGATGGATATGGGGTAATTGTAGATGACTTACCTGAGTCCATTCCTCCAGTGAGTCCAGTGAGGCCCTCAGGGTGCAGGATGGCCAGTACCTTTTCCTCCCAGTCAGTGTAGTCGGGTGGTGTTGGTGGAGGTCCTCCCCCAGTCTTCTGGACTGCAATGTTGTGCCGAGATGCCATGGACCTCACCTTCCGGTGCAGGTCGTTCCATCTCTTGTGGATGTCGTCCCTCGTGGGTGGATGGTGTCCCACTGCATTGACCTTGTTCCATCTTCCTGGCGATGGGTGTGTGTTGGACCTGTGCCCTGAATAATTGTGGCTTGACCTTCAGTATCTCATCCACCAGTGTCCTTAGCTCCCTTTCTGTGAAACGTCGGTGCTTGGGGAGTGCCATGGTGTGTGTTGTGAGTGGTGTGCTATGTGGATATAGGTGTGCTCGGCAGTGGTGGGGTGGGATGTCCTGCATTTGCGCCGACAAGATCCTGACGGTGACTGGTGGCTGGGAAATTTTTGACGGATTCAGATTTTTTCATCTTTATATGGCGGGTTTCTGTTCACCGCCAATGGTGGGTTTCTGTTCATCGTCGCCACAGCGGGGAACGGTGTTTACCGCCATGTTCATAATGACCCCCTAAGTCTTCAAGGGCTCCCTGGGAAAATCACAGTCAATAACATCTACACCTAGGAACCAACAAGAGTAGTACATGCAAATTGCAGACTCCAGACCAAAACTGGAGAGGGCTTTCGTGCACAATAAACTGTGCAACTAGGAATCTGTGACAAAGTCCAACATACTATAAGCACCCCAAGGAAAGGCCAGGATCTTTATGTCTCTGCTCTTGGAACATCAAAGACGAAGCAAATAAAACTTTGGATCCACAGCTGTTTTCTTACTTACAAACTTTTGACATCCTCCTCCTTTCGGAAACGTGGCTCAAAGACCCTTTGCATATACAGGGTTTTGCTAATTACTTTGTGCCAGCTTGCAAAGCCATAGGTACTTCCAAGCCACCACATTCAAAGTCATCAGCAATTATCGCAATTAGGACAGCAATTCACTGTCAGGATGTCAAGACGGAGGTCATAATAGTCAACGTGTATAGTCACCCCAAAAACAGGACAAAGGCCTCAAGACTACTGACTGACGAAGTCTTAAGGTTTCTGGAAGAAGAACAGATCTCAAACATTGAGGAGCCAAGAAATTTCAATTTACATTTCTTAGGATCCCTCACAGACTGACTTTATAGTAGCTCAATCTTCACAATGGGACATTCCCATATAGGGAGGAAAAAGAACTGGCGAGCTAAATAAAACTGTCAAGCAACTCTTGGGGGACCTTCCACTGACAAATATCCAGGGTTAAATACTGGTCAACAGGACCATCAAATCCCTCTCAGTAATCAATGACAAGGCAGCTTTGGCAGGAAGATCCCACGACTGGCTTCATCTCAACAATTACAGAACTGTGACTCTGTAAATCTACTTTCACATGGGGTATACTAATTCTGTCAAGGAGAACTTTCTGAAATATCGCCTGGGGATACTTCCATCTTTATTACATCTATCGTCCTGGAAAGGCAACCCACCCCTGAGCAGCTGCCGTTTATGTGATGAAGGTAAAGAAGATCTGCCTCACCCACTATGCCCCCGTGAGGAGCTAACAGTGGAACGCAGATTACTGCTAAGAACATTGTTTAATCATAGAGGAATCTGCATGCCCAGGCAGGCTATGCTGGCCTTTTTCGCTCCAGGAGATGTGCAGCTGAATTGCCAACAAGTGAGGTTCCTTAAGAAGGCGGAAGGAAAAATGGCCGCAGCGGACAATCTGCAAGGGCTGCTAGGGCCCCTGGTTCTTCCAGGACACATTGTTCCTCCTGAAAGACCTGTGGACTGCCCCGTTTGTGTCCAACTTGCGAACATTTAGTCGTGATAAATTATGCACACTGTAATAAGCAGTGACTGAGTTGGAGGGGAGGTCGCTGTAGTTCGATCTATAGGCATGGCAATAGAGAGAGCAGTATTAGGGAATTTCCAACCAACCTTGACTGTGCTGCCTTGACTTCGGACACGCCTTATGAATCGATAGGAAGCCTGCTTGGATTGCATTGAAAGTTTTTACACATGGATGGCTTTTTTGACAGATAAACACTTGGGACCGTGTACCATGCACTTTATGAACTGGCATGCACTTTGTCCACATGTTAGCATCTATTTACTTTTATCACAATTGTTGTTGGCAAACTCGCAACAGATCTACAATATTCTTTTCATTTGACCTTTTGTTTTCAATAACCTTAGAGTTCATATCTGTAAAGGTGTGCCACTTTTTACTTTAAGATCTAAAATGCACTTGGACGCTGGCACTATAAGCACTTTTATATACACTTTTCGATCTCAATCTTGCAACTGATGATTGGTTCTGTTTCCATTGATCTATTTTATTCATGTTTTTATAATGTTTTTACGTTGTAATGGTTTTAATTAACCAAGCAATACTAATAAACTTAAGCTCGAACTGTGCTGTAGGGCTGTGTCCTGCTGATTCAGCCCCATACCACAGGGTAAATACATTAACAGAAACCGCTGTGACAGCGGTTTCTGCCAATACTTTTATAAATGACCATCTGCCTGGCAATCATTTATAAGTGAGGCAAGCAGTCTCTCAGTCATGGGGACGTAGTAATTGACTCCATCCCCATTGCGAAACGGTGGGCCAAATACCTAGAAATTGAAATTATCCAGTTGTCTAAAGCAAACAGACTTTCTCTGAGTAGAGATAAAACGATATGGGCATATATGGTGACTTTTCATGCATTAACTACATTTTTACTTTTGTTTTATGGAACGGGAGAGAACCTAAGAAATCCCCCCATGTGGTTTACTCAAAAAGGAACAAGTCTTGGTGGGTAGGCCGGCGATCTGGGAAGCAACGAAGACTAAAAAGGAGGGTTACCTGAACATATACAATTCTAGAAAAGGGGTGAAAGATGCTAAGTTTGAAGTTAGTGATTGGCTAGCCACCAAGAAAGGTGATTTGTTAAGAAAGGGAGAAAGTAACGATTGAAAACGTATTACGTTCATTCAGTTCAATAAAATGTTGTTACCCTGGAAGATGGAAAGAGATTGCATTGTTTAAATAAAGTAGAATGTTTCAAGGACTCATAAATAATCAAATGAGGAGCAGAATGTGATACTTATACCATTAGTGTAACCTTTAGTGTTATATTGATATCCAGTTCTAGCAAAAGCAATGTATATATTTAGTATTTTGTAAAATGCCTCATTACTATGGTATTTTATGACAATTTGTTGTGAGGTGAAGAATAATTGACCACAGTCTTTGTTTAATATCCTGAAAAGAGACAAAAACCTTCTTGTAAGTGAGAAATGCAGTCAAAGGCTTCCGAATCTGGAGCCCTGTGTTTAAAAATGTCTTCCGAATATGGAGCCTTTGAAGTATACTCAAATTGAAAGACTTTTTCTCTAAGTGCATCTATATTGTCCGTGTATTCCCTATGACACAACCCAGGGCTCTTGAACATTCCAATGGCTGAGATGCCTTCTTTTTTGCTTTTCGGATGAAAAAAAATTAAATCTAAAGGATTACACTTGTTATTTAATGGAACTAAATATTCCCATTTTCTCAGCATCGAAGTCAGCAATTCACAAAGTGTAGGCTTGGAATTCTTTAGACTCAAAAGCGCAGCAGAGCTTTTCGCAATTTAAGCACTGGTTTCGAAAGGATTCTTTAAAAAAAAACATATTGAGGCTCTAGTGATAGTGTCACGTGAGATGCAAATAACGATGACAATCAGTATTCAAAACGGAAATTTAAAGAACGACCAAAGTCAGAAAATAAATTGACAAAGAGAAAGAGTGACACAATGAACCAAACATTGGCAAAGTCAGTAGTCTTGCCTTAGCAAGCTAGTACTTGGTTAAATGTGGTTTTATTTTTTTATTGCAAGATTATTTGCTTATTTACCTAAACCTGGCAGCCTTATACTTGCAATAAAGGTGTTCAATTAAAAAAACAAAGTCACCGATGAAGTTGCCAAATCATAGCCAACAACTTCTATCTTATTTTTAAAATACAGCTCCAGGGCAAAATGCATAGCTGGTATTTTGAGTTAATATAAAGATACACTTAAAAAGGACACTTTGAACAAGCTTTGCAGCCGAACAGAAAGGAACTATTTTTTAGACGGATGTAAAAAGGTGCATCGATTTTGTTTAGCCACTAAAAGTGAAGGGAGCTAGAGGATAAAGTGGGTTTACCCATTGTCTCATGTTGTAGGCTGTAGTTTGTGGAAGTAAAATGTGAGTGACAATTTAACAAGTCAAAGGATGATGTCCGTGACCAAAAGCCCCTCCATGTATGCATAACATACATGTTTTTTTTTCAGAAAAATAATGGTCTGGAGAAATAGCTAAAGCTGTCTCAAAGGACAGACCTAAAAAAAACTGAAAGTTAACAGTAAGTATTGGCATCCATTGGAACCCCAGACCTTTGATCACACAGCCAAAGGAGGTTTCATTATGCATCCTGTGATTACGAAAGGGTCCTTTAATGTCCTTTGGTGCCTCTTTTCAAGAGAACAAGTCTTTTGTAGTAATGGAGTAATGTATGACCAAAGGGGATGCCCTCGCTCATTTTATGAGCACAGCTTCAGGTCAGCATTATCAAGAAGGGACCAGGATAACGTAAGGAAAGAAAGAAGGTTAATTTATAGAAAATGAGAAAAAAACTTTTTTTCTAGTGTACCAATAATATTAGAAATGCATTTCTAAAATCTTCCACAAGATACACAAAAGTCTGATTTGCCAGGCACTCGCTTGCAGGCATCCTCTGGACTGAGAGGCCAGCCATACAAAAGTTTGGAGGCTGTTTCCTTTTTCATTGAGTAGAAAGTGTATCACTCTCCTATCAAAATTTATAAAACAGCTCAATCTAAAAGGAAAAAGCTTTAATAGATATTCCCAATTTTTTTTTAATGCTATAAACATAAGTAGATGTGGATGTATATGCATCAATATTTTGTACACAATCTTATATATATATCAAAAATAACACATCGCCCCCCTTCACCAAGCAATGACTCAAGACAAATATTCAAATAAACATACAAAGACCACAGACAACCAATCACACACACAACATACATAAAGACAACACCAAGACATCAAAGTCATGAATGATTGCACATACAATCATATCTCAAAACACAATATATATATATCAAATAACTTTACTCAAAAACTCGAATTACATATATAAATAAAAACAGATACCAGACTCATGTGTGTGTCATTTATCCCTAGTCACTAATAGTAGGCTCTGGAGGAGTCCAAACAACATATATTGTGATAAATATCACAGAGATATATGCTCATAATACCAACATAAATTCTCGCTGATATAGAACTGTCCGGTATATCTTTGATGCCAAGCTCTTTATTGGAGATGTTACTCCATCTGTTTCTATGTCGTCATTCCTGCCGACGCACGTTTCGGTGGGCTTGTACTTTCAAATTAGATCATCATGCTCAAGGCCACCTTCATCAGGGCACTGTATCCATTATTACGCACTGCGTCATCTCTTTAATTCGGGTGGTAACCAAAACTTCCAAAATAGGTTGCCACTGATAATTTGGATCGAGGGACTGGAGAGCTATAACTTGAAAGGTGCTCAGGGGAGGATAATCCAACATGTGGAATAAGCAGGCAGTAGTGCTGTCTCGAATCCTTTTTCATTAGAGATTACTTTTTTGTGATCTTGGGTTGTTGTGCTACTCACTTGAAATTGGAAGACTACTTGCCTGTCAGGATCAGAGAGTAGCCTGTCACACTGATCTCTATATAAGTGGCGGGAGTATAAAGGAAGAGGTTGTGAAGGGCAAGTGGCCAAGTGTCTATCCTTACCCTAAAAAACCCAGTGGGGGCGCTTCAGTCTTGATATGCTGTGTTTGGCCTTACCACAGCAGGGTACACATGTGGGAACTTACACGGTCTTCCATGTCTACACAGGTGTTCTGTGGATGCCAAATCATGTTGTATTGCAGGGCAGAGATGGATCAGCAGAGCCACCTTTGAGACCCACTGCAGAATGGTTGTGGTACATGTATTGAGGCAGGTGCACTCACAGAGATGCATAAAACCACAAGTGTTAGGGCTGGTCCATCTCCTGATGGGAGGCATTGGCACAGCTGCATAGTGGCCATTTGATGGGAAAACAAGAGTCAGAGAAGAAAGACTCAGAAGCAGGATGCCCTGAAGGCGGGCGGCAAGTTAGAATTGTGGCGTGTGCGTGTGTGATGCTCTGATGATGACTATGCACAGAGAAAGATTTCGGTTCTGTGGTAGAGTGGCCAGATTTGCCTTAAGGCAGGAACAACTGGGCGTATCGAGGTAAATTCTGATGTGCATGTGTAGTCCAAGAGCATGCAAAGCAGAAGTGCAACACGGCAGGGCTGATGTGTATTACCAGAGCGTTATCTGGGTTCCTGGCGCCGCAAAACTAGCGGCGAGGTGCCTTAGCAGCGCTGTGTTGAGGGACCATCCATCAGCTTAGCAAATCTGCCGTGGGCCTTGATGCAAAATAGGCGACACTGTCCCCCAATTGGGTTTGAAAAGAGAGCCTTAATCGGGGTGTAGTGAACACTTCACAGCCTTGGACCCAGTGCTACACACCCTAGAGGCGGTAACGCCCCCGAGGCCTTCACTGTCAGACTTAAAGAGATTCCATTAAACCTTCGAGTCTCGTGAGCACAAAGCGATCACAAAAATGACATATTCGAATAGCTATTGCTGAATAATGCAATCAAGGCGGACGCATCTCTGCGACCTTTATTCCGCTGCAAGCAGGCCCTCTCCCCAGTATCCGCTATCGGTGCTCCGGAGCTTCCCATCTCACCGACTGTTGACTCGCAGCCTCTAGCCCGTCCAGCATGGCTGGCTCTGTTTACTCAACGGAATCTATTATGCATAGAAAAATTACGGATTATCTTTTGACCTGTGGCACCGCTTGTTTTATGCTAAGCTAAGCACGAGGGTTATTTATTCACATAATCAGCTCCGTCGATTTGCATCAGCCTCACAATGTTATTCTGGCTCCTGCAGAGGTTTACTGCTCTGTTGGGAGGGCTCTCGGCTGCGAGTTCTGCAAGTCTGTGGCAAGTGCTTCGTGTTGTTCTGCTTGGGTAGGCGCCGCACCGACCTGTCAACTCCTGTGTGCTGGAGCCCCTGGCAGTGGGGCTCCTCAGTGAGGCAGCTTTCGTAATATATGCACCACTCCTACACTTTACAGGGTGCTGAACACACTGGGCCTCTCTGAATCAGGGACTGTAAAGCACCCATGACATGTTGAGTACAGACAACGATGCTTGGCGCTTGGTAAGAGAAGGAAAACTAGGCCACCGGACGCTCTGTCGCCATCTTAACAAAGGGAAGATGTAATGTCCAGACAGGGCCGTTATTTAAGTTAAAGAACATCCTTTTAATAACATCTTAAAATTCTAAACCAGTAAAAGTAAAAAAGCAGCAGTGTACTGCCAAGTGTGACTCGGAATGTCAATGGAAGTGGTGGTGGGCCAGTACTAAACACTATGGCTGGTGCATGCCATCGGTACCAAAAATAACACAGTGTCGGGGGTGAATAGCCACCACTCAGATCATCAGCACTTGTGGTTGGTGTTGAGCAGCCTTCTGTAATCTATGGTTAGAGAATAGGGAGGGGCATAGTTCCCTACTCAGACAGGATGCTAAAAGAAGCAGATTTCTTCTGCACCCAGAAAGCATCCCACTGGCTAACTCAAATGTGACCCATGAAATATAGACACCTGAAGGTGGTCGGCATTTTTGAGAAACGTTCTGACACTCCCCAGAAAGGCCCAAGGGGCCAGGAAACAGGAAGGAGGAAGAAGCAGGTTAGGCTGACTTTGTATTGCCTGTGCCATCCTCCATTTTACATTCAGTGTTCACACAAAGAGTTTTTCAAGAAGATGCAAGTGTAACAACATAGACAGGTGCATTGCAGGAGATCAAATTCATTCTTCCTTCCAGGCGAGTTCTAATGTTCACACTCATTATTCTGATCATAGAAAATTATTGCAAACTTTACGTTTCACTAAAGAAAAACAAAACACAAAGGGGGGTCTATTTACAAGATGTCACAGGACATAATAGACCTCACTCCAGGGTCCGGAACATGATACCATTGCTCCCACCAGGCAGGACCTAGCAAAGAGATTTAACCAGGTACATGAGCAACTGCAGTTGTGAGACTAAGCTGGTATCTTTCTTGTTTTCGGGTACACCAAGTGTGTCCTTGTTTTAAAACTGTGACAGCCATTACAGTCCAGACAAATAGCCTAAGCCTGCTTGTGTTTGCTTCCTACTCACTCATGGAGCCTGGGTATAGACCTGCTCCCAGGTTTCACTGCGTGGCTGCTGCTGCCTGTTTCATAATGCCAGACCACAAGACTTTTAAGGCGGCCATACAACACCCAGCTCATCATCTCCTGCACCAGGAACCCTTCCACCACCAAGTCAAACCTGCACGCAGGACTCCTCGACATCGCCAAATGGATGACAGCAAACCACCTCAAACTTAACTCCACGAAAGCAGAAATCATCATCTTCGGCCCGAACAAGACAGTATGGGATGACTCCTGGTGGCCCACTGCCCTCGGACCACCCCCAAAACCCACCACCCACGCACGCAACCTTGACTTCGTTCTAGACTCATCTCTCTCCATCGCCCAGCAAATCAACACCATATCGTCCTCCTGCTTCAACACCCTTCGCATGCTGCAGAAGACTTTCAAACGGATTCCCTTAGAAACAAGAAAAACGGTCACCCATGCCCTCATCAGCAGCAGACTGGACTACAGCAACGCCCTCTACGCTGGTACCACAGCCAAGCTTCAGAAAAAACTCCAGCGAATCCAGAACGCAGCCACACATCTCATCCTCAACCTCCCCCGCCACAAACACATCTCCACTCACCTCAGAACCCTACACTGGCTGCCCATCAGCAAAAGGATCATCTTCAAAGTCCTTATCCACGCTCACAAATCCCTCCACGACACTGGACCAGCCTACCTTAACGAAGAGTAAACTTCCACACACCTACTCGACTTCTCTGCTCCGCTGACCTCGCCCTCGCCACAGTCCCCTGCATCCAACGCACCACCTCCGGTGGTAGATCCTTCTCCCACCTCGCCGTCAAGACCTGGAACACCCTCCACACCAACCTACGCAAGACCCAGGACCTCCTAACTTTCAGAAAACACCTCAAGACATGGCTTTTTGAGCAGCAAACGGCAACCCTCCCCCCCTCAGCGTCTTGAGACCCTAACGGGTGAGTAGTGCGCTTAATAACGTTTTTGATTGATTGATTGATTGATACTTCAGGGGGAGTAGAGCGGTGGGGGCTATCTAGACTGGAATGATGCCTCAGCTGCCTCCTGCCTCATCATGGAACATGACAGCTTTAGTGTTCATGGTGGACACGTATGATTAAAGATGAGACATCCCTATCTGCTTTCATATTTACCCCTTATCACATGTCTGTCACGTAGAGCTTTTAAGTGGAGTCTGCTGTATTTACGCCTAGTAACATGGCTGTTGGACTTGACTTGGTTGTCCCAATGTACCATGGCTTTTGGGCTATGCTTGCTTTCCACAGCAACCTAGGAACATTCTTTGGGAACCCTCAAAGGACATACAACCAAAACGAAAGAAGGATTATATGAGGTTTCCAATTATATGTCAAGAACCAGGGTAGTACTTCAATCTATTATTTTGGAATTGGTATGGCTAGGTAAACTGCTATTCCTCTCATATGTAACTTTCCATTCTACATAGTGGAATATATGTCCCTTACCCCTGCTATGAGTTCAGTTTTCAATCAAGTATTATGGTCCTTTTCTCAAAGATGTTCCTGTGACTGTCAGGGAGTAGTCTGGAAGTATTGCACTTCTGCTTCTTCTCAACCTTAATACTATCCCCTCCTTAGTGAGTCCACTGGCCTCAAAAGCAGAAAGAGAAGTGTTTAGGTTTCAGGCTGGAAGTCTTGTGTCACCTCTCTGACTTGTAGGGCTTTCTTCCTTTGTACACTGTGTTTATATGTTATTGTACCCTCTCACCAACTCTGCTTTAGCTGGTGGTAGGTCGTCTGGATGAGACTGTCTTTCCTTTCCTGATTTGAGCTGTTTTTACTAGAAATCCAAGCCCCACCCCCTTTGAGAGGAGGTACTGCATTTTACTTCCATCCCAGCCCCTCATGGCAGTCATAGTTGGTTTTGTCCTGATGGGAATGGGGGCATGTCTCCAAGGAAAACCCCTCAGTTAAGTGAAGTAAGTCGTATCCCCCCACGATCTTCTCCCGCCGCTGTACAATCCATTGGAACCTTGTGTGGAATAGTAGGTTCTGAGAGACAATAGCTCTCCGAATCCCTTAACAGTGGCAGGATAGATAAGTAAGAGCCGAACACAATCAAATGTGATCACTCAATAAAGTGGTCTGTTATGGCCATATTAGGCAGAGGAACAGAAGAGAAAATGGAAGAAAAGAAAGAAGAAAAAAGAAGAACTAAGAAATAAAGGGGTCATTCCTTTTATAGAACAGGAGGCCTCACATACCTAATAGTGTCATGCTTTATCCTCGGCTTCCTCTCCCCACCCTGGTAGGAACAGTGCCACAAGGGCAGACTCAAGCCTCTTTCCACTTTTTGAATAGGAGAGAGCTCTTAATGAATAACTACTGGATAAAAACTGGGATCCAGACCTTTTGTTCAAAATAACTTGTTTGTAACACTGGCAGTTTGCATTTATTAGGAGGGAACACACATATTGTTAAAAACAGCAGATGGTGAAACCCCAATAGTTATGTGTCGGATCACCTATACACCGGCCAACATGTTTCTGACATTGTTTTGAAGCCAATAATGGTCTTGGGATTTCATCAGGGCCAAGAATCCCTACTGTACCTAACTGCCTAGTATGAACGTTTCACACTAAGTTTGAGTTAGAGACCTGACTGCACCCTTAGCATGTATGCTGTGACTCTGAAGACACTGAAGCAGGCTGACAACATAGTCAGCCTGTGCAATATCATCCCAACCAACCACCTTTTTTTTACTACCAAATCTATATGAAGGAGTTACAAACAGAAAATATCTGGACAATTCTGGTAGGAAGATAGTTCAGACTGATTAGTGTGAGTCAGTGAAAGTATAGCTAATATGCGGAGGGAGCCAGTACCAAATATCTTGCTTTGTTTTTACTTCCTTATATACAAGTGTTCTTTTAAGTTTCCATTGATATGAATTTTCAGTTTGTTTCCTGAATCTTGAATCTGTGCACCTCAAACTTACCCAGCCTAATGTGTGACATTCCTGACTATGGTGGTGCAGCCAAAGCCCCTGCTGTAATTTTAAAAGTGGCATTACATACCACAGAATGTAATGTCATTATTACCCTGAATTAGGTTAGTGTTGGAAGAATAAATAAATGACGTGGCCTAGTGACAGCTACAGATCCAATCAGTCCTATTTCAGGTGTTAAAAGCTTATTGACTCATGTTTTAAGGTCAGACACAGCCAACGCTCTTATGTCATGAATCATGTGCAATATACACAGCGTGGGCTTTGGGTCAGCCTCCTTCAGCCATTGGGTTGTTTCAGTCAGACCCCTTCAACCATTGGTTTGTTTCAGCCAGACCCCTTCAGCTACAGCTTTTCTTAAGTTTTCTTCACATTGTGATTAGCTCACATTTTGCTGCTGGTATGTATTGTGGTGGTGAGTGGCAAAGCAAAAGGAGTCTGTCATTGGGATGCATTTGGTGAGGCAGCCGTCAGTTGGGCACGTCAACATTGTAGGGGGGTGGGAGTCATTAGGGGCACAGAACTGTTTTTACCTGGAAACTTACTCTGGTGATGAATGAAAGGCTGCTCACTTCAGTTGCAGCAAATCTGAATGATGTACTTGAACTCAAGCACTGGTAAAGCCAGTAGATCTTGACTATCGAATATGAGTGTACCATTTTTGGCTTTGCCATTGTTTGTCTTTAAAAAACAAAAAGTAAAGCACATTCAAATACATTTTAAATACAAAAGCATAAGCATAGAATATGATATCTCAAAAACAGTACATTGAATTATATGATTTTTAATTTCTATAAATGGCATGGTTTATATTTCAAATACTTTTCACTCTGGAAACTCTGAACACACACACAAAAAAAAAACAGATTGAGGTAGTATCATAATGTAAAGAGAGATGATTGCAAAGGTCTAATTTACTTCCCACTGGATTCAGACATTTGGGCCCTGATTTATACTTTTTGGTGCAAAACTGCACCAGCACAGTTTTGCACCAAAAAGTTTAGCACCGGCTTGCACTATTTCTGAGGACCAGCCGGGCACCATACTTATGGAATGGTGCAAGCCGGTGCAAAGGGTAGGCTACCGTAAAAAAAACCAATGACATTAGCAGGGTGGGGCTGGCGGTATGGAAGAAGGGGGTTTTGCACCAAAAAATGACATTAGGCAGGTTAGAGTAAAAAAAAGGACTCTAACCAGCCTAGCGTCATATTCTGATGCAAAACCATCCATACCACATGACTCCTGTCTTGGAAAAGACAAGAGTCATGCCCACCACCTCAGTGGCCAGCACAGGGGACCTGGATGACTGCTGAATCAGGCAACGTCCCTAGTTCCTTGCAGTGGTGCCTTTAGCATACAGGGATCATTGACCTTACTCTACACACAAACGAAAAACTAATCAGCACAGTAGTAAGTTCCTCTTCACTGCGGCCCCCTCTGGCTTACTCCGTTGGTGACTTCACTTTGCACACGGACTGCAGACCGTTCAGCTCAACCACGGCTATCGTCATGGCAGCCCCCTCTGGCATACGGGGGTCACTAAATGGAATCTACAAATAGGCAATGGTCAACCGGTTTAGCAGCCATGTCCTCACACCTCGCAACAAGGATCCACCTTCCAGGATCCCCCCACTGAACCTTGCGCCCTGCAAGCGCTCCTCTTCTTCACAGGGCACACAGTCTTGGTAAGCAGGCACTGTTGCTCCAGGGGCAGGCTGTTTTGGATTCCTTGGGTAATGCCCTCTCACTCAGCTGGGAGACTGATAGGATTTAGCCCAAATCCTGGTTACAGGCAAAAGTCTTGCAGAGCTTCTCCATCTGACACAGCCCGACTGGCTGCTTGACAGTTGACAGTTTTTGGAGCCTCAAGATCCGCTTCTGATAACCCATTTGTAGACAAAATGTGATTTAGTGTCTGAGTCTTTGAAACGTCTGTTGGGGGTCTGCTTCCCTTTGAATTTCCCATTCTTCTGCTCTGCCCTTCCCTTCCTTCTGAAAGTAGTCCATTATAGCTGGAGTGACTTCAAATGTGATAGCCCCATAACACAGGTCACAGGTGTGTCTAGAAGTTCACACCTGGATTTCAGCCACAGTGATATGTGCCCCAGTCCTACTCTTTATGATTCTCTCATCAGCCCCATCTCCTTCCTGAGATGTGACTAGGCCACTTTCCAGTGACCTCTCTCTAAATCAAAGAGCACCCTTTGAAGTGTACAGAAGAGCCCAGATCTTTTTCCTCCACTGTGTGTCCCACCCAGCTCACAGGAATGCAGCAATCCACAAATCTGTCTGGGGAGATTGGGGGGGGGGGTAGAGGGGTTGTGTCGTTAGGGCTGGGGCTCCTCTATATCCACAAACTCCTCCCGTCAGTCCTGGGTCTCCCAAAATGGATCTCAGAGTCCTCCATGTATTGCAACTGTCAAAGGCAGGCATATACACAGAACATGCATGCAACCACATGCAGGCTGCACAGCACTACATACTAACCTGATGTAGGCCAAGAGTAAGTTGAGCACACAGCAGCAGACGTTTACATGAGTGAACCTGTAGGCTTCAATCCAGTGACACGCATACCAAGCACTGGCAAAGCCAATAGGCCTCCCCCATACAATATCCTTTCGGTTTGTCAATTTTTTTGTGCTGTGTTGCACAGCACCATGGCCACCGTGCAACATGGCTGAAAGTAAAGAAAGAAACATTTTTTATGACACAGCCATAGGTAGATAATTACTTTCAGGTGTGTCAGTGCGAGTGGTTGAATGCAATCATGCCAATCTTCCCCTATCCAGAATGAAGATTGTTATAGTAAATCCCAGGACTGCAAGACAGCTACCCCTGAAGCATAAATTCACCTGGTCATCCCAGACATTTGTTTAGTGCTGTTGTTATTAATCCATTGTAGCGCTTTCTCAGTGTAGGGGTAGTGCACAAATTTGGCAAACATAAGGGGTTGATTTTCATGACATTAGTCCAAGTACATGGTTCCTGAGCAACAGAATTCACTAAATAAGGAGAACGTAAGGTAGCAGAGCGTACTAAAAATAAAAAACTTTCAGTTTAGTTGAATAGCAACAATAAAGGCACGCTAACAAACGAAAGAAAATCTAGCCATCCTCACCAAATGTACATTGACAGTCCCACGGCTACTACAGAACAATGACCAATTATGATACATTCTTTTTGTTGATTTTAAGTGAGCTGAAAACAAGGTTCCAGCAACTTAAGGGTTAAGATAGCTAACAACTCGGACTAGTGCGATCTCACAGAGGGACTGGATGAGAGAAACTCCAAAGACTGAGTCTCTCCAAGCATAAAACATCTAGCACCGTATGTCTGCTTTGGTATGATTTTCAGAGATGTAAATGTTTGTTTTGCAAAAGGAGACATGGCTGTGTTCCTGAAAAAATTAAAGCAGAATATGCTGTCAGCCAGGCTACCATATGATCTCGACAGGTTGTTGTTTACAGCACTACCCTCGACTCTTGCATTTTATGTGCATACTATGTACAAAAAAACGTCTACTTAGAAGCTTTACCAGCATGAGAAAGCGGTGGGCTCGAAGCCATGGGACTTCGAGCAGCATGTTTGCTGCTGCAAAGCTGTATAGCACATCTCTTTGGAAATTCCCACATGATCTTTGGAGAAAGTTTTTTAAATATACCCAACTTTGATTAGAGTTTCTCTCTGTGGAGCAGAGTGCACTGCTGATGCTTGGGCATTTGCAAAGTAAACTCTGTAGAAAACAAGCGAATAGTACCTGAATCTCGTTGGGAGCAGCGGACGGGCACTAATTAAATTCAGTCAATCTGTGCTTGGTCCTCACTCCACAGCAAGTGGTGGAAGTGACGTTTTGGCTGCATTGGCGAATTAAGACGGCCCCACAGAAGAGTGAGGCAGAAGCCAACAAATGGTAAGCAACGGGCAGGCTCCAAGCCTTTTTTTGGCTACAAGAGTGTCTCACAAGCGAGATGCATGCACTACCGCATGCTCTGGCATACTTGACCAAAAAATAGGGCTGGTCCACTTTTACTGATCATTTCACGGTATGCTGTCACCACATCGCTTGTGCTACTTAACTCCTGGTAAAGGCAGTAACTTTTCACCATCATAAGTGTAGTGCTTTGTGTATCCCTCCCCGTCCAACAAGACCACAATCTGTGAGACAGGTCTATGTCATAGAGCACACACATGATCCATGTTCACACATTAAAAAAAAATCAGCACCAGATATCCAGGCATTCAGAGAAAGGTGTGCAAGTCTGTAATCATGCAAGAGACTTTTCCATCCCAACAGAAGACACGCCATCAAATAAGAAGCAAGCAAATGACAGTGACAATAATGCCAACCAATGTAAAGCAAAGGGGCAGCTATAAGGCAACTGTAATTTCACAATAGGTCTTTCGCAACCAGACAGATTATGCTGTCTTGTAGGAAAGATGTAAAAACAGAGAATCCTCAGAGATCTGAAACAACTGGAGCAGCAATCTGCACACATCAGATTACGTGACTGGCACAGCAACATTGGAAAGATACAGGACAATGTGCCTACAGTTACATTTGTTAATTAAATTAACAGGCTTATTGCATCTCATACAGGACACATTTTACAAGTAAGTTTAGTATTGTACAGTAATTATTCAAGGCACAATGACAACCAAGGTGAGACAGGGTCTTAAAAGCATCCCTGGCAAAAAAAAAAAAAAACAGTCCTACTCCCTACCTCCCCTCTCTCTAACTCCATTTTCATCCATTAATTCTCTACCTCTCCTCTCTGCTTATTGTCTAGTCCCTCTTTCATCTTTCTCAACCACTCTTTCCTGTCACCCCCCACTGTGCCGTCTATAATCACCTCCAGGCAGTCCGAGAAGGTGCCAGAGGTATCATCAACAGCCCTAGGCCTTCAGGCCACTGAAGGAAATGCCTGATGAAATAAATGACCAGTCTGGGCATATTAACAATGACATAGGGTCAATGATGCAACTGAGCTGGCATATTTCAAATTAGTGAGACATATTGAGCATGAAAGATTTCATAGTGGACTAAGACAGACACTGTTACATACAAGCAGTAATGTTATGAGTGTAGCAAAACACTAATACATTCAGGTAAAACTGTTGCAAGTTTACCTGGTTATAGAATATCAGAATATTGGGAGTTTTACGGTACGCGAGGCAAAACAATATTAAGGCCTTAATTTTGACATCAGTGGTAAATCCCACTTACCGCCATGGTGACAGCCGCCAACATACCGCCACGGTGGTGAATATCCATCCGCCATATCATGACACACACACCAACCTGACAGAATACAGCCACATAAACTAGTCCGCCAGCCCAAAGGTTAGTGCTAAAGTGGAGGTCCCAACACCCATATTGTTACACCAACAAAGCAACGCCCACCACATTATGACCTACGAATCACCACAGCAGACATTCAATGGCGGTAAACCATTGGCGGTACATACCGCGCGTTCAGAATGGACACCCACAAGCAGAACAACACTACATTGGCCAATACAAAAAATACACCTGAAACTCATACACACACCACACCCACCCACAGCACTATCAAACACACAACCACAGTACCCACAACCCTTTACAAACAACAACTACTGCCAGGAGATTGACACGAACATCACAGAGACAACTAAACACACACACAGCATACACCCATACATCCCTCCCGCACCCCACATCATACACTCCACCACATTACTCAACACACTCTCACCAACACACACCACACAACACCCATGTCCCCACAAAGGCACCCTTGTTTCCCTGATTAGGAGTTAAAAGTCATGGTGGAGGAAATTGTCAGGGTAGAGCCACAGCTGTTTGGAGCACAGGTACAGCAGATATCCATTGCCAGGAAGATGGAGCTATGGTGGAGAATCGTGGACAGGGTGAACACTGTGGGACAACATCCAAGAACAAGGGATGACATCAGGAAGAGGTGGAACGACCTACAGGGGAAGGTACGTTCCATGGCAGCAAGGCACCAGCTCACCATACAGAGGACTGGCGATGGACCCCCAACTCTTCCCCCACAGCTCACAGCATGGGAGGAGAAAGTCTTGGCACTACTGCATCCTGAGGGACTCACTGGAGTAGCCGGAGGACTGGACACTGGTAAGTCAACATTTACCACTTATCATCCCCCATACCTGCATGCCATCACACCCTCACTCCCATCACTCCACTCCATCCCACACACTGCACCTACACATATGACTAACCCCAATGCTTAGCCCTGCATGCCATAGCAATGCATGGGCAGCCCTCCCAGCCCTGCATGGACACCAATCACTAAAGCATGCACAGCATAGGAAAACTAACTATCACACAATACATCACCATACACAAACAAAGGTGACAGGGCAACAGCAATGATAGAGGCGAAGCCAGGGATGTACAATATGTCACAGACATGAAGTATAAAACATCACTTACATCCCCACAGGTGCTCTTTCCAATGTCAGCAGAGAGGAGGTGCCACGACTATCCAGTCCCCCAACAGAAGATGCCCCCAGTGATGCCAGTAACTCTGGACTTCAGGATCTGGACCAACAACCTGGCCTATCAGGGACCTGTGGACAGTCGGTCACCCAAGTCCACTCACAGTCCACCACAGAGCCTCCCCCATCAGTATCCAATACCACAGCACCCACCCAGCGTACCCGCACCTCTGTCCCAAGGAAACGTCAATCAGCAGTGTGCCCACCTGTACAGTGACCCCAGTACCCACCTCATACCCAAGACAATCAGGGACCTTGGGTCAGTGGGCACACCATTCAGGGGACAGAGACACAGGCCAACAGGGACACTGGGAGGACCTCTGTGTGCCAGGGGGAGGACAGGCCAAGGGAACCGACTCTCCAGGAGGCACTCAGCGAGATCCGGGGATCCTACCAACATTCCCACAACACAATGGGCCAGATCCTTGACAACATGCAGCAGAACAGGCGGCTGTAGGAGGAACAATATCAGGGGATCAGGGAGGACTTGCTGGCCATCAACACCACCTTGATCTCCATAGCAGAGGTGCTGGCAGACATGGTCAACATCACGAGGGAAGCAACAGCACACCAGTGGGCCCCTACTATTAGCCTGTCCATTGACCAGCCTTCCACTTTCGCTGCAGCTAGAGGACAGGAGGCCCTGCCATTGGACCCACAGGTCACCAGCACCCCTCCCCCTGCAGAAGGTGAACCACCCTGCAAATGTTCCCTGCGACCCAGACAGAAGCTAGAGACACTTGCCAAGACCACCGCCAGGAAATGAGACTCTCTTGATTGCCCCCCTTGTGTCCCACACTGTCACCTTGTCCACTTTGAACTGCCTTTGCTCCCCTCCGTATGGCCCCTTGGACACTGCACATGTACTACTAACAGACTGGAACAATACCCTGGACTTTCCTCCATCATCACCCCATTCCATTGCACTTTTGCCTCAATTTCACTACAATAAACACCCTTGAGCACAACTTGACTACTAGTATTTTATGTGTTGAATATGTGCATTTATGGAAACAGTCCCATCTAGTGCAAATGATCTGAACACTATGAGAGCATAGAAATAATGACCTATACTCATCACATCAGTACACAGTTTTGATCTCACCAACATCTGTAAAATGATAAGCCATAGGTGACAGTAAGTTGAGATGCAATGGAAGTTAATGCCATTGTGCTACAGCCACACAGAAAACATCAATAGTCAGAGGAATGGTCAGTTGCACTGTCTCACCTGTGTGTCATAGGAAGTATTGACATATAACTGATGTTCTGTTGTCCTCATCATCATCCTCTGCCTCCTCATCCTCACTGTCCTCAGGGTCCACTGCTGCCACTGGGGCATCTCCAGTCTCCTCTTCCTGCAGAAAAGGTACATGTCATCTGAGGACCAGGTTGTGCAACATGCAGCATGCCAGTACTATCTGGCAGACCTTCCTGGGTGAGTAGCACAGGGATCCACCTGTCAGATGGAGACACCTGTACCTGGCTTTCAGGACCCCGAAGGTCCTCTCGATGATCCTTCTGGTTCACCCATGTGCCTCATTATAACGTTCCTCAACCCTTGTCCTGGCATTCCTAACAGGGGTCAGCAGCCTCAATAGGTTTGGGTTGCCAGAGTCACCTGCAAGTATTGAAGGACAACATTTAGCCACACACAATAATTTGTGGATGACACCTGAAGGCATACACTAACATACAGTGGGTGGGGACCATGGCTCACCTATTAGCCACACCCTGTGCCTCTGTAGTTGGGCCATCACATTTGGGGTGCTGCTATTCCTCAGAACAAAGGCGTCATGCACTGACCCAGGATACTTAGCATTGATGTGGGAGATGTACTGGTCTGCCCAGGCACACCATTTGCACATTCAATGAGAGGAAACTCTTACGATTCCGGAACACCTGTTCATTCTGGCGGGGCGGGAACTAACGCCATATGTGTCCCATCAATGGCCCCAACAATATTGGGGATATGTCCCATTGCATAGAATCCAGCCTTCACAGTGGCCAGATCTTCCACCTGGGGGAAAGCTATGTAGCTGCACATGTGTTTCACCAGGGGAGACAAATCTCTTGCCAGCACCATTGAGAACATTGGCTGTGACATTCCTGCTGCCAAGCCCACTGTCACTTGGAAAGAACCAGTTGCCAGGAATTTGAGCACTGATAGCACTGGTACAAGAGGGGGGATCCCAGTTGGATGACAGATAGCAGATATCAGGTCAGGCTCCAATTGGGCACACAGCGCTGGGATTGTGGACCTGTCCAGTCAATAGGTGAGTACACTGTGCCCATCCTCCAGTGTAGCCACGTCCACAAGGGGTCTGTACACAGGTGTATGTCTCCACCTCCTATTTATCCGAAGCAGTAGGTATCTTAGGGACACAAGAGTATACCTAAAATACCCACAATTTGAACAATGGAACCCCAACCTCAGTGCGCATAAAACATTTATGTGATGGGACAGGGGAAATGGTGAGGTATGTGCTGATCTAGGCTGTGACGCAGTCAAGGTTTATCTGACAGTTGTCCGCCACCATGAAATGGCGACTGCCTGTCCTGTATGTAGGGACAGGTGGAAGTGAGGTAACCCCGTTCATGTTGGGCGTCATGGCAGAAGGTGGTCTTGCACCGCCATGCAATTTCTCATTGGATAATATGGGGCTCAGTGGAGATTTTCGCCAGCTGTGACGGTGTACACCGCCGCAGACGTGACTGCCATTTTCTATCTGATTCCTCACTTGTTTCCTTACCTTCAACAGGAGAACACCTACACTGCGTGTGCTGCTGTGACCTGTGTCTGGAACCTACCATGGCCCGTGTGACAGGGGAAGGGGCCCCTACCTTCAATTTGTAGGAGTTGGAGCATTTGGTGGATGGGGTCCTACCACAGTACAGACTGCGGTATGGGCTCCAGATCAACAGGTGAGTACACCTTGGGCACGATGCATGTGGGAAGGGTGCATGGAGATGTGTGTGCAAGCATCGTGTCATCGGGGGAGGAATGCCTTGTGGTGGTGTACATGGAGTGATCCGGCCGATGTGTGTGCCAATGGTGACAGAAACGGAATTGGTGGGCCTTATGTGTGATAGGCTAGATTGAATGAGTAATGGTGCCCTCCTGTCTGTATTACCTCTGCAGGTCAGTGCCCATCAAAAGAAGGGACTATGGCGTGCTATCGCCAAGGATGTGCAGACCATGGGGGTCTATGGCATGCGGAGCATCCACTGTTGGAAACGGTGGGAGGACCTGAGACGCTGGACACGGAAGACTGCAGAGGCCCAACTGGGGTTGGCCTCCCAACGAGGAAGGGGCGCCTGTCGGAACCTGACCCCCCTTATGGCCCGCATACCAGTGGTGGCCTACCCAGAGCTAGATGGGCGCTTGAGGGCATCACAGCAGCCACAAGGGGGTGAGTACAGTGGGCATTACTACAATAATTGGCAGGTGGCATGGGATCCGGGTGGTGGGTGTGACTTAGTGGGTGACCCTAAGACCAGGCCAGACATTGCAGCATGATCCAGCTCAAGGGTAATGGGTGTATGGCAAATGCAAGTAACCTAGCTTGTTAGCATTCCATGTCAGTCAGGGCTTTGTGGGTACCAGGAGGGTTGCAGTTGGTGGTGTGTGGCCCTCATGTTGCTGTGGCATGTAGCTAAATCACTGGCAGTGCAATGCATAGTGCTCAAGCCTGATCCCTGTGTGTGACGGTGCTATGTATGCCAACTGTTATGTTGGGACAGTAATTGACCCAGTGTTTTCTTTCTCTCTCTCCCCCCTTTTTTCTTCTGTCATCCTGTCCATGTGCGCATTAGCATCATCCGGGGGAGGAGCAGGGCCACTGGCGACAGAGGGAGTTGCATTCCACAGGACCCTGAAGGCAGAGACCACCGACACCGAGGGAACCAGTGGGATGGAGAGCGAGGGGAGCACCATAGCAGAGACAGGAGGCGACAACACAAACTCAGATACCTCCTCCGATGGAAGCTCCCTCGTGGACATCTCTGTGACTACCCCAGCTGCAGGCACAGCCGCCACCCACGTACCAGCGCCGCCCTCCCAGTAGCCCCTCAGCGAGTTGCCCGTGCCCGCTCACCCAGGAGGGTGGGCATCTCCTTCGCTCCAGACACCTCAGACCCTGCTGCCCTGAGTGAGGAGGCTACTGACCTCCTGAGATCCATCTCTGTAGGGTAGTCAACCATTGTGAATGCCATCCCGGGGCTGGCATCCCAGATGCATTCCTGGAGGGCCTTCACAGTGGATTGGCGTCCCAACAGAGATCGATTCAGGCTCTGGCCTCCTCTCTGATGGCAGCCATTGTCCCTGTTCCTACCGTCCCCCCTCCAACTACCACCTACCAGGTCCAGTCTCCTCAACCCCAACCCATCCCATGCACACATACAGACGAGCATGCACACAAGACAACACACAAGAGTGGTACAGTCAAACACAGGCTCCACACGTCATCCCACAAGCACTCACGCAAACACCAGACAGTTGCAGACACAACCACATCCACTGCCTCCATTGTCTCCCCCTCCTCCACTGCCCTCACAGTCTTGTCCACACTCACACCTGCATGCACTGCATCAACATCCACCACCAGCATCACAACACCAAGCAGCACACACACCTCACTAGCAGACACCTCCACAACATCCATGCACATGTCACCGGTGTCCTCTCCCACCCTGTCTGCCCCCCCCCCCTTACAGGACACAAACGCAAGCACTCACACACCCAACAGCCATCCACCTCACATCAGCACACTGCCCATGCACCTGCATCCAAATCCAGCAGACATACACCTCCAACAACCACTTCCTGAACCTCCACTCCCACCCCTCCTCCCTCATCCTGCTCCACCATCCCTAAGAAGCTGCTCCTTGCCCAACTTGACCTCTTCCCTCCTCCTCCCCCGGTCCTGCCCATAAGAGCAGGGCCCCAACGACCCAGCCCAGCACCTCAGCCAAAAAGTCCATGTGGACAGTGGTGTCACCACCTAGTCGTGTTGGCAAGTCAGTGAAGGATCCCACTCCACCAGCCAGGAAGGTTAAGGATCCCACACCTCCTGCCATGAAGGGGAAGGAGCCTGCACCTTCTGCCATGAAGGGAAAGAAGCCCTCGACCCCTGCCAGAAAGGGTAAGGGTCCAATGCCTCCTGCCATGAAGGGGAAACCCTCGACTCATGAGGAGGCTGTGAGGGTGACACCACTACTGCCACCACGAGTGGTCACGGGGCCCTCACCGCCAGCTCAGGAAGTGCATCCCTCACCTCCAGCAGAGGCTGCCCAGGAGGCACCTTCTCCTGCCGACACAGTGCAGCCCTCACCTCCAGCAGAGGCTGCCCAGGAGGCACCTTCACCTGCTGACACTGTGCAGCCCTCATCTCCAGATGACACAGTGCAGCCATCACCACCAACGAAAGCCATGTAGGCCACCCTCCAGGGACTGCTGTACAAGGGGCCCCCTCTAGGAACAGTGGGCATGTTCCAAATCTGAGAGACTGTGGTCTTTCACTTCCCAGCAGAGAGAAATGGGCATGGAGCCCCCTCCAGAACCAGTGGGAAAGTCACCCACCTGAGAGATTGTGGCCTTGCACTCCCAAGCAAAGAGAACTGGGAATGAAGCCCTCTCCAGAACCAGTGGGAAAGTCACCCACTCCAGAGACTGTGGCCTTGCACCCCCAGCAAACAGAAATGGGCATGGAGCCCCCTCCAGAACCAGTGGGGAAGTCACCCACCTGAGAGACTCTGGCCTTGCACTCCCCAGCAAAGAGAAATAGGCATAGTGCCCCCTCCAGAACCAGTGGGCTTGTCCCGTATTCGGATGAGGTGCCCCCAATCCCATCGCCCTGAGGTGCCTGCCCACTTGCAAACTGATGCCCCTGCAGAGTTCTATCCGGATTAAGTTAGGATTCGAGTTGGGCCTTGGACTTCCCTGTGTCTCCGATGGTGAGTCTTTGCTCTTCTGTGATGTGTTTCCACCAGGCTTTTGATGGCATTGGTACTGCCCCGAAATCGTGGTGGATTGCAGGGTCAAAATATGGTGGGCGGTACTTTGTCTTCCACCTGGCTGTTGCTGGCTACCGCTGTGGTCAGTGTTGTTAACGCCCTGGTGGTTAGTGTGGTACATTGGCTGTCTAAGGGAGTTTTCTCCGCCATGGTCATAATTTGACTGTAATTACCGCCAGCCTGTTGGCAGTATTACTGCCACTTTATCACTCACCGCCAGGGTCATAATGAGGGCCTAAGTGTCCTTGCTCCTGATGTGAGAAGAGAATTTTGAGGGTTCAAAGGATCTGTTAACAGATCGTGGTACTACATCTTTGTGCTGACTACTAGTGGCATCTAATAATGACCTGAGGTACTTCACCTTTTGTGCTGACTCCAGTGAGACCTCTAGTGAAGATATGAGGTACTGCACTCTTTCCTCTGAATTCATACAGCCTGCTAGTAGTACCCTTAGGTAGTGTACCCTTTCTGCTGACTTCAGATTAAATACTAGCAACAGAATGTGGTATTGCATCTTTGTTTATGGTAGCATAAGGAGGAAGTTGCAGATAAAGAAATGACTGTTGAGAAAGGATGGGGATGGTAAAGTGTCATCAGCATAAACATTGTACCAATTACTTATGAAAATGACGTATGCAATATTAGCAAACGACGTTTTGTTGAGATGTTTGCAAATAAAATGTGGTAGAACTGGTTGCTTAACAAAACCCAGCACCTGCAGGGCTTAGACAAATATTCTATGGTTTCACTTATGCTTTTAGGAAGTTATGTCTATATTATTTATGTATTTTGAATTACTTTTCTTATGTACAAATTAGGTTATGCCCAGCTTTGTGCTATGGCAACAAATCCTTTTTTTGGCTAGTAAATAAAAACGTATTTCTTAGGTTAAACAACAGAGATTGTAAAATACATTATTTGAGGTGCTGAGTTTAACAGGCCATCGTCTACTTTGGGTGAGCCCCTTTCAATCATTTCTTAACGAAAGTGTTTGCAGTTTGGATAAGGAAGAGGCGCATTTATTTCACACCATCATGCTGCAGACACTTGATTCGGCGTTATATGGATTAGGCTGCCCACAGAGACAACTTCCATGCAAACATGAAGCCAATTGTTCTCAGAAGCAGTTGGAATGAATTATGATGATTAATGACAAACCTAAACAGCATATTGAAGCCACTATTGGAACAATGGTGCCCACACGTTGTGTAACTCTTGCACTGTCATAATGCTGGTGATTCTTTTATATATATTGTGGGAATTCTACCAGGGTTGTATCCAGCCCTGGAGAAGTATTTGCTATGGCATAAAATTGGTAATTCTTTGCATTTTCATATCACCATTACTACCGCTGCCTGTCGCTCCAGCCTGCGAGATTAGTGAAACCTGTCTGCACTCATCTATGCACCTACTCATTAATCCATTCATGCACTTGCCACATCTTCCAGCCTGCAATCAATAAACTCACTAATTGATCCATCGAGGAGCGCTCACACTATATTTGTCCATCCACTTAATTAATTAGTCATTTACTGTCATTTATCCACCCATGCAAACACTTGTCCATCCACTCATTGACTTATTATCACAGTCACATACTCAGCTAAGCACACCATTTTTCAACCAAACCTGACAACAAAGGAGGAATCACATTCACATCCTTTTGTTTAGAATAGGAACAGCTGGGCTAGAAGTCCAGAATAAAAATGCCTTGAATAATTTACTAAATCCTGACATCGAACAACAGGGCAGTTTTGGAAATAATTCATAGGTGCCACCTGAGTTTCCTCCTCACTTTTCAACTTTAAGTCGTGTTTTAAGAAGCCGTAAAACATGTGGAAATCTGAACACAATTGCAAGCAGAAAAATGGAGATTGTGAAAAAATATAATTCAGAAACCGAACTAAAAACATATCAGGCAGGCGTCCATTGTGACCCAGACGCCTCCTTAAAAACTTTTGACATAGTATTAATCACAGGGCAATAGGTCAGTTACGCCTCTAGTCGTGTTCTCTTTCTCTTAGTTAATTAGCAGTGAGAGGTTAACGAGGGGACTTGGGTAGGCACTTTGGATGAATGCTGCTCTTGCAGAGGGGTTGGTTGAGGCTTGGGACTGGGCTCCCAGGGGGCTCGTTCACACGGTGGCAGATTAGAGGCAGTTAACTGCTTCAGGATTTGCAGTAGATTGAGTTACAGGGTGTGTTTGTATCCGGCGGCCAGAAAGGGCTTTGGGCATGCAGGTGGAGGACGGGGGGTGTCAAAGGGAAGAGAAAAGAAGCATTGGCAAAGCCAATAGGTCTCGTCATTGGGGCTTCTGTAATGCATTAGCAAAAGCTCCTCTTACCTCTGCTGTGCAGAATGGCCAAAAGAAAAGGAAGTCAATTTGTAGGTGCACTTACGTGAAGACGTACACGCATACATGCATCATCACTGATGCGCACACGGCCATCATTTTTTCTTATTTAAGATGGATTTGTAAATAAAATGAAACTGAAGCAGTGAGAAAGCTTTTTATTATAGTGAGGGGGCTGGTAGCAATTTGCTGCCTGGCTATTTAAAAAAAATAACATATTAAAAAAGCAAGAATCGCCGGGGAAAGGGGGAAATGGAGGAACAGGCGGGAGGAGTGGGTGAATCAGAATAAAACTAAAGCCAAGTGGAGGAAAGGGTAAAAGCAGCATGAGAGAAAAAGCAACATTGAGGGATCAGGGAGAAGCACACAAGGGATTGGGGAGAAACACATGAGTGAGAGAGCATCACAGAGCATGGAGCATGTGAAGCACATGAGATAGAGATGGAAAACACATGCACTCTTGTGGATACTGAAAACAAAGAAAAAAAGTAGTTCCCTAATAGTGAACAGAGGAAGAATACCACAAGAAGAGGAAGGCATGCCACTAAATATGAAAAAAGCAAAAGAGACTGACAAAGCCAACTAATGGTAAGCAATGGGTGGGCCCTAAACCCAGTGTAATTTCTTGACAAGCACACAATAGGTCATTCGTAACCACACAGTTTGTGCTGTCTGATAGGTGAGACCTAAAAAGTTTCTCGTTTTCAGACACACACTTTTGATTTCTTGGCAAACCTTAAAATATTTGTACGTGCTACATACATTTTTATTTTCCTCCTGCCGACAGCGTATTATCTCTTTCTGCGAGGGGTGTTGTGTACAATAAGGGGCTTGAAGCTTCCGATTTGTTGGCTTCACTGTCACTCTTATTTGCTGCCTCCTAATGGGCCAGTGGTTGCCAATATCCCTTTCTGTTTTTTGGTTTGGAGCGTGGACCAAGTTTTTATATTTATTTACTTTAACTGGTGTCCTTCCGCTGTTCATCCACTGCTCACTGTGATTCAGGGACTCTTTTTTTCAGGCTTCCCCTTGTGTTGCTTCTTCCTCGCCCATGCCCAACAGTTGTCCATGTACCTCTTTACCCTCCTAGCCTCCGCCCCTGCCCTTTTTGCTTCTTTCCTCCCACTCCCGTTGTCCCTGTTGCTTCTCTCCCACCCTCCCATTGTCTTTGTCGACCCCTACTCACCATAAGACCAAAAAAAGTTCTGTGACACAGCCAGTGCTGGCTATGTTACAGCACTTGTTTTAACATTCTCACTCTCCCTACTTTTGTTCATGCTGTCTACCCCTTGTTGTTTTATTTCTTTTATTTTTGCAGTAGCTGTAGCCGCAACCAATAACAAAACCCATATTATTTGTGGGATGAAAGACTGAGTCATACCTGTCCAAATTCAAACCTGTGACTTGCAAGTTACAAACAGATTTAAGCAATAGTATTTAAGTACTTACTAAGACTTGGGGCTTGATTTCGATCTTGGTGGATTGCACCCCTGCCAAGTTTCCTAGGTCCATGCGTGATGTGCTGCTCCATTCCAGATTTTTTCTTTGCATTTTGGGACTTGTAGTCTTGTTTTTCCCTATTGTAAAACAGGACTGCAACTCCCAGAATGCAAAGAAAAGCCTGGAGTGGCGCAGTACACCACACATGGACCTGGGAAACTTGGCAGTTATGTGAATGTGATACTCCGTCCTATGGAACTTGTGAAACGGTGGACACAATATCCATCACGTTTGTGACGGAATATCCCATCCACCAAGATCATTATCAGGCCCTCAGTCTGAAACGGTCGATTGGCTCAGAGTTGACTGACTCAGAACTCACCAACTAACCTTAAGAACCCTTTAATAATACAATAATACCTCAACCGATTCTCTGACTGTTAAGCTGTGTCTATATGTTTTTTCCTTGCTATCTCTGTTCAGAGAAAAATACCAACAGTGCATTTCTACAAACAGTGTAGTGTAGACAACACAGTGAACATGTGTATGAAAGACGTGAGGTACATGTCACAAAAATAAGATAATCTATGCTGTTGTCTTTAAAAAAATGATGAGAAAGGAGTTTGCTTTTGTGCCACACCCGATGCCCCTGCAATCTTCATGCGCCCTTCAAACAAACATTACCCCTTACATATTGTCCTCCTCGTCATAGTATTAACATTTAGGGCTGGCCTACCTCTGACAGGGATTGCATACACAAACCATTTGCAAAACGAAAGTAAGCATGAGGAGTGCATAATAGGCCCTCCTACCCAATTCACTTCCAGTTTTTCATCCTGTCTGCTGGATGCTGGAGTGTCACATTCAACCAGTCATTTGGTGGAATCATCAAGGACTTGCAGTAAGGTTTTCTCCCTTGTGGCCAGCTTCAGCGACTGTGTTTTTTGTGCATTCTATGGTCTTTCTCGTCTCCCTGCTCAGATGCACTTTCTTGGACAGGAACTTGCTTAAGGAAGATGACTCTGTAATCAGACCTGAGTATATCGCTGTAGGGGTGCCCACTCTTATGCATAGATGGGGGGCCTCATGGATAGCAGACGCAGTCTAGTCTCTCCACGGGGACTTTCGGGAGGGAAGTGACGAGGGGTGGACAGGATTGGTTAAGGGGTCCGTGGGGGTGGGTCATGGAAGGAATATTTAAGTTAATTGGGCGCGGGGACCCGCCTCTTCCTCTCCAACCGTCACCGTGGTGGGAAGTTGTTGAAGTCCGGTCCCCTGGGAGCAGATAGTGGTGAGGCCTTGAGTTGTAATTAGTTTTGTCCAATTGCAGCGCCGTGGCTCAGAGCCCAGCATGACAATATCGGTGGAGCCTGGGGAGACCAAGGCAGATGGGCACATGGCGCAGGAAGGTGGCGCAGAGGGTTCCAGTATCTATGGGCCCACCAAAGACCGGGCCAGTGGCCAAGGGGCGGTACCAGCCAGGCTGGCTGCCCCCCCTCCCAGATGCGCAAGGGGTTGCAGGGGAGTCCAGACCAGGTTGGGGAAGAAAGGCTACCTGCAAGCGCAGGGCAGGGAGCGCAGGTGGCCAGTGGGAGGAGGAACCAGGTGCACACCATGCGGGGCAGGAGGTGAAGGGGAGAGGTGTGGAGTGCCGGGAGGCCAGGTGCACCAGCAGGGCATCATTGGGCAAGGATACAGGCCGGCAGGAGGTTCAGGACTGGTCCTCATTTGATATTGAGGCCAGGATTAAGGAGCAGAAAAGGGTGGTACAGGAGATGGAAGATAGGTTAGATCAGCTATGTAAGGATAGGGAAGAGGCCCTTGATAAGGCCTGCTGCTCCAAATGGACGGCTGGCCAAGGCTGACACAGCACCCCCCAGGTGTCACAAAGAAGGGACAGGCACTTGGGTGTGGGTATCCCAGGAGAGTAGGCATAGGCTAGTGTGGCCAAAGGGTCCAGCCGTGCAATGGACACGAGTGGCGCACAAGGTCACGAGTGGCAGGGGGTCAATGTCAGTGGAAGAGACTGGCAGAAGAAAGGAGGCGCCAATTGAGCACAATACGGCTCTAGGACGTTGGACTGAAGGAGGGGGGGACGTGTGCAGGAGCGACACAACCCCATCTTCAAGTTTTGTGTTACAGGAACAAGCGAACGCAGGAACGGCGAGGACGACCTTTGGTAGGGGTGAGAGGTCTCACCCGGCCCAGAAGGTGGCGAATGGAAAGACAATGAGTTTTAAAGGTAAAGGAGAAAGGTGGTCAATGTGGGGTGAGAGTTCAAATAAGATTGTGTCAAACATGCACAAATCAGTGGGAGTGGGCTATCACTCTATACATGACACGCCTGGTGTTGGTGCGGCCCAGGTGGAGGAAGCTACAGAGAACGTGGCGGATGTCACCTCAACAGGGGACAAAGCGGGGGCTGTGACTGAGGTAGGGAAGGAGGCTGATGAAAAGAGTGGAGAAGGGCTTAGAAAACAGCTCCCATATATGGGATTGGCGATGCCTTTGGGATCTCACGTGGCTGAAAAAACTAAGGCCAGGATATTGTGCCACAAATATGTGGATGTGTTTAAGTTATTACAAAGGGATATTCAGGCTAAAAAAGGCTCAAAAGAGGAAGAATGGGAGTTAGCCCATAGGCCCAGAGTGCCGATTATGATGGATAACTGGACGTCTGCATTCTTGATATATGCCAGTATTTATTGTGAGAAATTTCCAGACAGGGCTATTGCGCTTTTCAAATACGTGGACGTTATATGCAAGGCACAGATGCATTTTGGGGGTTTTGCCTGGTTGAATTACGATGAGGAATTCAAAGCGAGGGTCAGAGTGAACCCAGACAAGCCATGGGGTGATGTTGATTTGTAACTGTGGATGCAGTGGATGGCGTCTTCGCACTCTGAGGCATCCACACACGGCTAGTGGGCTCCTTGTGATGTACAAACCCTTTCAGGCGCGTCCACCCAAGGGGGGGCTGGGGCTCCACACCGACCACAATTGTCCACGTCAGAAGCATGCTGGAACTTTAACAAAGGTTTCTGCTCCCATCATCCATGCAAATTTAAGCACAAATGTTTCAAATACGGGGGTAGACACCCAGTCATGCAGTGTCTCTCTCTCGCATGTCCAGCAGAGCAGTGGAGGTCAACTAGAGGTAGAGGGGCGCAGGGCGCTACTACGCCAAAGGGCTCCTACGCCAATTAAGTTGGAATTTATGCTCCCTTGGTTGCGTATGTATCCGGACAGGGACATAGAAAAGTGGAGTGGGGTTTTAAAGAAGGTTTTCTGATCGGGTACCAAGGGCCGAGGCAAAAAAGATTGGCAGACAATTTGTGGTCTGCAATAACCCTACTGAACGTAGTTGCTACCAAAATAGCGAAAGAAGTGGCAGAAGGTAGGATTGAAGGGACCTTCTTTGACTGGCCTCTGGACACATTGATGATTTCCCATTTGGCGTGGTGCCCAAAAAGAGTAAAGGCGAGTTTTGCCTTATTCACCATTTGTCATGGCTCAAAGGGGCTTCGGTGAATGATTTTATCGCTCAAGAGGATACTAAGGTGGTGTACGCATCGGTGGATGATGCCGTTCGGCTCGTTCAGGGGTGCGGTAGAGGGGCAGAGCTGGCGAAGTGAGATATTATAGCAGCATTCCGGCTTTTGCCCATACTCCCGGAAGATTTTTCCTTACTAGGCATGCAACTGGATAGGGCAATTTATGTTGACAGGGTTCTTCCTATGGGACGTGCCATTTCATGTACGCTTTTTGAAGCATTTAGTACTTTTCTGCAGTGGGTCTTTGTGAAAGTGTGCAGCCATAGAGAAGTGACGCACTATCTGGATGATTTCGTTTTCGTGGGCAGAGTGGGGTTACAGGCATGCTGTAAGGTGTTGGGCGGTTTTGAGGTCCTAGATAAGTAAATGGGGGTTCCATTGGCCCCAGAGAAGACAGAGGGCCCCCGTTGTATTTTGAAGTTTTTAGGAATTGAATTAGACACTTAGGCGCTGGTGGCGCGTTTGCCAGCAGGTAAAGTGACAGAGATTTTGGACTTCTTGAGATGAATGAGAGTTTTGAGAAGATTGACTTGCGTACGGCTCAGCAGCTGTTGGGTTTCCTCAATTTCGCATGCAGGGTAGTGCGAGGGGGTAGGACTTTTTTAAGAAGATTGGGGCTTACTATGTCAGGGGCGTCACTCCCCCATCACAGGATCTGAGTATCAGTGGGGCTTCGAGAGGACATTAGGGTGTGGGAAAACTTCTTAGCCATCTTCACTGGTGTTTCCATGACCTTTCAGGAGGAAGACACGATTTGACAAGTGCAGATCTTTTCAGATGCGGCAGGAGCTTCGGGCTTCTGTCTGTTCTGGGATAGCAGGTGGTGCGCGGAACAGTGGCCGGTGGTTTGGCTGACACAGGGCAGAAGTATTGCTTTTTTGGAGTTCTTCTCGCTATTGGTCACTCTGACAGTTTGGGGTGGCGAACTTGCCAACAGAAGAGTAGTTTTTCATGTTGACAATATGATAGTAGTGGAGTTGGTGAATAGACAGAATGCCAACGATTTGAGAGTGTTGCGTTTGTTGAGATGTTTTATGCTGCAGTGTTTATCTTTAAATGTGATATTTAAGTCAGAACACATTCCTTTTGACTGTGACCCGGCACAAGATGATATTTTAGGTTGCATGTTGAAAGGGTGGGGTAGAGTGCGGGTGCAAAAGGATACAGCAGCAAGGGAACCTATTACATTTGAGTTGTTGCTGGAGTTGGTGCATGTGCTACTGCTTTGTTGTGCGGACCCATGTGAACTGGCTTTGTTTCGTTTGTGCATGGTGTGGATGTTTTTGGAGCGTTCTGGGTGTCAGAGTTGTTGGGGGTGGGAAGAGAAGTGGGAGTGCGACCAAGTGAGATTTGCTTGCAGGAAGAACGCTTGGGGATCTGGCTATGGAAGTCTAAGACCGACCAATTGGGGAAAGGGAAGCGGGTATGGTTGAGCAGAGGGGAGAACTCAGCGGCATGTCCGATTATTGAGTGGAGCAGTCTCAGGGTGGCATGGCTGATGGGTGATGCAGGTGCTTTTAGCCATGTGAATGGCACAAAGGTCACAGCTTTTCAGTTACTGGCTGTGTTGCGTATGGCGCTGAGAAGAGTGGGGCATCGAGCGCAGTGTTATGGGACGCATTTTTTTCGGATTGGAGCTGCCACAGCACAGCTGGGTTGGGACTGGTCAGCTATCAGACGTATCAGCAGGTAGAGGTCGCGGTGTTGCGAATGTTATGTCAGAACGTGAAAGGTTGTGGTATGTTGCGGGAGTAGGGGGTGGGGGATGGTACTCTATCTTTTCTAAAATTTGTTTTCTTTGCAAGTTGCGTAGCTGGCCCTAGCAAAGGTAAGATGGTCACTTGGTTGGTTGGGCATTCCTTCATCCATTGGGCCGCGAAGTACGCAGAACGACAGATATATGGACGTTCTTTGGGATTGTCAAGTGAACGGCATGAAGTATTATGGTGGATAAAAAGTGGCATGAGATGGGGCAATTTGCTTCCTTTTCTGAAGTCAATGCTACCCAACTGAGGATGTCCAGATATGCTGTGTTTGCATTTGGGGGAAAATGACTTAGTGAAACTTTCTGGGCTCACCCTGCTGCAACATATGCAACAAGATCTTGAGTTGCTCTGCTAAAGGATGCGCGGAACATGCATCATATGGACTGAGTTTGTACCTCGGAGGAAATGGAGAGGGGCTTTGAAACTTGGGGCCATGGAGAGAGCAAGGAGGAAACTCAATAGAGCCATGATGTTTTTTTGCGGGCACATGGGATCAAGGTTCTGAAACACGAGGACTTCATGGAGGAAATGGTTGAGCTGTTTCGGTCAGATGGTGTGCACCTTTCTGAACTAGGGAATGTGTATTACCTCATGGAGCTAAGATTACTGTTGGGAGACTTGTGGGGAAAGAGGATGTGGCTCCAGGATAACGCTTGAGCAGGCAATGTTGCAGCGGGTTTCGCTGGTGGGGCAGCAAAAAGCCTATCAGGTTTGAGCTGAGTGGCAGTAGATGGGGGAGGGTGGAGAGTCAGATGCGGGCTTGGCCACCCTTCCAGGGGGAAAAAGGAAGCAGGTGAAGGATGATTAAGTGGAGGATGCCCGAAGCAGGCAGGGGATGGATGGAAAAAGAGGATGTGTGGGTAAAATTGAGGTGAAAAATGGAAGAACGGAAGTAATTGGAGGGATGAATGAAAAGAAGACTGGGAAGGTTCTAGAAGAAGGAGAGCGGGCAGGTTTTGAATTTGGTTAAAAGTTTAATGATGATGTTTATTGTATATAAGGCAATCCTGTCCTAATAAATGGCCTTTTACAGTTTCAAGAACTCGTGTCACTGATTATATCCCGATTTACTGGCAGGCAACCACGTGGGGGATCTTTAGTCTTTCTAATCTCGTGTTGAACGAGATTAGATTTGGTAAACTTCCTTTGAACACAGGAAGTCTCTGCCTCTAGTGCCTCTTCTGTGTTTACAATAAAGCCAGGGCTCACTACTTCCAACCAGCTTCAGGATGAGGAAGAAGAATTGATTATTGTTTCTGGATCGGGCTTGCAGGCCTTAATTGATGAGGCAATTTCTTCTGCTTTAGCTCAATCAGCTGCTAAGTGGCAAAAAAACGCTTACTGACAATGTGGATGGCTCTGAATCTACTGCCAGAGGGAAATATGTTCGGAGGCACAGCTTCAGGAAATGCTTCAGCATATCAGAGAAATGGTCTCCAACCTGAGAAGCAGTTTGCGCGTCTGGGAAGTTATTTTCCTAGTGCAATACCCCGATTCCAGATGCCCTACCTATTTACAACGTCACCGAATCCATTTTCCAGTGTGGAAGGAAATTGATAAAGTCAGTTTTCCACGTTTCTTTTTCGGAAGTTATGCTCTGGAAAAATCTGAGGAAAAGTTTCCACATATGCAGATAGTGAATATATTTTAGGTAACTTGTTTTCCTTGTTCTTTTTAGCACCAGAAGAGACTTCCTTATCAGATGTTAGGCATAAGAAAATAGATAGGTCTCTTAAGAAGCTGTATACAGCATCCAACTTTTCTATGCAAGCCACAACCGTTGCAGCATATATGACTCAGACCCTCTTGAAGATTTTTCATCTGCTTTATGACTGCCTTCAGGAGCAGAAGGATGCAACACAAAACATACTCAGAGTCCAGTCTCCCAATCCTCGGTTGTGGAGTCACTTTAGGGGCTCAGCAAGCTCAGGACAAGTTGTCTTTGATGGAGATTCACAATTCCTCATACTGGCGGGAGTTGGCAGCAATTGGCAGACAACTTCAAACTTTTGCTTCTTCCCTGAAAATTCCCCTGATGTGGTAAGGACAGACAATCAAGTTGCCAAGACTTATCTAAACAGACAAGGAGGAACAAGGACTCCAGCTCTAATTTTTCGTGTCAACAAGATTTTTGTCTGAGTAGAGACCAGTCTTTTGTCCTTGAGGGCCTTAAATATTCTAGGGAAGAACAATCTGTAGTCAGTCAGACTTAGCCGGAGTCTTCCCTCCGCCATAGATTACCATCTCAGTTGGGAGGCTTTCCGGTACGTGGCACATCATCTGGGCTTTCCTGCTTTACATCTGTTTACATCCTCGTCAAACTCCTTCCTTCTGTGCTTCTGTTCACAGCTAACATGCAGGGAAGCATTGAGGAGGGATGCCTTAACAGTCCCTTGCCCCAGGAACTTCTGTATGCCTTCCCTCCCATTCCCCTCCTGCTACTTCAGCAGATTCAGAGGGAGACGTCTGTGGTAATCCTGATAGCCTCCTACTGGCCGAGAAGACCATGGTTCCCTATCATGATGAAGCTGGCAATACATCTCCATTTTCCATTTCCACTTCCCATTCCCCTGCAGTTTCCTGTCTTTATTCACAGACGATTCTGTTAGTTGAGGCTGATGGCCTGAAATTGAGAGGGCTGAGCTACAACATCTAGGATGTTTGAGGGAAGCTGAATGTGACATTCTGTTGTTGAAAAAAACCTCTATACTTAAATCCTGTGCTAAGCACTGTGGTTCATTTTTCTAAATGTTGTGAAAAATGCAATCTTAATCTAATCTCTGAAGACTCTTTTAAAAACCTAGATATTTTAATAGAGGGTTTGTACATTGTTATCTCCTTCAACCATATCGTTCCTCAGTGGATGGCAATTAGATCATGTAGGGGTCCAACAAATGATTTATCACACATCTTCCCTGATCCAGAAAACTCCTAAAGTCCTTTAGGCTTAAAAGACTTAGAATAGCTCATCCAGTTCCTTTTTGGGATTTGTCTTTAGTCTTTGAGGGCCTGCAAAAAATATTTTGAGCTATTGGATCAGACATATATTTCATTGATTTCCTCTAAGGTGGCATTTTTTATTGCTATAATGTCTGCCAGGAGATTAGGAAAATTACATTTTTGGTTATTACTACCCATATCTTAAATTCTTTCCTGGTACGGTAATGCTCAGGTCTGAGTCGTTATTGAAGCCTGAGGTTTCCTCTAAGCTCTATGCCTCACAGGAAATAATCCTTCTGGGGTTTCAAACTGCAGATAATGTTCCTTCAGCCGTTGATGTGAGGAGAGCCTTACTGATGTACCCGGAGAAATCTAAGGATTTCAGGAAATCTAAGGTTCTTAGGTTCTTTTTTCTATTATGGTTCCTCAAACAGCGGCAAACAAGCAGCTACGGTCAGAAGATGGGTCAAACAGGCTGTAACACACATTTATACCTCAATAGCGGAACAGTCTCCAACGAATATCCTAGCCAGATTAACTTGTGCTATGGCAGCTTCTTGGGCTGAGACAGAAGGTGTTTCTCTAGAAGTATGTAGGGCAACACTTAGGGCCAACCCTTCCACTTTTCGTTTGCATTATAGAGTGACGTTTTTTTCTAATAACTGTTAACTTTTTTTATTCAGATTTGAAGTCAGCAAATGAAGCAATTGTTGAGTACGGGTTTATTGAGTAGCATATAATTGTGTTTACATCTTCATTGGCTTTGGTACATCCTCAAAGGCAATACTATGAACAGGAGGACAATCCGTAGGCTCAATGAACCTTTCACGTACCAGTAATCTTCATTACCAATAGGATAGTTCTTCTCATCATAATAAGATTCCCTCCCTCCTTCCCATGTCCTGTTACTGAATTATACTGGCTTGGTTACTTTCGGCAGTGAGTTGGGTCGGAGTTCCTTTTATGCGCTCATCGTGCTTAATTTCAATTTGAAAATGGCTCACATATGCTATCACTGTCGGAAGAATGACGGCCTCAAAGGTAAATACTGTGACGAGGAGAACCATCCGAATGATAATAAAGATTACTGGTAAGTACATTATGTGAACTGAGCCAGAGATGAAGTAATTTACACATTACAAATCACTGATTTGGGAAAACTCCACTGTTAGGCGTGTTAGGCACCAGAAGAGACAATGTACTAAACTCACCTCTCTTACAAAAACTGCTTGTCCCGTAGAAAAACAATTTAATTCAGCTAATTTAATAATATTAATTTTTTACTTTTTAATTTAATGGTTTTTATAAGTTGGTTAAAAACTTTGGGTAATGACTACTTTGTTTTCATTGGTTTTAACTGTTCACAACAAGTTTTCAGGAGGTCGCTGGGATGGCCTGCCATCAAACAAAATGGAGCAAGTCTCCTTGTGTGTGCATTAGTTTCATGAGTGGTGTTTGTAAGTGTCTACGGGGTTGATGTTTATGTAGTGGGCATATACTATGCAAGAAAGGAGACGATGGAGAGAGACAGGATAAAAGGGGGCGGGGTCATCACAGGACAGAGGATGGGCTTCCACAATCCCCGCAGGGAGTTGATTACGGTAATCATATCGAGTACAGGACTGAGGGAGATAATTGAGAGCCGAACAGGGACCGTAATTAGTGGACAAGAGCTGCCTGGCCTTCCACACCATCCTCACTCTCATGGTTTATCCATTTTAAAGAGATGCTCAGGCTGCCTTTCACAGCCCACCTTCCCAGAAGTCTGCTCCGGTTAAGGCACGCTTGGCTAACCAGGGGCAGATGAAGACTCCTAATTGGCTCGCGTTTCTTTCAGAGAATTCTTGGTAGGGCAGGGAATCGGTGCTTGGATGGGGAGCCCCAGTTCACATGCTAGTACCTTCCTGGAATACATAGCAGTTGCGAGGATGCAGATGAGGTCACGTATTCTTATCTTGATGACATTTGATGCTTTTAGGGTTGTCGTGCCTCTGCAAATGCTAGTTCCCTGAAACTGTGTTAACGTAGAGCCAGGCCTTTCTCTGAACTACACTCGACATCATTTTAGCTGTGCTGTGCTGGTCCAGCAGGAATTCTCCACAATTTTCTGCAAGAAATTGCTTCAGAGATTCGCAGTGTCTAGCCAAGACCTCTTCACTTTGTTAGGTATACTCCTCTGGGACTAGTTACATGGTGAGTTGCTCTAGCCTTTTCTGTTACAAGTCACTGCTATCAGATGTGTTAGTCCAACCAGGACAATGGCAGGAGCCTATGGCGGCAACTCCTGCAACACAGTGGGCTGTCAAAGCAGATGACTTGAAGCACGATGACCATGGTGACATGGAGCTACTGTAGTGCCATGTGCAGCGTCTGGCAGATGTAGAAGTCTTTCAAGTCTAGGCACACAGGCTTGGAGTTGACCTGTACATCTGGCCTGGCTCTAGGATTCTTGTTCTGGGAGGACAATGATAATGCCTGGGTAGGCTACGAAGGAGCATAGGAGAAGTGTGCAAAAATAAACAAAGGGTTTTGGAAGATCTATTGAGACACTGGCAACATCTGCCCAATATGGACAGGTCTAACAAGTAATAATCAGATTTCTTGGCTCTAATGTACATGACCGCTGACCAAGTGCGCATTTTACTGTCTGTGACTCTTAACTATCACCTTATGAGGGATTGCATATTTGTTCTTTAACTGCTGTGTCATAGGATGCGCTGCTGACCACTTGTGGATGGGTTGCAGATAAATGAGATAACATCAGCTTCCATCCTTGCTGGGTTGACTTCAGTTTACACATTGCAACAGTGTCACTTGTCACTGGTTGAAAGATTGGAAGAACATTTTATGTGGAGTTAGTTTTCCTTCAGGGCTTCTGGGAACATAAATGACACATTGTGCTTTCTTTCGCTTCATAAAGAGTGAAATAAAATGCACAAAAGCATACTACAACAACCCCATGTACTTAGGAAAGCTTAAGAAAGCTTCTGCATCATCCCCCCCCCCCTAGGTAAATGTCTGGAGGCATATTGCTGATGACAATTACTTCAAAATGAGGTTCACTATGGAATTACTCATTTTGAACCTTACGTCAGTCAAAAACTATAGCCCGTATTTCACCAGACAGAGGGGACAAACATGGGAGAGGGCGGGAGACCTGTAAAGACAGACAGAAGATGCAATTGAATAACCCCCTCAGTAAGCTAACCTATGAAAAAACACTTCATCCCTTTATCCACCTGGCATTTCAATCCAGAAAGATGGCACACATAACTTCAAACTCAAAGCCACAAACAGTGACCCTCCGCCACATCTGTGAGAACAGTGGTGGAGCTAATGGGCTGGTGAGAAGGGGGCCATGGCCTCCTGGTTTGCTTTGTCATTCGGAGGCACCTCTTCCCTGGGACACGGTAGCATCAGGATGATAACTACTTGAATTTTACATTTAAGATGCAATCTACTGTTTTGCTAAAGAGGTCACACAAAATGGGGCATGGGGTGACTAATTTGGCAAACTATTTGTATTTCAGAAGTAAAATGCATCACAGTTTAATGTTGTCAGACTGGCATAAAGGGGGCTCTGGTCAGAGAGGGGCTCTGCTCAGCTCAGAGTTAATATGTGGAGCACCAAAAGGGCAGCCTGAGACTGCAACACACCAGAAAGGGCCGTGGGAAAGGACATCCGGAGACTGTGCCATACTAGACTGGGCCTCTGGTGAAAGGACAACCTGAGACTTCAGCACAGTGGACTGGGCCTATGATGAAATGACAACCTGGGACTGTGCCATACAGACTGGGCCTCTGGTAAGAGGACATCCTAAAACTTTGCCATACTAGACTGGGACTCCGGTGAAAAAACAGACTGAGACCACACTTTACTAGACTGGGCATCCGACAAAAGGACAGCCCAAAACTGTGCCATGCTGGGCTGAACCACGCTGAATTTGGCCACAGAGGAAAGGACAGTCTGAGACTGCACTGCTTCTTGCTCATTTCATTTCCATCAGGTAGGAAGGTTTGGTTGCCATGCAGGAAACGCTAGATGTATATACAAAAATCAAGGCTGCAGAAAAAAGTGAAACAGTAAAATGGGTACTCTTCTACTTGTGGTTGGACACTAGGTGGGCCAGTGGATTTCTTTGGGTGGGCCTGGCCTACACTCTAGAACCAGGCCTCCTGTACATGCATTCTGTATAATAATGTTATGTAGGAAGCTGGCTCTGTATATACTATATCAAAATGAAATACAGTGTGCACAGAGTCCAGGGGTTCCCCAGAGGCTTAACAGAGGCTAAAGTAGATAAGACTAATGCTCTCTTTTTCAGTTAGGCTTACCAGAGTGTAGTGCAAATCATTTGTTGTACACATAGAGACAATAGAAGAAGCACACACTCAATGACTTAACTCCAGACCAATGGATTTTATATGCAAAAATAACTTTTCTTAATTTATTTTTAGAACCACAAGATTCAAGTTGCAGGTAAGTACTTCAATAGATTTGTATTTCACACATGTAACAACAGTGCTTTGTCTGAAATCGATAAGTTATACAGTTTTTGAAATATTGGCAATAATTTGTTTTAAAATTGGACACTTCAATTTTCAGAAACAGTTCCTGGGGGAAGAAATATTAGATCGTTTTACAGGGAAGTACAACACTTACAGTTCCAGTCTCCAGGGGTTAGGTAGTCCATAGGTTGGGGTTCAAGTTAACCCAAACACCTTCCACCAGCAACATGGGGCTGGGTGCAGAGGTCAAAGTGTATGCAAAATTAACATGGGCTCCCATGGAGACTGAGGCACTTTGTTTCAGATCTGCAGGCAGGTAAGTACCCGTGACTTAGGAGGGCAGACCTGGGGTGGTTAGAGGAGCAGTAGGGGGGCCACTAGTGGGCACCAATCATAAACCTTCAGCAGCACTGGGACAGCCGGGTGCAGGGTGCAAACAAGATGTCGGGTCTCCAATGGTTCTCTGTGAGGGGACACCGGTGGTCACTTAGAGGGTGCAGGCGAGGTCCAGGGGGTCGTCTTGGGCACACCACCGGCTGAACAGGAAGGAGGGCTGCCTGCTGAATGTTGCTGCACCAGGTATCGGTTTCACCAAGGCCTGGGGGCTGCGTGTGCAGTGGGTCCTTAGACGCCAGATTTCTTTGTCTAGAGCTTTTGTGGTCAAGGTGGGCCTCATGATTCCCTCTGCAGGCGTCGTCACGGGGTGGAGAGGTCAACCCAGGATGGGCACTTGCTCAGAATCGCCTGGGGAGCCTCTCTAGCTGGTTGGGCCACCTGGACATGGGCCGTGGGTGTTGGGTGCAGACTGGTTAGGACTCATGCATTCGGCGTGAGGTGCGAGTCCTTAGTCGTTGGTTTCTTCTTGGACAGGGCCGCTGTCCACGGGAGTTCTTGGTCTTTTTGGGTGCAGGGCAGTCCTCTGGAGCTTGGCAGAGTTTGCTGGTCCTGCTGGATGTGTTGCTGTTCTTTTGCAGGTTCATTGAAGCAGGAGACAGGCCGGTAGGGCTGGGGCCAAATCAGTTGTCATCTTCTTTCTTCTTTGCTGGGGATTACAGCTAAGCAGTCCTTCTTCTTCTTTTCAGGCAGCCAGGAATCTGGTGAGCTGGGTTCTGGGAGGTCCTTAAATCCTGGATTTAGGGGTGTTTTAGGGGTCCTAAGGCAGTAGCCAATACCTACTATCCCTGTGGGTGGCTACACTCCCCTTGTGCCCACTCTCTTTGGGGGGGGGGGGCACACACCTAATCCTATTGGTCCCTGTCCTCCAAACCAAGATGGAGGATTCTGCAGGGAGGGGGTCACCTCAGCTCTGGATACCTTAGGGGTGGTCCTGGCTGGGGTCGTCACTCTTCCCTGTTTTCCCTAATTTTCCCGCCAGGCTTGCTGCCAAAAGTGGGGCTTTGTCCGGGGGCGGGCAGCTCCACTAGCTAGAGTGCCCTGGGGCACTGTAATCCGAGGCTTGAGCCTTTGAGGCTCACCTCCAGGTGTTACAGTTCCTGTAGGGGAGAGGTGCGAAACCCAGGACAGGCTTTTGTTTCTGACCACCCCATGTGGTCAGAAAATTGTCTGAAAGTTGCAGGCTGGCACAGACTGGTCAGTAATACACTAACAGTTTGGCTAACATACAGGGGGCAACTCTAAGATACCCTCTGTGTGTATTTTTCAATAAATCCCACACTGGCATCAGTGTGGGTTTATTGTGCTGAGAAGTTTGATACCAAAATTCTGAGTTTTCAGTGAAGCCATTATGAAGCTGTGGAGTTCGTAATGCCAAACTCCCAGACCATATACTAAACATGGCTACACTGCACTTACAATATCTAAGAATGGACTTAGGCACTGTAGAGGCATATTGCTTATACAGCTATGGCCTCACCTGTGGTATAGTCCACCCTGCCTTAGGGCTGTAAGGCCTCCTAGAGGGGCGACTTACCTGTGCCACAGGTAGTGGTTTGTGTGCATGACACCATGAGAGGGGTGCCATGCCGACTTTGCCTTTTTCTCTCCACCAGCACACACAAGCAGCAAGGCAGTGTACATGTGCTTGGTGAGGGGTCGCCTAGGGTGGCATAATATATGCTGCAGCCCTTGGGGACCTTCCCTGGCCACATGGCCTTTGGTACCATGTGTACCTTTTACAAGGGACTTAACTAGGTGCCAGGGGTGTGCCAATTGTGGAAACAATGGTACAGTTTTGGGGAAAGAACACTGGTGCTGGGGCCTGGTTAGGAGGATCCCAGCACACTTTCAATCAAAGTTGGCTTCTGCACTAGGCAAAAAGTGTGGAGGGGGGTGTAGCCATGCTAACAGTGGCCCTTTCCTACATGTGATATTAGTTTTGTGGTCTCAGCTCAGCTTCTAGTGGGCCAACAGTGGCACTTTCCTACACAACCCCCCCAAAACAAAAGAGGATGAGACTAACCTTTCCCAAGAGAGTTTTCATTATTTAAGTGAAGGCCCAGTCCCAGGTCTGTGTTCCACTACAAAGGTCATTCCCTGTAGGGATATGGACTACCTCAAATGTTTAGAGTTCTCACCTTTCATTTGCATAAGCCATTTGAGAGGTCTGTGGTCAGTTTGAACAACAAAGGGGGTCATTCTGACCCCGGCGGTCAGAGACTGCCGGGGCCAGGGTCGGCGGGAGCACCGCCGACAGACCGGCGGTGCCCCACAGGGCATTCTGACCGCGGCGGTTCGGCCGCGGTCAGATGTGGGAAACCGGCGGTCTCCCGCCGGTTTCCCGCTGCCCTGCAGAATCCTCCATGGCGGCGGAGCGTGCTCCGCCGCCATGGGGATTCTGACACCCCCTACCGCCATCCTGTTCCTGGCGGGTCTCCCGCCAGGAACAGGATGGCGGTAGGGGGTGCCGCGGGGCCCCTGGGGGCCCCTGCAGTGCCCATGCCAATGGCATGGGCACTGCAGGGGCCCCCGTAAGAGGGCCCCACAAAGTATTTCAGTGTCTGCTATGCAGACACTGAAATACGCGACGGGTGCCACTGCACCCGTCGCACCCCTGCAACTCCGCCGGCTCCATTGAGAGCCGGCATCCTCGTTGCAGGGGCATTTCCGCTGGGCCGGCGGGCGCTCTTTTGGAGAGCGCCCGCCGGCCCAGCGGAAATGTATGAATGGCCGCCGCGGTCTTTTGACCGCGGTGCGGTCATTTGTCGGCGGGACCTTGGCGGGCGGCCTCGGCCGCCCGCCAAGGTCTGAATCAGGCCCAAAGTGAGTACCAAAGAAGTATGATCTCAGCTTTTTCAGGGACCAAACCACAGCAAAGACTTCCCTCTTCTCAATGACACTCCAAAGCTGCTCCCTGGTGAGTAACTTCCTGCTACTGAAAGCAACAGGCTGGTCAAGGCCATCATCATTGGTTTGGGACAGGGCTGCTCCTATCCCATGTTGAGAGGCATCTGTCTGCACAATGAACTGCCTATAATAATCTGGAGCTTTAAGGAATGGTGCTGAGCACCTTGCTTCTTTCAGGGTGTCAAAGGCCTTTTGACAGTCAAGAGTCCAGTTTACCTTCTTTGGCATCATCTTTGAGGCCAGTTCAATGGGGGGAGAAAAATTGACCCGTATCCCTTCACAAACCTCCTGTAGTACCCAGTCAAGCCAAGGAATGCCTTGACTTTAGTCTGGGTTTTTGGAGCTTCCCAGTCCAGAATTGTCTGGATCTTGGTTGGAAAGGTTGCACTTGGCCTCCGCCTACAAGGTGGCCAAAGTATACAACTGTGCCATGCCCTATTTGGCACCTAGATGCTTTAATAGAGAGACCTGCTTAATGCAAGGCCTGCAAAACCTTCCCCAGGTGGACTAGGTGATCCTGCCAGCTGGAGCTAAAGACAGCAATATCATCTAGATATGCTGCATTAAAGGACTCCAAACCAGCAATTACTTGATTCACCAACCTTTGGAAGGTGGCAGGGGCATTCTTTAAGCCAAAGGGCATAACAGTAAACTGATAGTGCCCATCAGGTGTAGAGAATACTGTCTTTTCTTTTGCTCCAGATGCCATCCTAATTCACCGGTACCCTGCAGTTAAGTAAAAGGTACTTCGAAATTTAGCTGCACCCAACTTCTCAATTAATTCATCTGCTCTGGGTATAGGGTGTGCATCTTGGTGACAGAGTTGAGCCTTCTGTAGTCCACACAGAACCTCATTTCTCTCTAGCCACCTTTGATGTGAGGTTTGGGGACCAAGACCACTGGGCTAGCCCAGGGACTGTCAGAGTGCTCTATTACCCCTAACTCCAGCATCTTGTGGACTTCCACTTTGATGCTCTCTCTAACTTGGTCAGACTGTCTGTAGGTTTTGTTTTTGACAGGTAAACAGTCTCCTGTGTCCACATCATGGGTGCACAGGTGTGTCTGACCAGGGGTTAAAGAGAAGAGCTCAGTATACTGCTGTAGGACTTGCCTGCAGTCAGCTTGCTGTTGGTGTCTGAATAGACAACTCCATCTACTGACCCATTCTTAGGGTCAGTTGAGAGGAGGTCAGGGGGAGGTTCACTCTCTGCTTCCTGATCCTCATCAGTAACCATCAGCATAGTTATGTCTGCCCTCTCATTACAGAGTTTCAGGCGGTTAACATGAATCACCCTCTTGGGTGTCCTGCTAGTGCCCAGGTCCTCCAAGTAAGTGACCTGACTCTTCTTTTCCAGGACCGGGTAAGGGCCACTCCATCTGTCCTGAAGTGCCCTGGGAGCCACAGGTTCCAGAACCCAGACTTTCTAACCTGGCTGGAATTCTACCAGTGCAGCGTTTTGGTCATACCAGAACTTCTGGAGTTGTTGGCTGGCCTCAAGGTTTTTGGATGCCTTTTCCATGTATTCAGCCAACCTGGAGCGGAGGCCAAGCTCATAGGCCATCACATTTTGTTTAGGCTCATGGAGAGGTCTCACCCAGCTTTCTCTAACAAGTGCCAGTGGTGTCTTTACAGGATGGCCAAAGGGTGGAAAGTGTGAGGGGTCAGACATCCCTGGCCAATCTGAGGATACCACATCATCCCTCTTCCTCTGTCCCCACCGTCCCGCAAAGCTTTCTTGAACACTTCAAAATGGGGCTTCAAGTTGTAAGAGTTCTCTTGAGAGGCTCATCTCAACCCCTAGCTGGCACACTGCCTGAACTCTTCCCAATAAACTTCAAAGTGAGCCCCTACTTTGTTAGCTCCAGAGGTCTGGACTTCCCCCTGAATTACAGTGGGCCTGGGCTGTCCCGGCACAGGTGCAGTGTGACAGCTAATTATCAGATGCAAGTCCACCTGACCCCTTTCATTTCCCAGGAATTTGATGAAGCACTGTTAAGTGCCCTTTTGTTTGGTGAGGCCTTTGATACCACTGCAGCAACGCAGAGTAATCAACTTGGCCCAATAGGGGAGAAAAGACCGTGAATCTGATTATGAGCTCAGCAATAGAAATATGACACCTCTTGAAGTGCCATAAAATGTATATGTAGAACACTGGGAGCTGGAAATTCATACTCAGGGATGCATGCTTACCCCAGATTAATGCCTCCCTCACCCCTGTAGATCTAAGTAGCGCAAACCTGTACTTTTAGGTAGATTTTGCCTAAACCGTGTACACAGTGAAAACCACAGACCTCAGTAAGTATTAAAGACCTACTCTATGAATGCACCCCTACACTATGAGGCCTACCATAGGGCAGCACCAATCTCTGAAAACCACCTTCTGTGACAGATTAACTGAGTGCAGATACCAGGCTGTGCATTGCAGTAGTCTCACATGCACAGCTGCACATGTGTGCATACTCGTGTGCAGACATGTTCATAAGTTACTATCCCAAAGCCTTTTAGCCTAGCTGCACAGCAGCAACCTTATCTCAAAAGACGGACACTGGGAGTTAGCAGGCTCAGTCCAATTATTGTGAGTGTGCGTGTGAATCAGATAGTGAGTTTCGCTCACAGTAAAAGCTCAAAAAACAAGTAATCAATTGCAAAAAAGCCTAATTAACTAAATGGGCAAAAACTCATTTGCTACACATAATATCTGGGGATGATAAAAGAAAACTGTACTGGAAAGCAATTTTCATTCCACAAAGTATTGAAAAGGGCATTGGAAGTATGGCACAGGAGAAAATGTCAGTTCCTTACCTGCACAAACCCGACTTCCTTTATCCTGGTCATTAACACAATAAGAAACTGGATTATTATTTGGGATGGGTGACTACCCACCTCAAGAAACAATCATAGCTCTTGTCAAGGTGAACCCTCAACGTCATTAAATCAGCCTGAGTTCAATCCCCTGGTAGCATACCGGATTAATTTAGGGCAATGCGTAAAGCATGTATTCAGTACCAAAATAGTAAAAGCCAAAATGCAAAACAATAAAAAAAAAAAACTGAATTAGAAAAATAGAGTAAAATGCAATAAACAAAATTATATAAAAATGGCAAAAATCAAATAAAAGGAACCAGAGATATAATTTTAAAATGTTTTAAGTAGCCCAATGTTAGCCAGTGGTTGAGGTAAACAGGGAACTAAATACAATTTGAAGCTGACCACGATGGAGCGTGGCTTGAATACACCAACCTGGCCAAAGATTGTACGCTCTGACTTGGGACCTGATTTAGAGTTTGGCTGAAGGGTTACTCTGTCACAACGGTGACGGATATGCCATCTGTGGAAATCAAAATCCCATAGGACATAATGGGATTTAAATTTCGGCGGGCAGGATATCTGTCACCGTTGTGACAGAGTAACCCTTCCGCCAAACTCTAAATAAGGCCCTTAGTTCTTTAAGTGCCAATATGTTACATGAGTACACTTGTTAAGCTTGCTAGGACCTCAGGAGAAGCACACAGGGAGTCGATGCAGAGGCCAATAGAAGGGTCCAGCCAAGTTCCAGTTGGTAGTTCCAGGAAAAGGTCTCGTGTAGCCACATGCAAGGTCAGCCAACTCTGCTTTCAGTCCACTTCATTGAGTGAGCAGGCCCAGCCCTTCGCAGCTTCTCTCAACTCATGGAAGGAAGGTCCAGTCCTCTCCTGCTCTTCCACGGGTCCAGAAGTTTTCTGAAGTAGGTGCCTGTAGATGCTACACCGATGCCTTGCACTAGATAGTGGACGGGGATGTCTCCTCATTATGCCTTAACCAATGGTGTAAAGGTTCCTGGGGCCAATCCTATCCACTTTAGGCATTCAAGATGGCAAAAGTCTTTAGCAATGCTTGGGCTTTGAGGGTTGGAGGGCCATGGAGGTTATAGTATGGTAATCCTAGTGTCCACCCACATGGGACATTAAAATTTAGTTTGAGGTGACTACTGTATCCACAACATATGCACAGACAGAAGTCTGGTAGGAGCCAATGAAATTAGCCCCCATGAACCTTAGCAAGAAAAAGGTAACTTTCTAAAACTTACTTTTCCTCAATATTTATAAAAATCCTTCTTTAATATTGAATAGGTTGAGTTTTTAATAACTATAAAAATAGTTGTTTATGTTTTTTTCTAGCTGATCCTATTCCTTAAATACAGCATTATTTTTTTATTTTCACTCTGGTTTTCTACATAGGACAGCTAGGTGTGCAGATTTCTACATCTTCTACTTTTAAATGCCAAGCATCTGGCCTTGTGGTCTACGTGGTCTACAGTGGGGTGACAATATTTAAATAGGAGGTTTTTAAACTGCAAATAGGTTTATTTTGAAAGGTCGAATTGCAGTTTTTACACTAAACAGTAAGGCTACAAGGGTAGGAAAAAGCGATGTATTCATTGCCACTGTAGTGGATGGCACAATAGGTGCTGCAATCCACTAGTCACATTTAAATTCCAGGTCCTGGGTACGCTTTGTACCATATACAAGAGACTTCAAAGCAAGTTGAATGTGCTATTATAAACTATGCCAATTCAACAATGATTAAATGGCAAGCACAGGCACTTTACTATTTGTTAGCAGGGATAAAGTGCATAGGTGTCTAAAGCCGTGAATAATATATGGTTCACGCAAAGGCAAAAAGGTCCATAATGACCTTGCAGAAAAGGTGGATTTCCTACAATTCCCTTATGATTGCATCACACAAGATGTGCACTAGCATGTTCCATATTGCAGAAGGGGCCACATCTGTAATAAAGTAGCACCCCAGCGGCACAAAATGCAGATGCAAACACCTGCTGTACCCAGGAGCGGCACTGTTTAGAATATGGCTCCAGCTGAATGAAGCCTAGGGACAAAACATGTCTCTGTCTAACAAAAATAAACCACATTCCCAAGGCCCAGAAAAAAGTTGGATTTTTTGGGTCTGTTAGCATCGTTGGAGCCAGGTAGTCCTTCAGTCACTCTACCCTAGAATCTGTACATGCTGAAAGAGATGCAAAAAGAAAAGAAGGGGTTACTGACATCTGAGGCGTTTTGCAAAATGGTTAACATTTCATGAAGAGGCATCTATGAAGTAGGCTTCATCCCACAACCATAACCAAGCTTTCTTGCAAATTTGTTTGTTCCATCTGGGGCACACAGAGCTCAGCTTAGACATAGATATACCCAAATATACCTGGTACAATACAACGACTGTCCTTGGAGAAATTTGTGTTAGGGTTTCAAGACATTTCTAGCTCTTTTTCCCGGCATACAAAGTCGCTAGAAAAGGAGACTTGTTAAGATACTTTTGACAGCCGGTATTGATGATACGAGAATAAGCCCTTGTGTTTTTGCTGACTAATTCCTCTGTCATAAAATCATAAATAATTATATTTGCACAGCCAGGTGAACAAATATTTTGTGAATCAAGACCACTACTATATGGGAACTCCAAAGCTAGAGTTCATTAAATTTAAACAGGCCAGTGGTAGCATGCTAAGTATTCAAAATACATAATAACTGCCTGTGTTATGCACTGTAGGGTAGTTGTGATCATGGATGAAAAAGTAAAATGTCTGGACTGCCATACCACAATGGCTAAAAAAAGTATAATGATAGGATATATGGCTCTATGTGCTTTGGTGAGGACAAGGATCTCAGAGATGACTAGATTTTGGTTAGCTCCAGGATTCTTTGCTGACCACCTCAATGCTGCCTCAGAAGCTGGAAGTTCAGGCATCTGGATAAGCCTTTTCTGATAGCTTTAGTGGAGCAAGGCCATTTGTCACTGGTGTAAGGACTCTTACATAATCCCACGGTTTGTCCAATTGGTGCCTTCTGATGACTCTGTTTGGCACATCAAGGATGCTTTCCTCAACACCACCACCGGCATTTGGGCCCCCATATCCTGCATCAGTATTGGGTTTCCAGATGCATGTCAGAGTTTCACATCAGAGCGGAATCTGCGGCAAACTTGAGGTTTGCGCTCTGGGAGACCAGAGACATTAAACTCATAGCATACACAGTCATTCCCCTGTCAAGCATAATTTGTTTGAAGATCATTGTGTGGAGTCGGACTGTCTGCTTGGGGATTTGAGATAATTACATTGGGATTTGAAAATTGTGGTTAAAGTAAAAGATGGCAGTGTGATGACAAGAGATGGTAGGGAAGTCTGTAGCTTTTACTGCAGGTTGCCCAACTTTCTCCTTGTCTACTCTCTTCTACTCCCATTCCCACTGCGTCTATGAGTTACCAAATTAGCTTCAAGCGGGCTAGTCAAAGTGTGGTGACAACCCGTCAGAATTCACAAGGTGCACAAGATGGACCAAAGGTCTGCACTTTCTACTGATAGGTAGTTTCATAGTACCAATGGGAGGGGCCTTCAAGATCCACCAAATTTCGCACCTTTTGGTAGCTTGTGCCACATCATTGACTCCACGCTCTAGGCTCTTTGTCCTTCATTTACATCCATGTATGGCTGCTTTCTGGCAAGAAATGCTCCAATACCACTATAGTCTGTTATAGGCCTGAGACACTGAGGGCATTTAACAAGCTGTGTAGTGCTCAGCAGCAGGCTATAGCGGCATATCAGAAAACTGTATAAAACGCTGTAATTGGCCCATCCAGTCACAATGCTTAGAAGGCTGACAGTATCTACTATTGTTTACCTGCATTCTTAGTTTAGTGAGATGGTGACATTGGGGCATTAAGGGGACGGGGATAGTTAGGCTGCTTGACTAGCTGTGTTGAGTGAGCGTGAGGGGAACAGGTACTTTTGTCCTTACAATCCAGGTGCTTTTGGGCATTAGAAGCCTTCAATTATCCTTCCTCTCACCAGGCATTCTCCACATTCAGCTTGAGCTCATAAATGGTGGGGAGGTGCAACTAACAGTAACTCCCTCTATAGAGGGTGATAACTAATATTAACGCCCTGAGCAAGTGGCAAAAAACCTTAATGAATCAGTATTCGTAATGATAACAATAATAATACTTAAAGTAATGCAATTATAACAGAGTGCCATTAAAATGACTAAGATTTCTAATATTACAACTGCTAGTACTCCTCTGAATAAATACTTCTTAATATTCTGCATAATAATAACATTAATTGTAACAACACGATAATAATAAAACGAGCAATACTAATATCAATAATCCATCGGGAAAACAAGTGGGGGCGTTTCACATGGAGATTTCGGTTGTTGGAAGCAGGTGAAATCTCTGTATGAAACAGTTAGAGAAAACGTGAAAACACTGATTTCCTTGTTATCCACTAAAAACCTGTAATTTCCCCCCCCCTGGTAAGGGTAATTACAATGGCAGGGAAAAAGTGTGGACTATTCCAGGACACTTGCAAAAAAAGCACCAAGGGGCATATTTATACTTTTTGACGCACAACTGCGCCAACGTCAACATTTTTACAGCTGGCTAACATCATTCCAACGTGCCATGCGGGTGCCTTATTTAAGGAATTACGTTAGTCGGACAGGACTGCAGACTGGTCTGAGTCAAAACAAATGACTCACACCAGGCAGCGCCGGCGTAGGGGAAAAAGGGGGTTGAGCGTCAAAAAATGGTGCAAGTCAGGTCTGAGGCAAAAATCACGCCTCAAAACGGACTTGCACCATTTTTTTTGACGCACAATCCCCATTGACATGACTCATGTCTTAGCAAAGACAGGAGTCATGCCCCCTTGCCCAATGACCATGCCCAGGGGACTTCTGTCCCCTGGGCATGGCCATTGTGCATAGTGGCTTGTAGGGGGGCCCAATTAGGCCCCCCTATGCCACTTTAAAAAATACTTACCTGAACCTACCTTTACTTACCTGGGATGGGTCCTATCCATGGGTGTCCTCCAGGGGTGGGCGAGGGTGGCAGGGGGTGTCCCTGGGGGGCAGGGGAGGGCACCTCTGGACTCCTTCCGAGCCCACAGATCCCTTAACGCCTGCCCTGACCCAGGCGTTAAAAAACAGCACACAACAGGCTGAGCGCCGTTTTTTAAGGCCCACCCCCTCCTGTGCGTCAAAATGACGCTGGGGTATAAATAAGGCGCACAGGCCTTAAAGTCACTTTTTGGGCGGGAATGCCTACCTTGCATATCATTAACATAAGGCAGTTTCCCGCTCCAAAACAATGACGCACACAGTGGAATTTTGACGTCCGCGGGATCGGGTGTCAGTGTTTAAATATGGGGCAAGGTTTGTGCCGAATGTGCGCACATTCGGCGCAAACAGAGTAAAAATATGCCCCCTAGTGTTTTGAAACTGAAAAGTAACTCCCTTGTCCCATGATCTAGTTGTCAACAAGTTCTCATGTATTTATAAACCTGGTATTCATTTGCAGCTCCACTGCCAACACCTGCCACTAAGGCTAATGGAGCTATCCAGGCCCTCACAGCTAGTCACAGGTTCAGTACAATCCAAAGTCCCCATCCCTCATCATCTACTGCCCCGCCTGCCACATACAGATGTCTCCAGTTATCCCCAATGCCTCTGCTATCCACATGCCTCCAGCCGTCTAATGACCCCTGACCACGCGCAGATCACGCTAGCGTCTTGTATATGCCTCTGTTATCTACAGATCCACTGGCTGCTTGAAGGCTGTGTACCCATCGCAGATTCCCCAGCAAGTCACAGACGCCAGGCAAGCCACAGGCTTTCACCGCCCGCTTTCCTACCCCCGACCCCCTGCATGCCCACTTAAGCCGCTCACTGCCATCCCTGTAGCCCGAGCCTCCATACACCTACAGAGAACAAGGCTACCTCTGAAGCTACATCCTTCACTCCGTAGAGCCGCAAGAGAAACCAAACTAATTTATTCAGGATCTTTGAAAGGACGAGAGGCAATTATTTGTTTATGACACTGGTTAAATTTTTATTAGGCAGATTAATGGAATATCATGCACTGTCAACATCGGGATGAGTGGTCGTCCGTTTGAGATAAACGGGCAAACAGCCAGCCGCCTCTGTCATGGCAAATGAGCTTTCCTTTTCTTCCCCTTCCTACTTCGGACGGATGCTCCTCTAGCCTCCTCCACTGCCCAAAGAGCCAGAGGCTGGCACAGGGAGGGAGTAACTCATGCCATGGATGTTGCACAGCGCAGATGATGCTCTCAGTCACTGTGATCCATGGAGCCCAAAGGACAACTACAAGACTGCAATGCAGTCTGGCGGGCAGAGAGCTGTGAGTGGTTGCCTCAACTAAACAAATTCATGTTCTGTATGTAGCATGTAAGAGAGAAGATGTTGCATCATCCTAGAAGTTTGATATGCTACAAGTAGGGGTGGTGAGCCGTTGCTCCATTTTGGGATATCAGTGCCTTCTAAAAGGTGAATAATCCAATGGTCAATTACACACCACAAGGGTGAACCCTAAGGATTAGCCTGCACTGACAATGTGTTATAGTGTTTAAGGGCGGACGATTGAGGCATTGTCTCCACTCCAGAAGGCAAATCTTGCGTGCAGTGCTTAATAAGGTGCTCTCCTTCAGTAGCTATGGTCTCCCCCGTGTGATCTCTCCTAGTCATTGGGTATTCATTCTACAGGAGTGAGCTGGAGTGGTCGTCTGCAGTGTGTGATTCTTCTGCAGATGACTTTTTACATCTGTCTTTTCAGAAGGCTATTGTGCAGGGAAGAGGTGGCATACTTGTTTCTAGTGAGGGAAAGGTGTTTTGTCAAGGATGCCTCTTGTTGAGTTCTTTTTCATCCCTCAGCAAGCAGTTGAAAGATGGTCTCTTAGCAGCATCATTCCACTTAAAACAGGATTACAATAACAATAACCTGTATTGTTATATAGTGCTGCAGTTTTGCTGCCGCTATGCACTGTAAATGACAGGTGCCACTGATACTCAATTAGGAGCGGTGGAGAAAGTGAAATCAAATGCATTCTGTCGGCCAATTATATTACTGTATGTAATATCTCGCTGCACAAAGTTTAAAAGTCGAGTCAAAGTACTCTAGACTACAGCAGGTTAAGAGATAGGGATTTATGACAGGCACAAGAAGCCACATGCTAAAACTGTAAAAGATAAATGGTGGAGTTTTTAGATCACGTGGCCATTAATGCAGCCCACAGGAGGCACACATTGCTACCCGGGGGCAACAATTACTGCCTCCGAGTAAGGATACAGATAAGGTTTTTTTGAGAGAACAAGTCGTACATATCCACTCGAGTCACTGTATTTTTAAATGTCTAACTGCCTCCAAGCTTAACATTTTGGGAGTAAAATAATTGGATGACTCAAAGAAAGAAACAAGCAGTTAGGGAACGCGTTGGACTGAATCGTTCTGTTTTCCACTTTTTTAAATTAAAGTCTGAGAACAAGCCAGAGCAGCCAATCGGATTCATTAACCTCGAGTGGAAGTCAGTGACTGGAAAGAGGAACTTGGGGAGATATTAAAGGGACAGGAGAAAGGCCACTAGCAACTTTAAGAAAACTTCTAAGGGCAGTGAAAATTAATGTGGCCCAGTAATGTGTTATTTAAAGCAATCCTACAGGCTTATATTATTACAAAGGTGCAAATGTCAAATCTCAAGTGAGATGAGAAAAACATGTTTTACTGTCTCACAGATTGCATACAACACTTGTTAAACTGGAAAACAAATCTCCTATCTTGCTGCTCAAATTTAACCGCTTGTATCCTAGTTTTTGTTAAGTACATTTGTTAGAACAAATGCATTTGATAAAATACTACGGCATAACCCGTACATGCAGATGCAGAGTATAATATGCTATTTATTACCATTTTTAATGGTGGGGCAAGCTTCAGCAGCTCTCATGTGTCAAGGCCCCTCCTCACAATAAACAATATTACTAAGAAGCATTTAATAGCATTTTATTATATATATATATATATATTTGCCTCAAAGGTCATGGGCCAAGCTGCAGTTAGAGGTACCCCTTCATGAAGGAGTACCTCTAACTGCAGCTTGGCCCATGACTTTTGAGGAACAGAGCCCTACCAAATATTCTAGCTGCAAATGGTTCTCCTCGATCCACTTGTTTGCATGTAAAATGTAGGACCCGGAATACAATTTGCTGGCATTGTAAAGCATGCGGAAGGCCCCTGTGACTGGTTTGTGATATATCAATCTAAACCTAGATAAATAGATAACTGCTCTGAGGAAAATTCTGTTTGGTTTCACTTGCACATTTCACCTGGTTTCAGGTGGCATCCCTGTTTAACAAGTAGACTCACCCTTGTGATTTTTCATCCGGGCATATATATGGCAATGTAGAAGTACCTAAATTCCACTGCTCAAACCAATAGAACCATTTGAAACTGGTCAGCTAAAGCTTCCACCTAGGAAAAGTCATACTTATGCACATAAGTTGATAGAGTGCATGGAAACACCCGCTCACGTCAAGTCTCTGACGCCGCAATGCACTTGCCCTCAGTAACCAGCTCAGTTATTTTCCCGCCTTCTTCATGTTCAGTGTTTCGGTCGAGACTGAAGTGTATTTATACATAAATATACCTCTTTATCTGCCTGATTTGCTAGTGTAATCTGCTCCCCATTACGGCTGGTAATAGCAGGCATCTGGCGGCCCTTTCTTGTCGATCCTGTGTTATGATGTGGAAGACCGTGAACAGATTTGCCCAAGTGCTCCCGCGACCCCCTCTTCAGAGACCCTCAGCCAGCAAAGCTGCCTATTTCATGCTGGCTTTTCATTTCTGAAGGCGGAATACAGGTACTTAACATTTTAATGAGCAGTTTCTTCAGCGATTCAAATATTGACATTGAGAAAAAAAGAGAGCGGGTCTATCCAATTTGAGGAGAAAATATATATAATTTCTTCCCTCTGCACTAGGGGGAAATCAACACACCAGCGTCAGCATATAAATTGGACAGCACTTGGCGGAGGTGGTGGTAGAACGGATAAATTCACATTGGATTTGGATTTAGGAGACTAGAGCTGACAATTGTTTATGATCCACATTCTGAAGCCGCCATGTATAGCGAGAGGATGGTTCTACCTGCTTAGTAGCTACAGCTCTTCGAACTGAAGTAGCAGGTGCTAGACAGACACGTTTAAGATGACACTGTACATTTTGAAGGAAGCTGGCTTCATGGTGTTATAAATGAATGACATAGTAGATCCAGTATCAACAACTTCGTCAGATTCATGGTATGCCAGGCTGCTGTATGTGCAATGGGGCCTGCTTGACTGCTGTGGCTAGTTTTGGGATTCCTATGAAACACATTTTTGCCTCATCCCACAGCCCTACGCTTTGCTTTGAGGCTGCAATTAACAATTTGCAGAAAAGTTAAAATAGGCACAGTCTAGGATGATTTCCGACATGTTATAAGATTTAACAAATGTCTTATAAGCAATAAGGCCAAAAGAGATAAGAACAGTGATTGCTCTGGTTATGTCATGTTTTTACTTTTTCATCATTCTTTCTATAGGTTGGCTTATCTCAACACTGATTTTCTATCTGCAGAGCCTACCCATCTGCTGACAAGACTAAACCTTCATGACCACATTTCACTTAAAATCATGCCATTGTATTTGTGTTAGTCTACAGATAAAATGCAGGGCACCCTCTATCAAGTCCTGTATGATAGAGGGGTCCCGTATCTAATAAAGAACTCGTGTGAGGAGTACATCTTTTTCAGAAAGGCGCTCTCTTTCCAATCATGATTTATTTACCTGTTCCCTCAAAGTACGGCCCGTGGGCCTCATGCGGCCCCTCTCACCTTTACATGCGGCCCCTTGGGCAACAGGAGCACTGGCAGCTGTTTGCTCGACTCCGCACTAACAAAAATATTAAATACACACACAATCATTTATTTCAAACTTAATTGGTGCTAAAGAAAGTAAGTAACTAGGAACTCTTGCACTAAACATTAGAAACGCCTTCATTTTTAAAGACATCTTGCAGCATAAGTGTAAAACTAAGACAGTCTCTTCAAAATGAATTAAGTGTATTTAGTTAACTTGCAGAACCTTTTTGCCCTAGTGCAATTTATTTTATCAGTGCATTGAGAGGTATTCTTTTTAAAGTGATAGTTTTCAAACATAAATTTGGAAACATTAATTATTCCCTTACCCTGAGAACACCACCAATTGTAAATTAAATAGGCAAGTCACTTGGTATGTGCACTTTATGGGTGGCCTGTGTTCCTATCATACATAAACAACATTATAGTTTATTAAATCAAACATAGAAGCAGGTTTTGTGCAGCCACACCATGAATCATGTATTTCGAGGTCATCCTAAATGTGATAATGCAGAAAAAGGAGTGAAAGTGACACTAAACAATTGCCTAGGATCACACAATTTGGAAAAGTGGTTAAGACGGGATTAATTCCAGGTTTTCTGGTTTCCCATTGTTTATTTCAGCCACTAGATGTATATCCTTTGCTTCCTCTACACCTACCTTGCCACCAATCCCCCTTGTCACCCCACCACCACCACCCTGGCATCAATGCGGCCCCCAGGCACATCACAGACCAAACTTTTTGGCCCCTGGGAAAATGTTTGCGAGTACCCATGCCTTACAGTAATCTATGAAAAGGGAAACTTCATTAGGAAATATCTTGAGTCTTTCTTACCATTGCTTGCATTTGTATAAGCTGCTTGTTAAGGTGTATGGCCCCATACTGTGCAACTTTGTCTGTTTTGTTGCAAAACAGAGCATGCCTACTTGGGTGTAATGTGTGTCAATGAAAAGTGGCCTATAAGGGAAGAGTTCTGTGTCATACATGTGGTTCTGAGTGGTACTCCGAATCATGTTATTTCTACAATACACTAAGGGGTGGATATGTTTGGGGAAAGTGTGAGGGAGAAGTAACTCAACAAGATGCTATTAAGGGCTTCCAAGATACTGTAAACCTGGTCTTTGAATAAGATATCATGACCACATTAGTTAGCATATACGTGTGACTAAGGTGAATGAGATGAATATTGAGTACATTGGCAAGATGTGGGGTCTTCTGTTGAAATTGAGAAATCCAATGGGTTAAGATCTGTGGATAGGTCAACAAATGTCACACCTTAAGACATACCATAATTTGAGGCTGGTGTGGTTCTACATTCCTGTTGCAGCAGTGCATAACCCTTTCTCCCATCCTGGAGCTACATTCTCAACGTACTGGCGTCAGCTAGAATGCAGATCTTGTTTGTTGAGTGATAACACCGTAAGGCCTTATGGACATGTATGTGTTCAATAAGTTATATTTACATAGCATACACAAATGTGGATTTTGCAAAGACTTTGTAGGCAAGATATCTTCTTTTTATGAACTGAATGTTCTATGTCTGTGCAGAGATCACTTGAGCAGCCATGATCCCATCATAAAGTTATTTTTCGCTTTGTACTATTTTTTCCTCATTTTACCTGTGATCCTGCATCATCAATTCACCTCGTTAGATTGGGACTGTTTGTAAAGTTCTTTAATGCTGTGTGTTGCAGAACTATACAGTCATTTTTTCACGACTGTAATCGGTGCTGCTGACATGATACTGCAAATAGTGCAACACAATCCACACAGCCACAGGAATAGCTTTTGAAATGTTTTGTGCCATTTACACAGTGCAGTTGCACAATATATTAAACAAAAGACTGCTTCTCAGCGTCCAGTTTTCTCAGTCATCTGAATATCCAAGTCTTTGGCCAAGATTTACTATGCTCTTATGGGGGTGGTTATGTAACTTAGTGACACTTTGCACCAGAGGCATTTTGATCAACTTTCTGGCACTAAAATGTTTTAGCACCGAAAGTTGATGTGAGCTCAAAGCAAAACTGTTCATAAAACAGAGCGCCAACCTCCTGTTAATGCATGCGCCTACTAAGCTACCACCCAGCTGTGCATCACATTCTAACAACAAAGAAACCAGACACAAACAAGAGGCAAGCAGATATGTTGGATAACCCCATGGGTAACGTGTAGTTTTCTCAAATATATATATTTATATGACTTACCCCCCGGCATTTGTCAGCACATTGCAATTTGTACTGCAGGGTGCACCAAGTGTTCAAATCTCACACTGAAAACCACTGGCTCACCTTGGCCCGCGGCAAAATGCAAAGCGTGGCTCTACATATGTTTTTTCTTCATGAGGGCAAACTATGGCACCATCAGTGCTTGAATATTAGCAAATCTGGCACCGTGCACGTTTTTAACACTAGTGCAACACAGCGCCGCTGATTTTTATGCAGCACTGCATTGGGTGATTGTTAATAAAATCTGGGCCTTCGAGTGTTGTTCTACGGGTGTGTCACCATTCAAGGGACAGAAGGGGTATTTGGCATACCAGTATTTGGAGCAAAACAATGGTTTTGTTAGCATTTATCTGAGCATCTGCCTGGCAGAACCCAGGGAGTTATTGTGGCTATGGAGTTTTCCCTTAGTGCCTCCTGCTTTTATGTTACACTGATGCAAGTCAAAAGACCTCTTAGTGTATTTCCTAAGAACACACTTGGGCAGCACAAACCACGCTCCAAGGCCTTACTCTTCCAGTGGTACTCTCTGTGGAAAAAAGCAAACGTGATTGCACATTGAACAAAATATAAAACAGTTAAGGGCTTCGAAAGAAAATGTATACAAATATACATTTTCCCATAAACATATATGCAAGTACTGTAAAATAAATAGTTACAGTATGAAACGAACACCAACAATATAATTAGCTTCTAAACACATGATCACGACCTAAATATATCTTAAATACAGGTTTACATTGCAAGCGATGAACATTTTGTCATTTATGAAAAGGTATTGAAAAGTGGAAAGGAATAAAAAATCTCCCTTACAATTCAGCGAAAGCTGACCATGTAATGTCATCTATGATGCATCACAATTAGACATGGACATCCCAAAGAACTGTAAGAGTCATTGCGGCCTGTTTAAGATTTTAGAACAAGGCAGACACTCAAGAAAGGACTGGTAACGCCACTGTAGTGCCCTTTTCCTAGGAGGAGGTAACCCCATCCAAAAAGTTGTCTTTTCCTTCACCCCGAAGATGTAATAACCATAGATGTCATTTCAACCAAACGTTAGGAGTAGTGGAAGTGACATCACTTGCCCTTTGACCCCCTCATACGAAAACACTAGAAGAGAAATCATGTGAACTTTAACTTTAATGACCGCACATGAAGGTTCTTCATAGAACATTTGGCTCTGATGGCGAGACAGTGAGAGACATTACAGAAATACATTTTAAATACAATACAATATATTATAGCCTTAGAACCCGCTGTAGCGGGCTCTACCGGCCATTAAAGGACCGCTCCCGCATTCGGCTCGGGCCTTTAACAAGGGAGATGGCCTGTAATGGCTGGTAGAGCCCGCTACGGCGGGTTCTAAGGCTATTAGAACATTCTGCCACTCAGGGCAGAATGTTCTATTAAATAAAACAAATTCCTCACGAAGCCCGAGGGGATTAAAATCCCCTCGGGCTCCGTGAGGCTTTGATCACAGCTGTGAACAAAGAGAACATTGGAATGTTGGCGCTCTGGGCTTTTACCGGCCAGTAAAAGCCCGGAGCACTCCATTGTCTCCAATGGAGATCTGAACATTCCAATGTTCTAATAATTATTTTATTATGTTTTAATCGCACACTAGTAGACACAATGCTACAAAAACTATTGTTCAATATGAATAAAGTCATTTTACACTGCCTTAAGATCCAGATTTGATAGTGGTATGTTTCAAGGGGAGGCCTGAGAAGACAACATCAATGCCAGCACTTAGCCTAAGATGTTAAAAAAGCTATACCTCTAAAAAATGTATAGACCCCATGAATGATTGTCTTTAATCTAAAAGTAGTAATCTCACCTGTGTTTTCCAAATACAGCTAGGTGTATGTATATAAATACTATTACAATTTACTAGTGTCAGCCTCAGGCGTTCAGCTGACTGAATCCTATTGCTACTGCGGCCACAGAATAGGCCTCTGTTTTACTACTTCCATTGTTCATTTATTGGTCACTTTGTAGCTAGTGTGTACTATAATTGGATCTCCTAGCTTAGCATTCAGTCGTGATAGAAGCATGTTCAAATTCCCAAAGCTTTGGGTCTGATTTGGGGAACGTGGCTCTGACTCCTGCAGTAACCATTAGTTTGAAGGGGCGCTTACCAGTGAAAATTCTTTCAGCATGCTATTCCTGTGATGGTGGAAATTCACCCAGTGATTCTCCTCTAGATGCAACACATCACCTTGAAATTGGTACATTTTCCTTATCAAGCACTCTTTTATGATAGACGCTTTATGAACTGATTCTGCATTTTGAAGTCCTGTTATTTCCCCTGTGAATATTTTGTCCTTCACACCACATCTATCCTAAGTGTTCCATACTTCAGAATGTACATCATTGTTTAATCCTGTGTTTTTATTTCTGCCATTAATTTGTATTTTGTTTCTTAACTCATGTTGGATAGTTAGAACTTGATCATTGCGTCTCCAGTCTTGTGAAAGGAAGCCTGTTTTCAGCCCTATACTACCACTAATGGCCCAACTTTGGTGATATTAAGGGATTTACCTGCAGCAGCTTCACTTAACAATTTTGGGAATTAGTGCATTGGGGTTTAGACTCCCAATCTCTTCCCCTAAATTCTTTACCCAACCATCTAAGCACAACTCTAACAACAGTTTCTTTGTAGGAAATGAAGCCATTAAAGTAAATTCTGCATTAAATGGAGAATGAAAACATGGCATTGGTTCTCTAACAGTGGGCCCGAATATTACATACTCAACAGTCCTTTATAATAGAGTGAGGGTGAGATACAATATCTAGGAAAGTTTACACCCACTTGGGTTCAGGGTCATTACTTGCAAATAATTAACTGAAAGTGCCTTGTGTTGTTGCTCTGTGGATCCAAGTCTCTCAAACAAACGTCTGGGTGGGGCCTTGTAGAATTTCAGTTTGTAACATGCAGTGTAGACACAGATCACTGCAGCTAGGCGACATTCCAACGGTCTACCTTCCAATCCTATAACTGGACATTGATGAGGGACAAAAGAAGGCAATTGTGACTTTGATCTTGCCTTTCACTCCAGAATATTCTGAAAAAGGTCTACTTGCTACACACAGTTTCTGACTAGGAACTAAATGTGCATTAAATCGAAGAAGGGTTTGGATCCATTTGATTGCCCGAGTAGCTATGGAGACTTCAACTGTAAGAAGATCCTTCAAGCACACAAAAGCATAAAAGAAGACTGAGGAGGCCCCTTCTCCCACAAAATTCATTTCCCGAATACATGAGAGGAGAAATAAAAAACACAACTTCTCTTGCACACAAAATACTGATTTCTCATCTAAAAACTCTGACAGCTAAATACAAGTCCAAATAATCTTTTAAAATCATTTATGGTCAAACACACAGTGATGTGACTACTTCACCCACCAAATCTCTCTAACTTTGTAGACCTTGCTAAACATGTTTCACTCAAGATTAAAAAGATCCAATGTGAGACTGATGTCATCTCCCCCAGCAGGTTTCTGAATATTTACACCCATCCAAAAACATCTACTATGTCATAGTCAACCTGTAAACCTAGGTCGGAATCAGATCTTTGAGCAGCTGTCTCTAGCATTAAACTCTCACCCCTTTTTCATTGTCTCTATCCCCTCCTTCCCTTGCTAAAGGATGTGCTACTACCCCTGTATCTTCAGCAAGTGAAATCATGATGTTATAGTTTGACAAAGGATTTTTCCTGAATCCTTAAGCTGTCCCTCTTTGAGATTTGTGTTATTCAGTCATTTACCCCTGGTGCTGGTCTTCTTGAGGCAAGTCAGCGGTAAAAGATTGAAAAGCAGAAGCAACTCAGCAAATGTAAGTTATAGTCCCTCCTTCCTCTTTAGTGCCCTTGTGGATATACCCAGTTTATGGAAAAGACAACCTTAAATGATTTTTGACTACTGAAAAGTTGTCTGCAACTCTTCCTTCAGACCTATTCCTCAGTTGTATATAATTGCAAGAAGCACATTTATGTATTTGTAGAACTGTGAAGCTAGAGTTTGACACATGCTATGATACATAGGTGAAGGGAAGTTCAGAATTCTTTTTTTTAGGTGTATCGGAGTCAATTATGACTCCTGGTAACCATATAGATGGACTGTCTGTGGATCGCCTGTCTGCTATTAGGGTATTCAGACTTCACAATGGTGTGTTCATTGCGGCATTGATCAATACCATCCACCTTTCTGCTGATCATCCTCATCTTTTTTTTCCCTCTGACTTTCCCAAGTGTCACAGTCTATTGTGGGAATTGTGTCCTTACATTTTATATCTAAACTATAAGTGCTTCAGTACTGCCATCTGTGTTTCTAGAGAAAGTTCTGTTTTGTTTTTAAAAAAGGATACATCTTTTTGTTTTCCTGGATGTCCTTAGACTGCATTTAGAAAAAAGATTTTTAAGACACAGATTTGTTATAAAGGAATACCCTTTCTAACCAGCAGTTACTGCGTCCTCTACATACAGTGCCTATAGATAGACAGAGTCTCAGTGTGAGTGCACTAAAGTAACACAAAAGGATGATGAACAGAGTGTAGAAACTTTTCAAACACTCATCTCTAGTCACAGATCTGGGATATATCCATTGTTCTTTTGCTCACCATGCCACCCCAGTTTGGACCCAGCCATTTGTAAATCAGCCTTGACCCTGTTCCCCATAGGAACAGTCCAGCCCAAACTGCCAGGCCAGGTTTTCCCTGATACCCTTTAAACGGTCCCAGGATACTTGTTTCCGGTCCAGGGAGGACCAGGCTTGGCAGGTCGGGCTGGACTGTTCCCATGGGGAGCAAGGTCAAGACTGATTTGCATATGGCTGGGTCTAAACGGGGGTGGCATGGTGAGCAAAAGAGCAATAGATTCAACCCAGATCTGTGACTGTGGATGAGTGTTTGAAAAGTTTCAGCATGCCGTCCATAATCCTTTTGAGCACTAAAGTAAGCCAACAGTAACTGCCTGGCCTTTAAGTGAGATGAAAAAGGTGGTGGCATCTTAAAAGAGGCGTGGCCAAATAGTGAACTAAGGGCCATATGTACCAACGAATTTTCCCATAGACACAGAATGGGTAAAACCCTTTGTTACATCTGGCCCTAAATCCTTTCCAAGAGGCGTAGCCAATGAAATTAAGGATGTGACTTAAAATAAGTAAACTAAAATCCTTTGCTTCACACACTGTGCCACCTGATTTGTATTTGAGTGCCTCTCTGTGAGCTTACTGTTAGTGCATCCAGACATGTCACAGAATAACGGCCACATGCCTAAAACAAACTAGACCAATTGGCTTTCTCAGTGCTTGTTAGCAGTAGCAGATACATGATTGACCATAACTATATAGTGAATAATTAGAATTAATTAGAATTTGAAAGTTTCAGTTTTGAAAATTTGAGACTATGAATTGAACATCAGTCCTGTTCTTCCCTTTACATTGCTTTCCTTTGCAGCCTTTGTGTGAGACACTTTCATCATTTTTCTCTCGACATCTTTCTGAAATCCTCCATCTGCATACTACACACTTCATGTCTTTCCTCTTTCACACCCTCATTTCACTCTTCTGTATGTACCCCTTAACATCTCCTTCATTTCAGCACCATCCACCCCCACACAATGCACCCAATCATCTGTAAGCACTGCATTTTCTTTCACTTTCATACTTTCAATATTTCAACAGCTTTACCTTCACACACTTTGGCATATAATCACAAAGAAAAATAATATGTTACAATTGTGTTGTGCTCTCTGCAGAGAGGCCAAAGATTGGATGAGCATGTATTCTAAGCATCATGTGACTTACTGACAGACGCTGTGAGAACCTCACATAGCCTTCAGCCTCAAATTCGGAGTTCCCAATTGCGACCTGATATAAACACTGACTCACAACCTGAGCTCACTCAGACACCTAGAGGCAACCCTGTTCACAGTACACACAATACAAGATTAGTATGCTGCATAGAAACTACGACATAAAACAGTAGTCTGGGAAAAGAAAATATTCCAAAGGAAGTATATAAGTGAAACATGTGAAACGTAAACAGGAGTTACCCAACTAACATGGATTGCCTTAATGGTTTTTACAGTCATTGTTGTGAAGTAATATTGATAAATCAGTATTTTCCCTTCACCGGACATTTGTATACTGCACCATTTGACCTGTCTGGGACCTAGAGGAACCCACCACACTTAAACATGGTAATTCTTAAGAAATTACATGGGAAACACGAGTAGTTAAGTGTTGCCCGACAGAGGAATATTTATCAATTTGGAATGTCTCTTTATGGCATTCTTTAAATTGGAGATACACGTCTGACCTGAGAGGGAAATAAGAATTTTACCTATCACCATGTTAGAAAACTTACGGCCCTATTAGCAAAGGTAATTTTGGCCATAAATTACTGATTTTACAGTTTTACAACTGCCAGGAAACCACAAAGGGATTCCTGGCATGCATTAACCCATTCATGGATGTGGAGAACTTAGTTACACATGCAACACAATCTTCAACTGTAAATCCAACTCATCGGGTGGGAAAGTGAATGTTCCACGTGTGGTTTGCCTTGCCTTCTCGAAATACCCACAAACCTGTGCATTTGTGGACATTCCCAAACACCCATCCACACCATTTCCACATTGGAAAGATTCAGAAATTTACTTCAACACAGTGCTGTTATAATCCCCTCTCAAGAGTAGGAGGGGGAATGCATCACCCCTAGATGTGCTGGGGGTGTACGGGAAGGTTATTGTCTACAGAGTAAAAACGCTTTCCCAGGAAAAAAAGAAAAAACGTCAAAAATGCATTTCTACAGGGGTTTCTAATACCCAGCCAGTACCTCTTCACTATGGAAAACTACAGAGTATTAATAGCCAATATCCTTTTCCTAAGTAAACCTGGACGTTTGCTCCTGATGCAGCTTTCAAAGCTATCCAGTGGGAATGCTGTAAATCGAAAAAACGTAGAAAAATATATTCAGGCATCGGTATCATAGAGATCTCACTTTTATTTTACCGTTTTTGACATAGGTAGTCCCCCTAGTGTCCAAGCACTCAGGGCCCATTCACAAAGGGACTTACGGCTCGTAAAGTTACAAATGCGGAATCTCCACACATAGGGTGGAATCTCTGGTCTGAGCACTGTAGTGCAGAGATCCCACCGTGAGTGCGGAGATTCCACACACATAACCTTATGTGTCGTAAGTCCCTTTGTGAATCGGGCCCTCAGTGTGGACAGTTTATTAATTCAGCTCGGGATTAGGAAAGTGAAAAATCAGGCACACCCCAAGTGAAGACTGCCTGTGACCATTTACTGGAACACAACAGAACCTTTTAGTGCTCCAGTTTTGCTACCTGCCTTAAAAGCTTACTTACTGTACTAGGCTCCTGCCATTCCTACTGGTTATCATTTCCATAGAGTTCACCATATCTGAGTCCACAAATATCTCCCCACGATATACTTTTTAAGCTACATCATTACCATAGACACTTTTCTGATGAGAAAGCTTTACCACATGCCATGTGGCTTGCTGCCCAGGAGATCTTAATGCATGTCTGCACTCTCCTTTCTACTAACCTTGTAGAGATATGCATTGTGTCACAAGTCTTCTCTCCCAGGATAAGGCGTATGGCTTCACCACTGTGCCATTTTATGTTGCTCCCCTGAATAGATTTGTTCTTCTGCAGATGTTGCCTCAAACAAATGGTATATGTCCAAAATCCCATTGTCTGTCAGTAGGAACGCGAGCTCTCCGAGGCCAAAACCCTACTCAATAGATTAAACATATCAGGATCTTTTTATTGACCCCTGCAGCCCCCTCTTTTTACTTTCCAGAAATTCTCCACCTCCTTTTGTGCATTAGCTATTTTGAGATGGGTTTATGTGTGGGAACCCAGATAAACCAATACTTGTGGCAAAGCATTTGTTGTGTGTACACAATTAGTTTGGGGGGAGGCAGTGCATACACTTGCAATATGCTGCCTACTACTATGATGACGTGATTCCCACACCTTGTGATCCTCACTGTCTTATGTATCATTTCCTATAGGCTGATTAACACACATATGATTCATTGTCTCCATATAACGTGTTTGTGATGTAAAGTGCTCTGATACCCTACACTGGTATAAGTAGCACTAAAAAACAAATTAAATACATGTGACAGAGGGGCTACTGAGATATGAGGTGCACTGTTGGAGGGTGGTGGTGAGGGAGTCAGTGAAGATGGGGTCATTGGGGGTGCCAAAAAAATTGTCACACTGAGTGCCACCAGTGGTAAAGCCAGCCCTCGTCTGCACTGTTGGCAGCCAGTGGACAGAGTGACCATATCTTCTGAAATGGAAAATTATACTTGTTCTCCTCGTTAAATCCTAAAGACAAACTACTTTATGATGCAAAATCCGTTTGGCAGCTGCAGGCAACACAAGACAAACAGCTCAGTGCACGGCAGCCGGCGAGGATGACAGCGGTGTTTGATCAGCAGCAATATCTTGTAAGAATGGTGATAAGCTGCTTTCCCGCTAACAACACACATTAGAGTCGCGGTTAAAGCCTTGAGACGCAGCCAAAGTGCTTGTCAAGAATGTAGGCCATGCTTGCAGTGCCATCATGGTGGCCGGAAGACGGAGGCACCATTGGGCAGTAGGTCAGATATGCATAAAAACAGACCTCTTAAGGATTCTTTCCCCTCTCCCTTGTAAGTTATAGTTTAATATATTAAGATATGGTTTGCTGCCCACCCTCCTCCCCCTTTTTACAGCAACATTGAATTTAATATTTACCATTGTGGTAAATCAAGCCCCTGTGAACCCACATGGAATTGATTTACAATTTTTAGCTTTTAGATTTGGATTTTTTTCACATGGGCTTAAATAGCCTGATTCTTACATTTTAGTAAATATACAGTGAGGGTGGCTTAGCCGTAGGGTGACCACCACCCACAATTAACACGAACATCCGTTATTTAGGACAAATATCTGGATCTGGATTGTCTGGATCGAACTCTTTACCATACAGCATTTGTCTATATTTTGAAAAGTGCTAAAAGTTAAAATTTACCTTGACTGGCGGCCCTTACCTTTTCTTTCCACAGGATCCACTGTCCCCAGAAATGATAAACTCTTACTGAAAATCATTTTCGAACAGCGTGCACGGGTTCTTTTTTCTCTCATTATCTAACAAGTCAATGCATTACTGGAAGGGCTCTTGTACCCAATGTATAAATTAACAATTCCTGCACCTACGTCCCTGTAGAAGTCGAAACTAAGACCACTCTAAAACTACCACAACACGACTAATTTTTGCATTCAACAAACATAAGGTTGCTTCCCAGATAGGTGCAGCAGAAATATAAGTACACATCGCATGTTACATGCAGGCTGCAGATTCCAAATTCCTCTGTCAAACTCCAGGTTGAAGCAATGAACATGAGCATGGAAAACTTAACTATTGGAACTCCGTCTGAAATTACTGAACAGGTTCTTTGATTTTAAAGGAATATGTGCCACAGTGACTTGAAAAGCGAGCATAACCTTTTCACAGGCTCATCAGAGAGTGTGTATCTGTATTAAGTGTGTGTATGTGTGCGCACGATTTCCGATTCCAGTGGTCTGAACTGCTTATTATGAAGCTATGAGAAAAACAGTAGGCCTAGCTTATTTACTGTGAAAATAATTTGGTAAAGCCAGTAGGTCTTTAAATCCTTAGCTGCTGGCCCGTTACCCCCCCACCCCCCACCCACTCCTCCAAGTGCTGAGCCCTTTATTGGCTATTGGGGTAGTTTGTGCTTAGGCCTCCAAACCTTTTGGTCCATATAAGCTATCTAAGGCAAATTTGTATAGATTTTTTCCAATATCCGGGGGATTGCAAAGGTACCCAGGGTTTGTTGATACCCCTGGAGGGGACTGAGAAATTAGCCAAAATATAGCTTAATTGTGTTTTGGGGGGAAAATTGGGAAAGTGCTGCAGAAGAAAGTGTGTGTATTTTTCCTGCAAATGGCCTCAACAAAAGGCTTGCAGTGCTAAAATCAGCACCTGTCAGGAACAGGCAGACTTGATTCAGAAAGCCACATTTATCTTACTACAGTTTGGCATTTTACTGCTAGATAGCCCATTTTAACTATTTTTTGTGCTTTCAACCTCCTTCCAGATTGTGGTTTGAAGCCAACAGTGAATCCCAGATATCTGTACATTTCAGAAAACTAGACAGTAGTCTGAATTCAACAAGGGGTCATGTGTATAAATCCTTCAAGGTTTTCTCAAAGAAACTAAGGGCTGAAATGAAAAAAATATTGAAAATTAGTAGGAAAAAATCGAGCACTTGTGACAACACTTTCAATGGCCGATGTACAAAAACAATATGCCATTACATCTGCTAGATGCTTCTTTTTGCGGAGATATACAGGGTTTGTGGGTTTTCCAAGAACTCAAGGTACCCAGAGACAATAACTGAGCTGCACCTTGCAGTGGTTTTTCATCTTCTACCGGTAGAATGTAAATAGTAAGAAATAGGTATCAAGGAAACCCATGTACTTCCAAAATCAGAACAATATATGGAGTGTAGAAGCAGGGGTTCTTTCTACATCTCTGAATTTGTGGGTACCCATACTAGAATGTGAATTAGTGGGCATTTCTCAAAATGACTACTTTCTTTCACACAATCTCACATTTGGAAGTTACAAATGCAGAGAAATACAATTAGTAACAACACTTGCTCTACTACTCTGTGTTCCCCTATGTCTCCTGATAAAAAAAGTCCCTCACTTATGTGGGTAGTCCTAGTGCCCGCGACAGGAAACAGCCCAAGCACAGCAGGAACTTATCGCATTTTTCCGCTCAAAACTGACATTTTTTGCAATGTGCCTAGGTGTGGAATTTGTGCCCTAGCTCAGTTGGCACTTAGGGAAACCTTGCACACCTGTACATTTTTTTAAACTAGACACCTAGGGCAATCCAAGATGGGGTGACTTGCATGGCTCTCACCAGATTGTGTTACCTAGAATCTCTTGAAAATCTCAAACTTCAACAAAAAACAATTTTTTCTAAAATTTCTCTGATGGAAAGTTATGGAATCTGTGAGGAGCCACATACTTAGGTCCGCCCAGCATTCCCCTAAGTCTTCTGATATGGTACCTCGCTTATGAGGGTAGGCCAAATGCCTGCAATAGGAAATGGCCCAAAACACAACATGACCACATCACATTTTTCCACTCAAAACTGTCCAGCTTTTTGCAAAGTGAGTAGCTGTGGATTTTGGGCCCCAACTCAGCTGGCACCTAAGGAAACCTAGCAAACCTGTAAATTTTTTTAAAACTAGACACCTAGGGGAATTCAGAATGGTTTGATTTCTGTGATTCTTACCAGGTTGTTGTAACCAGAATCCCTTGCAAACCTCAAACTTTGACTAAAACATACATTTTCCTCACGTGTCTGTGGTAAAAAGTTCTGGAAAAGTCTGGAACTGTGGGGAGCCACAAACATTCTTCCACCCAGCAATTCCCTAAGTCTTCTGAGAAAAATGGTACCTCACTTGTGAGGGTAGACCAAGTGCCTGAGATAGGAACCGGACCAAAACACAACGGGGACACATCACATATTTCCACTCAAAACTGACCATTTTTTTTGCAAAGTGGGTAGCTGTGGGTTTTGGGCCCTAGCTCAGCCAACACCTAGGGAAACCTAGCAATTCTGTTCATTTTTTAAAGCTAGACACCTAGGGGAATCCAGGATGGGGTGACTTGTGTGACTCCCACCAGGTTGTGGTACCCAGAATCCCTTGCAAACCTCATGCACTTCCTTACATTTCTATGATGGAAACTTTCGGAATCCACAGGAATTCACAACATTTCTTCCACCCAGCATTCCCCCACATCGGCTGATAAAAAGGATCTCCTACTTATGTGGATGGGCCTAGTGCCCGTGGCAGGAACAAATAAAACCAAGGACAATGGGAGCCTTTGCATTGAGACTCCTATTGACCTCAGTTGGATCAGTTCCTTTCGCTGGCACTAGGCCCAACCACAGAAGGGGCAAAGCATTTTTATCAGCAAAACCTGGGCAATGCTGGGTGATAGGAATTTTGGGGATTCCTGCATGTTCCGGATGTTTCCATCACAGATATGTAGGGAAAATGTTTGACTTCAGGCAAAGTTGGAGGTCTGCAGGTCATTGTGGGGAAGAGAACCTCATGGGATTCACACAAGGCACACAACCTTGGAATCCCATGGTTGTCTACTTTTCAAAAATGTCTTTGGTTGGTAGGTTTCCATCGGTGGCAGCCGAGCATGGCCCCAAATCCCACAGCTGCACCTATTGCTGATTTCTCATTGTAGCACTTTAGGGCCTTTTTTGTCAAGGTCTCCTGACCCACCTACACAAGTGAGGTACCATTTTTTTGGGAGACCTGGGGAAATGCTCTGAGGTAGGAACTTCGTGGCTCCCCACAGATTTCAAACATTTTCCTCACAGAATGTGAGGACCATGTGTGTTTTAAGTCATTATTAGAGGTTTACAGAGCATTGTGGGTAAGAAAATGGTGTGAGGTGCATGTGAAGCACACCACCCTGGACTCTCCCAGATGTCTAGTTTTCAGAACTGTCTGGGTGTGGTAAGTTTTTTAAGGTGGCAGCCTACCTAAGCCCAGAAAGTGAACACTTTCCCCATTGCAAGTAGGATGATATTGGGAGTAAGCCAAGCTCTCCTGGCCCCTCTGTAAAATCAACCCCAAAAGAAGGAAATGCCCTCTTGCTTGCCATTGGGATGAGATAATTTAGTCAGGAGCAGAAAGACGGTTTCCCACTTCAGTTAACTTAGGGCATAACCATGCCCATGGTGGTGGGCAGTCCCCACCCCTCTATTGTTTTATCTCCCTGGTGTCTAGTGGGCTTTCAGCGCCCCCTGGTAGGCATATCAGGGGTAACTACCCAAAAGACAGTAACCCTATTTAAATGTGGTGGGGGCATGGCCACACCCCTCTTTTTAAAAAAAAAATAATGATTCCCTGTTGTCTAGTAGGCTTTTGCCTACCCGGGGGCAGATTAGTGGTAATTACCCTATTGTGCCCATTGTTTGGGGGTGAGGGCCTTGTTTGTCATGCCCATTCTTGGCAGGCCCACCCCTATACTTTACTAAAATAAATGATCCCTGGTGTCTAATGGGCTTTCTGACCCCCGCAGGGGCAGATCTGGGCTATTGACTCATCTGCCCCCCCAAGAGGGGCCATAAGACTTCTATCCCCATTTATTTGGAGTGGGAGCAAGGTCATGCCCATGGTGGGCAGCCCTCACCCATCTTTTGTTTTTTTTAAACAATAATTCCCTGGTGTCTAGTAGGCTTTCAGCCCCTCTGGGGGCAGAAAGACAGTGCCCATATTTTGGAGTGTGGGGGCATTGCCAGGCCCATTCTGGACAGCCCTCACCTCGAAACATTTTTAAAACAAATAATCCATGATGCCCTGTGGCCCTTCTGTGCCTTCTGGATGGCAGATCGGGAGCTATTGCCTCCATTTGCCTACCAGGAGGGGCAGAAGGGCTGCATCAAAAAATTTCGCTGGGGGCACCCGCGCCCTTGCCCAAGGGGCCACTCCCTCATCCCTGCTGGCGAGTGGGTGGATCCCTGCTTGATCATCACCCTCCTGCGATCCCCAACCAGTGATCCACTGGGCAGAAGTACCTTTGGAAGGGAAAGATTCTCCCTTTTCCAACAATACCTCTGCCATTTGAATCAGTGCTCAGGGGCTGAGTTAACCCCTTGAGCACTGATTCAGTGAAAGTAAAAAAAGCTCAGAGGCTCTTTTACTTTCACTTTTACTACAATGACGTCAGCATGCCCCGAGCACCTATCGTCATTGTAGTAAAACCTGATTGAATAAAAAAATAAAGGCCTTGGCTAGCTGGTGCCCATGGTTTTTTATTTTCTCATTGCAAGCTTATGAAACAAAAAATAAAAGGAAGAAAAAAGCAACCGTGCTGCTTAAATGTAGTCACCAAATACTTGCAACCAATTAAAAAACAGAAAAATAACCATTACATATAATTTTAGTAATACAGTACAGATGCTTCCTTATACGCAAGTGTATTTTGATCAGGTATACACATCTTCTTTAGTTTTAATGTACGTCACAGGAAAATATGATTCTTAATGACACAAAGAACATGAATTATTGGTTTTGAATTACATAGTAGTAATAGTTTTAACATGAAAGGATAACTAAAGATAATGAAAAGCTAAAAAAATGAAAACAAAAAACATTGCCAAAGTAAAGTGTTGGCCCACACCCAGGGCATTAAAGTGTCTTTCTTTTTAGGCCAATACGCATATGATATCAGACAAAATGCCATCATGCACAGTGCAAGAGAGCCAAAAGCTGAAGTGGGCTGACCTATTGCCCCATGCTTTATGCTGTGGTGGACAGTAGCAAACTGTCAATGGCAGCTGGACAGGCCCTTGGATGAAGAGCAATGACCAAAAAGCCCCTCTATATATTTATGTATTTTTTTCTTACTTGGGAAACAAGTAAAACTTTCTGTAGGCAAGACCTAAAAACCCTGTTTGATCGCTTCCTGAAAATATTCTAGACGGTGCCTGTGCTTCTGAGTCAGTTTATGCAAACCCAATTTATTTCCACGCACCCCTTATTTATCTTGTTACCCTCGCTTCTTTCACCAAATCCTCTAATACTAAACTCAAACAGCTCTACCCCCTCAGTATCTATTGGAATGCCCCTGGCCACGACCCCTTTTGAAGACTCTAATCCACTTTTTCTCGTCTTCCCTTCTGCTCTCCTCAATGAATATTCTTTCGGCCCCTTTTTACTTCCTTCTCGAACCATCCCAGATCAGATCTTATACTCTGATACTGCATGTTTATACAGTCCTGATATCAAGTATGCAAATTTAGTGACTCAGATTGTATTTCTTACCACGGAGGACTTCAAAACAACAAAACAGATGTTTTTCCCTTTTTCTGTGAATATATACATATACAAACAACATGTTGTTGAAAAATGCACGAGAAACCTCAGTGTTATAGAAAACAACGTACTGTGACTCTTGTGCAACAGCGTGTTTATTAAACTTTCAATTAAAAGGAATCCTGACGCGTTTCGGAGCTTCCGCTCCTTGTTCACAGGTTAAACGTATATCATGCATATTCAATGATTTTTACTGGCCTATATATTTGGCGCCGCTTCACAAAACTTTCCAAAATAAATTGCCAGTTGAGCCAGCTGCTGCCTGGAAAGTTTCAGGGTGAACCGTCCGGGGGGGGGTTGGCGCTGAGAATAAGAGGGGGGTCCCAAAACATATTTTCCCCATTCATTTTTCTATAGAGATTTTGAACAGCAATAGTGCAAAAACTACTGGCTGGAATTACATCATATTTGGCAGGAAGTCATGTCCTGGCCCAGAAAAAGGTTAATTTTGTTTTTGTCTAATCCAGTGTAGTAGTTTTTGAGAAATTGAAGAAAATCCAAATTTGTATATCTAGGGGTGTGAAGGATTTGTGACCCCTCCCAATCTCGTGCAGAGATCTGATTGGCTGATAACACTTCAACATCAGAAGTCGTTGAAGTGTTGTCAGCCATCTTGGGACTCGGCTGAAGCTTAGTCCCCAAAATAGAAGTAAAAAAAAGAAAAGGGGCCAGGGTACGAGCAGAGTCATGGTGGATCCAGGACTCTGGTGTAAAAAAAAAAAAAAATTAAGCGCAGGCTCCCGTGCTTCGTTAGTATCATGCCCCCAGGGGGCACCAAGTCCCATGGGCTTATGTGTATAAAAACAGGGGGGGGGGCACCTGGCCCCCTCCCACTGCCCAGGGGACCACCACCCCTGGCGCAACACTGTATTTAGAGCGGGGGGCAGGCAGTCCCTCCACATCCCAGGGACCACCACTGCATGAGGCAACACTGGATTTGGAGTGGAGGTCCATTGCAGACCTCCACACTGAGCTTTGGGGGTTCGAGTCCAGCTGGACTCATTTCCCTTTTTTTTAAATTAAAAAAATGATTATACTTTATTTGAAATAATAAATACATGTTTTATTTTAAATCAAACACAAATATCACAGTCTAAGTATATGAGATATTAAAGCCTAAAAAAACTCTCTTTCCCATTTACTTTCTTTCTCTCTTTCTTTCAATCAGTTTCTCCCACTCTCACACCCACTGAGACACTTAAGCACCCACTCACAGACCCACTCAGACACGCATGCACCCACTCACAGACCCACTCAGACACTCACACACCCACTCAAAGACCCACTGAGACCCTCATGCACCTACTCACAGACCCGCACACACAGTGACGCACCCACTAAAACACTGATGTACGTACTCTCACACCCAGACAATCTGACAGCCACTCTCACCCCCAGTTACACCCTCTCACACCTCAGGTAACTATAACTCGCCATGCACTGCTAGTTACACCACAAATTACGGTACTCATGCCATCTTTCATAACATCATTGATAATATCAATGCAATCGTTGCAGTAAAAATTTTAATTAAAAAAGTGTGCATGGCGAGGGCACGCGTTATAGTTACCTTAGGGCATGAGTTATAGTTACTTGAGGTAACTCTATTTATAACTGGTGAATTTCTATGGTTTCAAATGTGATAACGTCCCTGTAACCTTTGGTTTTTAAAGTGACTATGGGGGTCATTCTGACCCTGGCGGTCTTTGACCGCCAGGGCGGAGGACCGCGGGAGCACCGCCGACAGGCCGGCGGTGCTCCAATGGGGATTCCGACCGCGGCGGTAAAGCCGCGGTCGGACCGGCACCACTGGCGGGGTCCCGCCAGTGTACCGCGGCCCCATTGAATCCTCCGCGGCGGCGCAGCTTGCTGCACCGCCGCGGGGATTCCGACCCCCCCTACCGCCATCCAGATCCCGGCGGTCGGACCGCCGAGATCCGGATGGCGGTAGGGGGGGGCCGCGGGGCCCCTGGGGGCCCCTGCAGTGCCCATGCCACTGGCATGGGCATTGCAGGGGCCCCCGTAAGAGGGCCCCTACATGTATTTCACTGTCTGCTGCGCAGACAGTGAAATACGCGACGGGTGCAACTGCACCCGTCGCACGGCTTCCACTCCGCCGGCTCGATTCCGAGCCGGCTTCATCGTGGAAGCCTCTTTCCCGCTGGGCTGGCTGGCGGTCTGAAGGCGACCGCCCGCCAGCCCAGCGGGAAAGTCAGAATTACCGCCGCGGTCTTTCGACCGCGGAACGGTAACCTGACGGCGGGACTTTGGCGGGCGGCCTCCGCCGCCCGCCAAGGTCAGAATGAGGGCCTATGTATATGTATCTGGCGGTTGCCAGTAGGCAGTTATAGTTAGGACCATGTTTCCATGGAAAAAGTGTTTTTTGACCTGCCTATATCTTTGACGCTGTTTCCAAAAACAGTGTGCCGGTGATACTTGTTGCGCATAGAAAGTTTCGGGTTGATCCACCAAGTGAGGCCCGAGAAAAAGGGGGGGGTAAAAAAATGTGCATTTCCCCGGTTAATTCCCATAGGAGTTTTGAACATGACTACAGCCCGAACCGTTGGACGGAATTACACCAAATTTGGCAGAAAGCTAGTTTTCAGTAATCAGATTACGCTTTTGGATATTTGTTGTAAATCATTTTAGTAGTTTACGAGAAATTAAGGAAAATCCAAATGTGGATATCTCTGGCCATGAATAAACCACAAATATTTACGAATGTTTGTGAATGCGCGCGCGAATAGAAGCACTTTAATTTGCTGGCCACAACCTGACTAGAAAGTTGCGCCCACCATTTTATGTTATGGGAGAAGGTCCCCGTGACTGAAAATAGAAATGGTAAGTGGTATAAGAGGTCAGGGTGGAGGTACCCTGACCACAGTGGTGCGATATAGGGGTGTTTTAGGGTCAAATTATGAGTTTAAAATTATTTTTTTCACCATGCGCAATATCTTCAAAATCCTTGAATAACCTTGAATATTCGAGAATATTTGAGGATATTCAAGGATATGCAAAAAACATTCGTAAACCAAATCATTCACTCATACATGCACTCATTGCTTAATTTGTCAATAACAACGTGCAGGTGCCCAAAGCCCTCCTCTGAAGCACATGGCTGCTGTATTTAAATGTGTGAGCACGAAATACTGAGGCGGCCTAATCCTGAAGCCATCTCGGGCCTCTTCAATCCATTTACAGCCACTCCCTGCCCCTTCAGCTCACTCTTGCAGCTTTCTGCTTTCTCCCATTGTGACACTTGTTCGTTTTTGTCTTCCTCCGTCTTCCCCATATGTGCCTTTTGCTCACAGTAAATGCTTAAGGCAGAAGACTAAGCGCCGGCCCTCAAAAACAAGTGCCCGTGCTCAGGACCGGAAACAACAAGCACAAATTAAGCACTGCATCCACTCAGAGAATAATGTGCCCACTCACACACCCACTCAGACACTCGTGCACCCACTTAGACCCACTCATAGACTCACACACCCACTTTCAGGCCCACTCAGACACTCATGCACCCACTCACAGATCCACTGACAGAGATAGGCCCTGTGACCAGCCCCCGCTGTGCATGGCCAAAGGCTGTGCCCGGCATGGGGTTGGGTGGTTATGCAGCCAGGCCCTCTGACCAATCCCCCGTGCAGAATGAAAGCAGTTCGCTGCGGTGACTGGCTTACCATATAGAAATCAAATTACTTTATGTTAAAAACCATAGAAATTCACTGAAAATAGCAAAGATGACAGGGATGTTATGTTAGGATCTGAATTTACTCGTCCAAAACCATAGAAATTCAGTAGTTATAGTTGGAGTTATTTCAAGTAACGATAACTCATGCCTTCACCATGCACAGCTAATTACTCCACATATTATATCATTGATGACATCTTCTGTGGCATCTTTGATATTATCACTGCAACAGTTGCAATAAAATTATTGATAAGAAAACTGTGCATGGCGAGTGCTTGCATTATAGTTACCTTAGGGCGCGAGTTATAGTTACTTGAAATTGAAATAACTAACTATGACTGCTGAATTTCTATGGGTTTGTATGAATAAATTCAAAACTATAACGTCCCTGTAACCTTTGGTTTTTTCAGTGTATATTGTTAGAAATAGGGTCACTAGTTGGCAGGGGTATACACCTTTGTCCAAGTAGGGACCACAATCCTAATCAGGGTAAGCCACACACAATCCAAATTATCCTGTGCCCACCCTCTGGTAGCTTGGCACTGAGAAGGCAGGCTTAACTTAGAAGGCAATGTGTAAAGTATTTGTGCAATAAATCATGCAATAACACAATGAAAACACCACAAAAATAGACCACACAGGTGTAAAAAAATATTAGATATTTATCTGAGTAAATTAACGTAAAAACGATCAAGATTTGATAAGCACAAGTTGAAATATCACTTTTGCAATGATAAGAAGAGTCTTAAGTCTTTGAAAATCAACAAATGTCCCTTGTGTGCTCAAAGTACCTGGTATGCGTCAAAATTACACGCACGGAGACTGCAGAGGAGGAGATGCGTGGAAGAAGGAAGGTGTGCATCAGATTTCCGGACGCTCACAGATTCTTCCCACGCTGCAAGGGCTTTCAGTTGATTTCTGGCACGCAGTCTTGGATCCTTACTGCGATGTGGGGTCTCTCGACGCCCAGGGATGATGCGTGTAAATCCTGGGCGTGCAGGACGAAGGTGCTGCGTCGATCCGTTGGGTGATGCGTCGATGTTTCTGTCGCACAGAAGGCCCTGCGTTGATTCCTCACTCAGGAAGTCAGGCTGTGTCGTTCCGGCTCGTGCTGCGTCAATCTGGTGGGCTGTGCTTCGAAGTTTCTGTCGCAATGCCGGTGCTGCTTCGATCTCCACTCAGGGAGTCGGGCTGCGTCGTTCCGGGTTGGGGATGCAGTGATTCTTTCACCGCTAGGCAAACTGTGCATTAATTCTGGCAGGCTGTGTGTTGATTTTCTCCAAACAAGGAGTTCCTTTGAAGAGAAGAAGTATTTTTGGCCCTGAGAATTCAGGAACAGGAGGCAAGCTCAATCCAAGCCCTTGGAGAGCACTTCTCAGCAGAGCTAGAGGCCAGCAAGGAAGAAGGGCAACAGCAAGGTAGCAGTCCTTCACAGCAAAGCAATCCAGGTGAGTCCTTTGGGCAGCCAGACAGCACCTCTTGGCAGGGTGCAGGATCTGGTTCAGAGTGTCTGTCCCAGGAAGTGTCTCAGTTGGTGGGGCCAGGTACCCAGTTTATATACCCAAAAGTGCCTTTGAAGTGGGGGAGACTTCAAAGAGTGGTTTTGAAGTGCGCAAGGTCCCCTTTCAGTACAGGCCTGTCTGCCAGGGTCCTAGTAGGGGGTTTGGCAGGCCATTGTGTGAGGGCAGGCCACTAGCCTTTGAAACAAGTGTCAGGCCCCTCCACCCTTCCAGCTCAGTATGCAAATGAGTGCATGTGTGACTGAGTATCCTGTGTTTGTGGTTGTCTGGGTGAAATGCACAAGGGAGATGTCAATGGCAACCAACCCAGCCCAGATGTTGATTGGAGACAGGCTGTAAGGCACATATGGATTTTAGGTGCAGAGAAATGCTCACTTTCTAAAAGTGGCATTTCTAAAATAGTAAACTCCAACTGCAACAGTAAGCAGGATTTTCTATTACCATTCTGGCCATACTAAATATGACCTGTTTACCCCTTTCTGATCTGAATCTACCACTCAAACAGCATATGAGGGTAGCCCTAACGTTAGCCTATGAAAGGAGCAGGACTCACAGCAGTGGAAAACAAATGTACTGGTTTTCCACTACCAGGACATATAAAACACACAGATATATGTTCTGCCTTTTACCTAGTCAGGGAAGTTTTACCCTTCCCTCTGGGTTACCTAGGGCCTAGCTTAGGGGTGACCTATATGTAGAAAAAGGGGGGTTTAAAGTTTGGCAAGTACTTTTAAATGCCAAGTCGAAGTGCTAGTGAAAATGCACACACAGATCTTGCAATGGCAGGCCTGAGACATGGTTAAGGGACTACTTATGTGGGTGGCACAACCAGTGCTGCAGGCCCACTAGTAGCATTTAATTTACAGGCCCTAGGCACATGTAGTGCATTTTACTAGAGACTTACAAGTAAATTAAATATGACAATTGGGTATGAGCCAATGTTACCATGTTTTAGAGGGAGATCATATAACCTTCAGCACTGATAAGCAGTTGTAAAGTGCACAGTCCTAAAGCCAGCAAAAATGAGGTCAGAGAAAGAGAAGGAGGAAGTAAAAAGTTTGGGAGTGACCCTGCAGAGGGGCCATTTCCACATGTATAGATTCCAAACACCACACGATAAATAATCAATGACACGCTCTCAAGCTGGTGATGACACAACATTTACTGATTGTATGATGCGTTTCACCTAACAACCAGGCTTATACACACAGTGCAGATGCAGCATGTGAGCACTAATCCTCTAAAGGGCACCGCCACATCTCTCTCAAAGAATGGGGGTATATAGAATATTCATAGAATATTCATTATGTGCAGTTCTGTGATGGTAATGCAAAGAAGGATATGCAAATATCTTATGTACAACCACCCTGTGCTTCTTTTCACTCTTCATACTGAATCATCATGTACCTTCCTGCATATCAATTTGTTATGATAACAGGGGCGTAGCTAGGCATTGATGAAAAAGGTGCAGTGGCACCAGGGCCCAGTGACCCCTGATTATTCTGTATTTTATAGTTTGAACAGCAGCCAGGGGCTCATTTCTTTCCTTGAACTAGGGCCCATGACACACTGGCAACACTAATGTATGATTATTAGTATGTTTTTCTGTACTGAGCTCTGCCATCAAAGGATCTGATTTGTACGAAATAAATCTATTAAATAATTAAATAATAACAATGACATGGAGCTGTAGCTGAACACCAAGAGAGCTTTACCTCTGTATGTAAAGGTGTGGCACAGTGACAGAATGGAACAAGTCAGTTGGTTGAAATTGCACTTTGGGAAAGGTGGGGTGGTACATCTGGGGTGACACTGGATCAATACTTCATTAGCACAAAAAGCACTACCTGTTCTTTTTGGAATTAAGTTTATTTATGACAAAAAGCATTAGAGCTTAGGGTCACATTCACAAAAAGTAGTAAATTTGTAGTTGTAGCAGTACTCCAATGAACGGAAACAGGTATACTACATTTTGCAATTCACAAATATCGCTGGCAGAGCAGTTGAAAAGCTGCACCACTTGCAGGATTCCAGGGGAACTGCTTACAATGTTGTTACTTTTTTGCCCATTACTATTTCACAGACATGAAATTGTAAGCACATGGTACAGTTCTGCATCACAGGAAGCCAGTCCTGCTATGGAATTGCACATTCTTTTTAGGGGTGGGCGGTAAGTTCTGCTCTGTCAGCGGGGTTTGCAGAGTTTGGTCCACTCCCCGTTACACTTGTAACGCAGAGTTCGGGCCAAACTCCACCAACCACCTTGTGGCAGAGTTTTTTTCTCAGGCACGGCTTGCCAGTGGTAAGTTGGCAAGTGCAAGCTATAACTGGCGTCACCTAGCATGATTTTCATATGCTAGGAGGGCACCCGGTGAGATTTGCCTAATGCGGGTGGTCACAGGCAGTCGCAACAGTACGCGGTGAGCAAGCTGCCGCTCAAGTAGAAAATCTACTTGAGTAGCAGCAAAACCAACTCAAGAAGCAGCACCCTATGGAGCAGCATATGGTGCTATTTGTGCATATTTTTCAGTATGGAACAACCTCCCAGCACTAAAAATCAACGTGAGCAGTGTGGTATGCTGATTTCCGCCCTTTCGCAGAACTCCGTGGAATCTCACAGAGTTTTCATGTAACTCAGTGGAATTGCGGGGAGTGAAACTCTGCAAGTTCCGCCCACCCCTATTTTGTTCCCTCTGATAAACATTTATTCCACTTTAGAAACCCCCTCCTTCTGCTCTCATGAAGTCTGGGAACGTTTTTTTTTTTGCTTTTCCAGTCTGGAAGATAAGTTACTTCAACCCTTTCCTGGTGCAAATCTTGAACCATGTTGGAGGGGTTTGTGAATGCCCACACACTCTTCAGTTTGTGGGCATTCACAAACTCTCAAGGCAAAGAACTCCTTGATCCATTCACTCCCTACCGTTTGCACAGGGTTTAGTCCCATGTCCGTATGCCATAGTGGTAGACAGCTACACAGTAGTAATTACATTTTACCCATGCCAGGTATCCTTTTGTGTATAATTGACAGGTGTAAATCCAGTCATTTATGGCCTCAAACCCACGTTCATGGCCAAGGGTGACCTTATGAATCATCCCTTTTGGTATTATGTTAGCTGCATATCACAGCTTTAAACACTGATTGTCACAGTTGTTGTAAAAAGTTATACCCATCACCACAAACTAGTTGTGCCTCTTATTGGAGGCCAGCCAAATTAATGAAGATTTCTTAAAAACTATACAAGTTTCCACAACTTCGCAAAAGTTGCAAAGTTTAAAAATTGTGACAAAAAAAGAGAATCTTAAAAGTATGTTTGCACAAAAGTATCTAAGCAAAGAGCCCTTTGAAAAAAAAATGTTTGCCAGAAAAATTCCTCTTTTTTTCAAGAATTATCATTCACAAGCAAAGTCTTCCTAAGCCAATAAACGTTTGCAGTCTTTCCAAAGATGCCTTCACTCTTACCTTTTATGTACCCTAACCAGTACCTATTTATGGTGGTGGCCCTCATGAACTACAAATCTATTGTACATGCGGTGCGTTAAGTAAAAGTCATTCTCGTATCTGGCCTCTGAAGAAGCCAACATGCTTCTCACATGATGAGATCCCTTTCTGGCTCCCGGTCCACCAGACGGTGATCTCTTTTTAGATGCCCTGCTTTAGTTTCCAGGCGTCTCGCTACGAATGTGTATCCTTTCATGTGCTACCCTACACCTCTTATAGAGTCTAGTGTTCTTGAGACGGAGGGATTTGGGGGGGTGGTGGGGCACAGAAGGTGCAGGACGTCCAGCCTACGCCTTGATATCGCCCTGCCCTTGCATCACGGATCAGAGATGCACACCCTCTAGGCACATTAAGAAGGAATTATTTCCACTGTGCAAAGCCCACCACACTCTCTGTTGCACATGTTTGGAAGGACCTGATTGTGGAGGCAGGAGTGGAGAATTTAGATGTAAATGTGTGAATCGGGTGTCAGAAAAAAAGGTTCAGGGAAATAAAGGGGGTATGATATTGATTTGTTATGTTAGTAAAAGGGGTCAATGAAGATAAGGAAAGGGGAAGATTGACAGCCCTGGTCCAAGTGCAGATATGGTGGCCAGCAGCTCAGTAGATTGGCATTAAGGGAATAGGGAAAACGAAGGGTCGTGGGGCGAAATAGGCCATAAGACCGGCAGACCTAAGGTACATGAATGGAATGGTGTAGTTTAAGGCAGTGTGGGGCCTGTAGGTCTCAATTGGTGAAGAAATGTGGAGGAGAGGACAAATGGGGTTTGCCATTGGCTCACAGACCTGGAAGAGATAAAGGTAGTTAATAAGAAAAGATGGAAAAAGAGGAAGGGGGCGTTAGAGCAAAACGGGGTCAGTTGATTTGATTGGAGATTGAGAGGATTTTAAATTAATTCAATGTATTAGTTTGATACAAGGTACATTACCAGAGCGTAAGGCAGAAGTGCCGAGGATGTGCAATGTGAGTTTTAGCCTTCTTCCCTAATAAAGCAACTTTTTCCTCAAATTCAAAGCAAGGGTGTGCAGTCTGTCCATTCCCAACAGAGCTCGATCATTCTGCGTTCAGTGCTTAATTTGAGCTTCTTGTTTCCGGTACGGAGCACCGTCGCTTATCTCGAGAGCCGGCAGTTATTTTTCTGCCTCAAGCATTTACTATGAGCAAAAGACACACATGGGAAAAACGGAGGAAGAGAGAAACGAAAAAGCGTCACAACTCACAAAGGGGAAAGCAGAAAGCTGCAAGAGAGCTGAAGGGGCAGGGGTTGGCTTTGAATGGATTCAAGAGGCCAGAAGAGGCCCGAGGTGGCGTCAGGATTACGCCGCCTCAGTATTCCGTGTTCGCACATGTAATTGCAGAAGCCGCGTGTTTAAGAGGAAGGCTTTTGGCACCGGTGCGTTTTTATTTACAAATTAAGCACTTTCTGCGTTTCTTCAAAGCTTACCTTCGGTGTGATTGGAGTTCTACGTGTCAGGCAGCAGCTAATGTGTGAACTGCATTTGTTAGAAATTCACACTTGGTTGGGATTTCATAATGCCAAAACCCCTTTCGTTCTGCCCCTTCATGCTCCCCAGCATTCATGTGTGAGTTTGCACAGTGTCTTGAGGGGCTTCACTTCTCAGAGACACATACTATAAATGTAACTGTTACAAGGATATGTGTGCAGAGACCGGGGGCACTGAAGGCACACAGGAGAGACAAGTTCAGAAAATAATCAAGCCATCATCCAAAGGGAATGAAATAATCTGACAACCACAATGGTAAACAACGGTATCCACCACGGATACTGCCCAATAACCATCTAATGCCCCAGGACCAAAAGAAAGGGACTATCTATGTGTGGTTTTTTCCCATTTAGTTAAAATATCGGGAGGAGAGGGTAACTTAGAAATAGGCACAATACAGACAGTGAGTGCTATTAAAACACCTGGATAGGTACTCTAACAAAGTGGGCAATTCAGTGTGGTGGGCAAACACCAAAACTAGACTAAACGTCTAATTCATGCTTTACCTCATTGGTTTAATATGCTTGAAATAAACAACCAATCATAAATCTGAACACGGCTCTCAATACAGTGGCATTTCTACGGGAAAGTAGCCCCGTGGCCTTTCTGTCACAATCACTGCCACCACGTTGTGGTCTAGTGGGCTGTGTGGAAATATTAGACCCAGGAGACATGGTTTCTAAACCTGTCTTCCATCACTTTTGAAGTTTTTCCTCTTTCCCTATTTTTTGTACAAGATTGGGAGTATTAGGATCAGTCTAAAAGCTGAAAGTAAGACGGTGGTGCAAAAATACCAAAAAAATAGACTAAATATTTCTTCAGGAGAGAGTGGGTAGATGGTGCCTACTGAAGGTCTAGTCACCAAAATGTAACAAGCAATACTACTTTATAATCTGGATCTCTCACTTTACCAAAATCAGACTTTCCTTCTGCCCCTTTCCCTTGATCTGACAATATGTGTGCTTCTTGAAGAGGTTTAAGTTGAAAAAATAACCACTAAAGGCATGTTCCCAGCATATGCCCACAGCATGTTTTTTTTTCATTCAGTCCTTTAACTGCATCATCTCCACATCCCATAGTCGCGTCTATAATAGGAGCTGCCTTGTGCAGGACCCCTTCAGTGCTGAAACTTCTCCTTCCCAGCTACGAAAAGGCATGTCTTTCACAGCTCACACATGTCTGAATCAGCTATATGTGGACCTTCTGCCAGGCTGTGTGAGGCGTCTCATCAGGCAGCTAGCTAGTCATGAATGACATTTGGTGTTCCGCACCAGCAGTATGCTGGCTACAGGACAAATCATCCAAATGCAACAGTCCTGCAAACAAGAATTGGTTTCGTCAATGTTTCTTTACTCATCTTGTAGAACAGCAAGGCTTCTCTGTGGCATAGCGGAACTTTAAAAAAAGCGCCCTGACGCTGCCAGCGCTAGGCGTGTTGTAGCGTTTTTCTTTCTTTACTTTCAGCCATGCTGGACTGCTTTGTAACATGGCTAAAAAACATTGGCAAAGCCAGATTTATTTGCGTTGCCAATTTTGTGTTCCGATCCCACACGCTTCCTCACTCCCTGTGATCGCAGGCATCATGCACTGTCGTGAACAAGCCGATCTGTACTTGTTGCGAGACCAGGGTCTGGTTTCACTTTTATCACAGCTGAAATCAGAGATGGTCTTCTCAGCTGCAATATGGTCTCCCAGCTCCTCTCATCGAGTAGATCCTCGTCAGTGTGAGTGCCCAGTGGGTCCCTTCACATTCCTGCCTTGAGGCCCATCTCCGACTCCTCCGCCAGACAGCTCCTAACCAGTGCGAGCGCTCATAGATCCACCTCGCACCGCCACCTACAATTGCTTTATTTCAGAGGGATAGCGGGTGCGTTTTGGGGGTTCCTTGATTTGTGATTGCATGCTTTAATGGCAATAGTGATTATGTGTTTCGATGTTTGTTTTCAATTATTGAATGTTTTGTATATTGTGGGGTAAAGAAGATCTTTATAGTATGTAGAAATGTAATGAGACCAAGTTGACAGCTAGTCTGCCTCAAATAAAAGAAAAGAAGTATGATTAATCTATGATGTGCCATGTAACTATTTTAACACGGATCAGGGGCTGTAGGAGAGAAGAAGGAGCACGGAGAATGGAGGGGGTTTGAAGAAGTGAGATGGAAAAAGGAACGTGGACAACAAGGAAGAAGAAAGAAGAAATAAACAGAAGCAAAACGACTGTGCATGAGGAAAGACAAATAGTACCCCAGTAACAACGCGAGCAGCGGAAGGACACTAATCAAGATGAAGGAATCAATAGTTTGTCCACAGTGCACAAGAAAGAGGAGGAAGTGAAGCCCGCATGTGCTGGCCAAATACGAGGTAGCAAATAAGAGTGCAATGAAGCCAATGAATAGTATGCACTGGATGGGCTTGAAGCCCCATGTTGTATACAATATCTCTTGCAAGTGACAGCGCATTCACGCTGTCTAGGCGAGACCTTAAAACGGGGCGGTTTGCTACCCCAGCTGAGTCCTAGAAGTGGAATGGGAAATTACACTGAGCATGAAAAGCGATCCGGGACCTAGAAGGGGGTTTGGAACATAGGACCTCACAGCCCCAATGAGGAGTGGGATGGAAGTTGTGCAGAGTCTCCCAGCCAAGGCCTAGAAAGGGGTAGGAATTGGCATAGGAACTTACAGCCTGACTTGGAGTGAAACCAAAAGTGACATATAACCTCACACGCGGGCCTAGGAGAGGAAGGTCGGGGTGTGGGATCTAGCGCTTACCTGGATTTCTGAGTGAAATAGAAAATGGAGTTTAGCCTGACTGCTGAAACCCCAGATTAGAATGAGAAGTGCACCTCTCCTTGAAGTGAAGATCGCACGGGGGGGGAGGGAGGGGCGGGGAAGGTGCCGCTGGGCGCCCCTCAGCCTGACAGCAACCTTAAATGACTGTCTCTCTGGCAACATTTCTTTTTACCCCTCTTTTTTACCAAGACATAGAATTCCTGAGTCCAAAGTAAAACGTATTTTAATTTATTTTCATAGCACCGGACTGGGAACAGATCAAAGTGTCCTGGCAGCGGCCTGCACGCTTCGAGGAGAGCTTCTGTACACAGAATGTCTGTAATCTTGTTAAGCTGCCCCTTAAACATTCCTCCCCGTGGCTATGAAAGTAATATCGGAGCACTGCGCCACGGAAAATGGTTTTACTCCTAATAAAATATTTTGTAACTCAATTCGGTATGTAAGACTTGTAGAATGACTTATACAAATGCCATAATTATGGATTTTCTGCTGTCTGTGATGTGCGCTGGGATTCACAACTTAACAAGCGTGATTAGAGAGGGCTTAGAGCAGCAGGAGCATTGAATGGCACCGAGGCATCATATCACCGGGGCCTAGGAGGGCCCGAGAGGAGGGGGAGGGCAAGCGAAGCAGGCGTAGGAAGGGGGGAGAGGCACGGTATGAGAACAAGGAACAGGCTTAAAGAAGGGAAAGAAATATGATAAAAAAGAGAGAATGCAAAGAAAGGAGGGAACAACGTCAGTATCCACACAAGACATGTCGAAACAGACTGAGGGCCTCATTCTGACCCTGGCGGCCGGTGACCGCCAGGGTCACCGGCCACGGGAGCACCGCCGACAGGCTGGCGGTGCTCCGAAGGGCATTCTGACCGCGGCGGTTCAGCCGCGGTCAGAAAGGGTAAACCGGCGGTCTCCCGCCGGTTTACCGCTGCCCTATTGAATCCTCCATGGCGGCGGAGCGCGCTCCGCCGCCATGGGGATTCAGACACCCCCTACCGCCATCCTGTTCATGGCGGGAAACCCGCCATGAACAGGATGGCGGTAGGGGGTGCCGCGGGGCCCCTGGGGGCCCCTGCAGTGCCCATGCCAATGGCATGGGCACTGCAGGGGCCCCCGTAAGAGGGCCCCGCAAAGTATTTCAGTGTCTGCTATGCAGACACTGAAATACGCGACGGGTGCCACTGCACCCGTCGCACCTTCCCACTACGCCGGCTCAATTCTGAGCCGGCGTCCTCGTGGGAAGGTTGATTTGCCCTGGGCTGGCGGGGGCCCTTTTGGCGGCCGCCCGCCAGCCCAGGGCAAATCTCAGAATCACCGCAGCGGTCTTTCGACCGCGGTGCGGTGTTCTGACGGGGTTACTTTGGCGGGCGGCCTCTGCCGCCCGCCAAGGTAAGAATGACCCCCTGAGTTCTTTAACGCCAACTGCTCTTCCTTGATTCTCTCCTTTCAGATGTCTCCATGTATCCATCTGAAGACGACAAACTACTTCCTGAAGAGAGTTGTCTTCCTCAGCAGCCTCCATTATGGCTTCAAAGGGAACTGTGGGCGGCCTGGTGGGTGGCGAAGTGGAGATACTCTTCACCAGCATGTGTTTTGGAGGACACACAAGGATGTCTTGAGATATAATCAGCTGGGCTTTCACCCTTCCCGGGCTTGTGAATGATAGAGTATGTGTATTCTTCTAGTTGGATTCTCCAGCTCTCAATTTGGGGTGGCATCTTGGCTCTAGGGTTCCCGAAGATTGTCAGCAGGGCTTGATGATCCTTAATAATGGTGAAGTGTTTGCCATAGATGAGTATGTGAAAACGTTTGCAGGCCGAAACAATGCAGGCTTTCTTTTTACGGTTATGAATAGGCGTTTTCAGTGTCCGTCAAGCTGCGGCTGGCATGTGCCACAATATGTAATTGATTGTTCTCTTTGTGATGTTGAGCTAGTACAAATCCCAACACCACAAGGCTGGCGTCAACTGTGAGTTCCGTCTTTAAGTCAGGAATAAAGTAGGCCATGTCAGTGGCCTTTCCTAATGCTTTTTTAATTTTGCTGTAGACCTGGTCACTCGCTGATAATCACTTGAACGGCTGGCCTTCCTTGGTCAATTCTGGAAGAGGTGGCTCAAGGTGGCATAGTCTTTTATATATTGAGCACAATAACTGTCCATCCCTAGGAATGAGGGGACGTCACTAACATTCATTGGGCGAGGTGTACCATTCAAAGCTTTTACTTTCTCGAGGTCAGGTCTCATGCCTTCCCTAGAGAAGATGTGTCCATAGAACTTGAAAGGAGCTTTATGGAATTCACACCTGTCCTGATTAGCAGTTGGATTTGCATCAAGAAGCGCATGACATATGCTATCTAGAGCTCTGTTGTGGTCTTTAGTGGTGGCTCCACATACTAAAATGTAATTACCGTAATTAAGGGTGTTCATTATGGGGTGAATAATTCTCTGTATGGCCTCTTGAAAGATCTCAGCTGTCGATGATACACCAAAACTCAGGCACTTGTACCTGGAGAGTCTTTGGTACATAGTGAATGTAGTGATGTAGTGATAACTTTCATGCAGCTTAAGCTGATGATATTCCTTGCTGAGATCCAACTTAGAGAATAACTTAGCTCCATTCAGTAGTGTGATCATATCACTGATGGGAGGCCCCGGATGTCTCTCTTGCTTAATGGAAGTGTTGGGAGCACGCATATACACACACAGCCGTACCTTTTGTTCTGTGCCCCGCTTTGGTACCACTACTACCGGGGTCTCCCAAGGGGTCAGCCCGGACGACCTTTTGATGATGCCTGCCTTGAGTAGATCCTGCAATTCATCTACTACTGCAGGTGGAAAGGCACTCTCCAATGATGTTGAGATACTGCCTTTATCTGTTCATTGATGTGCAAATGTACTTGGAAGATGTCCAGCTTCCCCAGACCTGCAAACAACTTAGGATATTTCTTCGTAATTTCCGTTTTATCATCTGCCATGTATAGAATGACCACTAACTTCAACTGTTCTGCAGTAGGCAAGCTTAGTAGACAGTCAGCCGCTCAGGGTCCATCAATCACATCTACTAGAGCTTCCACAGTCCTATCCTTGTAAGTGATGGCTGTTCGGAACTGCTCTAAACATGGCAATGGCTCTTTGGCCATTCAGGGGTAAATTCGCGTAGCGGCCTTCTGTAGATTTGGCCTAGAGTTCAATTTTTAAATCTAGTGATGCAGATGTAGTTATGGGTGGCCGAACTGCCCATTATGAAACAGGTCTGATGTTCCCACATGTAGTCTCAGTCTCGGATATCTCTTTCTCAGGTCAGGCTCAGCAACCATGCAAAAATATTAATTTCTGTCCTGAGATACGGGGGTTGAGTCACCTCAATTCCCTTGAAATAGAGCTTTGTGATTTGGAGGTAGTTCATGACATTATATTCGACCTGGATGAACTGGTGGTATGTTCTCATTGGTCTCTCACAGCCTTGCATGATGGCGAAGCTTGGATTCCTGTTCGTACTCTGGTACGCTTTGTCACTGTACTCTCTCATACTGATTTTTCTTTTCCCAAAGCGCAGGCATTCTTGGCTTCTGGCCGGGCACGTACCTGAATGGGGTATGTCTGTCCGCATCGGAAACATTCTCTTTCATTACTTATTTTGTTTTGTGCAGGCTTCGGCCTGCAGTGACGATCTTGGGAGCCTGATTTGCCCTTGTGCTCTGGCTGTCATTTGTCCATGCTCTGAGTCTGAAGGCTTGTTCGCGCATCTCCATCTTTCCGGCCTCCATCTTTTTTGCAAGTTCCTCAGCTTGATCATTCACTCTGGTCACCTCTACCATTTCGTCCAAAGAGTAACTTTTCTTCAAGAGGCATTGACGGACTGACTCAAACTGACATCCTTCAATGACTCGTAGGTGGAGTGCATCTTTCATTGTGAATGTGTCAAAAGCGCAGTATCTTGCCAACCATTTGAGACATGTGATGGACTTTCTTAATGATTCATCTTTTTCTTGTGAGGTCAAGTTGAAGGTATATCGTTCATATTTTTTTGTGTAGGACCCTTTTGTTGTGTGCCTCACACACCAATTGAGAAGATGTCATCGACTGCATAGGTAATTCTTTGATGATTTGTCCAATATCCTTACCCACAAGATTTTTTAGAGCAATAAGGCATTGATCTGGATCAGCTAATTTCAATCCCTTCATGACATTTTCAAATTCACCCAGCCATTCTTGCCAACGTGAACCCATTCCACCACCATATTTGAGAGGCAAGAGTTCTGGGGGTGGAGACAGGAGACTCCCAGGATGCTAGGAGTCTGTGCCTCACCCAATAAGGTGGCAGTGGAAGTTGACATATTGGCGTGATTTTTCTGATTATTTTCCACTTGTTGCTTGTAAGCAATGAATTAGCTTAGTTTGCAGCGGTCTCCTTGGTATTGTTACAGGGAGTGTCAAAAGTCCCTAGTACTTATTCCTCTCCTTTGAATTTCTTACAGGAGATGTCAGCGAGTCAGTAGTGCGTTCTGGTGAAATTCTTTTGCTGTTTTATTTGGCCAGCCTGATTTTAAGATGGCTGCACTGGCACATGGCAATATCACAAAATAAAACGATGGACAGAGTGTTGAAACTTTTCAAACACTCACCCCCAGTCACAGATCTTGTTTAATCCATCATTATTTTGCTTGCCATGTCACCCCAGTTTGGACCCAGCTATATGCAAATCAGTCTTGACTCTGCTCCCTATGGGAGCACTCCAGCCCGAACTGCCAAGCCAGGTCCTCCCTGGACAGGATTCAAGCATCCTGGGACCGGTTTCAGGGTATCATCCGTCATCAGCCAGGCTAATTGAATCCAGTGGCACAGCAAGGACGAGACCCACGTCTGGGCATACTTTAGCCACTTAGGGCGCACAATGCAATATCACAAAATAAAATGATGGACGGAATGTTGAAACTTTTCAAACACTCACCACCAGTCACAGATCTGGGTTTAATCCATCGTTATTTTGCTAGCCATGCAACCCCAGTTTGGATCCAGTTATATGCAAATTTGTCTTGACCCTGCTCCCCATGGGAGCAGTCCAGCAGAGAACTGCCAAGCCAGGTCCTCCCTGGACAGGATTCAAGCATCCTGGGACCGGTTTCAGGGTATCACTCTTCATCAGCCAGGCTAGCTTGAATCCAGTGACGCAGCAAGGAAGGGACCCACGTCTGGGCATACCCTAGCCACTTAGGATGCACAAGGCAATGTCACAAAATAAAATGATGGGCAGAGTGTTGCGGGACCAGGTGGGTGTTTCAATCCAACCTTCGTTGCCAGTTGTCACATCGCAGTAGGCGGCAAACAGGGCACAACATTGCTAGTGTAGATAAACTGCTTTATTGCAGCTAGTGTCTCAAGCCTCACACCTCATGTCTTAACTCTCTCAATACTAATCCCTCTCTGCCCACTCCTTCCCCAACTCCTCCCCTTCCTGTTCCATGCTGCACCTGGGTAGGACATTGTCCTTGGGCAAAGTCCTAGTGCCGTACCAATTAGGTCGGTCTATACAACACTACACCGCCACACAGTGCTTATGACCTCACATATTACATCACCCATAAAATGTTTTATGATGTCATTTATGACATCACTGATGATATCTCAAATGAAATCTTTGGTGACATCACTGATGGCATCAACTAAAGAGTGTGTAAGTTTGTTTCATGGTTTACATAGTGGTGGGTAACTACCATATACCTTTCTACCTTATTTTGTAAGGCCTGTTACCAGCAAATGGGAGTGTTTACAAAACACATGTGCCTGTAATTCATCATAGGTATGTAGAGGTATTAAACATGTTATAAATCTCTGAGTTGAAGAGTGTTCAGATGACAGTTGATGACTTGTGACCAGTGTGTTCCACACAAGTTTTTTGGTTCCGCAGAAAAGGTTTGTAACAGGGCAAATATTCTATGAAGTACATACTCAGGGGCATATTTATACTTTGTTTGCACCGCATTTGCGTAATTTGTTTTACGCAAATGGGTTCAAACTTAACTCCATATTTATATTTTGACACTAGACATGTCTAGCATCAAAATATTGGAGTTTGCTCCATTTCTTTGATGCGTGAACCCACCTTGCATCAATGAGATGCAAGATAGGCGTTCCCATCCAAAAAATGACGCTGTCCCCATAGCGCCATATTTATCCTCAGGTGCTAAAATGACGCACAGGTGGGAGGCGGACCCAAATTATGGTGCTAAGCTTGCTTTTCGCCATTTACGCCTGGGTCAGACTAGGCTTTAGGGGACCTGTGGACCCATTCCAATGGCTAAATGCCATGGAATGTCCCCACAGGTGTCCATCCCAAGGACCAAAAACACCCCCACCCACACCAGAAGGACACCAGAGGAAGGGGGACCCCATCCCAGGTAAGTAGGGTAAGTATACCTAAGTATTTGTAAAAAATGTTTTAAGTGCCATTGGGGACCCTGACATGGGGCCCCCTGCATGGTACTGGGACACTGGTCCCCTGTGCTGGCCACTGGGGTGGTGGGCATGACTCCTATATTTCATAAGACAGGAGTCATTGGTTATGGATGGTTGTGCATCAGGAAATGATGCTAGGCTGGTTAGCTGCATTTTTTTGCCTTTAGCCAGCCTAGCGTCATTTTTTTGATGCTCAATCTCTCTTTGTCTTCTACCGCCATCTCCACCAGGCTAGCGTCTTTTTTTGCACGCTAACCCAAGCTTAGCGCCGGCTTGTGACATTCCATAAATTTGGAGCCCGGCTGGTGCTTTGAAATGACGCAAGTCGGCAGTAAACTTTTTGACACAAAACTGAGTTAGTGCAGTTTTGCACCAAAAAGTATAAATATGCCCCTCAGTATTTTAAGCAGCCTTAAGTTATTAGACAGAATCATGTCAGCTTGACAATTTCTACGTAACATAGAAGACTGTGTGCACCAGGTACTAAGTTATGTGCATGTTCTTCATTTGCTTCAGAAGATGGGCTATCTGTAAAGTTTTCAACACAGTATGAAGGCTGCAGGTGGCATGATCTTTAGCACCTTTAGACTAGAAGTGGGAAATAAATTCCGGTCTTCCGGCGGATTAGGCGGAATTTTACACACTCCATATTACGCTTGTAATGCGGAGTTCCGGACAAATTCTGCTAACCGCTGCTTGGCAGAGTTTTTTCTCATGGCTTAACAGAGGTAATTTGGCAAGCATCAATTGGCATCCCCTAGTATGATTTTCGGGTGTTAGGAGGGCACCAATGAGATTTTCTCACCGCAAATGGCTGCGGGTGATCACAACTATTCATGGTGTGAAAGCTGCCACTTGAGTAGAAAATCTACTCGAGCTGCAGCAAAATCAACTCGAGCAGCAGTGCTCTTTGGTGTGCTGTGTGGTGCCACTGATGGTGATTTTTCAATGGGGAATGACCTCCCTCTGATAAAAATTGAAATGAGCAGAGAAACATGCCGATTTACACTCGTTCACGGAACTACATGGAACCTCGCAGAGTTTTCATGTAACTCTCCAGAATTCCGCAGAGTGAAACTCTGAGTTCCGTCTACTCCTTTTTTCAGACCTTGGTAATTAAATCAAACTGTGTCATTTTTGACAAGGGTTGCCTAGTTTGTACACTGTTCTTACTAGATATTTTTAATACTCTGTGGTGTAGTTCTCATGAGAGTTTCACTGTCTGCAAACAGTGTGGAACAGAGTAAAATGTCTCTATAGAGTAAACAGTGTTTAGAGTATCCTCTTTTCTACACATATGAACTTCATTTCTCAGTGTAAGTTCGGTGTCTGTGAGGGGTTTGATACAGATCGAACAGACGTTGAGTATCTTGATGAACACGGTTTTCTCTGAACATTTGTCTGCAGACTGTTATAACTTGGTTAAGGTCCTGTACATCTGCATAACGCAAATCACACACGTTTGAAGTACCAAACCATTTATAGGTAAGTCTTTAAGTAGCAGTATGTTCAATGTCAGCAGAATGCAAAAATGTCTTCACCTCCTGTGGAAGATTCCAAAATTTATAAGGCTGTGTTTTTTTCAGAATCGCAGAGTTAATCAAAGCATCAAATTTCCTCTTTTGCCTACAAAGCTCCATAGCTAAGTGAAAGCTTTTGCGCGTTGTAACCTCCTTTAAACTCCTTTTGAATTGGAGAGGCGATGGAGCCAAAGTTAAATCAGAGTCAAGCTCTAGCACTTGTAAGGCATATTTATAGTTTTTAAACAAACTGAGATTTCTCTCTCAGTATTCCAAAAACTTCTTTATAAACAAGATGCCTTAGGAAAAATGTGTCACTATGAAATAGGCAAAAAACCCTCTGAACCACCCCTGTGAAACCCTGCACAAAAGAACTCTTAATACCAAATTCCCGCCTTAGGACTGCAGTAGATGCCATGGTATTGCAGGGAACTTTGCCCTTCCGTTCTGTCTAAAAACTCCCAGTCTGCTAACTTTGTACATTCTATTGCATACAACCAAGTAGCAGAAATCTTTACTTCATAAACTGGCAGTAGATGAGCAAAATGTAGCCAACCAGTAGCTTTATAGAATGCACGTAATCCTCGTGCTTGAGAAAAGGCCTTTTCCACATTATTACATATAGGTTCATGGTCGCTGAGTGAGCGAGACATCATTTTCCCCAGAAAACAATAGGTCTTCACCCGCTTGAGCTTTTGATGGCCTACGAACCAAGAACAATGCATTTTCTGATGTGATTTTTTCCCTAAAAAGCATACTACTTGTTATTTCAAGACATTCATTTTTAAATAATGCTGATCAGTATAGCAAGTAAGGGCTGCCAGGCGATCATTTAATTCTTTTGGAGTGAGGTCGATCACCACAATATCATCAGCATACAATAGACAAGATATCTGGCGCCCTCCAATTTTTGGCGCAAAGCCCTCGCTTTTCCCTAGGGCGATAGGAAAGTCATAAATGTACAAGGAAAATAGCAGCAGGGTCATAAGACACCCCTGCTTTAATCCATTTTTAGTTGGAAATTCAGCTGACAAACTCCGATCCCCGCCTAACAGTACTTTGCACCATGTGGAAGAATGCAAGCTATGATCAAACGTAACAAATTTTCAGGGATGCCTAAGTTAAATAGCTTCCTCCACAGGATCTTGCAATAAACCCTATCAAAGGCTGTTGAAAAGTCTATAAATGCAGCATATACAACACCACCCCTAATCTGTACATAATTTTCATTTAGAGTATTATGCCCCTTCCTAAAGCAAGCCTGTTCCAAAGGAAGGACAGAATTTTCCTCAACCCAAGACTTTCAAGGCTCTAATAGACTTTTGGCAAACACCTTACCGACTGCATCCAATAAAGCTATTTGACGGTAGCTTACTGGGGAAGTTCTATCACCCTTCTTATGTCGGAGATTAGAACACTCCCAACCCAAGACGCCAGAACTGCACCTTTTAGATAACAGAACTGAAATACAGGATGAAGGATCTTTGTCCAAAGCAAGGGTTCCTGTTTTATTACTGAAATAGGGACCCCATCAGGGCCCATTGCTCCAGAAGCCCGCAGGCTCCACATAAACCCTTCAATCTCCATAAATGTAGGAGGATCATAAATGGCAATATCAGCATTATAGTCTAGCAGAATGACCATTTCACTTAGCTTAGTATCCAAGTTTTCCACATAAAGGGAAAGTATCTCCATCCTGCCTCAGCTATAGGAGGGACGAGAGAAGATTTGCATGACCCGCAACATTCCAACATAATTGCCCAATATTTACAAGTGTTTTTTGACACAGCAGCTTCTCCTAGCTCTGTTCGACCTTCTCCTTTCTTATACCTGCCTTCAGCCACCCTCTTTTCCTCTTTAAGAAGGAGATTGTTCTGCCTCTTTCCTTTGTATCCAGCACAAACTGGAGTCTTACCAACTTATTAATTTCCCTATTCAGCAGCATCACAGATGGCCTTATCGTCTTTTGAGGTGGGCTAGAACACCGTAGCTGATTACTCTGGACTATTTTACCCATAAATTCTGAAAAACAATGAAGGATGTCCCTACTCCAATCATCAATAGCCCTTTGGGGACACTTTTTTAGAAAACTTATTTTTAGAGGGGACCAATGAGTTCTGCCTGTTTTCCTGATGAAATTAGTGTCTAGGCCATTAAAATTCCATGCTTCTACAAGTGACAAACTTAGCTTCAATCAAAAGGCTAAGGATCTTATGATCACTAAACAAAGTATAAATTGTCAGATCCTCCATTGAGTGAGCTATAACATAAGAGGCAACAAAATAATCGATGACAGATGCTTCCCGTCGTGATTTATGTGATAGCTCTGCTGAAGAATACAAATTAAATCTCCATTTAAAATCACATAGCTAGATTCCCTTATACATTTTTAAAGGGTATATCCGCTTTTATCAGTCCTACTTTTTTTAGGGGAATGATAAGGGCAGAATATTAAAAGCAGATTCCCTCTCTGCATCACAAAATAGAGAAATAAATTAGGAACTTTGCAGGTTAAGTCATGCATTAACAACACCTCACATTCTACCTTATATAACCCAATTGATGAGATAAAAGTAAGCATGCGTTATAGTGATTTGTTATGACCCTTATTTGGGGGAATATATACATTCACTACTAACACTGAACCTCTCTTACCCCCTTCTATAATAGGATTAACTGTCAATATCTGATAAAAATGTGCAGGGAATGAAAGGTTTTTATATTCCCATTTTAATTTATTAGTCAGAAGCATAGCAATTTCCCTTTGTGCGCAACCTTTCTTCCAGGGCTATGCCTTTTGGCACAGCACCGAATAGCCTGGATAAAAAATTCAGCTGTACACCAGGTCTCTTGGATGCAGATTAAATCAGCCTGTAAAGAACACAGATTATCAAGTTTTTCAGTTTGATTCTCATTTTCAGCCACATTCCATGAAACCACATGGACGTTATTGTAAATGACCCTTTTGTGATGCATACCCCATCGCCTGGGTACTATTTAGAGCTCCAGTCAAACAGCTCCATTTCTCCTGTTCATTGTTTACTCAGGAGGATGGGTGATCACCCACATATTTTACAACTCTTTCTCCATTAAAAATGAGACATAAAGATTTTCCAGGGAAGATCTTATTGGATCTCGCAAAGGATATAGTCCACCTCCCTACTGTTGTGGAACTGGGGAAGCAAGATATTTAATAATTGGATGCTCTTCTTTCCATATAGGGATCACAGCTATACCTCTCATTGCAGTTGTTCGCAATTGTCTAGAATCAATTTTGCAATATTTTTAGAATTAAACCAGTCTCTTGTATTCGTTGCTACTGGAGCATACGTTAAATACACACGAGAAATGTCTTTACTTTCAATCAGTTTTAGCTTATCAATATCTGAAAAGCATGATATTAAAAATGTACAATTCAAAATTAGGTGTGAGTCAAATATTCTTAGAAACTTCAAATACGCAGTATTTCCAATGGCCCAAGTAGAGCCAATGTCCTTGGATACAATGTCTCCACCCACCTGATGACCAGACAAATAGTTAACTCAACATTTGGCTTCACAACGTTAGGGACCAAATAGAATGAACAGAACATGGATTTAGGGAAGGAAAAACCCTCTACAACACAAGTCTTTTCTTGGGAGGGTCCTAGTGAAGTGGTCCGCTCAAGTTCATCCTTTGAAGGAGAACCTTCTGCGGTTCCTAGTTCCAAGAACCTAACTTTCCTTGGTTTCTTTTTCGAAATTCACCACATGTCCTTTTTTCAGACAATCTTTTCCCAATTTTCATACTTTTATTTGCATTGTGTTCACAATTTCCAATATTTGCCAGTGCCATAGGTTCAGTGCATACTCTACCTGTTGATTGAAAGATGGGAAAAGGGGCCACTTCAGAGATCAGCTCTTGAGGTGAAATATCACAGTCAGCTGTACAGGGGGTGGAGGGTTTGAGAAAAGATTTGTTAGTGATTAGACAACACTATCTTGATGAGAAAGCTTCTTAGCATAAGTGGACTTACAGGCCACTTGAGGCTTACCTGCCTGGGTTCCCTGATCAGAAAATAAAAACTGCTTATGAGAATATACTGCAGGGCAGATGTCCTGGTCCACTGCAGAGGGGCTGATAATTTGATACCCAAATATTTTTACAAGCCTCATTATTGACCAACAGAAGATTCTCATTTGGACCTAACCTCACCTCCTTTTGACTCACCAGTACTTTCAATATGATCAATAATATTTCTTGTGCAAGGTCAGAGTTATTTACCTATTTTTCTAGTAACGCCAATATAGAAGATAAAACTCTTTCCAGACATTAGAGAGACTCAGATAGTAAAGTGTATTGATCTGGAGGCTCACTGGACAAATTCCCAGGGAAGAAAAAGATCTGGGGTTAGAGTTAATTGTAGTGCTGAAGACACTTGATCAGATGGTGTACTGCTGAAAAGCCTCAACACAGAGGATTGCTTTGTGTCAACTAGAGACATAGTACAACCACGGGGAGGGGAACTCCTGGCACCTAAAGCTACATTCACATCAATGTCTGGAAGAGTAAAATCCCCTAATTCAGGATCACCTGGATCACCAGGGACATTACAAGTGAAAGATATATTGCTCACTTTTTCTGCCACTGAAGTTAAAAGCTCTAAACCTTACCTCCTGTGGCCCTGTCCTGAGTCTCCTAGGCATCCTGGCCCCGTCCTGATTCCAATAATACCAATGCCTCCTGGCACCAGAACCCGGGCTGTGTAGTCAACTTCTCTACACTGCCATATCTCAACAGCAGTGAGCCAACACTAGCACCAAAACCCAGGATGCTAGACACACACTACTATGTCTGCTGAGTCTCTAAGATGAATTACTGGTAAGCGGGGAGCGAGAAGCACCGGACACAGTCCTGTTCAAATGGCCTCCAGACGGGCCAAACGTTGTGAAAATAGAAAACAGGGAGCAGGAAGATATAAGCCGCAGCTTGCAGCATGCTTTCTCAATTAGACGGGCCACAGCTCCACCGTTCCACTTGCAGCAGGCTTACTTGTCAAAACTGCCTCCCCACACCTTGCACCTTGTAACTTTCACCTTTCCCAACACCTCTGCTGGGCCGCTGGTCTTTGCCAGCACCTCCGTTGCACTCCGCAGCTTCACCTCTGTCCGTGCTGTGTCACTGTGCCCCACTGCAACGCGCTCCAGCTGGAAGTGATGTAATTTGAGATGTCATCAGTGATGCCATAAATGATGTCATATAATATACGAGGTCATAAGTAGTGCATGGGGGGCTGACTATAACTGGTGAAACATTAATGTTGTCACTGACCTACTCACTTTTTTTTTTTTAAATCTGTTTATTAAACACAATCTTCACACAACAATACAATAGCTGTTCGCCATTTTGCAATACGTTTGTACAATTGTATAATTTTACACAGCATTGCTACACCGTAAGATGTCAAAGAGAGAAGAGGGGAAGGGGGGATAGAAAGAGGGGAACGAGAATAACTGAAAGGGAGAACATTTATAACCAATCCTAAGAGTGCGAGAAAATTAAGGGCAGAGTGAAAGGAGGGTACAGTGGCATTTAGCGTGAGAGCTATTATGGGGAATGATTGCGGCTTAAGGGGGTCTGGCCAAACTCTGACGGCATCCGTAATTGAGGTGAATTACATCTCAAGGGTGTAAAAAGTGTCTGTGGTATTGACAGATACAAGGGCAAGAATATTTTACATGTTGTAAATGTATGTTACATGCCTATGTTAGCGCGTGGGGTGTGAATGGGTGCAGCTGGGAAGTGTCATTTGAGAGAGAAGGAGAATATTAGCAATGAGTTCAGTTAAGGACAATCAGAACTGGTACCGTGTAGCTAAAGTATTAACGGCGTCAGCTCAAGCTGTGTTGTTTGTATGTTGTATCCTGTTCACGGGGGGTACATGTCATCTCTGGCCTCTATTGCCACCACAAACGTGTCCCAAATCTCCGGGCCCGAAAGAATGAGACCTCTGTGCTGTAGCAAGTGCAGCGTCTGTGCTTCAGCTTGAGATCGGCTATGTAACTCCCGTAGCCATGTCGCGTGGGAGGGGGTATGTGGGGCTTTCCAATGTGTTGCTATCAAACGTTTATACACCACAAATGCCAGGTCTATAAACCTGTGCGTATGTTTATCTTTTTTGACACGATGACGTATGCCGAGTAAACAGGAGTCAGGTGTGGGTACCAGGGTGTGAGATGAGATCTCTGCTGTGATCTCCGTCACTCGTTGCCAGGCCAAGTTTATGGGATGGCAACTCCAAACCATATGATAGAAGTCAGCTGCTGGTGTAGCGCATCTGGGACACGTTGGTGTTGTATTGGGGTAGATTTTTTGGATGCGAGCTGGTGATAGATATGATTGGTGAAGATAATTAAATTGGGTGTAACGTAGGCGAGGGTTACGGGATATTGATTTGATTGTTGCAAGGGCAGTAACCCAGGTCTTCTGTGGTAATGGGGTAGAAAGGACAGAGTCCCAACGCGCTTTCGCATGTGGCAGTGTTGTGCATATTGCCTCAAGCAATGCTTTATATAGTGTGGTAATAATGCCCTTTGAGCTGCCAATAGTTAGGATAATGGTGAGCAGTGAGGATTCGAGAGGTTCCGAGTCTCCTACGCCCCAGATGTTGTTGAGCAGTAGCTTTATAGCATTAAATGTTAGAAAGGCCCCATTTTGCATAATGCCTGCAGTCACCAGTTCCGCGAACGTATGCATCGCGGAGCTAGAGTATAAATCACCTATTTGGAGCCTATTCATTTCTCGTGTATCGTGGTGTAGTGACAGGGTTTGGGTACCCGGCAATTGAAGCAGTGGCAACAGGGGCGAATAGGGGAGAGATGTGGTCTTATTTTGGACATATCTGCGCCAGCAGAATCGGGCTGCCTCTAGTAATATTAGTCTGGGAAGCGTGTGAGGAGCGTTAGTTAGTATCGAGAGCAGCAGCCCCTGTGGTGCTGTATGTGTCTGTAACATCTTGCTTTCAACCAACGGGGTGTCACGTAACCATGTGGACAGCCAAGATAATTGAGCGGCTGCGTAATATCTTTCGAAGTTAGGCATTCCCAGTCCACCCATCTCCTGCGGGTGTTGTGTTATTAACAACGCCACTCTGCGTCTATCCTTACCCCAGAGTAAATCAGTTAGCATTGATTGTAGCTTATTAAAAAAGGAACGTGGCAAGCACAGCGGGAGGGCTGTAAAGTAATACAAAAACCTTGGAAGGATGAGCATCTTGGCTATCGCCACCCGGCCCATTGGTGACAGAGGGAGTGAGCTCCAGAAGGATATTGAGCCACGAACAGAGGCAAGGACCCTATCTATGTTTCCTTCTTTTAGATCTATAATGGAGTGATAGATCTGCACTCCCAGATATTTAAAGGTTATATACGACCAGGGTAATTTATATTGCGGTAGTGTCGTATGGTGAGCTACCGGGGATGGAGAAATGGGGAATATGCTTGATTTGGACCAGTTGACGTGCAGTCCAGAGGCGATGGCGAAGGAGTCTAGCAACTGCAATACCTCCGTCATGTGGGCCGAATGGTCACGCAGATATATTAAGGCATCATCTGCATACAAAGATACGATGTGGTGGGTATTAGACTCCGGGATGCCCCATATATGTGCGTAGCTCCGTAGTTTAATCGCAAGTGGCTCCATGGCAATAGCGAACAGCAATGGGGATAATGGGCAGCCTTGTCTAGTGCCCCTGCCTATGGGGAATGCTTCAGAGATGACTCGTCCATTTTTGACACGGGCAGTGGGCCTGGAGTAAAGCGTTTTGATCCAGTTAATAAAACCAGTGCCGAAACCAAATGCTTTGAGTGTGTGTAAAAGATAATTCCAGCTGAGTGTATCAAATGCTTTTTCTATATCTAGGGAAAGAGCCACTGCTTCCGAGTTTGCATTGCTGTGTATTATATGTAAGAGTCTCCTAATGTTCAGGAAAGTGCTTCTGCCAGGAATGAAGCCTGATTGATCATGGTGTATTAAAGACGGTAAGTAGGGGAGGAGCCTGTTTGCGAGTGCTTTTCCTAATAATTTGCAGTCTGTGTTTAGCAAAGAGAGCGGCCTGTATGATTTGACATCTAGAGGGTCACGACCCATTTTTGGAAGAACCACTATCAATGCTTCGCACATTGAGTCCGGTAGTTGTAATTTACGATGTGCTTCATTGAGTACTTCTGTAAGTGGGTGTAGTAAGAGGGCGGAGTGGGAATTGCAATATTCTATCGGTAGGCCATCTGACCCGGGTGTTTTATTACGTGCCATTTGTAATAGTGCAAGCCGCAGTTCTTCAATAGTGATAGGGCCGTCTAGGGTGGCGGAGTTGTCAAGGATAGGTTGATTTTGGGGGACCAGGTATAGTGTGTCAATAAGATGTTGCTCTGGAGGTTGTGGAGGGGGTGTATAGAGGGTGCGATAATATGTGAAGAAGGCGTCGTTTATGCCTGCTTGGGTATTAACGATGGTGTCAGAGTTTACGCGTATTGCGCCAATGGGTGTTGATTGTGATGGCTGCCGAGTCAGCCAAGCTAATAATCTACCAGATCTGTCACCTTCAGCGTGTTGTCTGGTCATATAGGTGGTCATTCTGACCTCGGCGGTAAAAGGCGCCTACCGCCGGTCAGAAATCCTCCATAATCCCGCCGCGGTCGCGGAAACCCGCCACGGTCATTCTGACCCGCAGAAGGCAAACCTCCGAAAATCCGACCGCCACAACAGACCGCCAGACCAGCGGTCGGCGGCAAAGTGGAGGTGACAAAACCTCCACCGTCACGCCAACAGAAATACGCCCATGCCATTACGACCCACGAATCCACGCGGCGGTCATTCAAACGCGGTATTCCATTGGCGGGACACACCGCCGCGGTCAGAATACACACAAACGAACAAAACTCAGCCACATTGGACGATTTGAATCCCACACACCTGATACACATACACACACCACTCCCACACACACAATACAATATAAAACACCCACCCACATCACCCACAAACCCCTACGCTAAAAAATTCTGAAAGAAGGCCAGAGCGAGACACCAGCATCCACAATCTAACAGCCACAGCCACTCAACACCATCACCCACACACTATCCACACACAAAACAACACACACCACCACACTCAACTAACTTAAATACACATACTCCACCCCACACATCATACACACCACCCCATGGCACCCCAAAGACAACCCCGCTTCACAGACGAAGAACTCAGGGTCATGGTGGAGGAAATTGTTCGGGTAGAGCCCCAGCTGTTCAGCACACAGATACAATACACCAGCATTGCCCGGAGGACGGAGCTATGGCAGAGGATTGTCGACAGGGTCAACGCAGTGGGACAGCACCCCAGAAATCGGGAAGACATCAGGAAGCGATGGAACGACCTACGGGGGAAGGTGCGTTCCATGGTATCCAGGCACAACATCGCCGTGCAGAAGACTGGCGGAGGACCCCCACCTCAACCCCCACAATTCACATCATGGGAGGAGGAAGTCTTGAACATCCTGCATCCTGACGGCCTCGCAGGAGTCGGCGGAGGAATGGATACTGGTAAGTTGAAGCTTCAATACTGCTTCCCCCCCACCTGCATGCCAAATCATACCCCAACCCTCACCCCCATCCTCGAACCCCACCCTCACCCCCACCCCCATCCTCACCCCCACCCTCACCCCCACCACCATCCTCACCCCCACCACCAGCACACCTATTCCCCGCCAATGTCTCACCATCACAACCCACACATCCCAAAACCTAGGCCTGCATGCGTCCACTAAGCATGGACACCCATCACCAAAGCATGCCCAATGCATATACACATCCCCCCCACAAGCCACCCTCACCAAAGCCCCCACACACGAATGCCAGCACTTGGGGACACGAGAACCCATAGATACACCCATATGCCACACATTGAAACTATAACCATACCTCTATACCCCTGCAGGACCCGACCGTCAACACACCGCGGCGGAGGGGCCAGAATTCTCCACACCCCCCACCCAAGAGGCCGTCAGCGATGACAGCAGCTCTGTCGACCTGGACACCGATGACCAGCCCGGACCATCGGGGACCTCTGGACAGTCGGTTCCCCTCACACAGGCCCAGGCCACTACAGACCCAAACCCCTCTGGGAACACCAGCACAGCTCCCACCCAGCGGGCCCATGCCTCTGTCTCCAGGGCGCGTCAATCTGCGGTGTGTCTACCACTACAGGGCACCCAGGATAACCCACCACCCCAACAACAACAGGGACCTGGGGGCAGTGGTAGTGGGCACACCGGCCAGGGGGCAGAGGCCCAGGGAAACAGGGCAACTCGGAGGGCAGCTGTGCGACAGGGGGGGGAGGAGAGGCCCAGGGAACCCACTCTCCACGAGGTCCTCACCACCATCATGGGAGCATACAACCGCTCCCAGGAGACGATGGCGACGGTACTGGCCCGGTTCCAGGAGATCCAGGTACTGCAGGAGGAACACTATCGGGGGTACAGGGAGGACATCAGAGCCATCAACACCACCCTGGTTACCATGGTAGGGCTGCTGCAGGACCTCGTCAACACCAGGGCGGACACTCAACAACACCCAAGGGCCCCTGCCACTAGCCTGGACCAAGAACAGCCAACCACCTCCGCCGGCGCTAGTGGACAGGAGGCCCCCGCACAGCAGCAGCCCACCAGACCCCCACCTCCTGCAGGAGAAGAACCACCCCGCAAGAGGGCCCTGAGATCTCGCAAGAAGACAGAGTAGGATGTCAAGACCCCCGCCAGCAATGGATACCACCTGATGTCATCCCACTGTCCCACATTGTCACCCTGTCCATCCTTGAACTGCCCATGCTCCATCTCTCCACAGGCCTCTGGACAATGCACCTGTGTGACTGTTACTCTGGACTCTGCCATGGACATTCCTTCACCATAGCCCCCACCCACTTGAAACCACCCATCCCATTTTGAGCACTTAAATAAACACCTATTTTGCACCAAAATATCTGGAGTCTGGCTGTGATTTCAATATATTGTAATTGACATGACAGTGCAAATATGTCCTTGTACATGGTGAAGTCAACAAACAGCTGCCACAAAGCTGTAGTCCATGGGGAAACGAAGCACAGGACTCGTAGTGGGGACCCCAGATCTGAAATAGGGAGGGAAAAGCCAAAACTCAGTCATCATACACTGGGGCAAATAGACAGGCAGCAGAGATGCAGGAGAGTAGTTAACATTTACTAAATTATCTTTGAAATGTTACCTGTGTCCTATTGGAAGTACTGTTCAATGATTCTGTCCCTGTTGTCTGTTTCAGCCCCGTCGTCTTCCTCCTCGTCACTCTCCTCAGGTTCCACCGCTGCCACAACACCACCGTCTCGACCATCCTCCTGCAGGAAAGGCACCTGGCGGTGCAAAGCCAGGTTGTGAAGCATGCAGCAGGCCACGATGATGTGACACACCTTCTTAGGTGAGTACATTAGGGATCCACCTGTCATATGCAGGCACCTAAACCTGGCCTTTAGGAGGCCAAAGGTGCGTTCGATCACCCTCCTAGTACGCCCATGGGCCTCATTGTACCGTTCCTCTGCCCTGGTCCGGGGATTCCTTACTGGGGTCAGTAGCCACGACAGGTTGGGGTACCCAGAGTCCCCCACTAGCCATACACGGTGTCTCTGTAGCTGTTCCATCACGTAAGGGATGCTGCTATTCCTGAGGATGTAGGCATCATGCACTGACCCTGGGAATTTGGCATTTACATGCGAGATGTACTGGTCAGCCAAACACACCACCTGGATGTTCATTGAATGGTAATTTTTTCTGTTCCTGTACACCTGCTCCCTGTCTCTTGGGGGAACCAAAGCCACATGGGTCCCATCAATGGCACCAATTACGTTGGGAATATGTCCAAGGGCGTAGAAATCACCCTTCACTGTAGCCAATTCGCCCACCTCAGGGAAAATGATGTAGCTCCTCACGGATTTCATCAGGGCAGACAACACTCTGGATAACACCTTCGAAAACATGGGCTGAGACATCCCAGAAGCAATTCCCACGGTTGTCTGAAATGACCCACTTGCCAAGAAATGGAGTACTGACATGACCTGCACCAGAGGGGGAATCCCTGTGGGTTGGCGGATGGGGGACATCAGGTCGGGCTCCAGCTGGGCACACAGTTCATGGATAGTGGCACGGTTAAGACGGTAGGTCAGGATAATGTGGCGTTCTTCCATTGTCGACAGGTCCACCAGCGGTCGGTACACGGGAGGATTCATCCGTCTCCTCGCCCAACCCAGCGGACGGTGCCTAGGAAGGACAACATGGAGCACACAGTCAAGCAACCCACAGGTACGTACTCACAGCTAGCACAGTAAACGATTCTCTATGCAGTGAATGGCGTGTCTGAGTGGCTATGCAAGGCCTAGGCCTGTGTGACGCAGTTGAAATTGAGCCATGTGGGCCCTGGAAATGGCGGCTGCCTGACCTGTGAAGTGTGACAATGGGATGTGAGGTCAATGCGCTGGCGTGGCACACCGCGGCGGGCGGCGGGCGAAGACCGCGGCGCCAAGCCGCATTGGTTAACATTGAAGCCTATGGGTTTCAGGAGCCAATGGCGAAGGGCGCCGGCGGTGGCGGGACGCACCGCCGCGGTACGCACCGCCGCGGACGTGACCGCCATTTTCTATCTACTTATCCACTTGCGACTTGAACTTTCACAGGAGAGGACCTATACTGCAAGTGTTGCTGTGACCTCGGTCTGGAAGGGACAATGGCTGCTGCACCTGGGGAAAGGGCCCCTGCCTTCACTGGAGAGGAGTTGGAGAAACTTGTGGATGGGGTCCTCCCCCAGTATGCGCTACTCTACGGTCCTCCAGACCAACAAGTGAGTTTAATTCAATCTGGATTTGGGGCCACTGGCTGGCTTGGGGGCCTGGCGGGGGGCCTGGCGGGGATGGGGGGCATGTTGGGCCTGGCGGGGGGAATGGCGGGGATGGGGGGCATGTTGGGCATGGCGGGGGGCATGGCGGGGATGGGGGGCATGTTGGGCCTGGCGGGGGGCATGGCGGGGGGCCTGGCGGGGATGGGGGGCATGTTGGGCATGGCGGGGGCATGGCGGGGATGGGGGGCATGTTGGGCCTGGCGGGGGGCATGGCGGGGATGGGGGGCATGTTGGGCCTGGTGGGGGGCATGGCGGGGGGCCTGGCGGGGATGGGGGGCATGTTGGGCCTGGCGGAGGGCATGGCGGGGGGCCTGGCGGGGATGGGGGGCATGTTGGGCATGGCGGGGGGCATGGCGGGGGGCCTGGCGGGGATGGGGGGCGTTGGGCCACTGGCAAGGAAAATGCTGACAAACTTGAACGTGGTATTTCTCCCTCCCTGTACGTGTCACATAGGTCCGCGCCCATGAGAAGATCGGGATTTGGCGTGCTATCGCCAAGGAAGTCCGGACCCTGGGGGTCCACCATCGACGGGGCACCCACTGCCGCAAGAGGTGGGAGGACATCCGCCGCGGGACCAAGAAGACCGCCGAGTCTCTGCTGGGGATGGCCTCCCAACGTAGGCGGGGTGCCTGCCGTCAACTGAGCCCCCTGATGTTCCAGATCCTGGCGGTGGCCTACCCTGATTTGGATGGGCGCGTGAGGGCAGCACAGCAGACACAAGGGGGTGAGTACAAGCATTATCTACTCTGTTGTCGCGCAGTGGAGGTGTCTGGGTGGGGGAGGAGGGCTGGGGGTCCCCCTAGGCCAGGGCGACATCTGTAGGCTGGGCACCCCCGTAAGGCCCTGTGTCCCCAGCCACCACCCTCAGTAGTTTGTCAGTACAGCCATCCCTGGGCCGTGTCATCCATGGGTGCAGTTGTCAACTCTAGGCGTGTAGGGCATGTTCCACGGAATGCGTAGCGGACCCCAAGTGCGCAACTTAGTGCAGGGGGCATCTGTGTCTGTCATGTCCGCTAACTGTACCGGAGATCCATGTAATCAATATCCCTTTATTTCTCTCTCCCCCCCCCTTTTTGTTTGTCTTTCTGTGCTTGTGTGCATCAGCATCATCAGGCGGAGGAGAAGTGGCATCGGGGCAGGAGGGAGCTGCATCTCACATGGCCCAGGAGGGCCATGCCACAGAGTCAGACTGGACCAGTGAGACAGAGGGCGAGGGGAGCTCCACGACGGGGACGACTGGACCCTGCAGCGACACGGACACGTCCTCGGAAGGGGGCTCCCTTGCGGGGGTGGCACCATCCGTGCCCCCCGCCATTACAGGTACAGCCGCCACCCAGCGCACCATCTCCGCCCTCCCAGCAGCCCCTCAGCGTTCGCCCCGTGCCCGCTCTGCCAGGAAGCCGGGCATCTCCTTCGACCCAGGCACCTCAGGCCCTGCCCCTGTTACCCCCGCTGCCCTCAGTGAGGAGGTCATTGACCTCCTCCGAACGCTCATTGTTGGGCAGACTACCCTTTTGAATGCCATTCAGGGGGTGGAGAGGGAGGTTCATCGCAGCAATGCGTACCTGGAGGGCATTCATTCGGGTCAGGCTGCCCATCAGCGATCGTTCCAGGCTCTGGCCTCAGCACTGACGGCAGCCATTGTCCCTGTCTCCTGCCTGCCTCTACTAACTCCCTCCTCCCAGTCTCCTGTTCCTCTGCCTGTCCCACCCACACCATCAGACCAGCCTGCACACACCTCAACACCCAAGAGAAGCTCATCCAAACATAAGCACCACAGATCACGCAGACATTCACACACGCAACATTCCTATGCAGACATGCCAACAGTCACTACCACCTCTGTGACCCCCACCTCCTCGTCTCCCTCCTCCCTCCCTGTGACGTCTACACTCACACCTCCATTCACCTCACCATCAGCCAGTGTTTCCATCACCAGCACACCCTCCACTCCAGTCCGCACACGTGCAGTCACCACCCCCACTGCCATTTACACGTCCCCTGTGTCCTCTCCCACTGTGTCTGTCACCCCCTCTTCCACACCACACAAACGCAGCCACCCACCCACCCAACAGCCATCCACCTCACGACAGCCTATCCCTCCTGCACCTGCACCCAAAGACAGCAAACGTGACTCACCTACAACCACATCCTCTCCCTCCACTCCCATTCCCACTGTACCTACCACTCTCCATTGTCCCAAGAAGCTCTTCCTCGCCACTACTAACTTCTTTCCTGACCCTGAGCCCCCCCTTCCTTCTCGTCGGGGTAAGAAGAGCACCTCAGCCACCACCAGCCCTGCAGCCCCCTTGACAAGGGTGCAGGGGTATTGGAGCCCGCCAGCCCGCATGTCTGGATCTTCGCCCAGCAGCAAGGGGACAGCCAGCCCACCCCCTGGGAAGAGGAGCAGAAGGCGGAAGGGGCGCCGCAGGAGCCCGCCTTCTACATCCCCCCCGGACACCACCCAGAGACAGTCACCAGCCACAGCTCCAAAGGGAGGAAAGGGCCACAGGCCCACGACTAAGGAGGGCAAGGGCAGCAAGTCGGAGAGGTCAGGCAGCAGGCCTGCTGCCCAGGAGGAGCCCACAACCCCCATAGCCGCTGCCCCGGGAGGAACCGGCACAGCTGCCCCGGGAGAGCCCACCACCCCCATAGCCGCTGCCCAGGGAGGACCCAGCCCAGCTGGCCAGGAGGGCCCCACCACCCACAGCCCAGGTGGGCATTGAAGGAGCACCATCCCCGCTGCCCAGGAGGGCACCACCAGGCAATTAGCAGTTGGCCATAGACCGGCCGCCGTCTCCAGAACCGCTGAACTGGGCCCCGCCGTCTCAAGAACCGCTCCGCTGGGCCCCGCCGTCTCAAGAACCGCTGAACTGGGCCCTTCAAGGCAAGGAGCGCTGAACTGGGCCCCGCCGTCTCCAGAACCGCTGAACTGGGCCCCCGCCGTCTCAAGAACCGCTGAACTGGGCCCTTCAAGGCAAGGAGCGCTGAACTGGGCCCCGCCGTCTCCAGAACCGCTGAACTGGGCCCCGCCGTCTCAAGAACCGCTGAACTGGGCCCTGCCGTCTCAAGAACCGCTCCGCTGGGCCCCGCCGTCTCAAGAACCGCTGAACTGGGCCCTTCAAGGCAAGGAGCGCTGAACTGGGCCCCGCCGTCTCCAGAACCGCTGAACTGGGCCCCGCCGTCTCAAGAACCGCTGAACTGGGCCCTGCCGTCTCCAGAACCGCTGAACTGGGCCCCGCCGTCTCCAGAACCGCTGAACTGGGCCCCGCCATCTCAAGAACCGCTGAACTGGGCCCTTCAAGGCAAGGAGCGCTGAACTGGGCCCTTCAAGGCAAGAACCGCTGGCCCTTTGGCAGACGTGGCAGGGCAGGATCTATCTCGGGCAGGGCTGCAGGATGTCCTCTGGCCAACTTGCCTCCTCCAGTGGCAGTGGGGTCTGTTATGGACTGTATGGACTGTGGCTTTGCTCTCCCCAGGATGGCCCAGTGGGCAGGCCACCCACTGTATGGACTGTATGGACTGTGGCTTTGCTCTCCCCAGGATGGCCCAGTGGGCAGGCCACCCACTGTATGGACTGTTTGGGCTGTGGCTTTGCTCTCCCCAGGATGGGCCAGTGGGCAGGCCACCCACTGTATGGACTGTTTGGACTGTGGCTTTGCTCTCCCCAGGATGGGCCAGTGGGCAGGCCACCCACTGTATGGACTGTTTGGACTGTGGCTTTGCTCTCCCCAGGATGGGCCAGTGGGCAGGCCACCCACTGTATGGACTGTTTGGACTGTGGCTTTGCTCTCCCCAGGATGGGCCAGTGGGCAGGCCACCCACTGTATGGACTGTTTGGACTGTGGCTTTGCTCTCCCCAGGATGGGCCAGTGGGCAGGCCACCCACTGTATGGACTGTTTGGACTGTGGCTTTGCTCTCCCCAGGATGGCCCAGTGGGCAGGCCACCCACTGTATGGACTGTATGGACTGTGGCTTTGCTCTCCCCAGGATGGGCCAGTGGGCAGGCCACCCACTGTATGGACTGTTTGGACTGTGGCTTTGCTCTCCCCAGGATGGCCCAGTGGGCAGGCCACCCACTGTATGGACTGTTTGGACTGTGGCTTTGCTCTCCCCAGCATGGCCCAGTGGGCAGGCCACCCACTGTATGGACTGTTTGGACTGTGGCTTTGCTCTCCCCAGGATGGCCCAGTGGGCAGGCCACCCACTGTATGGACTGTATGGACTGTGGCTTTGCTCTCCCCAGGATGGGCCAGTGGGCAGGCCACCCACTGTATGGACTGTTTGGACTGTGGCTTTGCTCTCCCCTGGATGGGCCAGTGGTCATGGAGTCCCCTCGTGGATCTGGCGTTGTGTACTCAAGTGGCTGAGGTGCCCCCCCTTCCCTTCCCCCTGAGGTGCCTGTCCTATTTTCTTTCTGATGCCCCTGCAGTGTTCTCTCCGTGGAGTTCTTGTCGTGGGACTGGGCCTTGCCCCTTTGCAAAGGACCCCTGTGATCCACGGACAGTGGTTGGACTACATTTAGTAGCTGTATATATTTTGTACATAGTTTATTTATTTATTGGGATTACTGGTGTACATATTTCAATATATCTGCCCGTTTATGATCTCTTCTTTTGGTCTTTGCATTATTTCGGAGGGGGGTGGTTTGTGGGTTGTGACAGTGATCTGTGGGAATGCATTGATGTGTGTGTTGTAGTGGGTGTGGGTGGGTGGGTGTGTGCCGGTAATCTTTTCCCTCCCCTGTGTCGTAGGTGCAGTACTCACCGATGTCTTCCGCGCCGCCGGGCGTGCTCCTGGTATATGAGCAGGTATAGGAGTGCGGGGATGACCTGCAACTCTGGTTCCATACTGCCGGAATCTCGCGTGGAGTGCGTAGAGGTGAGCGTTTTCCCGTTCGTAGTCTGTTTCCGCCGTGTTCTTATCGGCGGTGCTCCCGCCCCGGAAAAGGTGGCGGATTGGTGGGTCGTAATAGGGTGGGCGGTACATTGTCTGCCGCCTGGCTGTTGGCGGGAACCGCCGCGCTGTTTGTTTGTACCGCCGTGGCGGGCGGAGTGTTAATACGGCGGGCTGTGTTGGCGGTTCCCGCCAGGGTCAGAATTGCATATTTTAGACCGCCGGCCTGTTGGCGGCTTGGCCGCCGCTTTATCACCGACCGCCAGGGTCAGAATGAGGGCCATAGTGTCTATAATCATGTTTACTCAATCTATTGTCTGTCTCCTTGTGAGTAGACCTAAGCAGGTGTAGTGTTGCCAGTGCGGGTTCGGTGTTATCGTTTGCATTCTCTGCGCTTCGGAGCTTTGTTTCTAAGTCTTGTAATTCCTTAATGAGTACCTTCCTGACCCCTACCGTAGCCGAAAGGCAATGACCCCTTATCACCACTTTATGAGCGTCCCATTCTATGGCACGAGATGAGGTTGTGTTTTTATTTGATAGGAAGTAATCAGTTAAACTTTTGGAGATATCTTGTTGAAAAGGAGGATCTAGGAGGGCTTCTGGTTGCAGACGCCATGTTGGTATCCGAGTGTGCATGTGTCCCCATGTCAATGTCAGGCATAATGGGTTGTGGTCTGATATTGTGCGTGCCAAATATTCAGATAAGCAAATTTTATGATTAATAGTGGTGGATACAAAGAATATATCTATCCTAGTATGCAGTTTATGTACTGGGGAGAAGTAAGAATATTCACGGTGAGTGGGGTGGTGCACCCTCCATATATCTCTTAGTCCATTGTTTGATGCCCACTGCGCCAAAGTCTCTGAGGCGCGATTAGCGGGGGCTGCAATAAGTGGGGGAAATGAGCGGTCCATTTGAGTGTCCAGGACACTATTGAAATCACCCCCCCATATGCATTCCAGTGTGGGGTCGCTAAGGTTGCCAGTAGTGAGCGTGGACAAGAAGTCACGCTGGTTCACGTTTGGGGAGTATAGTGCGACCAGAGCTAATGGGGACCCGTCTAAGGCGCCTTCAAGTATTACATATCTACCATTTGGATCACATTGTGTGCGAGAGAGTACAAACGGGACACTAGGTGCTATCCAGATGGCTACTCCGCGAGCAAAGGACGAAGAAGTGGTGCCGTATAATTGACCCTTCCATTTTGAACGCGCAGTGTCCAGGATGGATTTGGTGAAATGTGTCTCTTGCAGCAGAGCTATGTGTATTTGATATCTTGTAAGAAAAGCATGAATTCTTTGGCGTTTTCGAGGATTAGCCATACCCTTAACATTCCATGTGAGTATTTTGTATTTCAGGGTCCCTTGGTGCTTGTGAGTAGCCATAGTTGTTTTTTGTATATTATATAACCTGAATTATAATTATCTGTCAACCCGATCTTGACATTGTTATGGGACCCAATCACTATGATTGGCTGACCAGTAAGTAACAAGCTGTCAGCTGTACATTTGTTACTACAGTAAGCGTTCCATATGTGTTTGCCGCTTTTTTTATGTTTAACCCGCCTACTGTAAATCCGTACTCCTAATATAGAGGTGCACACTAAAACAACATACAACAAATAAACCATTAACATATAGAAAACGATACCGGAAAAATCCAGTGTGAGATACTTGTCCATATGGAGCAGGGGGGTGGCAATTAGCGTTGGTGCAAGAGTGCGGTCTTACCCTGCCCGGGTTTCCTATGGTTTAGAAATCAAAGCGCACCAGTCGGGGGGGGCACCCGTTGGCTGCAAGACTGCGTGCAAGAGCATTGAAGAAGCTGTGGTGAAAACTTTTAGACGTTAAGTAAGCAAGTCCGACCTTTCAGCAGATATCATCCGCCGTGCGTGGAGTAAGGAGAGGACCACGTGTGGACTCGGTTGAGTCAGAGTTTGTATCCTGTTCCAGTTCGATTTCCGTTTGCAAAGGTAGTACAATGGTAGAAGCGTTGACAAAATTAGATGTTGCCAGGAGGAGCTGAGAGCGCTCGGATTTTGCCTGCTCAGGTGAGGGTCCGGCTCTTTGTTTCTTGCGTTGTTTACGGTTCTGAGTAGAGAGAGATCTAGTGTCATCCTGAGTACTTGCATCCAGCGGGTCCGCCAGGCCTTTAGCATGCAGCCAAGTCCAGGCATCTTCTGGGGTAGTAAAAAAGAAAGTGCGAGAGTCATCCTGTACTCGAAGTCTGGCTGGGAACATCAGTGAATATTTGATATTGTGTTTGCGGAGGCATGTTTTAACACAATAGAAGGAGTTGCGTTTTTTTTGCACTTCTGCTGTAAAGTCCGGGTAGGCTGTTATCGTAGCATTTTCGTAGCACACTGGACCTAATTTCCGAAATAGTTGGAGGATAAGGTCTCTGTCTCGGTAGTTGAGGAGTCTTATTATAAGAGGACGTGGCTGTGAGCCGGGTGCTGGAGGTCTGCCTGGGATCCTATGTGCTCTTTCAACCGAGAAGAACTTCGGGATATTGTTTTTAAAGATTGTGTCTATGAGCCATTGTTCAATGAACAGTTCCGCGCTTAAGCCCTCTGTGCGTTCGGGGAATCCGACCAGGCGTATGTTGTTGCGGCGGGACCTGCCTTCTGCATCTTCCGTTCTGCGCTTCAGGAGATCAACTTCTGTTGACAGCTGCGTTAGCTGTGTTTGCAGGTCTTTCATGGAGCCAGGTAAGGACGCCGTGTCTTTTTCAAGTTCGGATACTCTATCGGCCAAAGCATGTTGGTCCGTGCGAAGGATGTTGAGATCTTCTGTTACAGAGCCTATTTTGGCTTCCAAGGTGGTCTTAGTGTCTAGAATGGCTTGCAAGATTTTTTCGAATTGTGAAGTGTGTGATTGTAAAGTTAGCTCCAGCTTCTGTAACGTTGATTGCGCAGTGATGTGGGCTTCTGGAGGGGGTGTTATAGTGTGATCCATTTTGGTGAGAGGTGCTCTGGTGGTCTTTGGTTTCACCATTTGAGGACTGCAGCAGTGTCCGTGAGTTAGTATTGGGTTTGGAGACCCTGCAGTGAAAGCCGCTTGGTCAGATGTTGAGGCAAGCCAGCCGATCTGGGCACACGTCCGACGAATAACTTGGGGAGGATCAGCCAGAAGCGTTGACTAACAGCTTAAGGAGGACGCAGTTAGTGGTGCCAGCCAGGTACCGCACTGTTGAAGAGGCGTGGATTCGGCGCTTTTAGACTAGATAGGAGCAGTGTCTGTGCCTGAACTTTTGAGTTTTTGAAAGGAATATTTGATGTATTATGAAGTTTTGATCTGAGGGGTGTCGCCAAGAGGCTCACCTTGCGTTATTGGCTGCGCCCCTTGTGCCGCGGGTATCTGTACGCAGTTTGTTCTGCAGCTACCCCTTCACTACTAAGGAGTGGAGTGCGGTAAAATTGGTGTGGGCACGGACTGCCTGTGTAGGGTGATTCAACTTTACTGGTTCTGTTTTTCTTGGTGTCATAGGAGGTCACGGTGGGGCTTGGGGTGATATTATCACACAAATATGGTCAAACAGTGCACCAGGCGTGCATAGCGTTTGTGGGGAGGATGCTGAAGCAGTGTGATGCTCTTTGCCGACGAGTTCGTCATTTCTGGGCCGAAGGATCACGGCCCCACAAATTGTTAAAGCACCCAAAATGGCGGCCACCGATTATGGGATCCTTTTGCGAGCAATTTTCCAGGACGACAGCATTGCTTGGCTTAAATTAATCCCAGATATGAGACAAAACGTCTGTGGGGGATGTTTAAGCAGTGTGGTTTCCTTTGTCGATGGGTTCGGCACTCCTGAGCCATAGGATCCCGGCCCCACAAAGTTTTGAATCGCCCAAAATGGCGGCCTCCGAATATGCGGACGTCCGATTAAATCATTCGTTTTTTTTTTTTTTTCTTTCCCCGTTCTTTAGGCCGGCAGCGGTGCTTAATTTAAATTGGTCCCAGGTATGGGACAAGTCTACGGGACGCGCGGGCGTCCGATGGGTGCCTGGGCAAGGGGAAGGAGCGGCACGAGCAGACGCGCTCCAGCGCGGCTCGAGATTGAGCAAGCCCGTGTACGGGAGGACTTGGCCGGCCCTGCGCACGCCGGGGAGCCCTCCGCGGGCTAACGATCAGCCCCGGCGCGCGTGGCGGAGGCGCAGCGGCGAGCTCCTACCTTTGTGGTAGCGACGGGGACTGGGCGGCAGCTCCAGTTCAACCGAGCATGCGGCTTCGATCTGCTGGGCCGCGCGGACTTGAAAGCGAGCACGGGTTTTCCTCCGGGAATACGGCGGCTGCAAAGTCGCAGTCGCGGTCGGCGATACAGTCCTCCGGGGCCCCCCAAGCGGTTACCCCACCCTGCAACGGGAGGAGGGGGCTGGGGGCTCAACAGCAGGATAATTGTGCGGGCTGGGTGACGGAGCTGCAGTTTATGCTGCCGCTCCGATCGCCATCTTGGCCACGCCCCCCCACTGACCTACTCACTTAACTATAACATTACTTTAACCTTTGTTTTTTCAGTGAATTTCTAAGGGTTTTTTCTAAACAAAAATAGATCTTTTTATCACACCTAACTATTAAGTTACTTTATCCATTTTTAAGCAAATTTCTAGAGTTTTTTCAGCATAAAATAATATTTTATTGCCGTATGTAAAGCCAACTAGCCCCTTTGGGGTTTGTCCACAGCATTCTGTGGCGTCTGACTCCCCAGGAGCGAGATGACCCAAGGGGAAAAAAGTTCCCTGGACCAAGCCGAACAATTTACTTTTAAAATGTAATTCCCACAAGACTCTCAAGAGTCTATTGTGGACTCAACCGTCTAGGCATACAAATATTTTTTAACCTTAATTTCTCAAAAACTACTTAATGGATTCACCTAGTCACTAAAAGCACACTCTGCGGAGCAAGATTTAGCTTCCTGCCAAATTTAGTGTAATTCTGTTCAGCAGTTTTTGCTATTGCCCTGCCTAAAGAAGTTTATGGAAAAACCATGGGGATTTTGCATTTTGGGACCCCCCTTTTTTCTCAGCCCCTGCTTGCAGAATCACCCCGAAACCGTCCGTCCAAGCATAAACTAGGCAAAAAAGATCATTTGTTTGGAAAGTTTTGAGGGGATTTGTCTAACGGTAACAGCGTTATTATCAAAACAAAAAATGCATTTCCTATGAAAACGCTGACCTTACTATAGCTAGCCACTGGGTAGTTATATCTATATCTAAATCTATATCTATATATCCCTCTCTCTCTCTCTCTCTCTCTCTCTCTCTCTCTCTCTCTCTTTCTCATATACATAGATTTTCCACCAAAAAAACAAAGGTTAAAGTGATGTTATCGTTAATGTCTGGATGCCATTCAGAGGGCCATGGAGCAAACAGGAACTACTGGGCCCAACTGTGGGGTTTGAGGCCTTTTACTCCTGATGTCCTGTAGTCTGACCTACCATGGATCCTGAGCAACTGGGCCAAGTACCCCTTTAGCACTTCACTCTCAGGAGTAGCATGGTCTGAGCAGCCCAAGACTTTCTCAGGGTAGGGGTGGTATATTTAGGAAATGAATAAAAGCTCCCAATTCAAAATACATGCAGCAGCAGCAATACATTATTGTCCAGCCAAATACCTACTTTTATGACAAAAGAGAAGTATTTTTATTTTATAGCTAACAACACAAAGGGAAATATGACCTTCACAAACAACTACAGAGTCTCCCTGTGGTTTGGGCTCTAGAGTACTGTAGGCAGATCCCTGTGTCCCACTCCCTGCACACTCTAGTGTTAGTAGTTATTCCCCATTCACTATAGACAACATCCCTGGTAAGCTCCACAAGTAGTCTGAGTCTCAAGAGTCCATTGTGAGTCTGTGTCAAAGTTAAAAGTGTTCCAGTGCCTCAGCACCATTTAGCAAGCAGGTGTCCCTGGGGCCAACCGGCCTGAATTCAGTCTTACCCACACCTGCAGGATTGGAGCGCCTGGAGTTCCAGAGAACACTGCCTCTGCGGGCACTGGAGCAGCTGGTTCAGGAGAGTTCACTGCCTGAAGCCCAGGTGTTCTGCAGTCGGAGATCCCTGAGTTCCTCACATGTGGTTGTGAACCAGTAGCAACCAAGGACTCCTTGTGGCAGCTTGTGGCAGTGCGAGTTTTTGGTCCATCCCACTGTGGGCGGAAGGTGGTGCAAAGGTCCTGATCTCTCTTCCCGCTGTTGGTGTATGGGGGTTCCAACAGTGGCCTCACTCCTCAAGCAACACACCTGATTAGGCAGCACTTCTCGCTACTTTTGGTGACCCCTTCTGGTGTACAAGGTCACCATATCTCTAGTGTAGAAGGGCACCAATTCATTTGGAACAGCACAGGTCTGCACAGCGGCCGTTTATGGCATAAAGGATTGCCGGCTCTTCTTGCGCAAGTGCTACAGCCCACTCCATACTGTAATACATCCATGATGGGCCCTCCTGGCATTTAGGGTCACCATTCCCTCACTCCACAGAGGTACCAGGTTGATTGACACAGCTATGATTACAGTTCAGTTTACAGCGGCCTCTCCTTGTACACTGGTTTGCTGCCTCACTGAACACAGTCTCTGGCCCAATTGGCACAGCGATATCCATGGCTCACTTGATGCCCACTCTCCTCTTGCACACTGGGGTCGCTGACTTTGTCCTGCACACAGGCAACAAACTGATCAGACCAGCAGCTGTTTCCACACACCTCACTCAGGAAATCCATTTAACAGGATTCCTCACTGGACCTCACTCACTCCAGTGCTCTCCTCTTCCTCATATGGCATACTGGTCTTAGCAAGCAGGCAGGCACTGGTGCTCCAGGGCAGGTGGTGTTGCATTTCCTGGGTGATGTTCCCTCACCCACCAAGGAGATGGCACCAAGTATTGGTCACAGGCAAATGTCATGCAAAGCTTCTTCTCCTTGCACAGCCTGACTTGCTGCTTGAAAGTAGACCATTTATGGGGTCTCAAGTGCCCCTTCTTATAGTCCTTTTCCAGATACCAAATCTGATTTATGGCCTTAGCCTTTGAAGTTTATACTAGGGTCTGCTTCCTTTTGAAGTGCCCACTCCTCTGCCATCTCTTCCTCTTGAAAGCAGTCTATCGCAGCAGGAGTGACTCCAGAACTGATAGCTCCACAACACAGGACAGGCCATGGGAGTGACTAGAGTTCAAACCTGGATGTCAGTCATCATGATATGTGCATCAAAAGGTTACCCCAAGGCTCCAGCTCTAATCTTTATAAAAATTGTTATCAGTCCCATCACCTTCCTGAGATGTGTACAGGCCACTTCCTTGTGACCTCTCTTTGATTCAAAGAGCACCTTTTGAATTGTAAGGGGGGCTGACTATCCCTTCTCCAGTGTGCCCCACTAGGCTTACAGGAATGCAGCAATGCATAAATCTGTCTGGGAGATTCCTCTATCTCCTCTTCTCATATTTCACCATGCAGCCCTGGGTCTCCCAAAATGGATCCCATAATTTGCCAAGTATTGTACCATCCACAGACACATATACTTTCAGCACATGCACTTAACATGCATGCACTGTAGAACACTATATCCTTCATGTACTGTACTACTCATAGGTACACATAGACCCAGCACATGCATTTCACATGCATGCACTGCACAATTCTGCATGATCCGTTCCCAAGCACTGAGGTCATGTGCTGCGCAGAACCCCACAAACTGTTGTAGGCTAAGGGGTGAGTCAGAGCAGCAGAACTTTGAATGTGTGAGCCTTTAGGCCTAACTTCATTGACACGGGTTAGAAAGGACCTGTTCATTCATACTGATCTCTACACAGTATTTTGCCACCTCCTTGCTTGGGCCGTTCAACTCCTGGTAAAGGCAGTAGCCTTTCACCACTAAAAGGGTAGTGTGGTGGGTGCCCCTCTTGGTCCAACAAGATCGCAATCCATGAGTCAGGCCCATGTCATGGTACACATGCATGATCAGTGTTTGCCTATGACAACAAAAATCAGCATGAGGGTCCAGACATCAGTATAGTGCTGTGCTGGGATTTTGCCAGCACTAGCAATCTATCTCTGATGGCTGGTGCAGGCGCCTTTGAGCGTCTGTGCCAGCCGTCAGGCAGAGGCTGTCGCTGGACCCTAAGTAGGTCGGCATTTGTATTTATTGCAAGAGTAAACAACAGATTATTATTCACTGTTGGTATCATAAAAACGGACAACAAAAAATGAGGGCATAGCCCTGGAGTACATAAGGAGGAACTGCCACTGCTTATTAGCTCTATAGAAGCTCTACAATCCCATAGCAACTCTAGAAATCACCTATCGCACTGAAGTAGGTTCCCCAATTTTAGAAGCAATTTTTTGTGACAGAACAAGTAGGTCTGGATTAAGCATTCTGGAATAAAGACATCTGCACTGTTTGAGGGCATTATGTTCAAAACGAGACTTGCTTTAGCTGGGATTTCTCGCTTTTGGAGTCTATACTTTTTCAGTTTGACTTATGCCTTGTTTCACCAGGCTTTTTACTACTTCACATCATATACTGAATATACTGACATGTTAACGTAGGCTCTCAAGACAGAAGCTCTCGTCTGGCTTGGTGCACAGGTTGGTTACATAAAATTTAATTTCAGAAACACATGTAAGTTAAATATTTGTCCAAAATTTGTGGTTTTCCACAGCTATGGACATTTAAAAGCGGCTGATTTGTCTTCCTTTAATACCATAAGCAGTTATCACAAGTATTGTAGTCAGGATGAAAATGGATGAGTCTGCCCAACCAGGAGTGACTGCTTAAACCAGCAGGTAAGAAGTCCTTCAAAGTGTGAAGAATTCAATATGCATGTATTGTTTGTTTTTCAGCATCACAATCTTGCTCTCCTAACAGAATAGAAAGTTACTGTTTGTATATAAGAAAGTGTACCAACAGGTATCATGACAACTATGATTTGGGAAAATTATAATGAACTTACAAATAGGGCAACTATTTGTGATTGATTTTATCTATGTATACGTATTTATTTCAAATTTTGTGAAGCACAGACATCCATTTCAGTGTACTGTTACAATTTGAAGACACATTTCAAGTGAACATTCTGTCAGCAACACCATGAAAGACTGTAAAATGTTGGTGCTTGGTCAAGAATGTAACAGTCTTATGGACCATGTATTAGGGTTATTCCAAGAGTTTTGGAGAGGCACGTGAACATTTCTTTGAATTATTTTGTTTTCAGCATTTTCTTGTACAAGATTTAGAAAGATCCTGAGGTCCTGGGTTGAGCACCTAACACTCCGATTGATTGCCCTCAGTGTTTCTTGTTTCTCTATTGGGTTTGTGCAAATAGATTTCCCTTGCAAGATTTAAGGGCTGGGTTGGGCATGTTGGGTGGAAAAAGTCCATGTGAGAAGTTTGGATGTTAATTTCCTTGCAACTGGAAACTATTGCATGTGTTATGGGCAGGAGAGATGTGATCCAATTTCCTTTAGATGAAGTTTAGCTGATTGATCTGGTCGATATGGATCTTGGTGTTCTTTTTATTCAGAACTGCAGTGTAGACAATAGTACAATAGCAGAGTCTGGATAGCATCAAGGTACTGGTCCGCTTAATGCAGTGTTATAACTATAAAAGTGGCAGAATCCTACTCAATAGCTTTTGAAAGAAGTTGATTTTTGGTGGTTAAAGCGAAGACTGTCTTCTGCCAAATGTTTAAGTTCTTGATTACAATCTTCGGTGGTGGGAGGATTCCCAGTTCATTCAGATAGGCAAATGGCAAGTTGAAATTCTTCCTACTCTGAGATGGTTGGTGCGAGATCTACTTAGATATGAAACAGGCATGTATAGATGTTTTTGTTCTGAACTTCTAGGTCAACCTGCCACATATAGGGTTAAATGTTGTCTGCATACATTTGGACCCAAATGTGTCAAGAGCATGTATTGGAGTCTTGATTCATGTCTTTGTTAAGTCAAGATGGAACCTTTTAATATCTCTCCAGTACCCTGAGGTCTTGAGATGTACAGGCTGTTCTGGGTGAGTGATGAAACAAAGATCACAGTGGCGTAACCATTCCAAGGGAGGAGAAAACACCTGACGGATGGAAAAATCCTCAGAGCAAGGCAGGGTTTTTTAGTGGAGGAGCAGAACAAGCAGATGAACAACAGTATATGAGCTAGAGAAAACAGGAGACTAAGAGAAGAAACTAACTAAAATCCAGAGTAGAACGAGTAAATAAGTTGTGACGCATGAATGTCTGAGTTCAGCCCCTATTGAAGTATCATAGGTGATTGACCTGGGGGCTAAAAACAAGAAATAGTTTACCACCAGCCTGAAGCAGTATACTTAGGATAAACAAAGCAAGAAAACAGAAACTTCGCCACAGTAATATAAGGAACTGGATTTAAAGATAGGAAGGCCTTTATCAGAAAATTGGCAGAATAAATATTGGTCAAAAGACTCACAGACTCTCTGGTTCTTTATTATCACCAAAGAAGATATGCTGCCCTTTCCTGAGAAGGCTTCAAACCTTTGTAACACCAGTGGCACCAAAATGGTAACTTAGCTGGGACAAGTAGAAACTTTGAATCCGTCCTCAGATATGTGATGCTAACTTGGCAACTGCGGAGCAAAGAGTTTTCTTTGCTGAACTAGAACTGAGCGCTGTGGGGCTGGTAGGTTTATAGGGCTTATTAGTGCGGTGGCAGCAGAGAAACACACTGGCTAATATCCCAGCTGTATGAACAGCATAAAAATTATTTCTGGGCGGTGAGACTTGCATAGTCATTGAGACCCAGGTAGAGTCTGAAGTTTCAGAAAACAATTAAAAACCCCAGGCGGCCAAAAACCAAGAGAGAACTGCACCCCAGATAGGGGAAGCACTATCCACTATAGGTTTGAGGTGCTCAGAAATTGTGAGGAACATGTGACAGAATGTCGTACTTTGATAATATATGGGCTAATGTCTTATGTAACTGCTAAACAGCAGAGGGGGCAGAAGTAATCTTTGCAGAACCCCATATAAAATGGTTATATGACAGAGCCCACGCAAGCGTTTAGCATGCATGCCTGTACAACACGCATAATACAACGAATGCGTTGTTACCACGTGTTCCTTGACCATGCAAGTCTTTACAACGACTTGCCTTAGGGAAGCGCTGGATTTTGGAATAGTATAATTTACTATTCCAACTCCAGTCTGTGCAATGGGAGGGAAAGTGTTGAACTTAAAATTCAACACCAGTCAAACAACGCATTTCCTAAGCAAGTCGCTGTAATGACTTGTGTTGTTAAGGAACACGTGGTAATGATGTAGTCGTTGTATTGCCCGCATTAGAAAGGCATTGCGTGGTTCAGGCTGCATGGTGAAGGCTGTTTCCCATATAGAACATGTTCTGTTTCACTGTCAGTTCTAATTTTCAGGTTACCCTTTGTCAGGAGTGATTGGAAACATTGGCAGGTTTTACAGGGGACTCCAGCCCACCGTATCCTGCTTTACAGGAACGTTTTATGGTCCTCCATATCATATACTCTCAGTAGACAAAGAGCGAGTAGAAATTCCAAATTAACTCAATCAAGGGACATGATCAAGTCTTCTCTAATATCAGTTATTACATTTGGCATGAGTGTCAACAAGACAAAAATGCATGTGGCTTCCAGACTCAACAGTAGGCCTACCATTGATCAAGAGAATGCGCTAACAAGCACTGATGGTGGAGGACTCTCTTCCTTTCCAAGTCTCACAAATCATCATGTGGCTGCTTTATCTTTAAAAAAGGTTGAGGAGTTGCTAAAAGAAGCTACTGGATATAACTGTTACATAAACTGTTACATATTCAACTGGTTCTATTTAGAAATCAAGCACTGGGCTCTGTCTGTAATAGGTCAGACCCCTAGTTAGATATTGCCACGCCTCCTATAAGGGTTGCATAGGTAAGCTTCTCAGACCTTCACTATTCCTCCTCCACACACACACATTTCACTCCATTAGCAACAATAGTGTGAAGTGAAACAATATTAAGGACAAAGGAAGGGGAAAAGGCGATTGGTGGTGGGCAAAGGACTGTGAAGCACTGGACCATGGGATTTTGTTAGGAAGCTATCAGGAGCATATGAGAAGGATTAAGGGACCCATAGCAGGGAGTGCGACGGTGTTAAGTTTGGAGGATTATATAATTGTCCATTTATTTGACCTAAAAAGCCGTGGTACGGAGGAACTAGGACAGCAAGGGGCAGGTTATTACTGAATTACAGAAGGGAGCTCAAGAATTGCGGAATGTACTCACATTTGAGGGACCTGACAAGCCCCAATGCAGCACACTATTACTTTGAGAGTAATAACTGGTGTTTGACGTTCACTTTGTTCCTCTGGGTTGGCCCCCTAAGTATCTTTTATCAGGGTCTGACAGGCCATGGGACACTATTGCTGCTGCTCTGAACTTCTTGTTCAGCATGTCTGCTGCCCATGGAAAAATGGGGCCCCTTGCATCTTAATCCTTCCTCCTGACTGCAAGTCAGGGAACATAAAAGCAGGCCATAGATTAACAGTCTTTCTTTTGAAGGTCAGGGATTCATTTTCATCATGAGGTTTCGACCAAATGCAAGAGAGATAAAGGCAGGAAAGGGAGAAAGAAGAAGGAATATAAACATTGAAAAGGAAAGACAGAAATCAGGGATGATAAAGAACCTTCAGGCATGGGATAAAGATGCAGGAAGTGTGGAGTGAAGGTCAGATAGAGGCATGAGGTGAAATCAAGAAATTAGCCTTAGTACCTGGGCAGTCAACAGCACTGGTAGAGGGGTCCTAAATACACTAGGTATAGCATGAGAGCAGTGCCAGGATTGCATGGGGAGCCTGTGCTGGTGTGCTAGAGACTGCTGGGACACCAACACCATCGGGAGAGCAGCGAGGCGGTCATCTGCGTCAGACAGGTAAGTTTCTTTTAAATGTATTTTTAATTTTGTCTCCCCCCATCCTCCCTGTGTTTGGGATTTGTGGTGCCTGCCACTACATGTAGTATTGGAAGAAGACAGAGATGGGCTTCTAGTCTCGCTGGCCTATTCAGATGTGTCGCTATAGGGGAGATATAGGGGCCTGGTGCCCCAACTATATTTATCCTAACACCAACCAGTGAAGCTGATGAATGTGCCAAGAGGCAAAAAAGAGAAATAAAACAACACTGCACTGTGTCGCATTAATCTACATTATACTGCAAAACAGTGTTTGAGCCAATACATGGCCATGCATGTTTATTTAAAATATCCTAAATCTGACTTTCTATGTAAATGTGTATATATTAAGTTGATGACGCATTTATACTTCTAAAACAAAATGTGCATATTAGTATACCCCGACTTCATATGAGTATAAAGACATGGCGCTAATACATTTATAAAGGTTTTGATATTACGTCGTAAAATGTGGTTTCCTGGCTTAGGCTAAGTAGGCCTTGATTAGAACTCACAGCCATCTTGTCCAAAATAGATGTCAGCCCATAATGTTTTTATTCTGTTTATGTTTCTGCTGCACGTAGGCAAACAAGGTGTGAATTTGATTATTTCTGAATGACACTGTCCTCAAGCCTAGTATAATAATTTATCAAGGACTTCCTCCTGCATGCAATATTGCATTAATTCACAATTATTCGCTGTTGTTCAATTAACTTGTTTTTGCTGACACCTCCGGATAATATTATTTCAACCCTTCTGAATCAATATTCATATATTGGGTTAGTGCAAAAGTTGTAGGGATATGAGACATTTTAAAAAGTCTGTAATCTGATTTGCTGAAAATTTATTTCTTTTCACATATCACAGTGACTTTGCAATTTTAATTCTTGTCTATGAAGGAAATGGTGTAAAAAACCAATGAATATGGAAGTGAGACAGATCTTTTTGGGTCTTTACTATGGGTGTTCCTCAATTTCTTACTGATTTTGCTGCACATTTGAGACTTAGAGCCTGATTTAGATTTCAGCAGATGGGGTTACCCGTCACAACGGTGAGGGGTATCCGGTCCGCCGAAATATAAATCCTATAGGAAATAATGGGACTTATATTTTGGCAGATGGAATATTCGTCACCGTTGTGACAGAGTAACCCATCTGCTGAAATCTAAATCAGGCCCTTAGTCTGCTATTGATTTTAGTTATTTTTATGCAATTCATTGAGATTTGCTGCATCTTCACTTTACAATTTCTGTATTGTATTCTCTTGAATTTTGTAATTAACCTTAATGGTTTTCCTAAATTCCGCTCTAGAGCTCATTTGTTGAGCCAGTCCTGTAATAACTGAATGTATTTTTTATTGCTGTTTAGTCCCTAGTCTCTGGGGGACATTGCTTCATGGAATTGAGGCTAACACTGTCCTCAATCCACCCAATTCCTAGGTACACCACTGCACAGTACATTTAGGGGTATGGCGTGACCACATATCTGCATATAGATAAAGATATTTACACCCCCCCAGATAGTTAAAGTTAGATTTAAATATTTTAAGCAAACACGCACACACACATATATACTACACACACACAGATATGTGAACACACTCTTCATAAGTGCCCTTTAGAGGAGGCTCTGTATGTGCCCTTCTGTTCCAAAAAATCCACACTTTTAGAGGTGCCACTGGGCCCATTCACTGTTTTACATGGTGACTTCAGACCACTAGCCCTCCAGTCAGGCACCAAGCAGTTGGAAAGTTGAATTGAGCAGAGGGGAGTTCTCTGATTGGGATGTATGTCAATACAAGACATGCCTTTGTGAAAGTAGGCTTTACCACATTACAGTATTATAAGGAATGTGAAACCCCTACACACACACACACACACACACATATACACACATTAATATTGATTTGATTTTATTTCGTTTTTTGGAGGAAACCTTTCAACCCCCCCCACCTCCATTTTCTAAATGTACTCTAAACCAGTGTTGTCCAACCTTTTTATCGCCGCGGACCGGTAAATGTTTGATAATTTTTCCGTGGCCCGCTTGTCCCATTGTGTGACAAGCGGGCCACGGAAAAATTATCAAACATTTACCGCCCGCCACAGTGGGGCGGCCCGGTGCCGATTGATCCACGGACCGGCACCGGTCCGCGGCCCGGGGGTTGGGGAACACTGCTCTAAACCACCCTTTACTACTACCAACCCATAAAAATATCCTTACCACCTCCAAACCATAAAATTACCCTTATCACCGTTTAACACTACCCACCCCTAAAACGTAAAGTTCCTCTTACCACCCTTTACCATTACCTGCTCTAAACCCTAAAATTACCCTTACCACTTGTAAATCCTAAAATTACCCTTACCACCCTTTATCACTACCCACCGCTAAATCCTAAAATTGCCCTTACCAATCCCCACAAACCCTAAAATTACCTTTGCCACTACCCACCCCAAACCCTAAAATGACTCTTACCACCCTTTACCACTGCCCATCCTGAAACCCTAAAATTACCTTTACCACCCTACGCCACTACCTAACCCTAAAGGCTAAAATTACTCATACCTCCTTATCTGTCACCCCTAAACCCTCTATATGTAAAGTTTGTTTACCCTCTGATTTCTGTGGCAAATATAAATAGGTGCAGTCACGAGTCCACGTGAAATTTATATGGTACATACTTCAATACTGCATAGTAAGTATTTTCGACATGCTTTTGAAACTGCACAAGAATTTCAGCTTAGTACTCTTAAAAAATCCTGTAAAACAGGTTAGACAGTTTTCTACAATAGAGATCATCATGCAAGACACTCGCAGAAAACACTAGTGATTAATGACAAGATGCAAACGTTCAATTGGATCTCAGAGTGGTTAACAGGCTTTCCCAAGATCACACAATTCGGTTAGGTGGTAGAGCCGCGATTAGAAATTCCGGCCCTCTTTTTCCACAGCCAATAACTGATCTAGAACCCTTCACTGTTTCCCGGAGCGCTTTCTGTGCTGTAGACTGTTGTCTCTATTCACAGCTGCTTCCCAGCCCTCGTCTCAAACGTGCCCTGCCACTCCAGCTGCCACGCAGTGTGGGCAGAGATAAACGGGCCCTTCTGCACTTGCAAAACGAAGGATGCTGATAAAAAAACAGGACGCTCAGGAGGGATGTCTCAAACCAATCAGTGTGCTCGTTGACAGGCTAGCGAGGACACAACCGAGGCGATAAAGGGTATCCGAGGGGATGGCGGACGGAGACAGGCATCCGAAGATTAGAGCCGCCTTGGGCCTGCTGTTTAATTGGATCAGAGAAGCGATGGCAGAAGCAAGGGGTTCACGCCTGTTCCTCGGTTTGGTGTCAAGGGTGCCATTATTTGGACAAGGGCAGCTTCATTGATGAGCAGTTGATTAGCAATAGGGCCAAACACAAAGCAGAAAAATTCGAAAGTACCGGCAGGCCTCAGGAGACAGAATGTTGTTGACATGAAATGATGTGGGTGATAGAGCCACAGTCGGTCAGGGCAATTCGCACCCTCATCGGAATGTTCATAGCAGGACAGCCAATCACATGCTACCTAATGCAGGCCGTAGCACCTAGTACTGCTGCCCCATGATCTGTCCTGAACACACTGCGCATGTCAAGCGCTCACAATGAGCAGAGGAGAAAGTGGTTGCTGTAGTGAGAAAACAAGCGGTAGAAAGGGGACTTAGGGCCGTATTTATACTCTGGTTGCGCCGAATTAGCGTCTTTTTTTTCGACGCAAATTCGACGCTAAACTAACGCCAACTAACGCCATATTTATACTATGGCGTTAGACGCTTCGGGCGCCAAAGTGCCCGGAGTGTGCGTCATTTTTTAGCGTGAACCCCTTCCTTGCGTTAATGATATGCAAGGGAGGCGTTCCCGTCTTAAAAAATGACTCCCAGGCCTTTACGTGGTATTTATACTCCCGGGCAAAAATGACGCCCGGGAGTGGGCGTGGCCAAAAACGGCGCATTTGCGCCGCTTTTTAACGCCTGGGTCAGGCATGGCGTTAAGGGACAAGTGGGCTCAAAATGAGGCCAGAGTGCCCTCCCCTGCCCCCAGGGACCCCCCCTGCCACCCTTGGCCACCCCAGGAGGACACCCAAGGATGGAGGGACCCATCCCATGGACATTAAGGTAAGTTCAGGTAAGTATTTTTATTTTTATTTTTTGTGGCATAGGGGGGCCTGATTTGTGCCCCCCTACATGCCACTATGCCCAATGACCATGCCCAGGGGACAGAAGTCCCCTGGGCATGGCCATTGGGCAAGGGGGCATGACTCCTATCTTTACAATGATAGGAGTCATGTTGATGGGGGATGGGCGTCGAAAAAAAATGGCGCAAGTCGGGTTACGACGATTTTTTCGACGTAACCTGACTTGCCCCATTTTAAGACGCCCATGCGCCATTTTCCCCCTACGCCGGCGCTGCCTGGTGTACGTGGTTTTTCTCGCGCACACCAGGCAGCGCCGGTCTGCTTGCGCCGGCTAACGCCATTCAATAAATACGGCGCCCGCATGGCGCTTCAGAATGGCGTTAGCCGGCGCAAAACGTTTTGACGCTAAACTGCGTTAGCGCAGTTTAGCGTCAAAAAGTATAAATATGGGCCTTAGTGGCTAGTGGCAGGGGTGCTGTGTTGACTGGTGAAAGTTTCAGCAAGTGAGCATGAGGGGATAAATACCCTGCCAAATTAAATAAACCAAACAAACAAAGCAAGTATAGTGACCCCTCTCCCCCCCATGAGAGTGCTGTGCGGTTTCTCTACCCGAGAAAACTAAACATAAATTGTGCCGAATGATGCTTTTTAAGCCATATTTTTCCAAATAAAAAGACTAAAACTCCACTGGTCATAGAAGCAGTTGTGAACAGGCACCCCCAAAGGGCTCCAATACTTCGGGCCTGATTTAGACTTTGGCAGATAACATTTATGCAGACAGGGCTACCAAATTTAGAGCTGCCCGCCAGCGTGCTGGCGTCAAGGCGCCGGGTCAATGAACTGAACATTTGACTGATGACTTCATCAACATGACTGAACCATAGGAAAACTTTCAATATTTGTTTTTATTTTATATTGCTGATCAACAAGGCGAAGGTGGGCTTGAAAAGATGGCAACTCCTCCCACTTAACAAGATGGGGTGTATTGCTCTCTCTAAGGTGATGATACTGCCAAAATTCCTTTACTTCTTCCGGAACTACCCATAGTCTATACCTCAACACTGGTTTAGAGAGGTAGACACACTGGCGACGTCCTTTCACTGACACAAAGCCAGATAGTGATTGGCCCTTTCTAAATGTCAACGAACACTGTATGAGCGTGGACTAGGTATGACCAATCTCTGGTTTAACGGTGGGTGGTCAGACTAGGCATACAGAGTGGAACTGTCCTCTCTGGGATTTGAGCGGGTATTGGGATTGCTGTATGGTGCCCACCTTCAACAGGCTCTCCCAGAAGTGACCCAAGTGTTTTTTTAACTAGTGGGCTGCGCTTCACCACATCAGCTTGGATGCCAAACTCACCCAACAAACGCCACAGTGGATGGGGAGGTGGTTGGCAGAGACGGCTGGCGTAGAGAGCTTTCGCCGATGGGGTACAATAAGTATCTCCCTGCTTGGGGATGTCTGGCTGGGCTCTTGAGTGTGCTCCTTTCAAGAACTTCAGGCCACATACACTCTGTCACACAGCCAGTTTCATAAGTAGCTCCAATTGAGGCACACACTGAAGTCACGCGTCTCTTTAGATACAGTACTCTCGAAATTCACTCTCTTGGAGGCTAAGCTCCTGATGAATGCCATCCTAAAAGGTGATATCTCTACTATTTATCAGACATTGATACATAGCTCCCCTGATACACTGCTACACCCAAGGGCTCAGTGTGAGGAATTGTTGGGACAACTGGACGATGCGGATTGGTGTGATACATTGATGGCTCCTCGCACCATTGCCATTTCTTCTAAATTGCGGCAGATACAGACAAAGGGGGTCATTATGAACATGGCCGTAAACTCCGTTCCCCCCCATGGTGATAATGAACAGAATCCCGCCATTGGTGGTGAACAGAAACCCGCCATATAAAGATGCAAAAATGAGAATCTGACAAGAATTTCCCTGCCACCAGTCACCGCCAGGACCTTGACAGCAAAAATGCAGGACATCCCACCACCCCACCATGAGCACACAAACTCCCGCCCTTCAAATAATGATGCACAAATCACTGTGGTGGTAAGTGGAAGTCGAACGACCATTGGCGGTACAGACTGCCACGGCCAGCAAGGGGACCCAACAGTAAGAATTGCACACATTGGCAAGTTTGAAACCCACACACCTAACACACATCCACAACATTATAAAACACACACATACACACCCCACAAACCTTTGCATCAAAAATAGGACAACTGAGATTTTGAACTCCACAAGCAGACACTGAACGTCACAACAGACGAATCACACACCCAACCACACAACAGCACCTTCACCCAGATTCACACAACACACCACTCACAACACACACCATGCCACCCCCCAAGCACCCACGCTTCACAGAAATGGAGCTGAGGACCCTGGTGGACGAGATACTGAAGGTTGAGCCACAATTATTCGGGGCACAGGTCCAGCACACACCCATCACCAGGAAGATGGAGTTATGGCAGACCATTGTCAACAAGATCAATGCAGTGGTACACCATCCACACACGAGAGACGACATCCATGAGAGATGGAATGACCTGCGCAGGAAGGTGAGGTCCATGGCATCCCGGCACAACATTGGAGTCCAGAAGACAGGGGGAGGACCTCCACCAACACCACCCGACTACACTGACTGGGAGGAAAGGGTACTGGCCATCCTGCACCCTGAGGACCTCACTGGACTCACTGGAGGAATGGACTCGGGTAAGTCGTCTACAATTACCCCATATCCATCACACCTGTAATGCATGCACCACCCACCCCTCCAACATCCACCAGGACCACTGTCCCACCCAGGCCACAACCACAACATCCAGTCACCCTTCATGCCCAAAATTCCACCAACAGGTCCTCATACATCCCCCTGTGCACAGCCACCTACCCCTGCAAGGATTCACAAAGGCACTACACCACCCACAATGCACCTCCACATCCTCAGCAAAATGCAATGGGAACCTCACAAAGGCACCCTGCATGGCCTAAAAGTGGAAAGCCTGCACAAACCAGTCCAGCCCTGTGCACCCCATCTGATTATGCAATTGTAACTGACATGTCCATTCCCCCCAACAGGCACCACCACCCATGCCACCCTGACGGACAGGGCAAGGAGTGGCAGTGCCCCACATGGAGACAGAGGCACCACCCAGGACACTGGAGAGGGAACCCTGGACAGTGAGGAATACCCTCACATAGTCCTGGACTGTCACCATCCAGCAGCCCCACCCAGGACACCACTGACACCCCTACCACACACCCACCAACATCAGGCCAGGGCAACCAGACCTGCACCTGTGTATCCAGGCCACAGACTGTTGGAACACAAGGACAGAGGCCACAGTCACCACCTACCAACAGGTAGGAAGACGATGGCCCCAGTACAAGTGGTACCGCCAGACCTGTGCAGGAGACACAGGCACAGGGGGCTAGGCCCAGTGGGAGGGCATCAGTGGCCCAGGGGAGAGGCCAGAGGATGGATGCTGCATCCCAGGACATGATCTCTGAGGTCCTGGGAGCATACCACCATACCCAGGCCAAATTGGCCCAGATTGTGGCCAGCCTGGAGCAGAGTCAAAGGCTGCAAAGAGCCCAACACCAAGAGACCATGGAGCAGTGGAAACTGCACCATACCACCATGGCCACCATAGCAGGTGCGCTGCTACACCTTGTCCCAACCCAGTCTGAGACCCCCACAGACCAGGAAGCCCTTACTAAAGGCCAAGATACAGACCAGCCAACAACAGCAGCAGCAACTGGACTCGTGCCACCATCTGAGGACACACAGGAGACCTGCACCTCAAACCGTACAGGCCAACACCAGGCACCTAAACGGTCCCTCAGGCCCAGATATGGCACTGGAACACCTGCCGAGACCAAGGCCCCCTCTAAGAAGTGACTCTGACAAGAATTGTCCTCCAAGTGTGCCACTGAACCACCATCCACACTGTGCAATAACACCCCCAAGAACTGTAAATAACAGATGGACATATCACCAATGCCAACAATCGCTGAGACCATGTAGCCAATATGGACATCCACCAGTAGCACACTCCCATCACTGTAAAGAGCACCATGGCATCCCTGACACCAAATAAAACACCTGTTCACCAATGTAAATGTCCCCTATCATTATGTTGAATCAAATGGAAGCGTGCATGCAATTGTCATTTAAATAATTTATTCATATCTTAATTGCAGGAATGGCAAGAGAAATGTCAATCAAGTTGTCCATAATGTCACATGTCCCATGCAAACCTGGTCACAGTGACAATGTATATAGACCCAACACCCCCATAGAGGATAAGGCATACCGACAGTATGCTGCACAGCAACAGCATCAAATAGTACCACTTAGTTACTGGAAGTACAGTTGGATCAGTTGGTTCCTGGAATGTACATCTTTCCCCTCCTCATCATCACCATCACTCTCATCCCCTCTCTGAGGAAGCTGGTCTGGATATACAGCCCCCTCCTCCTCCAAGAGGGGAATAGATTTCCTCACAGCCACATTGTGCAGCTAGCAGCAGGCCACCACTATTCTACACACCTTTTCAGGCTCATAGGCTAGGGATCCTCCAGAAATATGGCAGCAACAGAATCTAGCCTTTAGGGGACCTATTGTGCGCTCTATCACCCTCCAAGTACGTCCATGGGCCTCATTGTAATTCCTCTCAGCATTTGTCCTAGGATTTCTCACTGGTGTCAGGAGCCAACGCATGTTGGGTTAGCCAGAATCACCTGCAAAAAGGGGGAAAAACAGGACTGTCACTGATAACCCTCAGTTGCAGACAGCCTGGCTGTCTTCTATGTGCCCAAAAGTGTCAGACACACTTACCTATGATCCATTCCATCCTCTGTCCCCTTGTAGTTGTTCCATCATGTGTGGCACACTGCTGTTCTTCAGCACAAAGGAATCATGGACTGATCCAGGGAACATGGCATTCACATGTGAGATGTACTGGTCTGCAATACACACCAATTAAATGTTCATGGAGTGAAAGTTCTTCCTGTTTCTGTACACTTGTTCACTTACTGTTGCGGAGATGAGAGCTATGTGGGTTCCATCAATGGCACCGATCACATGGGAATGTTGGCAAAGGCATAGAAGTCTGACTTGATGGCAGGGAGGGCAGCACTTTGGGGAAACCTCATATAGTACTGCAGGAGTCGTAAAAATGCATTCAGGAATCTGGACAGTATAATGCTAAACATTGGCTGTGAAAAACCTGCACCCATGCCCACTGTCACTAGAAATTAGCCCGTGGCCAGGAAATAGAATGCAGAGAGCACTTGCACTTCAGTAGGGATGGCATGCTGATTCCGATTATCCGGGCTCAGTGCTGGATCCAGTAATGCACAAAGTTCATGAATAGTAGCACGGTTGAGTCTGTAATTGATAATGATGTGACGCTCCATCATGGTCCCCAAATCAACAAGTGGTCTGTACACCGATGGGGCACTCCCTTGCCACATGGGTCTGTACCTAGGAGGAGTTGAGAACACATGTGAGGAACACACATACATCTGCCCAACATGTTAAATATTCAGCACTGCTGACATACAAGTCGATGACACATTTGTATAGTAGGATGTTAAACTGGAGTGACGTCTTCAATAATACATCAGGTGAGTAAATGTATATTTGTTCATGTCTATGGGGGTTGGGGACAATAAGGCCTGCATGGGACAACTGAGAAATTAATAACTGCGTAGTAATGGCCAAAATGTCTGCCTCCTGTAATCCAGAAATGTTGTAGTGGAAGTGACCTCATACTGCTAGCGGTTGTCGTAATAGCGTAAGGCAGTGTTCACCGCCCTGCGACCATTCATTGGTTAACATGGCTGTCAATGGGGAATATTAGTATATAATGATCGCCGGCAGCGGTGACATTGCACACTGCTGCGGAGCGTACAGCATCTCGTCACCCAAACTTCACTTGACTCCCAGATTACGTGCATGCAGGTACTCAACTGTGTGTGCTGCAGTGTCCTGCCTCTCGTCCTGGAAATGCCATGAGTGGTGTCCTGCCTCTCGTCCTGGAAATGGCATGAGTGGCAGGAGAAAGGGCCCTGGCCTTCACCACCTAGGAAGCTTGTGGATGGGGTCCTACCCCTGTATGCCAAGCTCTATGGTCGACCAGAGGTACAGGTGAGTAGGTGGATTGGGGGGCATGGATGTGTGTAATGCTGGTAGATGGCTGTAAACATGTGTGCACGTTTGACACTGTACAGTCGTGGGATTCATGTTATGCTATTGTGAGCATCTGTCCCATTGGGGACATATAGCCAGCTGTATCTAATGGGCATTTTCTGACCTATGTGTTACTTTTTCTGTGTGTCCCATATAGGTCAGCGCCCATCAGAAGCGGGGACTCTGGCATGCCATCGCCAGGGAGGTGTGGACTCTGCAGGTCTACAACCGGCGGAGCACCCACTGCAGGAAGCGGTGGGAGGACCTGCAGCGCTGGGCGAGGAAGACCTGCAAGGCCCAGCTGGTGAAGTCTTCCCAACGAGGAAGGAGTGCCCATCGGGCACTGACCCTCTAATGCGCCGCATTCTGGCAGTGGCGTATCCGGACCTGGATGGGTGCTTGAAGGCTGCACAGAAGACACAAGGGGGTGAGTACAGAAACCATCGTATGCCTCATTGATGGATGTGTGAGTGTGCTGTGATATGTATGCTGTCCATTGGCAGGGACTCTGACTGATGTCCTTTTATGTAATGGCCCCATCGGAAGTTAGGTTGTAAGGGTCAGGTCTGCAGTACTTCAGGTCCTTCTTTGATGTTGGAAATGGCCATAGAGCAGGGTTGTGGCCACTAGTCAGGGGCATAGCCATGTTTAGAGCGGAGGGTGCTGCATGGTGGAATATTTGCAGGGTGGATGTATGTGTGAACCAGTTATGTACCTCCATTCAGCTATTTACAAGTGTCTTTCCTGTTTTGTCTCCCCAACCCTCTTCTCTTGTGTTGTCTGTGTACATCAGGTTCATCTGGCAAGGGAGCTGAGGCACCGGCGAGTGGGATGCAGCAGCCCACGGTTCCATGGAGGCAGAGTCGAGTGACGCCAAGGGTACCAGTGGGTTGGAGGGCGTGGGGAGTACCACGGGGGAGGCAACTACCACTGGCGGTAGTGACTCAGGTACCTCCTCCAAAGGGAGCTCCCTGTTGGTGGTGGAACCTATTGGGCACCCATTCTGTGTCATCTTCTGCCACCCCCATACCATCACCGCCCTCCCATTTGCTCCCCAACTAGTTGCCCGTACCCGCTCACCCAGAAGGGTGGGCATCTCCTTTGCCCCAGGCACTTCATCCCCTGCCCCAGTCAGCCCTGCTGCCCTCACGGAGGAGGCTATTGACCTCCTGAGGACCATCTCTGTAGGGCAGACAACCATCGTCAATGCCATCCTGGGGCTAGCATCAGAGGTGCAGCAGACCAATGCCTACCTGAATGGCATTCATGGTGCCGTGCCTGGCCTACATAGATCTTTTCAGGCTCAGACCTCCTCTTTGATGGCAGCCAATTTCCCTGGTCATTCCGTCCCCCCTCCAACCACCTCTACCCCTTCCAGCACCCCACTCCCTTCACCCATCCCAAGCACACATCTGACAGCCATGCACACACCTCAACACACAAGAAGCACACTGAAAAACACAAGCACCACACTTCCCACCACAGGCATACACACAGCCAACATACAAAGGCACACACATCAACATCCACTTCCCCCAGTGTATACACCTCTTCCGCCTCCCTGTCTGTCACCTCTAAATGCACACTCATAGGCACTGCACCCTCATTCACTGTTGCTGACCCCATTCTGTCAGTCACCACAAAATCAGACATCCATTCGTGCACTCCAGACACCACACCTGCACTCACCACAACGACTTTGGTTGACACATGCAGCACTCTCACCAAACTTACAGACACACAGACAACATACATTTACACTGGCAGCTTGTCTTGTCCCACTGTGTCCACCCCTCCTGCTCCCAAGACACTAAAACGTTCCAAAACTCCCACCCAACACACATCCACCACACCTCAGCATACTGTACAGTCACCTGCACCCATGTCACACACACCTACACCTGTTACGGCCACTCCCTCTACCTCCACCTCTACGCCTTCCTCCAGGCCCACCCTGATTGCCCCAAAAAAACTTTTGCTATCCTGTGTTGACCTATTCGAACCCACTGGCCCACCCCATCTCATCCCTAAATGTGCCCACCTCCTTGCCCTGTTCACTCCTCCCACGTCACAGCCCGCCCCTGTCTGCCCTTCCGATTCCCGTGCCACCTTCCATGTGAGCAAGAGACCCTGTGCTGGCCCACGCACATCTGCCTCACCCAAGTCCAAGGCCGCTCCACCAGCTTCAAAGACCAGACCCAAGCCCCCTCCACCTCCCAAACGTAAAGCCAAGGCCCCCCTCCCAGTTGTAAGTCCCCACCTCCACACCCCATGCCCCTGTTCCCTGAGGTGCCTGGATACCCCATTGTTGCCCCTTTAAGGTGGAGTACCATTTACACTTGTAGGAGTCAAGTTGGGGCCATTTGGGCCCATCGGACTTCGGACTATGGACTGGCCATTGGCCTTCTGTTGGACTTCTGTTGCTCATGGAGCTTAATAAAGAGTTTGTGTGTCCAGTGTTGGTTTTGGCACACTCTGGATCCGTGGTTCATCGTTTCTTTGTGGGGGGGTGTTGTGCACATGTGTGTACTTTGGGCAGGTTGTCTTGGCCTTGTGATGGGTAAGTACCTCTTACTCTGGGGTGCATGGCTTGTGCAATTGTGAGGGGTTGTGGGTGCTTTGCGGGGTAGGTGGAGTGGGTGGGTATGTAACTGTGACCTTTCTTTCCTTGTTTAGTAGGTTGCAGTACTTACCGTCGCCGTCTTCGTCGGCGGTCTCGGTCGTGGAGGTATATGGCAAGGAGCAGGGCTGGAATGATTTGCAACTCTCTATCCATGTCTGCTTCGGCATGTTGTGTGAGCCTGCGGTGAGTGTTTCCTTTTATTTGATTCATTTCCGCCTGGCTTTGCGCGGCTGTGGTTCCCGCCCCAGATCTGACAGCAGTCTAGTGCTTCATTATTTGATGGGTGGGTAGGGCCTTTCCGTCGGCCTGTGGGTGGCCTCTGCCGTCATTGTCAGCACTCCTCTGCTGGCGGTGAGTGGTTTTAAGGCTGCCTGCTTTTCAGGTGGTTCATAATTTGGCAGGCCAGACCACCTGACTGTTGTTGGTAGTTACCGGCACCGTCGGCAGAGTGATGTTTACCGCCATGTTCATTATGAGGGCCATAATATTTGCACAATACCTACCTAACCCCACACAAAGCATGCTTACTCCCGACTCCTGCCTACTCCAGGTGCTTGAGTACTTCACCAGATTTCTATCACATGGTCTGGGTGTGTTCATTTATTGTGAAATATTGGATGGCCATTGCTGGGGAGTTGACAGAAGTGTTGGGCTGGGCGGTGAAACTGTCACCAAGATAGTTTCTTGTGGGCATTTCTGAGGGCGGTAGGAAGCATGGGGTGCAATGGAACACTATCGGGAGTGGCTACCATGTTGGCAAAAAGGGATATGGCCAGTAAATGGAAATGAGCTACTTTGCCCCATTATCTAAGTGGCGTGGGGGAGTGGGCTGGTGCACTCATCAGGAAAAACTGTTCTATGAGGCTAGAGGATGCCCTAACAAACATGCCAAGATCGGAGGCAAGTGGTGGGAATGTATTGGGCTGGGCTCGCTATAATCTTTATTTGGAGAAATACCTGTGTGTGGTAAAAGTGGATTGATACTATGTCTGAAATACTGTTGTTTTCTCTTTGCGTGTCAATCATAAGTGGCTGGATGTGGTAGTTGTTAAGTTATTATGCTGCCATGAAAGAATACATTTGGTTACAAAAAACAAGAAACTAACTTGTACCCTGGTACACCCCATCAAAGACTGGCCAATGGCGTCATGTCCCCAAGTAATCCTCATCATTCCTTTCTGTTACTTATTTATTAAATATTTAAAAGATAATCAGATGCACATACACACACAACAAAAATACATAATAAAACAACATGTTAAGTGTTAAACCTTAAATGGCCCACACCAAAATAGAACAAAACTTTTCATACATTACACATTTTAGAAAACAGTTAATTCCCCTTGCAATATCAATTTCAGACAAGTGTATTTAATACATCATTGCATTTGTATGTATCTCCATTTCATATCTAAAACACAGAGGGATTATAAAATTGTTTCTCTGCCTAAAAGCTTTGAGCAAAACAATATGAAGTGACACAGCTCGATGAGGGTTTTAAAAGGACAGATTTAATTTTCTTTATAAAAAATAGAGGCATTTACAGATCAATATTGATACCACACAGCAAGGGCAAATCTGGCAATCAATGCCAGAGATAACGACTTATCGAACCGTGAATTTAACTACCCTCCACATCCCAAATTTGTCTTAAGTAAGAACGTTTAGTACAGTGTAAATGTGCTTTTCTACTAACATAAATAAAATCTTTAGTGAAGAAACACAATTCTACCATGTTTTTTAGTCTTTTATTTATTCATAATCTATAAAATAAGATTTAGATATTTTCTAATTAACAAACAATTGTAATGTTTCTTTTTTAGAACATACCCAGGGCATCTCATTCTCAAGGACTGCCCAAAGATAATCCAGCTCTCGAGTTTTATTCCCTCTTAGCAAACGTAAGATTGCTTCAGTCAATACCTTGGTGTACTCGTGCATCGCCAATATGTCAGTCAACGTCATCACAGATCCAGTTACAGTGCTTAATTTGCAAAAGAATAAGTGCCAGGCCCCACAGGTATTCTCAGCAGCCAGTCAACTGTGCCACAGAATGTTGAGGTTTCCAAAAACCAAGACTGTCTCGTCCTGAATCCACCTCGTGTCTCTCTCATCCACCACCATACTCTCCCTGCACCTTTATTTATGTCTTGTTGGTGCTTTTTCAACCCTTCTTTCTCACTTTGTCACTATCTTTCTGTCTTTCTCGTCCTCCTCTTTCTCCACTTTGCTGCCTTTCTCTTGTCCTGGGTGAAAGTTGTTGATGAGTAATATGTCACAGTCCCCCAAAAAGACTGCAGGTGGGCCGTACATGCAAACACCAGCTCAAATTAAGCACTGCAAAGTTACCATGTTTAAATACAATGCAGTGCCATGATGCACTCATGCAGCCCCAATCTCATGCAACCAGTGTCAACCAGTGCCCAAGTGTTCCACATAATAAGTAAGTCAACTGTACCATCTGTCCCCTCGTGTAAGTCAATCTCATCTTTTGTCCAGGCATACAGTGCCCCTTGTATATGTGTATACATACATAGACAGGTGAACTCATACACCACACCTGCATGTGATGACCTATTTTCCACCCCTCACTTTTATGTCTGGTGGGCAGTCATTGTATACTATTCTTTTGATGCTTCAAAGGCCATGAGAAAAGAAAGAGCTCCTAAGCACTGCCCCTGGAACTGCTTGGGGCCTAAGAGTCAGAGAGTTGACTGCCTAAGAGTCATAGAGCTGACTCCTGATGTTCCAAGTAGGTTCATCATAGTACCTCCACAGCAAGGGAGCTGCCAGGGGACATACACTGCAGGAGAGAATTAGAGGAAGGGCAAAAGGAAGGGTCTTACAGCAATTGTGTTACATCTTCAATGCCCAGACTGGTGGTACTGGACAACAGGGGATTTCCTGGTGCGCTGTTAGGGAAAGAACTGGTTTTCCTACTGATGGGGGCTGGTTTTGTTGCAGGGGAACTGACCGATCACATTTCCTAACTGCAGCACTCTGGCACTTTAGAATGCAAAACAAATTATTTTAAAGGGTGATTCAAAATCATCTGTTTTTGCATTTGGGGTGGTTACTGTCTCATGCAGGGATGCCACGAGCAGCGCTGACCTTCAGTACTTTGGTTGCGGGAGGAAGGTGGGGAAGGGTCTGCTGCTGTTTGGCTCAGAGCGTCTAGCACATATGATATAGTCTCTTCAAAATTCAAAATAGTGTATTTCTTTATAATGTGATCTTTGCAACGCATGTCATTTTACTATATTGAATTATACCACTTCATCAAGTGGCAACTGTTAGGAGTGCCTGATTGTAACCATGCACCTAGAAACATTAATGCCCCACCACCACTGCCCCGATGACAGTGCTATAAGTAAACCATGAGGAAAACTGTATTTTGTCCCCTATAGGTAGCCTAGGGTGTTACCATAAATAGAGTAACATAGTCTTTGGCATTTGCGCAGCACACACCCCGAACTGATGACTGTCAATGTGCTCTTATGTGATGATGAAGGGAAAGGAGGCAATGTGAGAAAAATAATTGCCTAATCACACAAAATGATCAAGTGCAATTCGGACACTGTGTAATTATCTCATTCTCTCTTCTGTTTTATATCAAAACGTAATGCTTTGTGTTTAATTGTTTGAGGTGCTAAATCAGTGCACCATGTTAAATACATCCAGGCTATACATGTCTCATAAGGATTGGTAGTTGTAGTGTTTGGGGAGGGTCATGTTTTAATGTGGAATCTAAAATGAAAACCGGAGCAGACATCCTTGTTCAGTGCATTGAGACCACTTGCTCCACATTGTTAAAAGTCTATTCATTGTCATTCATTTTAATTAATTCAGCCACCCACTCCTTATCCTTCAACTATTTATTCATTGGGTCACACAGCCCTGTCTCTAATCTCCATCCATCCACGCAATGATTGAACAAGGTTTCATAATAAGAATGTTTTGTAAAATGCACCATAATTTCATTTTTGTTTTCAAACGTTACCTGTTGGAGAACTATTGCACCCCACCACAAAGCCTCCTTGCAGTGGTCAGGCTTGCTCACTATATGCAGTATGGAGGCTAGTCTAACAATACTTGCCAGGGTTGTTTTTGGTTTCCAGTCTAGCCATGACAGCTTCTGCTCTGTCCCGTCTTTGTCACCACCGATCTATCCTGCTAAGCCAATGAGAGCAGGAGGTGGTGAGACCTGGGAATGTCTCTGGCAACGTTGAGGGTTTTGAAGATAAACATTTTCTTCCATGCATCATAAAAATAATTATGGCTCTTTTTTTTTGTATCTACCCTTAAAACAGTTACAGGCCTTGGTGACCACCCTGAACTTCTAAAGAAATCTAGAAGGGGTACCAGGGAAGTTCAGGTCCTAGAGGATGTTATTCTTCACTTTCTTCAGGCTCGTCGCCTTACTCCATCTCAACTTGGCCTTGCCTAAAATATGTGTGTGTGTGTGGGTGAACAAAAGAGGAGTTCCCCGTCTCTTCCTCAGTCTGTAATAATCACTGCTGATTTCAGCAAGACATGATGGGGTGCAGCCCTGGGGTCTTTTAGCTCAGGGCATGTGGCCTCATTTAGACCTGGGCCTCTCCTCCAATTAGAAATCTCCTCCAATTGGTTTTCTTGCTGATAACAGGGATGTCAGGTTAATCATCTTCAGCTTGCTTACCTATCAAAATCTGCTCCCGGAAAGAGGAACATCTGCTGTCCCTGACTGCCTTCCATATTCAGAAAAGGCTTAATGTGAGAGGAGCGGTTCTATATAGCAGGATTTCCTCTCCCTCTCAATTTCAGTCCATCTCGTCTTGTTTTTCTACAAATTTGCAAAAGATTTGACATCAATGGTGGATCTCATTTTCAGTCCTGACAACACTTCATTTCCATGTTATCTCTATTGGTGTCCAAAATAGGATGTTTGAGGAGTAAATGGAGTGATTTCTCATAGGCCTCGCCTTCTTTTGGGCATCTTCTTCCAGTTCCTCTGATGCCCAGGCTGTTAGTTGAACTCCAGAAGGAGAAGACACACTGATTTTAGAGGTCCCAGTCTGGCTATGGATTAGCCCATTGGGCATTTGATTTGGCTCAGGCCTTAGAGTGGATTCTCATGCTACCTCTAAGTATGTGTCCACTCTAGAGCCTCTTCTATCTCAGTGTCGTATTGTCATTTTCACCTATCTGTTTGAAAGCTGAAAGGAAAGGTCTTCATCATCTGGGTATTTTTCCTTCTCTTACACATCCATTTAGGAATCTCATCATTGTGCTATTAGATCGTTATGAAGTCACCATAGAAAATCTTTTTCCTCCTTTCCGAACCTCTACATTTGTGAGCCTAAGTGGGTTCTTCAATTTTTTTAAATGGGTTTTACTTAGGTCTGTCAGTTTCAACCCGTAGAGTACAATGGGTAGCAAAAAAAACAACCCAAGGCCCCTGTGGTATGTTTCTCTAATCAAACATTAGAAGAATCAGGTTCTGAAGAGATCTCTATTCAGCTCCTTCCTCCCAGATCATTTATACCATCTTGGCATCTAAACCTGGTCCTCAGGGCTTCACAACAATCTCCATGTGTGCCTCTAGAGAGGATTTTTTAAATGTTTCTGATCTTCAAGGTTTTGCTTCGAGTAGCAGAACTGAGGCTACTCAGACTGAGGCTGTTGGGATCTTTATCTATAAAATCACCATATCTGCAGGTTTTTCCAGAGAGTATTGTTCTCTGTTTAGGACCAAGGTGGCCTCTTCTTTCATACCGATGAGGAGATTGTCCTCCCTTCTTTTTTCTCTACTCCCTTATCTCCGAAGGAAGATTCATTACATTTCTCATTGTCACCCATTCAGTGAAAATCCATCCATTGTTCTGCTGATTTCAGGGCGTGTGACAATCTCTGTATTAACTTCAGTCCTTGTGAACTGTCAACTTCCTCTATAAGCTAGTGCATTCATCTGGTTATCTCTCTGGTTTATCCATATCAGGGTACTTCCCTATCAGTAGCATTTTAGTGATGCTCCAATCAATGAATGGCAGCTTCTTGAGTGGAAGCATGAGGTGCTTTGTGTAGCACATTTGTCCTGCAGCAGTCCCTTAATCTTTTATGAATCTATATTATTTAAAATATTGTTATTTAAATTTACTAATCAACAAGGTTTGGACTTTACGACTAAAGTGCTAAAAGTGCTAAATTCTACATAGTAAAATTATGTTTTTCTTCTGTAATGCTACATTTCTTACTGATAAAAAATAAAGATGTGCTAGTATCATTTTGGAGTTGGGAACTTTCTCATGTTGTTATGTATTCAGTTTTGGTATATCCTGATTTCAGTAAGGACTGGGATGAGGTAGGTTTGAGAAGTTAATATGCTGAATACCTACCAGTAATCTTCAGTATTCCTATTATCCTTTCTCATCCAATAACTTTCATCCCACCCTTCATATCAACCTCGAGTCCTTTTGTCTTTAGAATGAAAGTATGCAATACAGTCTCCCTCCCATTTACGCCAGGTGGGTAGGTGGAGTCTAGGTGTTACTAGGAGAGGGTGCAAGGAGGTGTGAGATGGGTGCAGTTTTTTAGCTCAGTAAAGTGGCGCCTGGGGGGAGGTGTACCCATCTCATTTCAGAAAGAACTGGGACAAGGAAGGATAATCAGAGTAATGAAGATTACCAGGGAGTGAGCAGCACATTACACTTCACAAATTCCGTCTACACAAAAGTGTATGTGTGCTCATGCTACAGTACAACTGCAATGTGCCCAAGATCCCATTAAATACCAGGACTGTCGCAAATGTCTGCATGCAGGGAATACATACTTCCATCTGACATGGGAATGCACACTCATACAAGCATATTAGGCAAAGGTGGGTAAGTCTTACCGCAAGGGATTACAGATAGAACTGCAACATATCTCACAATGTGCTTGCTGGGAATGCTGGCAAACAGGTCCAAGAATAAAATGAAGCCTAGGTTTGTTCACTTCACACTATAGCGGGCACGTAGGCAAATTGCCATACACTGGCTAACTTCAAATGCCTTCAAGATAGATACCTGGAGAAAACATATAGGTGAATGCTGTGTAGCAGAAGAGATGAGAATGGCAGTAACATGTCAAAATTAGAAACTTGAAGAAGAACTGGACTTGTGGTGAATACTCACTAAACGGTTACAGTTTCCAGCAGAAGAACACCCTTCTTAAACAGTACACAGATGTTAGTGTAAAGAGTTCAATAATAACATGACAAAGCGCACAATTAAAGTGTATATTCTGCCCTGATAAAGTGATATGCCACCTGGTGTTTAGAACTGATAATGACTGTACGTAAATCTGACTCTGTGTGAGATTTGTTCTCCTATGCATGTATAAGTTGTTTGTATGTTATGTTTTGTTATGTGCAGATTATAACATAAGAAAAATGTAAATACAACTATGTCCAAAAAATGTTTTGCTGTCAATCCTGTAAAATGAATAATCTTTCAGGGAAATTACTTCTTGCACATGTTTCTTATCCCTTCATACCAAAGTGAGCAAGTACCTCACACATGTCATTACTCAATTAGAACAGACAACAGTAACCTACAGGTCCCTAAAACAGGAAACATTCCAAGCATCATCACATCCCAGCAGCCACACTCAACATTCCACAGCATGCTCATCACAATTATACATCACATCAATCCAGGACAACCCAAATATGCCCTGGCACTGCAGTCTTTTACTCATCTGACAGATTCCTGCGACCTATCCAGGTGCTGACCTCTTGTAGATGGCCTACAATCTGGTTGGGCTGTGCAAGATGGACTGAAGAGTTGAGTAAATAAAAGCGCCATTGTGAATGTGTTCCTGTACCTATTAGTTAGTCAATTTACTTTTGCCATCCCATCCATGATTAATCTGCCTGGGTCTTTTAACTCTAAATCCGAGTGGACTACACCTAATATGGTAATGTACACAGATAATAAAGTCATCCGGTCATTTTGTCCTACCTGTTTACAACATAATTTGAAGTCTCTGTTTCATTAAACCGAGACCAATCCTTTGGGTCCAACTTATCTCAAAAACTATTGTGATAGCTGCTTCAGGGGGTGTCTGAGTGGTCTATTCGGAAGCCCAACTTGAACAGTTAAAAGTGGCTTTCTGTTACCCCCAACAATGAACTGAACATTTCATTTTAGGAGAATGTCTAATACTACATCTCTGTCAAGGAAGACAGTTGTGAAGCTTGAAATTGCAATATGTAAGCAATTCCTTAAGCCTATCACACAAACAGTAACTAATAAAGAGAGCATACAGGTATTGCCATTCTCTCTTAAAACCGATTGCAGCCCTTTGTAAAAAAATTGTTGGTTAAATAGCAATTTCAACTCCTTCACGTAGATATTTGCGCTCATGGGAAGACATTAGCATCCAATGGGAGCATTATTTTAGTGACCAGAGCGATTAAGGATTACTATTCGGACTCTCCAGCAGCTTTTACACATAAATAAAGTCAGGAGAAGAGGGCGATTGAAGATAGGTATAAGAAAGGAGAAGACCGAACCAAGGTTGGTCGCCTTCAGAGAAGCTGCTGTGTCTAAAAATGCCAGAAAATGTCGGGCAGTCATTTCAGAATACTATATACTCTCCCTGAATGTGGAAAAATCTGAATCTTTAGTCATGTAAAATGGATATTCCTTTAGGTAGTAGGTCTGAGTTGGACAGTTAAGGCCCTTCTTCAGTGACGGAGATTGAGGGGTACATATGGTCTATGCGGGCTTCCGGAGCAATGGGCCCTGACTGGGTCCCCATTTCAATAATTAAACAAGAACCCTTGCTTTGGGCAAAGATTCTTCACACTGTATTTCAGTACTGTTATTTAAAAGGCGTAGTCCCGGCATCATGGATTGGGAGTGTTATAGTCCCCCTATATAAGAAGGGTGCTTCCTATGGAACAGGCTGGCTTCAGGAAGGAGCACAATACCCTAGATAATATTTTAGTAATGCAAATTTTAAATGAAAAATATGTACAGATCAGGGGTGGAGTTGTATGTGCTGCATTTATAGACTTCTCAACGGCTTTTGAGAGGGTTGATCGTAACATCCTGTGGAGGAAGTTATTTAACCTAGGCATCCCTGTAAATCTGTTAAGTTTGATTATAGCCTTACATTCTTCCACTTGGTGTAAAGTACTGTTAGGCGGTGATCAGGGTTTGTCTATGGAATTTCCTACAAAAAATGGATTGAAGCAGGTGTGTCATTTGGCACTGCTGCTTTTTTCGCTGTATATTTATGATTTGCCTATCGCTTTTGGAAATAGGAAGGGCTTTGCACCCAAAATCAGATATCTTGCCTTTTATATGCTGATGATATAGTGGTGATTGTTCTCACTCCGAAAGGATTAAATAAGTGTTTGGCTGCTCTTAATGGCTATACTGAGCAACATTATTTAAAAATGAATGCTCTGAAATCTCAAGTAGTTTGTTTTCTAGGAAAAAAATCTTGTAAGAAAACAAACTTCTCTTGGTTTGTGTGCCAACATAAGCTTGAGCAGGTAAAGGCTTATTGCTTTTTGGGGAAAATGATGTCCTGTTCACTCAGTGACCAAGAACATATACGTAATAATGTCAGTAAGGCCCTGTCCCATGCACAAAGTCTAACAGCTTTTTACAAGGCAGTTGGTTGGCGGCATTTTTTTAACTACTGTCTGTTTACCAAGTGAAGATTCCGGCTACTCTTTTGTATGCAATAGAATGTATAGAAATATCAAACTGGACGTTTTTAGATAAATTGGAAGGGCAGATTTTAAGATGCTTGGTTTCTTGTAATACCATGGCATCGATTGCAGCTTTAAGGCTTGAATTTGGTATTAAGAGCACCTTTGTACGGGGTTTAGCTGTGGTGGCTTGAAGGGCATTTTGCCTTTTCCAAAGTGATGAATTTTCTCTAAGACATCTAGCGTACAAAGAAGTTTGTGGTAAGCTAAGAGAGAAATCTCCGTTTTTTAGAAATTATAATCACACCCTACAAATGCTAGACCTGGACTCTGATCTCATTCCGGCTTTACCATCCCCTTTATTTAAAAAGAGTCTAAAAGAAGCTATAATGCGTAAAAGTTTTTAATCAGATATAGAGTTTTGTCGCCAAAAAAGGAGATTTGAACCTCAGCCTTACTTACTTTTGAACCTACCATAAGGAGTGAGGCGTTTCTGTATTCTGATGAGATTAAACATGCTGCCTCTAAAACATTTAACCTCTAAATGGGATGGTTTTTCTAACAATTGGGATTTGTGTCAGGTGGGGGTGCAGGATCTTAAGCATGAGTTATTTGTTTGTCTTTCTACTTTTATTGAGGAAAAAAAGCTGAAACCTCTTTATTTGAATTTTAATATACGCTCAGCAGGTAAGGCTCGGGAAGCAATGTTTAACCCACCAAATTAAATATTCTGTTTCAGGATTTTCAAGTTTTTCAAGACATTTCTAAACTTCTATTGATTTTATTACCAATTGGCGGATCATTAAAAGAACATATTTATTCAAATGGATTAATGTGTTGCATATTATGATGCATTCCATAGGAAATGGACTGTAACACAAGTTAGAGGGGCTGTGGTTTGGATGCACTTTATAGAAGGTATTTATTCAAATGGACTTATGTATTTTATATATTGAAGTACTGTTTGGCAAAGGCACTGTAACAGAAGCTTGATGGGCTGCGATTTGGATGCATTTTATTTTGTCGATAACACAGATTTTGATGTAGATTTTATTTACTTGAGTATATATTGTATTTTATGAATTACATTGTTTATGTGGACCTCTATGGCATTCCAAATCATGAAATAAATACCATTGAAAATTGAAATTGATCATCAGAGGTAATAGAGCTAAATGAAGAGTTCTAAATGTTTGATCACTTGAATTTGTTGTCGGCTAAGCCTCCAAAGATCAGAGATAGAATGCCACAGTGCCCTTTCCTCGGGATCTGCAAGTTGCTGAACAAAAGGCCCACCTTCCGGTGTCACCAACTCAGAAAGCTATTATAGCACAGAGTTATGATGAAGCCAGTCGGGGGAAGGGAATTAGGGTAGGGAACAGCAGGGAGAGAGATCTGAAAAGAAAAGGTTAGAACAAATATGCATTTACTCATTGAAATATAACTCATCAACAGACTCTTGACTAAATGCGTCTCTGATATCTGATGGAGACCCCTTTTGAAATGAGAGCAAAGCCCCTTCTTTGAATCATGGAACAAGAATAAACTATGACCTCAGAACCAAGAGACGGCAGAGCTTTGGACTATGATCATCATGGAACAAGAATAAACTACGACCTCAGAACCAAGAGATGGCAAGAGCATTGGACTATGACTAGAATATCAATCCTGTAACATCTATGCATTCATAACATAAACCTTTGATGATGACCTAGAAAATCTCAAAGAATTAAATATGCTTTTCACATAATATGCTTTCCAAAAAACAATGAAAACTATGATTTGCTTATCTCCAAAAATAATTTCACATTCACAACTATAAAGGCCGAAAGGTTTTATTCATTGAACTTGAAGCGCTTTACTTATAATACCAGGAAGCGATTTTACTTGTCTTGCCTGAAGCGCTACACTCGTTATGCTAAGGGGGCGCTTTACTCATGTGGCCTGAATCACTTTGATTGTTGTGCCAAGAGCCTTTTACTCCTGTGGATTTAAGCGCTTTCATTGCCGTGCCAAGAGCGCTTTACATCTGTGGACTGAAGTGCTTGAATTGCCGTGCCAAGAGCGCTTTACACCTGTGGACTGTATCGCTTGAATTGCCGTGCCAAGAGCGCTTTACATCTGTGAACTGAAGCGCTTGATTTGCCGTGCCAAGAGCACTTTACATCTATGGACTGAAGCGCTTGAATTGCCATGCCAAGAGCGCTTTACATCTGTGAATTGAAGTGCTTGCATTGTCGTGCCATGAGCGCTTTACACTTGTGGACTGAAGCGCTTGAATTGCTGTGCCAAGAACGCTTTACACCTGTGGACTGAAGCACTTGAATTGCTGTGCCTTGAGCGCTTTACATCTGTGAACTGAAGCACTTGAATTGTCGTGCAAAGAACGCTTTACACCTGTGCTCTGAAACGCCTTTGATCGTCGCGCCAAGGCCGCTGCACTCTGGAAACTGAAAACGCTTTGCTCGTTGTGCTAAAGGGGCCCTTTACTTCTGGAGGTAATGAGTTCCTCCAAAATTGAAGTCATCAAGGCCTTACAGCTACCAGTACGACCTACTCGTTTTTTAATTCACCATGGAAACAAGGATACTTCAATTGGATGCCACTCTGCCATGCAGGAACTCTGCTCTTCTTCAGAGAATCCCCCACGAGGTCTGACTGCATCGAAGTCTTCAAAATAGTGAGCAACGTTCTTGGGTGTGGCTGGGCTTTATAGGCCTGCCACACCCCAAGATGGCTGCTGCCTCTAAAAACATGGGAATAGTAGTCCCTTCATGGAATAGCACTACGTGCATCTTGTTCACCAATGTCCTGAACCTGCAGCTCTATGAGCTTTGCCACAGGGCAGACAACGCTGATGGCCACCTTTGGAGCAAGAGGGGATGATAAGTGGTGAGAAGAAAGTGCCACAGAGCCGCGCAGCAGAGTTTCGGGCGGGACCTGGACCGCGCATGGCCTTATTCCTGACATAGAACCAAGTTGAACAATTGTTTAAAAACATTAACTATTAAATTGGATTCTTTCAGTGCTGAAGAGGATGATAAACACTTGTTTAATTTGAGATGATGGTTGTAGGTGGAGGGCACCCGCACTCATTTTAGACTCTGACCTAGAGCAAGAAAAAGAAAAGGGAGAAAAGGGAGAAAAAAGGAAAAAAAGAAAACTGTAGCAAAGAGTGGAAGCAGAGATGAAAAATAACCTTTAAGAGTGAGAGAAAGAAGCAAGGAGTGTAGGATAGTGAATGAAAGAGACATGAGGAGGAGAGAGAACTAGACAGCTTTGGAATTTGGCAACACCAGCGTTCTGCAACCATTGGCAGCCTCGTAAGAAAAACGTGGGACACTACACCTATTTTTTTTTGTTTTTAGACAATTTAGCACCCAACCATTAAAAATCCTACCATAAAGTGGAAATCATTGTATCTGAGAGAGTGCCTGGATTCTAAGTCTGTCAGTTGAGACAGTCATCCGGAGCCGATGGGTAGATAAGGTGTCTGTTGGATGTAACTTACAATACAACCTTTTAATGAAACTGGAGAAGCATCTTTTTTTACAGTGCCCTAAATTCGCAGCAAGCTCGAAGAACTTTTAAGATATATTTATAACAAAGGCCCCCTATTATGTTAGAATCTATCAAGCCTTCCTCCTTGCCAGTTGCTTGTGCTGTTTATAAGAGCTTATCCTGGAACATATTTTGAAAAGCTATTCCTTCTTTGAAAGCAGACATAATTTACTTCCAAAAGATGTAAGATAATTGTGATTTTGTTGTTCTAATTTAGAAATATGGGTTTGTAATGTCAGGTTTAGTAGGAGGGATGGAGAATAAAATTGCCTCACTAGCAAAGAAAAGGAGTAATGGTATTCGAAAGCTATTTTGTTGTGACTAGTAATGTCTCCGTATGTTAAATGAATAGAGGCAAATCTGCCAACCACATCCAAAGTTTACTAAATGAGACAGGAAAGTTCACTACTGAACTGTAAATGAACTATCGGAGTGAAGAAAAAGACAAGTCAGTGAGTTAGACAGTAATTAGACTAGAGAAACCTATTATGTTTATAATAAGATGTAGGTGAGTCACTGGACCTTTGTGATACCTTTTTTCCACTAGTATTTCAAAAGGTTTATGTCATGATAATTTTGTAATTCTATCACCAGTTTATATAGGAAATAAAAGTGATAAAAGATTTTTTTCCAAGGAAGAAGTTTTGCGATGCTCCTGATTTTTCATACCTCATGAAGCTTGCAAATGTTCTACTTAATCTCTGCGAAGTTTGTCGATGCATTGCAAAATCATTTTTCTCTCTAAACTAGGCTCATATTTAATTTTGTTCCCCTCTGGATGTTTACTGCACACAGTGGTGTATGGTTCAGGAGAAGAATATTAAAGTCTCCTTTATAAGTTAGGAGTAATTCCTCATTCAGCTGGACACAGAGTTTACAACAAATTAAATCTACAACTCTTTTGTGAAGGGCACTGTCTCTTTAAATCAATCCATTGCTGCTTCTGATGCAAAGTGAACCATGTGGGCAAGAGTGTTGTGCAGGGCGCCTGTTTTGGCAAGGGCAGAGATCAGTTATGGTTTATCCTGCACTTTATCCCACCCCTTGCCATTTATCCTTCTTGAAGCTGGGTGGAAACAGGAGCACTCTGACCCTTTGTTAAACACCCACGTTCCTAAATAGCCCAAGTGATTGTACTGAAACGGCGAGGGATTGTACAATGGAGCAACACAGTTTCTGTTGAAAGTAGGCAAAGCACACAAGGAGCTTCTGCCCACTCTCTGCCTGCTTCATTGTCAACCAGTGTCATCAGTGTCCATGCAGACGTTACTGTTTGTTAAATTGAGGCTTAGCGTTCACAACCGAAACACCTACTGTCTCTGAAGGGTACCACCGTAATCTTATTAAAAGAGCACTTGCTTTCTAATGCTTGCTTGCTTTTGGCAGAGAAGGGCCTGGGTTTTAACTGCGAACAAAAATGCTAACTTTCTAAATATAGTCAAAAGGCGAGGACCGCTTACCGATTTGCCTTGTCGTACTGAATTATGTCTTACAAAATCACTCGCCCTTTCTGAAGAATAACTAGGGGAGAGCTGAGTAGTAGGATTTATGTGTAAGCATTGGTAACATTTTAATTCTGTTTGTAAAATTCATCAAGTTTGTGAATTTTATGGTCTGCAGAGTTTCTGACACTTCGAATTACGGATTTTGTGTAATTTTTTCAAGACGGATTCTTGCAGAAAACGTCATGCCAGGTCATGAGAGGTAATGCCTCTGTCAAGAAGGACGATTAGACCTTGCCTGACTGACTCAAAGAGTGGGTGGGGACAAAAGAGGTAGCATAAAAAATGATTTACTCCCTCATAAGCTATCACAAATTAATATTAATGTCCACAATAAAAGAGGTTCACTGACGGATTTTTGTTGAAACTTTTGGCACACTGTGTTTGCTAACTTCCCTGACTTCAGTTCCCAATGTATGCCCCAAACCAAAATTCACCCTGGACTAGTAAAGATGCTGGATGTTGAGGCAACATTACAGAAGGCCCAATTCACCATGCAGCTTCCAGATTTGTGGCAGAGGATCCACAGTCGTAGCGGGATCTCAGCACTTGTGGCGGAAACACTGCAATGAGAAACTGCGGTGCGGAGTTTGCACCACAAGTGTGGAGATACCACCACAAGTGTGAAGGCTCTTTGCTAATTGGGAATTAGTGTTTTAGTCACATTTTCATTTAAATGAAGATGTTATGTCTAAATCAGGGCTTAATTTGTAAATAAAACGTGCTGTGCCCAAAGCCCTTCTCTTAAACACGCGGCTGCTGCAATTAAGTGTGCAAACACGGAATACTGAGGCTGTAAAATCCTGAGGCCATCTCGGGCCTCTTTAATCCATTTACAGCAATTCCTTGCCCCTTCAGCTCACTCTTGCAGCTTTCTGCTTTCTCCCATTGTGACGCTTTCTTGTTCTTCTCTTCCTCTGTCCACAGTAAATGTTTCAGGCAGAAAAATAAGTGCCAGCCCTCAAAAATAAGTGCCGGTGCCCTGCACCAGAAACGACAAGCACAAATTAAGCACTGGTCTAACTGGGTCAAAAGAAGTAACACACTTCTCGTTTTCAGCACCAAGTTTTCAGGATAACCCCATTCATCAAAGTGATAATTCAAGAAATGTAGGCCCTGATTTATACTTTTTTTGCTCTGCATTACCATCATTTTTTGACGCAAAAGCGGCGCAAACTTACAAAATACAATTGTAAATCAGGGCCTTAGTTTGATGCTGAGTTTGCCTTTCACCCAGAAACAACAACCAACTCACCAGGATGCTGATAACATTTGCATGAGGTTACCAATTGGAGCTCACAAGAGTACCCACCTTATTGCACCTACACTGGTGTAACTTTGTGGTGGCAGGGCCCCTAACAAGGCCCTGAACAAACTTCAGTGGATGTAAAGTGAGGTATTAAACCAAAAGACATTAGATCATATTTCTCTAGAGCTGGAGTCACTTAATTGGGCCTCTGGGCAGTGGTGTAATGAAACTCGAAGGGGGACACCCTGCAAGCTACATGAAGGACCCCCCCCCCCCCCCAATCCCAGGACACAGCCCAGGGGTTGGGGAGCCCATGCACAGTTCTGGCTGTGCTGAGGGGGCCCCCTGGAGCTTGTGGCTTCCCCGCACCACAGAGGCTGCAGGGGCTAATGTTACCCCCACTGATTCTGTTGAGCAGACAACTAAATTCAACTTTCAGTGCAAAATTCACAAGATGTAGGGGACTTCTAATAATGAGTATCGTAAAAGCTTCAATCTCTCTACAAGCGCGCCCGGATTCTGAGCTCCAGAACTGCCATGTCTATCTGCAAACTAAATTTTAAAGACACACACAGATGCTAAGAAGTCAGTTCAGCATAGGTAATCACATCTAAGATTATGTGAAGATCTCAAGCATTGGCAGAAAAAGTCTATATGCATTATTGATCCTCAAAATGAAATTTACACTGGGGTCATTGAATTAATTTGCGGCTCTGGCATATACTCCTGGTTTCTCACTATGAACTTACATCTGAGTAACATGCAGCATGCGCAGACTTCTCTGGTGCAGTCTGCATCAGTACGCAGAGGGTTCTTATCTATCATCTCTTCTGCTGCCACTGTGACAGCACTCACTGTCCAGTAAGCACCAAATAGTCACTGCCCCACACTCACATGGACAGGAGAAAACAGTTCTGCCTGTTCTACAGTTCTGCTTTTTGTAACCTGGATGATTAGCTAATCAGTAGCAATCCTCTAACTTCCTCAGAGAAACATTATACTGTTACTATTGCATACTTTCCTTATCCATCACACCGAGTAACAAGCACAACTTTCGCAGCTACCAGACCTATTGGCACATGCAGGACAATCCCTTTTACCAGTGCATACACAATGAGAAATCCCACTTTTTTGTACACAAAAAAAAAGTAATCGAAAGTAATCCTGATTTTTTATATAAAAGGCATTCTGCTTCAGAATTTCATTGAGCACCGCTATAAATGAGAAGTGTTAATGTAGCCCACCTAAATGCTACCCAGAAGTAATAAGACGTATAACCTGGACGGCACAGAACCCTCAGCATGACCTATATTGGCCCAACTACGTATTCATATACAGGACCGTATGGCATCATAATAATGTTTCTGTACTTCGAGAACTTTGCCAGAGGGACTAGAAGCAGGTGGGTGCTCAGGTGAAACACCTGCTTTTTGCAGTAGGGTCGCACACCCAGCGAGCAAGCATCATAAAGGCGGATGTCGGGGCCAGAGCGGAAGTCGGAGATTTTCGCCCAATAGCCAAAAACATTTGGTGACCAAGGAGACCAAATAAGTAACGCCCAACAACAGCAAAAGAGTGTGAAATAAAAAAAATGCCTCTCTGCGTCTTCTACTGCCCCGATGTCTCAGTGGGGAAGCTGTTGGGCAATAATTGACACAGGATTTCCTTGTTAACCAGCTGCACGCGAACAGGATTAAAGTGAGCAGAGATTGGGAAAGAAAGTGAGCAGCGATAAGGGCCGAGAAGGGGAGATATTCCTGCTTATTTTGCACTTGAAGATGATGAGCAAACAGCAATGAGGAAAATAAAATAAAACCTGCCTGAAGTGCGACTCCCGGGAAGTACAGCATGCCCTTATCAGAGCTATTTCAGCTTGGCTGATCAAAGATTGCCTGTCCAAAAACCAACATGGCGCCCGGGGTCTGCGGACTCATTAAAGCCACTGGGGCTGCACGAGTTATCGCCCTCTTTTAAAGACAGATTGCCGGGCAGGCGCAGAAGGAGTGGGGGTAGTTTATCACCCCTTTCATCAATAACAATTATAATAATACACAGCCCGGTTTTGCTGCCAAACGACGTTTTTTTCTTCTCCTGGTACTCTGATGGGGTCATGTCAGGCCTACGTAGAGGCATTATCAACCTACTTGGAACTGCTTGTTTATATATATTTCCACCTTTCTTTATTTTTCTAAGCAACCTGCAGTGAAATATTCATTTTTTCAGTTTTATCTAAGTCTCAAAAGTAATTGTTTCTGCCACTTACAGTAATTATTATTGTTACACAACTCAATGGTAATCACTTTAAGGAACCGGGCACAACGAGGGACTGATCTTGATTCTGAGGGATTGTGTCCCATGATGTGTTTGCATCAACTCACAGCACCTCAGAAAAAGCCGAAATGGCAGATGCTCTAGGACATTAAACATTTTAAAATGCGAACATGCATAGAGTCTTACTGGATACAGTTTATTGATCTATCTAGTTTGGTACCATTGGACTCCATGTGGAAATAAAGGCTAATCTTGCTACAGATCCACTCTGAGTCCGTCCTTTTATTTTGGTGACTCGGGAATGTCCTTAGAATTGCCACTCATTCATAGTTTACACTTTGACCTTTGTAGTGCAGTCCTATCCCTGCACATCTAGTGTGATGGGTCTTCTTTCGTTACCGTCATGTTCTACTCCTTTGTGTTTTCCCATGCCCCAGAGGGTTTGATACCACAACAAGGCAATCCAGTAACCCATTCAGAAAAACACTGCATACAAATTACAAGGAATATTGCTCCCAAACGAATCACTTGTGAAGTTATCCAAAAAAGTTAAATGAAAGACTGAAGTTGGTAAGTGTGCTGAACATCTTAACATGCAAAGCATGCAGTAGAGAACCCAGTGACAACACAAATATATAGAAAAATTGAGACTGGAATACATTTTTCAAGTAATATATGTAATAATGTTAACATAATTTAGTGTTAACTTTTAGGCTAGTTGGATCAATATCTAAGAAGTGATCTTTGAGAATGGATCACAAACAAAATGGAGGTGCTCAGGGTCAACTTATTAGCATTCGCAATGGGATGGGACCTTTGGCTCTTCTTGATGGATTATTCCCAGATCCTGTTCGGGGGCCATGGGGTTACTGGGCCACTTCCATGGTGGCTGTGGTCATTTGCCTCTAATGCCCCTGTATCTATCCTTCTATGGCTTTCTGCAAACTGTGTCAAGTAAAACCCTTTCAGCACTTGACACTGTTCTGGAGATAGCGAGCATCCACAGGCTGCTCAGGGTTGTAGTGTGTGGGTGCACTAAGCACAAAACTGAACAATCATGCAATATCGCAGCAAGTGATGGTTCAAGCCAGTGCTTATCTTTTTAGAAAATAAACTACTTTAGTACACTCACAAGCGAGACAGCGCACACTATAATATACATGCATTAATGTGCTGGCCTGGGTCACTGTACTCAGGATTTAAGGTCCTCCCTTACCCACTCACCTTACCCTTAGCTCTGTGAATGGATAGTGTGGCCAGTTTCAGGTACTGGTGCAGTGCTACCCCTCTGGTGTTTAGATCTTGCGTGCTCTATTTTATTGTTTATAGCCCCAATGCCATCTCACCGGTGGAAGTTCTTTAGTCCTCTGCTAGCTACTGTTGGGGATGCAACACATGTCTAGTCTCTCTTGCCTCATCCAGGAGTAAAACATGCTTCCTGCCAGTGTGGCAGTACTCAGGTCCAGGACATGGCAGCTGTAGGGCTGCTGCATGTGGACTGACTGTCAGCGTGTTCTGGTATGGCTGATGATCCTCAATGGCCCTCCTCCAGGTGTGGGGTGAGGCAGGGGTAAGAAGTCATGGGCTGCCATTAGAAATTGTCAGGTGGGAGGGTAGCTTTGACTCCTTACTCTATGGTGACACAGTGGTTTGGTCCAATTTCGCATATTGTTAGCTCTCTGATTCTCTTTTGGATGGATGCTTCCCTATGTTTTTTCAGGGCAGTTAGCTTCAAGACAGGGAGCTAACTCTTCCTTCCAGTTCAGGCCATAGATGATGGACCTCACCTCTGAGAGACTGGCTGAATGGCTGACACCAGCTCTGGTTGCACAGCTGTACTCTGGGTACTGAGTGAAACACTCCTTTCCATGGTAAAAGAGAGCTTGGCACTGAATCAACAAGAGGCTCCTACTTCTATACAGATAAAGCAGTCGGGATGTGGTATTCTCTACCTGCACTTTCAGAAACATTTTGGGTCAGCTCTCCTTTCAAATGTCCTTTCCAGGTTGTCTAAGAATCTCAGCCTTTGTGCAAACTGATGCTCCTCCCAGCAGGGTTGCCTTCAGATTGGAGCACACACAACCAAAGCACAAAGAGGTGTGAGAATTCTGCACATGGCTAGCACGTGGTCACGAAGAGAGACAAAACACTGACCTACCCTAAAGGACCCTTCACACTCTGAACAACAGATTTCACTCCCACCTTTCACTACCACTAGATACCAAATCCAAATGGTAGTGCTCAGAAAGAGTCATCAGCAGGTTCTTCTGCAAAGAGACAATTCAATTTCTAAATGGAACCCTGTCTCCTCTTTCCCCACTTTATTGTCTAGTTCTTCTCTCACTAGCTTTACGCATGTGAGGAATACACTTCCATGGTCTGAGAAAACAACCTCACCTCTATCTTGTGCACTTGAACAGGCCAGGGACTTGCAAAAAGGAACCCACAGGCCTTCAATATTCTAGTTCATCCATATGCCCAATACAAGCACCATGCAGGTCACACACAAAGATGGATGGATGGTGATGTTAGTACTAAAACCTGGGTTAATGAATAGCAGTAGGATCTTACATCAGTGGCCAGGAGGTTTCCACTCCATGACAAGGATAAAAAAGATCTGGTCAGCACCACAAAGTCACAAAGCACAGTATACAGCAACTAATGTTAAGTTTACACTGAGACTCAAACCTGGTTCCCAGTTCCAAAGTCAGAAAGCTCTGTGAATTAGGCCACATCTTCACACATATGCTAGATTAGGGTGAGGTTGGGACCAAAATAAAAAAACAGGGTATCAAATACTCACGTGTGGCCACTCAGAGCATAGGAACACAACTGAGCATCGTGCGGGGACATTTCAGTCCCAACAATTGCATATAGGGCTCAGAAGTGTAACAGTGCCCCAGGAGAGCTGATCCTCAGTTGGTCCTGAGTGGAATTCATTTAATACTCCTTGGGGGGGTAATAGTGTTTGCAATGCTTTGGGAGGTTGCTTCTAGGTAGTCCCATGTTGTACTTGCCTGGAGGACCCCATTGATGAACATCAGTAGGGGCCCCTCCCTACCATTCGTTCAATCCACTCTGAGTGATACTATGCCTCTGCATTTGTGAAAATGTCTATTCTCACATTCTCTGCCAACACCTCATTATTATACATTAGCTGTACCATGCTTACACCATGTCTTCAAACATCATTCAGCAATTTCAATATATCCCATAAAGGCAAATCTACAAACAACACGGTTTCAAATCCTGGACTTCGAAGAGCACATAGGAACCTTATGTCAATAGGAGCTCTTTACCGCCTCATCAGCAATATTAAGTGTTGCAAAAATGAATAACGCTGAGTATCTACTTACTTGACTGCCGAAGAGATCTTTGGGCTATATAAGGGGTAGGAAAGAATAATAAAAATGCCAATAAAGTATAGTGCCATACATGAATGTTAGAATACGTTGCAGGCTTTTCTGAGTACAATTACCTTTCCTGGCACCACAAACACTGGATGGATTTTAGAAGGCTTCAACTGACTGTCACTAAAAGCATCTTAAGTTGCTTAAGCAAAGGAGAGCAAGTCAGTTTAGGTGACATGCTCTCTTGCTCCTTTTTGTTTACTTGCTCTCCTTTTCTGTGAATTGTACAATCCACATAAATATAGCTCAGGCTCTTTGTATTAGCCCAGTTTCTAGCAGTGTTTTTCCAGTCAAAAAGTAATTGCTACAGAAAGATCAGAAATTGGGAATTACGGTAAACTTGAGGCTGAATTATCACTTACATTGGTGTGCTCTTCTTCCAGATTAACAACATTGGTGTGCTCTTCTTCCAGATTAACTTTGCCATTGGTCTGTAATTCTAAAATTCTGCTTTTTGGACCTTTTCAGTCCCACTCATGATTGGACACATTTATGGTTTCATGAAGGCTATATATGCTGGTTCACCATTGGACATGGTTAGACTTTAAATACTTGTGTGGGGTTACATTATTTACTTTGAAATCTTATTTAAGAGAACAACAGGTGACTGACTCAGCAGCGGACTTGGGTTGGGTTGCACATTAATATTACGACAAAAATACCAAGGACAAAAATCTTGAATTTACATACTTCTTATGTATGTTACAAAAATATAGAAGAAAATATATTTTGATATGAATAGCATAAAAATAGGGCAGTATTTCAAAATATTTATTCATAGGGAGAATTATTCAATTTATTGTCATTATAAAACTTAAAACTTACATAATTAGAAATAAATCTAAAAAATATTTTAAATTATAAAAAAATTAAAATAAATATTTACAATCATCAAAAAACCAAACCTATGTAAACCATTAAAAAAGTATTTACTCTAAAACGATTAAAATGAAAATAAAAAAGTTAAAATATAACAAATTCATATATAACATTATATTAAAAATAACATTCAGACAATAATAAAAATTATTTCATTTTGAAAATAATAAAAAAGAAAATATATATCAACAACCCCAGGTAAACAATAATAGGAAAACTGTTGAAGGAGACATAGGCCCTCATTATGACATTGGTGGTAAATCCCACTTACCGCCACGCTGACTGCCGCCAACTTACCACCTCCGCAGCGGATATCCATATTAGGACACACACACACACCAATCCGTCAGTATTCAGCCTCAGACACAAATCCGCCACACCAAAGGTCAGTGATAAACTGGCGGTATCAAAACCCACACCGTTGCGCCAACAGAACAACGTCCATCACATTTTGACCCACAAATCACCATGGCGGACATTCAACGGACGGCGGTAAACCATTGGAGGTACATACCACTGCGCTCAAAATTGACACACACAAACAAAACAACACCACATTGGACAATTCAAACAACACACACCTGACACCCACACACATACCACACCCACACATCCACACCACTATAAAACACACACCCACATTACCCACAACCCTTTACCATTACAAACCATTGCCAGCAGAGAGACACTAAGACCACTGACACAACTAGAGCCACACACTATTCACACCTATACACCACTCACACACCCCATATCGCATACCCCATCACATTACCCTACATTCCCTAACTTACACACCTCACACAACACTCATGACACCACAAAGACACCCCTGTTTCACAGAGGAGGAGCTAAGGGTCATGGTGGAGGGAATTTATCAGGGTAGGGCCACAGTTATTTGGAGCACAGGTGCAGCAGACATCTATAGCTAGGAAGATGGAGCTATGGCGGAGAATCGTGGACAGGGACAACGCCGTGGGACAGCACCTAAGAACTAGGGATGACAACAGGAAGCATTGGAACGACCTACGGGGGAAGTTACGTTCCATTGAAGCAAGACACCAGCTCGCTGTACAGAGGACAGGTGGTGGACCCCCACTTCCTCCCCCACAACTAACAGCATGGGAGGAGCAAGTATTGGCAATCCTGCATCCTGAGGGCCTGGTCGGAGTAGGAGGAGGACTGGATTCTGGTAAGTGAACTCTCTACTACTACCCCCCTACCTGCATGCCATCACATACCCCCACCCTCACCCTCACTCCCATCACTCCACCTCGTCCCACACACCCCAACATCACATCTCACTCATCCCAATGCCAAGCCCTGCATGCTCTAACAATGCATAGACACCACTCACAGCCCTGAATGGACACTCATCACTAAAGCATGCACACTATATAGAATCAGCTATCCCACCATACACCAACGTTCACAAGTGAAAGCTGCCAGGGCAAATCCAACCAAAGAGGACAAGCCACGGATGCACAATATGTCAGACACAGAAACAATAACACTTCATTTACATCCCCACAGGTACCCCAGCCAATGTCAGGGGAGACGAGGTGCCAGCACTATCCAGTCCCCCAAATGAAGAGGACCACAGTGATGACAGCAACTCTGGTCTTCAGGATCTTGATGACCTACCTGGCCCATCAGGGACCTCTGGACAGCCGGTTACCAAGGCCCAGTCACACACCACCACAGAGCCTCCCCCATCAGGAAACACCACCAAAGCACCCACCCAGCGTACCCACACCTCTGTCCCCAGGACACACCAATCAGCAGTGTGTCCACCTCTACAGGGACCCCAGGGAACACCACAAACCCAAGACATCAGGGACCTGGGGTCAGTGACAGTGGGCACACGGTGCAGGTGACAGAGGCACAGGCCGACAGGGAAACTGGGAGGAGTGTTGTGCGCCAGGGGGAGGACAGGCCAAGGGAACCAACTCTCCAGGAGGCATGTGCAGAGATTTTGGGAGCCTATCAACATTCCCAGGACACTATGGGCCAGATCCTGGAAAATGTGCAGGAGAACAGGCGGTTGCAGGAGAGACAGTACCAGGGGATCAGGGAGGACTTGCAGGCCACCAACAACACCCTGGCCTCCATTGCAGGGGTGCTGGCAGACATGGCCAACATTATGAGGGAGGCAGTCTCACACCAGCAGCCCCTGCCACTAGCGAGACATCTGAACAGCCTTCCACTTTCGCTGGTGGCCAGGAGGCCCCGCCAAAGGACTCACAGGCCACCAGCACCCCCGCAGAAGGTGAACCACCCTGCAAACGTTCCCTGCGATCCAGACAGAAGCCAGAGACACTTGCCAAGACCACTGCTAGGAAATTAGACTCTCCTGATTGTCACCCTTGTGTCCCACTCAGTCACCCTGTCCACCTTGAACTGTAATTGCTCCCCTTACTATGTCCCCTTGGACAATGCACCTGCACTACAAAGAGACTGGAACAATACCCTGGATTTTCCTCCATCATCATCCCATCCCATTGCACATGCCCCTCCATATTTTAGCACCTCAATAAACACCCCTTAAAAAACACAATTTTGGAGTATGTCATGCATATCAAATATGTATTCATTGTAACAGGTACAAACATTGCAAATCAACTGTACAGAGAATGAGCATAGAATAATGACCTGTAGCTGGCTGCAGTTATCACTTCATGAGTATATGTGAGGTCACAAACATCTGCAAAATGAATTGCCAGAGGGAATAGTAAGTGGGCATAAAAGTGTGGAATATCAGCATGCCAGTGACACAGTCAATCAAACAAATGTAATTGAAATGTTAAGTAACACTATCCTCCTTGGAAGTATTGTCTGATGACAGATGTTCTGTTGTCCTCATCCTCTGCCTCCCCATCCTCACTGTCCACAGGGTCCACTGCTTGCACACGGGCATCTCAAGCCTTCCCCTCCTGCAGGAATGAGACATAGCGCCTGAGGGCCAGGTGATGCAACATGCAGTATGCCACCACTATCTGGCAGACCTTCTTGGGTGAGTAGCACAGGGATCCACCTGTCAGATAGAGGCATCGGAACCTGGCTTTCAGGAGGCCAAAGGTTCTCTCAATGATCCTTCTGGTTCACCCCTGTGCCTCATTATAACGTTCTTCTGCCCTTCTCCTGGCATTCCTCACATTGGTCAGAAGCCCTATTAGGTTTCAGTAACCAGAGTCACGTGCAAATATTGAGGGACAACATTTAGCCACACACTATCCCATATGGCCCACACCATACCCATACACCAACATATACTGGGTAGGAACCAGGGCTCACCTATTAGCCACACCCTGTGCCTCTGTGGTTGGCCCATCACATTTGGGATGCTGCTATTCCTCAGGACAAAGGCATCATGCACCGACCCAGGACACTTAGGGCCTGATTCTAATGTTGGCGGGCGGCGGGAGCCTCCCGCCAAGCTACCGCCGCTGAATGACCGCACCGCGGTCAAAAGACCGCGGCGGCCATTTAGACATTTCCTCTGGGCCGGCGGGCGCTCTCCAAAAGAGCGCCCGCCGGCCCAGAGGAAATGCCCCTGCAACGAGGACGCCGGCTCAGAATTGAGCCGGCGGAGTTGCAGGGGTGCGACGGGTGCAGTTTGCACCCGTCGCGTATTTCAGTGTCTGCTTAGCAGACACTGAAATACTTTGCGGGGCCCTCTTACGGGGGCCCCTGCCGTGCCCATGCCATTGGCATGGGCACGGCAGGGGCCCCCAGGGGCCCCGCGGCACCCCCTACGGCCATCCTGTTCCTGGCGGGCGGACCGCCAGGAACACGATGGCGGTAGGGGGTGTCAGAATCCCCCATGGCGGCGCGGCAAGCTGCGCCGCCATGGGGGATTCAAAGGGCAGCGGTAAACTGGCGGGAGACCGCCGGTTTGCCTCTTCTGACCGCGGCCGAAGCGCCGCGGTCAGAATGCCCTGCGGGGCACCGCCGGCCTGTCGGCGGTGCTCCCGCCGACCCTGGCCCCGGCGGTCTTAGACCGCCGGGGTCAGAATGACCCCCTTAGCATTGATGTGGGAGATGTACTGGTCTGCTAGGCATACCATCTGTACATTCATAGAGTGAAAACTCTTCCGATTTCTGAACACCTGTTCATTCTGGCGGGGGTGGGGACAAATGCTATATGTGTTCCATCAATTGCCCCGATTATGTCCCATTGCATAGAACTCGGTCTTCACTGTGGCCAAATCTTCAACCTGGGGAAAAGCGATGTAGCTGCACATGTGTTTTATCAGGGCAGACAACATTCTTGTCAGCACTACTGAGATGTGACATTCCTGCTGCCAAGCCCACTGTCACTTGGAAAGAACCAGTTGCTAGGAAAGGGAGAACTGATAGCACTTGCACAAGAGGGGGGATGCCAGTGAGGTGACGGATAGCAGATATCAGGTCAGGCTCCAATTAGGCACACAGCTCTGTGATTTGTATTGTGGCCCTGTCCAGTCTATAGGTGAGGATAATGTGCCTGTCCTCCAGTGTTGCCAAGTCCACCAGGGGTCTGTACACGGGGGTATGTCTCCATCTCCTATTCATCCACAGTGGTAGCAATCTAAGGGACAAAAGAGTGAGCAGCCAGTCAGAAACTGAACAATGGAGCTACAACAGAACTTTGCATCCTGTTAACTTGTAATGGGTCAGTGTTATATGTCCAGTATGTCCTAATATCATCACTTACGCAGTAATTTCAAGGGCCTGCCCCCAACCCCCTGAAATGGTGTCCACCTGTCCTGTGTGGAGGGAAAGGTGGACGTGAGGTTATTCCGCTGACGTTGTGTGCCGTTGCAGGAGACGGTCGGGAAGCGATGTGCTACTCCTCATTGGTTATAATTGGGCCTTATGGGTTACAGTGCCCAATGGTGATCGACGCCGGCGGTGACGGTATGCTTCGCCGCAGACATGATCGCCATATTGTATCTGATTCCTCACTTGCTACCTGACCTTCCACAGGCGAGGATCTACACTGCATGTGCTGCTGTGACCTGTGTCTGGAACCTACCATGGCCCGTGTGACCTGGGAAAGGGTCCCAGCCTTCACATTGGAGGAGTTGGATAGACTAGTGGATGGTGTCCTACCCCAGTATGGACTGCTGTATGGGCCTCCAGACCAACAAGCGAGTACACTGTGGGAACAATGCATGTGGCATGAATGCATGGAGTTGTGTGTGTGTGAAGGCCTCGTGTAAGGGGGTGGATGGATGTCTTCTTGGTGGCGTACAGGTTGTGTGCTGGGCTACGTGTGTGTAAATGTTGATGAGAAGGGGTATGGTGGGCCATATGTGTAACAGGCAGGACTGTTTGTCTAATTCTATTTTCCTGTGTGTATTGCCTCTGCAGGTCAGCGCCCATCAAAAGAATTGTATATGGCGTGCCATCGGCAAGGAGGTGCAGACCCTGGGGATCTATGGCAGGCGGAGCACACACTGTTGCAAACGGTGGGAGGACCTGAGACGCTGGGCACGGAAGACAGTGGAGACCCAGCTGGGGATGGCCTCCCAACATGGTGCCCGTCGAACCCTGACACCCCGATGGCCCGCATACTGGTGGTGGCCTATCCAGAGATGGATGGGAGCTTGAGGCCATCACAGCAGCCGCAAGGGGGTGAGTACAGTGCCCATCATTACAACTTACACATGGTAGGGTGGTATCTGTGTGAGGGCTCTGGGTCAGTGGGTGCCCCTAGGCCAGGCCTGACATTGCAGCATAGGACCCCTGGTGGCTAGGGTTCAGGATGGAAAATCTTGCTACCTAGCTCATAGGCATCCACTACTGGTCAGATCTGGGTGGGTCCCAGGTGTGCTGCATTTGGCGGTGTGTGCCCCTCCCCATGCCTAGCCCGCTAACTATTTCTCAGGTAGTGCTATGGCATATTGCGTAGGGCTATTCCCTGTGCGTGAGTGTGCTGTGTATGCCAACGGTGGTGTTGACCAAGTGTATCCTTTGTCTCTCCCTCCCCCTTTTTGCTTTGTCATCCTGTCCTCATGTGCATTAGCATAATCTGGCGGAGGATCAGGGGCACTGGTGACAGAGGGAGCTGCATCCCACAGGACCCAGGAGGCAGAGTCCTCCGTCGCTGAGGGCACCAGTGGGACAGAGGGCGAGGGGAGCACCACGGCGGGGACTGGAGGGGACAGTTCTGACACAGATACCTCCTCCGAAGGAAGCTCCCTGGTGGTAGCGGACACTTCTGTGACCACTCCAGCTACAGGTACAGCTGCCACCTCTGTACCAGTACCACCCTCCCAGCAGCCCCTCATTGAGTTGCCTGTGACCGCTCACCCAGGAGGGTGGGGCATCTCCTTCACCCCAGGCACCTCAGGCCATGCCCCAGTTAGCCCTGCTGCCCTGAGTGAGGAGGCTATTGACCTCCTGAGATCCATCTCTGTAGTGCAGTCAACCATTGTGAATGCCATCCAGGGGCTGGCAGCCCAGATGCAACAATCTAATGCATTCCTGGAGGGCATTCACACTGGCTTGGCGGCCCAACAGAGATCGATTCGGGCTCTGGCCTCCTCACTGATGGCAGCCATTGTCCCTGTTTTACCCTCCCCCTCCAACTTACTGTGCCCAGTCACATTCTCCTCAACCCCAACCTATCCCAAGCACACATACAGACGAGCATGCACACAAGACTACACCCAAGAGTGTCACAGGCAAACACAAGCACCACACTTCATCCCAAAGGCACTCACACAAACACCATCCAGTTGCAGACACATCAACATCCACTGTCTCCACTGTGTCCCGCTCCTCCTCCTCCTCCACTTCCCACCCAGTTCCGTCAACACTCACACCTGCATGCACTACATCGTCATCTACTACTAGAATCACCACACCAAGCAGAACACACACCTCACTGGCAGACACCTTCACAACAGCCACGCACACGTCCCCTGTGTCCTCTCCCACTGTGTCTGTCCCCCCTCCTAACGTACACAAACGCAAGCACTCAGACACCCAACAGCCATCCACCTTACAACAGCATACAGCCGATGTACCTGCACCCAAAAGCAGCAGACAGGCACCTCCAACAACCACTTCCTCATCCTCCACTCCCATTCCTTCTCCCTTTTCCCACCCCAATGTCCCTAAAAAACTGTTCCTATCCAACGTTGACCTCTTCCATACCTCTCCTCCCCCTGTCCTGCACAAATGGCCAGGGTAGGAAGAACCCAGCCAAGCACCTCAGCCACACAGTCCACGGGCCCAGTCGTCACCACACCCACTCGTGGTCGAAAGGGATCCAGGCCCCATGTCCTGAAGGTGAAGAAGCCTGCACCAGGCAGCCTCAAGGGAAAGGAGCCTGGCCCAGCTGCCAGGAAGACCAAGGAGCCTGCACCAGCAGGCAAGAAGAGAAAAGAGCCTGTACCAGCAGGCAGGAAGACCAAGGTGCCTGGAGCAGGAACTGTGACTGAGCCACAGCCACCAACCATGGTTGTGCAACCATCCGAGGTTGCAGGGGCTGGGCAGGAGCCTACCCCAACCAGCAGCACCACCACCACTGTGCAACCGTCCGAGGTTGCAGGGGATGGGCAGGAGCCTTCCCCCACCAGCAGCACCACCACCACTGTGCAGCCGTCACCGCCGGCGGACGGTATGTAATCCTGCCTCGATGGGCTGCTGTGCGGCCTGTCCACTCCAGGACTAGTGGGTATGATGCCCACTTGCCCATCACTCCCTGGGATCAAGCACAGGGCAGGTTGCCTCCTCCAGAACCAGTGGGTATGACGCCCACTTGCCCATCACTCCCCAGGATCAATCACAGGGCAGGTTGCCCCCCAAGAACCAGTGGGTAAGACACCCACCTGAGAGACTGTGGCCCATCACTCACTAGGATCAAGCACAGGGCATGTTGCCCCCTCCAGAACCAGTGGGTATGACGCCCACTTGCCCATCAATCCCTAGGATTAAGCGCAGGGCAGGTTGCCCCCTCCAGAACCAGTGAGTAAGACACCCAGCTGAGAGACTGTGGCCCATCACTCACCAGGATCAAGCAGAGGGCAGGTTGCCCCCTCCAGAACCAGTGGGTATGATGCCCACTTGCCCATCACTCCCCAGGATCAAGCCACAGGGCAGGTTGTCCCCTCCAGAACCAGTGGTCTTATTACATCTGCCGGCTGAGGTGCCCCTCCGTCCCCTTTCCCCCTGAGGTGTCTGCCTATTTTCCAAAAGAGGCCCCTGCAATGTTCTCTCCTTGTTGAGGCAGGTGACATGTGTGGCCTTGGACTTTGGCCATGTGGCCTACGGACATTGTGGACTGGCTGTGTCTCTTTTCTGTAAATATGTATATATCTATTATCTTGCCTAACTTATTAGTTCTACTATGTTAATCTTATTACATACATTTTGGTGAAATCGTTTTGTCCTTGCATTATTCAGCTGAGTTACGGGGTCAAATTGTTTTTGCAATTCATCTGGTTGTGTGTATGGTGTATGTGGTGTGTTTTGTGCTTGTGTGTGTGTCACTCTCTTTTTCCTCCCCCCTCCCTTGTGTGCTAGGCGGCTATACTCACCGTCGTCTTCTTCGCCGGCGTTGGTGTTTGTGGTGGAGCAGAACGTAGAAGAGCATGGGGAAGACATGCAGTTCAGGTTCCATGGTGGCATGGTTGTTCCCTGTGTCTCGAATGGTGAGTCCTTTCCCTTCTGAGATCTGTTTCGCCTAGGCTTTTGATGTCGTTGGTACCGCCCCAGAAAAGGTGGCAGTTTGCTGTGTCTTAATATGGTGGGCGGAAGTTCGACTTCCTCCTGGCTGTAGGCGGCTACCGCCGTGGTGCCTGTTGTTTCCGCCCTGGCAGTCGGTGTGGTACATTGGCTGTCTATGGGAGATATCACCACCATGGTCATAATTTGGTGGTACGTATCGCCAGCCTGTTGGCGGTATTACTGCCACTTTATCACTCACCGCCAGGGTCGTAATGAGGGACGTATTTTCTGTAACCCATTCCAACATAAGCAACTGTAAGGAAATTGTTAGCGTTTGTAAGGACCAGATTTCCTATTCTCTCTGAAACATAGAAAAAGTGTGGGGAAAGTGTTAAGCATTGAAGGGATCAAATTTACTACCACCACTCCAACATACACAAAAGCAATTTGAGTGGTGGACTTGGAGGGTGGGGGTGTTAGATTTTTTGACTCTTCTCTAACGTAAGCCACAGCTTGAAGAGTGTTGGATTTAGGAGGTGTTAGATTTATTATTCCCACTCCAATCTGTGCAGCAATAGGGAACGTGTTGGACTTTGGAGGGGTCACATTTACTATTCCCACTTCAACATAAGCCCAAGGAAGGAACGTGTTGGACTTTGAAGAGGTTAGATTTATTATCCCAATCTGAGCAACACTTGGGAAAGTGTTGGGCTACGATCAGCAAATTTAGTATTCTCACTTTAATGCAAGCAAAAGTAAAGAAAGTGGTTGACTTTGGAGGGGTTAGATTTAGTATACTGACCTCTAAATTATTTCACAAAACATTTAACATGGAACAAAATAAAACAAGTAAAACATCTCTAAAATAAAAATTATTTTGATTAATTATTTCTCAACTTAAATTAAATTCTAAAAATATAATTTGTATATTGTTGAAGAAATTAGAAATCATTGAGAAACATCCATTTTAAAAATCAATACCCCACCCTCCTTAGTGCCCACAACAAACACCAGATAAGATTTTTTAACAAAAATATAAACAAGAAACATAATCAATGTTTAATGTATTATGAAATAAAAGAATTGTATAACATTCATTTAAACAATGTTAGGTATTTTTCAATTTTTTTTTTTAATTACATATACAATAAGTATAACTTGTGAAGAAAAATGTACATTTAAAATAACTTCCCTACAAACCTGCCACTAAAAATATAATTAAAAATATAAAATTGCATATTCTAAAATTAAAAACAATACTGATATATTAAATATAAATATTGCAATAACTAATATGTATCAAATGAATTACAAACAATATTTTATACTACTATATCAAGTAAAACAATATTATACAATTATATTTTTTTTAAATGATAGTATATACCTAAATAATGTTATGCCTACCTTCATTATTCTGTCCCATATTATTTTTGAGTTGACAATATTTTTGACATGATATCGGTATTTTGTTTATATTTTTGAAACCATATTTGATCAGAATGCCCTTGGGTTGTAGTGGTGGCGTTTCTACACAGGGGTTTCCCTAATTAAGATATTGGCGTTCCTACCGCGGGACCGCCAAACTCGCCGGGAGGACTCCACCACCATGACGGTGATGTCCCCCCGCACTATTACAATGTTCACACCGGTCTGACAGGTGGGAATATTGCAACAGAGCATTCCTGTCGGTCAGACCGTCAGGAACAGTGCTACAAGATAGCACTTGGCTCCCTTAAGGGAGCTGAGTGATATCCTGTAGCACAGAGGGGGGGACCAGCACTCTCGAAATGTGCACTGTTTGCAAAGTAGACTGTGTTGCCGCGAGCTAACGTGGCGACTCTTTCTCGAGCCGTGGTCAGACTGGTGGTCTGAGTTTCGGGACGCCGGCACCGCCATGGCCTGTTGTTTTGTCTACCTGTTTTTGCGGTGCGGCCCAGGAGGCATGTTTTGTGCTCTGGGTCGCACCACAGGCCCTGCCACCCTCCCTAAATTCATCTATACTTACCTCCTTGTTTTTTTTCCTTTTCTTTCCTCCTTTTCTTCTTCTTTCTTCCAACTTCGTTTCTTTTTTTTTCTTGGTGTCCTTGTTGTCTTCCTCCTTGGTATTCTTCTTCCCACCATGGTTTTTTCCTTTTCATTTTCTACTTGGTCTTTTTTCTTATTCTTTTCTATATGGTCTTTTCCAATCCAAGATGGTGTTGCACTTTCTTCCTGTTGTGTCACTTCCTGTTTTCTGGTATATAAGCACTTCAGTTCTTTTCTTCCTTGCGTTGCAAACACTTCCTCTCTGGTGGTGATCCTCGCTCCTGTTTTTTCTGTGTTTTCCATGTTCCTGTTGTTTCCTGCACGATTTATGCTATTTTTCCTATTTTTCATTGTTTCTTTTTCTTCTTTTTCAGGAGTTCCTGTGAAAGATGTTTTTTCCCAACTTGTTGGGTTTTTCTTCTGGGCCTCCTTCTGGAGGGTACGGTCTGCCTTGGTGTCTTTTCCATTCAGCAGCACTGTGGCTACTAGAAAGGGTCACCCCTATCTTGGCCAGTCCAGAACCAGTAGAAGACCGGGTGTTCCTTCAAGTTCTTCAGCCAACGGTGGTAAGAGACCTGCAGACCATGACACAGACAATGTGTTTTCCAATGGTGCTGGGTAGGAGGCCCCTGCACTGCCCATGCCAGCTTTGGCACCCTGCATCTTGATTTCACTTTTAGTGGTTTCCTCTAGACCTCTCTCAGGGAATGTGTCTTGTACTGTTCCTCCAGAAGCTCTTCCCTCTTGATTGGTCCTTATAGTTTTTCCAGCAGTGTGCATACTTTAAATTCGCTACCCTGCTCTTATTTAGGAAAGAGCTGAAGCCTCATCTCTTCAAAGAGTTATACTACATAATGATGCAGTAAAAGTTCACTAACAGTCTCCCTCTCATATCACATGTTGAGTGTGTCTTTGTCTTTGACCCTTCACAGTACTCCATTGTATTTTGGCTTGGTTTGCGATATATAAATACCACAAGTATACATGGATGAGAAATGGTCCAATGTGTGTTCTTTTGCTTAACCTTTGTCAGTTTCCATTTCCCATAGTCTAAGCTCCTTACCCCCGTTTCATCCATGGTAACAGCTTATCATGCGTCTTGTTGGCATTTGAAGCAAAACTCTTATTTGAGCTCTCATCCTAATGATTTTCATTATCAGTTTAGCTGTTTTTGCTTTGATGAGCAATGTCTGGGACATTCTTAGAAATTGCTTGTCTACAGACGGAGGTGGTGGGTATAGCATGTTTTGTGCTTGGTTCCAGAAAGAGTACTATTTGTTCCAAGAGTCACTTGAATCCCTCAGGGTAGAGACATATCTGCAGTATAACGAGCATGAATTCTGGGTGGAAAGAATAGTAATGGGATGAATGAATTAACGGTTCACAGCCGTATGCATGCCATCCCTTAACTTTTTATCAGAACCTGCAGCAGTAAAGTACCTCAGAGTCTGGGATTTATGGGGATTTCAGCAGGATTATATTCTGATAAATCCTGCTTTAATGAAAGGAAGTAGGGCAGAGGTGCCTGCTTTGTCAGTTAGGAATGCACTGTTATCCATATATATTCAACTGTAACTCAGAAATTGTTGTTTCTGAAATTTTCCACATATGATTCGATCACTTTGCTAATAGGTTTTTCTATCCGAAGATGAAGCCTGTATTCCCTGAGAGGATTCTCGTATCCTTACAAAAGTGGAAATGAACTCTTTTAAACTGAGGTGTCTTTAAAGAATATTTATGTCGCACGCACGTGCTACACTGAAGATTGTGTGGAATACCAGATGTTAGTTCTGAAAACTAACTTGTTGATGTTGCAAGGAGAGAGGTAAGATGAAAGGCCGAGTCGGCAGTTCTCTCCATTCAAGAGACACAGCATTCTGTAGATCACATGGAGCAGGGGCTCAGAAACAGACACACCACTGGTGTGAGAAGCTGTTTGTCCCAGCCTTCTCAAAATCCTTCAGAAAACGAGTTTTGTTATACTTTGCCCTACATTTACTTGAAAGCAGTGACTTTTGTGACAGGTTATGTCACAAGAACTTGCAGAAAAAATATCTGCTATATTTTTTATGGTGGCTGGGCTCGAATAGAGTGAAAGCAACTCGCACTGCAGTGGAGATTGTCTGGCAATGTGCAGAAAACCGCCAGGGGTGAATGACAATTATTTCATTCGGGAAAATCCGCATCGTTCGTACATTGGTGAAATGAGGGGCTTCGTGCCACTTCTTTTGAGTAAAAACACACACACAAAAGTTGCACACCTCAGTATGAAACCGAACCACCTGTTTTTCGAGTCTTTGCTTTTGCAGTTTGGTCAAACTGTGTGGGATTCGGGAAAATCATCAGTCTCCCTATCTCTTAACATCGAGCGTTATTAGAGGCGATTACATGTGCGCTGTACAAGAAAATACATACCTTCAACGGCAGAATCCACTCGGCTGCCGTTACCTCTCCATCAAGCGGCCTAAACTTTTCCCTTTTAGTGCCCTTCATGCCCCAGATGAGGAAAAAATATTGGAAGGCAGGCTGACAGATTTAACTACTTGAAAGATTGGATGCCCCTGACAAACTAATAAATACCCCGTACGCATTGATGAAGTGAAGAGGTGCGCTGTTCCCCTATAATCTGCTCATTTTCAAGTGGAAACTAATAACCTGCACTTGTGTCCACGCGCATGCAATAACCTAGGTTACCGGAGGAGGTGGACATATAAATCACCCCCATCCCTCTGCCAGGACAGCGCACATCTGCTGGGCCCTAGGGGGAGGAGGCCATCTTTCTTTGATCAAATCTTGCATTTTAATATCCCTGTATCTCCCGCATGCAGGCCCTGTCACTGGGAGTGGGTGCAGACCTGCCTCTCCGTGCTCCTCCTGCTAACATCTTAACCTTGGCTCTACAGCTGCCCCCTTGCCTTCCTGAATGTGGCCTGAGAAAGGGGTCTCTTATGGGGAAGCGCGGTTGGCATGGTGATGCTCTCCAGCACTGCCCCCTACGGGGAACGAGCCAGAGGTGGAAAGGTTTAGCTGCTGAATACAATGCAAAATCCAGTTTATGGAGGGACAGGAATTCTGATATGAGCAGTAAACACTGCATCCCCACAATTTTGGCTTCATAAATTTTGAGAACTTTGACCTGCTGAAATTTATCAAGAAGGATTTGGGGGTAAATTATGATACATGCAGAATTCCATATGGAAAACATCAACCGCACATGAAATTCCTACTATTTTTTTAGAATAAAATTCTGAATAAGAAGTATTTACCACACTTAGTAGACACCATACCCAATGGTATTAGTGTCAACTTTGGCGGTAAATACCTCACCCTTTTCTTAATCTCATTGTAGTCTGTAGGTTTTGGAGTGGAGGAAACTTTCAAGCAGAGTTGTATGTCGTAAACATATTGATGAATTTTCAGTGAGTAGAGTTTCAATGGGCTTCCTTAGAGGTTATAAAAAGAACACGAAAAAAGGTGGGACACTGGGGGACTCCACAGGTGATAGGTAGCTTCTGGGTCCTTGTGGTGCCCAGTTGAAAGGCTAGTGTTTGTTGGGCAGGTATGAGGTGAATCTGTGAAAGATGCTGAAAGCACACATAATTTGGGACTTCATGGTGTTATTGAGGGTGGAGTGGTAGACAGTGTTGAAGGCTGCTGGACATACCAGCAGAATCAGGAGGGGTCATATTTAGCTTTGTACAGGACTGCATTATAAATGATTTGTGAGGAAGCTATCTCCATGCTGCAGGGTGATCTGAACTTGGACTACTAGTTATAAAAAAATATGGTGTTAATGTGATCTTTCAGTTGTGCATATACTGCATTTTCAATGATCTTGTTAATGAAAGGCAAGGGCGTGGTAGGACGGTAGCTGGCGGGGTCTTTAGGGTCTATTGTTGGCTTCTTAAGGAGTGTGACCGTTTGGTTTTTTTGAGACATTTTGGAAAGATGCCTTGAGTGAGGGAAGACTGATGAAAATTCTCCACATTTCTCTGTAAATAGGCCCTCCAAAGAACCCTAACTCCAATGGCAATCTTTTTAAGTGTTCAGTAGAGACAGCTTTAGGTGCCTGATGTTGAAAGACCTAGTGTATATTTAGATCAGGCTTTGAGTCAGATCAATGATTATCACTGGTTGATTTTCTTACACAAGCTCATGGGCTTGCTCATTATTCCATGGCTTTCCTTCCACTTGTTGTGGTTGCTGCTTCCCTTGAGAATAGCTTTTTTACCTCCATTTTGATGGGCTGACCTGTATTATTCCAAGGCTAACATCAAGGAATTATGTTTTTCTTTTAGCACTCCATGGAATGCATTGTCTTGCTCTATCACTTGTGTGCTGCTTCCACCCTGATACCACTGACCCCATGCTCTCTGTGTTGCCCCCCCCACACAGCTCACACATAGCTTCCCCTGTCTCTCTCTCTCTTCAGCTTAACTTTTTTTCTACGCACTTCAACTCTTCCATTGCTCCCCGGCCCCACTGCTCCCTATTGACCACTGCTCCCTATTACTCAGCAGTTTTCAGTTGCTCCTAGTCGAACAATCCAATGTTGCTTTCCTGCCTTGTCCTATTTTGTTATTTGTATTATTTTTGAGAGCCCAGCATTCTGTTTAATGTGCTTTCCCATATGTTTTATATTTCTTAATGTATCACTCCAAGAAGGGTGTGTCATCTTTGAATAGTAAATTAAAAGTAAAAAATGGCCACCACAGCATCATGACACATGCACACCTGTACATCACCATCCGGTGGATGCTCATTTGCAGAGAGAGCGTTGGCAACGTGCAGAGAGAGAGAGAGAGAGAGAGAGGAAGTGTCACTGGGTGTTTTTATGTATGTGATACTGCTACAGCACAAACCTAGTCAAAGACGAGTATAGAGTCAAGGAGTGATATGAGAGATAGCTGGGTTGTGGATGGTTATTTGTTGCATTAAAACTGATATTTTGCCTTTCACAGTGTCAAGGTTTCACAGAAAAAGGTGAGCAAGAGAGGCGTAGTTCTCACATTGTATTAGAAGCCCATGTAGGGTATGCTGCTTTGCCACTTTGTTTCACTGTGAGGAAGAGGCACAATTAGTGAAAGGGCTTGTTTACCACTTCCACTGGAGCTTCCATTGATGGCTGCACATCCTGGCTCGAACCTGAGCCAATGACCATGTGATATTTTAAATGTTATTCTCTCCAAACACAACAACACATTTGAGACGACATCTAAAAACTCTGGATAAATAGAGTCTCAATTATTAGGCAGTGTAACGGGGAGACTTAGGAGTGTGCTGTGGGTCGGTGCATCCTCTGTGACACAGGGGAACTACCACAGTTCAGAAGCTTCATCTCAACACCAGGCCGCTGTACGTCTGTAAGGTGGCTTTAGAGAGTCCTGCTTGCAAGCAGATGGACCATCATACCATGCATGGTGAGAATTTTGTTGGCCACCTGTCATTTCATGTTACATCAATAGGACTATGTCTAGTCTCCTTAAGCACCTGAACCCCTACCAGTATCTTGTGGCTAGGCCTCAAAACAAAGCATCTGCAGGTTTGTGAGCATGTGGGAAGTCTTGCTGTTGGGCTTTTGACCTCCGGCAGCACCACCAATCCAAGTTTCCCTCTTTCACAGAGCTGATACAATATATGCAGCGGAAATATACACTTCCTGCACAAACAGAGCATGTAGAGCTGAGGTGACGGGCAGTGCACGATAATCAAACATGCCTTCATTTACGGTGCCCAAAACAGACATTTGTACTCAACAAACCAAGGCACTCCATTTGATTATTTTTATTCTGACAAACTTGGCCTTGCTACGTTTAAAGGGACATGATAGCACAGAGGTAGCAAACAGATATCGTTTTGCTGTGGGCCACATTCATGGCTGCCAAGGGCATCCCTTTGCAAGTTCAGACTTTTGAACGTACAGCTTTAATGGGAATGATCAGCCTGCAAGACCCAGACTGCTTGGTGCTGTTTGCTAACAAGGCTAAGCTAGCCTGAACCTGCCACATATGGCAGTAGTCACCTGGGAAAGATCTCAACCTTTTAAGAGGGAAGAAACAAAAAGTTTTTTTTTTTTAGCTGTTAAACATTTTTCTGATAGAGGGGACCCTTCTGCACGGTTCAAGGCACAGCTCCCTTTCTCCCGGGAGCAGAGAAGCATCTCTCACTTCTGCATCGGTACCTCTATGCCCCCTCTTTCAGGAGAGTATATTTCCTTGAAGTGCTGCTGTATCTTTCGCTTTCTTCCCACCTCTTACATTCAGAACTATGTTCTTGCTTGACTGCCTCCAACTCCTTCCTCTAAAACGCTTGGCAAGTCACTGTTTTTCACCATATCACAAGAGGGAACCTGGGTGTGCATGGCTTAGGATCAGTGAGTCACACTTTCTAGGGCCAGCCCTGCGGCAGAAATATGCTATTTAATATGAAAGCTGAATGAATACACGATGGAACAACGCATGTGGAAACCACGCATGTTTGAACAATGAGGTTGGAACACCGACTGCGTTGTTACCACAAATGACTTATTCATGAATGCCTTTACAATGATTTTTCGTTGTAAAGGCATGTCTGGTAAAGGCATGTGTGACAAGGCATGCGTGGTTCCAGCATTCGACCTCCTTGGCCCCCACCCCAGCCCCTAAAAAGAAATCTATCCCATCCCCCCACCCCTGCCGCTAAAAACAAAATCTATCCCCCCCCACTCCCGCCCCTAAAAATTAAAACTACCCCAACCCCCCACCCCGCCGCTAAAAACAAAACCTACCTCACCCCACCCCTAAAGCTACCCCGACCCCACCCTGCCCTTAAAACTACCACAACCCCCACCCCTACCCAGTGCTTTAAATGGAAAAATAGAAGTGCAGGTACTCTGTACCAGAGTACCTGCTTGTTTCTGAGAAGTGCCGGTACTCTCCAATTAAAAGTATTATGTTTTTCTTGAGCTATGCCGGTACTCACCCTCTCAAAATAAAAAAGTGCTGGTACTCAGTACCGGAGAGTACCGGCCCATTTAAAACACTGCCCCTTCCCCTAAAAACTAAAACTATCCCAACTCCCATTCCTCCCCAAAAAACTAAAACTACTCTGACCCCCCACCCTGCCCCTAAACACTAAACCTACCCCAACCACCCACCCCCACCCCTAAAAACTAAAACTACCCCAACCCCCACCCCGTCCCTAAAACAAAACTACCAAATCCCCCACCCCCACAAACTAAGGTTACCCGACCCTCCACCCATGCCCTTAAAAACTAAAACTACCCTGACCCCCAACCCCCACCTCTAAAACTACCCTGACCCCCACCCCGTTCCTAAAACAAAACTACCCCAATCCTCCTACCCCTAAAAACTAAAACTACCCGCCCCACCCCTAAAAACTAAAATTAGCCCAACTCCCATCCCTACCCCTAAAACTACCAAGACCCCCACCCCTGTCCCTAAAACAAAACTACACCAACCCCCAACCCCGCCCCTAAAACTACCCCCGCACCCTGCCCCAGCATCCACTTACCTGACTGCATCCTTTCCCGATCCTAACTCCCTTTTTCTCTGCCTTTAACATGCATGTGCGTTGTTCAGCACGGTTCAGGCTGTTTCCCAGGCAGAACATAAAGTATACTGAGCTGGCCTCTCTCCTAAGTCAATACCTTTGTGATATTTCACTCTAAAGGTGCTCCAAATAAAGTATCGGTACAGCCCGAACTAAAAAGAAGCTGCAAGAACAGTAGAGTAACCAAGAAGTAAGGGCGTGGCCAGAAACGGCCGAGGTACATTTACTATAAACCTCGGGCATTGGCCTGTAGTGGGGATAAGAGATTGTGTTTTCTCTCTGTTTATTTTTTTTTTAAGCATATGCTCGTCATCATCGCATGAAAAATAAACACTTACATCTCCCTCACGCAAAAATATCTATTCCCGTGGAAGCCACCATGAATCAGCCATTTGTAATTAAAATATGGGAAACGATTACACGTTGGAGATTTAACTGCTTTCTTCCTCAGCACTCTCGTCCAAAAGCAATTAAAGGAGGTTTATCTGTCTTAGGTGACTCCGCTCTGTATATCGAAAATAATGAGTTTGTCTCTTTTCCGGATATCCACTTTCTCCATCTCTGGTCACCCCCCTGCACAGGTATGGGAAATGCACTAACGTTTGACGCAACGCAGCAAAGGGAGAGAGGAATACAGCGCCGTCTCTACTAAGACACGTCACTAGCCTTCCCTTCCCCAGCACTGATGCACTTGAGGAGGCGCGCGCCAAAGCACACGCATTTGCCCGTCAGTGCAAGGGTGTGTGCCTTCTGGCAAGCACAGGTTTTGCACTGGAAGGTGCTTTTCCTTACACAATAGCATGCTTTGACAAAGTTCAACACCTTTCCCACTTTATATGTGTGCGGCACAGTGCAGAATACACGATAAGTTGAAACGTTTGGAGACTTTTACAACTTGCTCCACAGATAGGCCTGCCTCACAGAGGCATAGGTGTTTGGCACCAGTCGCTGGCTACAAATGTCAGTAGAAAGGAATCTGTGTCAAAGCCGGCACGTGGTCGCATGGGAATGGCCCAAGAACCACCCATGGAATGAAGCCATGATGCAAAGTCGTGCATAGCACTAGTTTGTGTTACTTTAATTGCCTTGTAATTTAAACCCATAATTTGCAATGGAAAGAAATCTCAATACAGCTCTTTGCACTAGGTTTTGCCCCACTTTGGTGACGTGTACTCGGTGCAAAGAGTTAGTTCGTTACACTCGCAGATCCCCTTGGAACTGGTTATCAGCTAGGATAATGCCACCAGAGGAGCAAACCAGACAGCAAGGTACTTGGCTTTGTAAAGTGTCCTGGTGACGGTTATATTGAGCAGAGCTATTTAGCATGTACCTGCTCTGTTACATTCAACTTGGCTTTCGCCGATTATTTATCTGTTTAACCACTGCCTGTAGCGCCACTGTAAACAGAGAAGTGTACAGGAGCCTTAGGAAAATCTAGAAGCTATTGGAGCCAAGAGTGTCACATCATTTTGAGGAAATAATGATAATACCACTGAGAAACAGAGTGATTTAGTGGTATGAAAATGTGTGGGGGAAACTGTTAAATAAAGGTAATGTGAATCATAATGAGCCAGAAACTGAAATCACTGCTCTGGGAATTTCATAAAAAGATGCGAATGAGAACAAGAAGTGTTTAAAGTCCAAGTGAGTTCTGGCTGCTAAATTCTGGAGCTTCCTGTAATGGGTAGTTGTTCAGCTATGTAGAGGTTCGTTATGTATGTGGCATTGCGGATGAGGAGAGAGTGTTGAGCACATAATCCTGGTCGGAGTAGGCAGCCAGGTTAGGTCTCTAAAAAGTGGGTGAGACACGATCATATATTTTTGTTTTGGGGAGTAACCTGGCACTGCAATGGAAGATGGCTACGAGTGGGGCTGTTGAGGCAATGAGCACCTCAGACAAAAACACATTTCCAAAGTCCAGGTTTGAAATAATGAGAGCATCCACCAATATTTTCAGAAGGGCAGTTATGGAGGAAATGTTAGGTTTTCTCGAAGAGGTGTACGTAGTTCGTATTAATCTTCTTTGACAATCTTGTTGATGTGAGGGATAAAAGTAATGGTAACGTGTAACAGAGAGCACAAGAACATACCGGTTGGTGCAGGCGAGGGAGAAAAACGTACAAGGTTGAGGGCAAGGGGTCTAATTTTGTAAACATGTTGATAACAGTACAAACTCTTTTTTTCAAGTTCCTAGAGAAAAAAAGTTGTGTTTCATCTGATGTTTATGTCTTGTATGCTAGACTTTCTTATATACAGATATGCATTGTCTGCATTCTGATGTAGAATTATGCATGAATCCCTTAGAACCAGGCTCAGCAGGTCCATGTAGATGCAGCCAGGACATAAGAAAACCAGTTATGGACTGTTCCTTTGACACCCATTAGATGCACAAAGACTAATATTTGTGTGTGATGGTTGATTGTGTCAAATACAGCAGATGATCAATGAAGATGACGAGGCAGGTGTCACCTTACCTAAAATGTGATATACACCCTCCAATACATTTAAGTTAGCAGATTCTAAAATGAAGCGAGCCCTAAGGTATAATTAGCGGTAGGTCAGTAGCTAGTTTATGTTTCCAGGAGGAGTTTAAATTTTTTTCAATGGCCATACCCAGCAAAGTGGGGTCTAGAACTGGATAATAGTTGGCGAGGTTTGTGGCACCAGGACCAGGGTTTTTGAGGATAAGGAAGATCTGGCTGTTTTTAAATCTGCCATGAATATTCCTAGATTTAGTGGCACAATATTTAACGTGTATCATTGGTTCTGGAACATGCAGACGTTTTTTGATAATTTTTGCTATGGTGAGGTCTTGAAAGTAGTTAGTGGGCTTCGTATTTATTTACAGAACTCATTAGCTCATCAGTAGACATTATAATGAAGGTCTTCCATGTCTTGGAGAATTATGGAGGGAGGGTGGAATTCAAATCGAAGTAGTTCCTTATATTGTACATGTTTGTGATTCAGTTGGGTTAATAAACTATCACATAGCCATTTAGCAGAGTCTGTTGCCTATTCTGTTTTGGGGTTTGGTAACTTTTTAATTTGTGTAAATAGTATCCTGGACACATCCACAGATGAATTTATTTGGCTCTGAAAGTATAGGGTGCTTTATGTTTTGAATGAGGAATCTGCATTTTCCCCTAGTACTGCCACTTCTCTTTCACTTGGGGTTGGAGCACTGAATCACCAGGTGAAAAGGACAATAAATAACCACAGAACCTTTCATGACACTATTTACCGGTTGATTGATTTCTGGGATTTTGCCACTCCAATCTGCTGCAATCATCCGTGCTCTGCACACCAGACCAATTTTAGTGGATGCCACGATGAAACAGAAGCCTCTGGATACTCATCAATGACCATTCAATGCGTCATGAATTATAACATAGTTTAAGGGCACTAGAATGGATGCTGCTTGATATTGAATCTTCATTGCAACAGGTTGAGGAGAAGTGATTAATACTTTGGCCAATTGGCACTGCGACCTACTTTTCAGAGTCTTGGCACCTTAAGCCATATGATGGTCTTATTCATCTCCCTTTGCCCAGTTGTTGGTAGATAAGTGATCTACTAACAATGGGTGGGTTATTTTTTGGCTAAAAGTGAAACACTGGCATATTAGTTGAAGTGCTGTTCACCTGTCTTGTAAAACAATCAACATTTTACAAGCAGTGTTCTATCATCAGAGAACTCTAAAACAGCGTACAAAGCTTTAGCCAATGGGATTCACTGGTACTTTTCCAGATATATTTGGATTTTAGAACATGCCAAATGAGCGATTTCTGGGTCTTATAGTCACAAACAGTTAGGAGCGCACCTGCCTGGCAGGTGCGCTCCTAACTGTTTGTGACTTTAAAGGCTCCCTTGAGCTACTGGGCTGACGAGCTCTGGAGCAGGCACCAGCATGCCAGGAAAGAGGTACTGAAACCGGGGGATTTATGGCAGCATTCCCAGCACCCCGCAAATATGTTCTCTGCTGAAGAAGGGACTAACCCAGAAACACATGTGTCCAGAGATGCACAGTAAAGGCTGTACCTACTTAAAGGTGAAATATTTAAAAATTAATGGAGTTCGTTTTTTGAAGATACTACATCTACCATGATGCAATGGGGCAGATTAATTGCTGGGATGTCAGGCAGGTGCGCTCCTAACTGTTTCTGGGTCTTATAGGCCGAGATACACAAATCCAAGATTTGTAAAATCAGATATATGAATCGTTTTGCAAATAATATTGGGTCAGAAATGACCCAATCCACGATTTGTAGATCTGAGGCTCCAATTCACTGCACAGATCCAGTGAAATAACTCCCAAAGATTTGCAATGCAGTAGTGGCCAATCAAGATTACTGCAGAACTTGCGGTCGAAGTAGCAGATTGATCCATGAGCCAATAAAGATAACTTGGTTCATCAAATTGTTTGTTGTGCCACGAGAAAAAACATACCCAAACATTACCCTTGGCAGACTGCATTAACTCCCTATGGTTTACATGCAGCTACTACACAGAAGAACCCTGTGACCAAGAAGCTGAGAAAGTGCCTAAAAGAATATTTCACTCAGCACTCCCACTGACTCATCGCAAGCCTTCAGTGGCTGCTCTTTCCCTAAATACTGTGCAATCTGCTTCTCGCGCACATCATTTAAAAAAGTATTGGCCACGTCCATCAAAGCACAGAGCCAAACCCAGATGTCAATCACTTTCTCAAAGCTGTTCGTAATCATAGTCATATTTCATTACATCGCCTGCCAACAGTTAGTTTCCTTTTCTCTGCTTCCTATAATTTACTTAATAACATATCCCAATTACTTCTTGCAATAAACCCACTTTCCACAATTTCTCACAGCCTCAGTATTTGACTGTACTATGTAAACATTTCTCAGGACTTAGATGTTTCTTATTGATTTCTTCACATCCATCAGTGATTAAACGGATATTCCCTGTGATTTTTCGCTCTTTTTCTTAAAAAGGCTTCCATTTGTCAATAAGAGCTGAAGCCAATATCCATTACATCAGAGTCCTGGTTTGTAGTCTGGAACACATGACTTGTCTGGTGGTTACAGCTGCCTTCACTCTCTATGTGCTTCATGAGGTTTTACAGGTCAGCTTTTCAGTGCATCCACTGGAATGCCCTATACCCGTGTGAGATGGCTGTGTTATGCAAGTTACCAGCATTTGTTTCTAATATGTATCTATAGCATCCAGTAAAGTGTACTGTAGAATTTGCCTGCAAGTGGCATCTAGAAGCCTGTTGATTGCCACTGCACTGCTAATTGAAGTGTCTACCTACCTCTCCTCCTACCTATACAACCAACACCAGTTAATTCACATCAACAACTCCAGGTCGCACAAGACTGCGATCTGCTGAAGAGCCTCCAGTGGGTTCATTTTGTTCTGTGTCCTTTTCTACCACTAAATGAAGCACTAAAAGTCATCTTTATGCCAATGACACAAAGTTCTATTTGAATGTCCCCATTGCTGCAGAAAGCCACACACTGCCTAGATCTCATCCTGCCTTGTAGGTCCAGTATCTGCTTGAAGCTTAAGCTGGCCAAAGCAAAATTCCTGCTATTTCTTAAGAACTACATGCACCAACATGTCAAAACCAGGCTCAGCAACATGAACCTGGACTGATTTGATCACCAAATTTCATTCCAGAGCCAAGGCAACCTTGAAATCAGCCCACCTCGGACATCAACCTCCTCCCCAAGGAATATGTCGCCAAGAAATCAGGATGGTGACTGGACGCTGATTTGATATTAAGTCAAATTTTATCATTTTTTAAATTAATTTTTGATTCTCAATGAAGTAAATGCACAGGATATAACTGTATTCTGCCTTCATCTTCTCTGATTTCCTATTCCTTCAATGATGTGAAGACTCTTTGATGCTATATATTATCAACATGCAATAAATATATTTTATCTCTTTGTTTTTTGTTAGTCCTCATCACCAAACCCTCTTGACCCAATCATCAATAATAGCCGCACAAACGCCTACACCCAGCCAAGGTGTAGAAAGGGGCCATTCCTTTTCATACAGGGTCTTAGGACACTGCTCAGCTCTGAACCAGCAAGGTGAGGAGCATACAAGTGGTGTTCTTAATCATGGGACCTCTTCATGTCTTACTTGCAACCATTCAATCAGCTGAGACCATAAGTTGGCTTTACTCGTGCCCTTTTTCTTCCCTAAGTCCACTACTTAGATCCTCTTTATTTGTACCAACCAGTCTCTAAAATTAGAGGAACCAGATTCAATAATTTGTTTTACAGATAGCATGTCTCGCTATTGTTATTAAATAAAAAAATTAGATTCCTTCCTTTCCCAATAGTATGTTCTTACTCCATCTCCTCGGTTATCTCAAACAGATCCAAGTGGACACTTACCTTTGTTGATAATTTCCAATATAGCTGAACTTACATCCTCCCAGGATACTTCCAGACCACAGCATTCCAGGAACATGTAAAGACCATCCGCCCTAATCAGACTGCACTTCTTGGTGCACCTTTCAGGCATACCAGAGACCGTTGAAAGCTTATACGGAGTCCATCAGGCCCTGTGTAACCTAAACAGATGATTTATTTTAAGTGCAGTAGAACTGACCACATTATGTAAAGTGCAGAATTATACTTGCCATAATGTTTCCAACTGGTCACTTGGCAAGCATCTTCCCCAAATCTTGTAGAATGGTAACAGCTCCAGATCCTCAGCGTGGCACATCAATCCATACCAATTGGAGACTTCTTTCTTGATCTCCAGGAGATGTAGGCTGGCTTTAATATCCCTTGGGATTTGCAGTTCATCTTTGTGTGTCACTGCCTATGAAATTAGCTGCAAGTATTTATATTTGGACCGATTTTAAAGTGGTGCCATTCAGCAGTTCTCCCAATTTCTGAGCCCGAGTAAGACACAACAGAGTGCATAAACTATCCTGTAAGCATCCTGGGGAACCGGGTGAGTCCCAAATTTGTGCATAAAAAGAAACAAAATGTATTACCCATACTTTACAAAGCTTAATCCACAAAGTTATGGCAAAAGCTAGAACCTTTAACCACACCTTTTTGTAATATTTAGGGTCCCTGAACTTATAAAGATAACCAAGTTTGTTATATCGGATTCCTACTAGAGACCAAAGCATCCCATCTTTATCCCCATTGCCAAAGTCTATTGATGTATTTAGCAGAACCCTAAAAAACTTACATTTCAATGCCGTACAATAGAGTTGAAGATCTAGCAGCTTAAGTCCACTTTTAGGTACTCCTCTCTTAGCTACCTCCATAATATCCTGGCTCTTCCTGACCCCCAGATTCATGCTCCGTTGTATTTTATGTATAAACCCTTTTGGGAATGTTAACAGGATGCAATTAACCAGAAATGTGAGCTTGGGGAGGGAGCTCATTTTAATCAAGTTAACACTGCCATGAATCGTGAGAGGTAGGTTTTGCCATCTCTTAAAGATTTTATCAATTTCTGCGAAAGCTTTACTCAGGTTGCAGTGTTGTCTAGTTTATGGTTAACCTGGATACCTAGGTAGTACAATTCGTCTTTAACTGGAATATTTTGTGTGTCTAAATAGTAAATAGTAATCTCAAAGCCTCTATATATATATATATATATAGTTTAGGAGCACAAATCTCTTTAGACAAAGCCACAAATAAACCCAATGGGCCTGGTTGAATGTCTTGGCTGCATCGAAAGTAAGCACTGCCAAGCGAAGGCTGTTGGTAGTGGCCAAATCAATAGAGCCTATTAACACACAGGTTAAGTTGTCCATTTAGTGTCCTGTCATAAAGCCGTGCTGGTGCTAGTGGATAATTTAATTACCTACTCACCCTAGCCTTTTTGCCAGGATTCCCTCCAGGATTTTATAATCTGTATTCAGTAATAAAATAGGGTGGTATGATTTGGACTTTCTTGGGTTTTTATTAGGTTTCAAAATTATTGAGATAGTTGCCTCATACAAGAACTAATGAGAATGTTGTGATAGGAATATGCCATTGAACAGTGTTGAAGGATGGAACTAATTTCCTCATGTTAGGCTTTATAAAATTCCCCCGCTATCCCATCTGGTTCTGCTGCCTTCCCACCACTAATGCTGTTGAAGGTTTCCCTAACCTCTTCGTCAGGTATCTCCTGCACTAGCTCTGTACTTGCTTCATCCGAAAGACATGGCAGATGTATTGACCTAAGCCACTCTCTAATATGCTGTGGATTAGACAGCAAGTAATCTTTATAGAGATCCTGGTAACATTTCTGAAAGGCATCTCTAGTTTCTAGTGGCTGCTTTAATTCTTGCTCCTCCCCTGCTTGATCAATCTAGTTTAGTAAGATGCTTTTAATGACATTGCTGGTGGCCTGCATTTTCACAGGCAGGCTCATAACGTGCCAATCCTTTCCCCATCATTAAACTGCTTCATCTTCCTAGCTTCCTAACTTTCTTTCTGCTGCTTTTCCACAAGTCTCTATACTTTTGCCTACGATTTGCTACTTCCTTATTCAGAGAATCATTCTGACTGCTTTTGACTGGGTCGCTGATCAGACTCTCTAGTTGCTGAATCTCTGCCTGCAAGGATACCTCCAACTTTCTCCCTTCTCTTCTCCGATCTGTCACCCATTTGATGATCTCACCTCTCATTTAAGGCATGTAGGCATCCCACACCATCCTCTCCTCAAAGCTGCCTCTATTGATTTCAACATTTCCTTTGTATAAATCTGTAAGGTTTGTATGATTTCCAAGTAAATAAGATACTTTCTTTTCAACGTCCACCACCTCGGCTGGTCGCCCTCCTCATTATCTTCTCCTGCTACTTCAACCAGTGTTTTGTGATATGAGAGTGCAGTAGGGATGTATCTAATCTGAATAACTTCTTCCATACAAGTACTATCAGTGAACAAATAATCTAAACTAGAGCGGTGTCTATATTTGTAACTTTAAAATGAATATGCCCTTTGACCACCCATTTTCTCCCTCCAAACATTTCTCAGGCCTAAATCACTCAGCATATATTTCAGACTATTTGTCATTTTCGGGAAGCAGAACTGGGTCTGATAATTGGATTTATCAATCTTACTGTCCATCAAGACATTAAAATTGCTTCCCATATCATAGGACTTTTATATCCCAATAATTTACCAAATATACTTCTTAAAGGCCTGAGTCATCACGGTTTGGGTCGTAATAGCCTATATAAACAAATCTAAACCCTCTAAAAACATTTCCACTATTACCCATCTTGCTTTATCATCCACCTCTGATTGTATCACTTACAACTCTGGATTTGTGGACACTAGAATAGCCAACCCTTTCATTACACATACCTGAGTGGTAAAAACATCCTTCTGAATCCACTGTTGTTTTGACACAAGCTCTCTTATTTCAGTGCTGGTCAGCTCTAAGATCTTTTATCTCTTGCAAGATCACTTTTTCCTATTTCTAACCTGGAGACCATTTACATTCAATGACATACATTTAATGTGTTGCCTGTGTCTATTCATGACCCCACTCTGGTCTATACATCGTTAGTTCTACCACACTGTACCTTACACATTTCAGGCTGACAGCTAACTCTAACTCTATGCTCTAATTTGTTCATTGTGATGAGGACATTTTTTTTGCTTTTTCTCGCATGCTCCTCTCCCAGTGCACCCCACCCACTTCTCCACCAATGTGCCCCCCACCTCCCTGATGAACCCTCCAGATTCCCCGGCTAAAGCAACCATTTGGAAGAGTTTTCAGCCTCCCTCTCACATATAATTCACAGTCTATCTCGTAGTTAGAAAACTACAGTTGCCTCATGTGGCACGCCGCTCCACCTCCTCTCTCTCCCACTTCTTAACTGTGTTTAATCTCTTTGTTTCCCTTTAAACCCTGTTCGGTGCTCTTGAGTTTTTATATAAGTAAGACTTAGTTCCTCACCATGCTGTTTGACTCTTCTATTAGATATTAATTATTACTCATCGCTTTAGCAATCTGTGCTGGAGCAACGCATCAGCCTTTTCTCCTCTGTGAACCAGATGCACTTTGCTGTTCCGCATGACCTTTAAAGTGGCTGGGCATTTCAATTAGAAAGACAACCCCAGTTTTGTACAGACCTGTCAAGAGAGGCCAAAAAAAGAGGAGGGTCCCAAAAGTGCTTTTTCCCATTTTAACTTCCCTACGATTATTTGCCTTCGATAAAGAAGTAAAAGCTGAATGCAATTACATCGAAATTAGCATGAAGGCAGAGCTTTACTCAAGGATTGTGATTTTCTAGGTTTGCTGTAAATCCATTCAGTAGTTTAAAAAATTGTGTTTAAAAAGTTACTCAGGCTGGGCATGAAGAGGTAAAATTTTAGAGACATTGGGACCATTAATTCTCTGATCATTCACATAGTCACAAAAGATTTGTTAATAAAATGAAAAATAAGGCCACTCCACTGGACTATGGAGCTTTTTTCTCTCATCGTCAATTGTGGATTAACTAATTAAATTGTGTATTTGCAAATCCATGCATTCTGAATAGCTACCAAAGAAATATTTATTTTCCAGCCGCCATTACCCAAAACTATGCAATGAGCACAGAATTGGGAAAAAGAAAATTAGCATAAGCTGGTAGGGTGCACCTATCCTGATCTACACGCCAAGTGAAGGGGTAGGAGGTGCATAAAAACTGCCCAGTACCACAGTACTCCCACAGTCCTCTTTGTCCATTGCACAGCCCCACTGGCCCCCAGATGTGGGTGAACATCCCATATTAGACCCAGAAAGAATCCTCTACTTGCCAAGGAATATTTACACTTTGTGAATCAGTGCTCTTAAATCAATTTTATTTAGTCACAAAGTAATAACTAATACGTTTTGATGTGGGCTGTTTGGCTGAGAGGTTTGTATTTTTCGGCCTATTATAACCTCATAGCCTGACCCATTAATCTCACCGTTCTTAGTCTGAACAGCATTTTGGAAATGTTTAGTCTTTCTTTTTCTTACCAAAGCGCTCAATACTAATACGTTCTTGCCAAGTTTTTTTATTTATGTCTGAAGCATACATTTTTATCTTGTATTTAATCTATTATCATTCCAGTAATTAAAGTGCTAAGGATATGTGCAATGTTAATTTTTTGGTGGGGTACTCCTCGCTGTAGTTAAAGTTTGGAATATTCTGTTTTATTTAATGCTTTCTTTCTTAATGTCATCACTTTTAATTATTTTTTAAAATTTTGTATCAATTCTTTCAGTTTGGGCCTAGTGGCTTAGTGGACTTATTCATCCACTACAGAGATCTCTGTCAGCCCTCATGGCCACATGTTTGAGTCCAAGCAAGCCCACTCAGTCTTTCATCCTTCGGAGGTCGATGAAAGTAGTACGATTCAGTTGGATAACAATAAACAGCTGTTATTTCAATGCTAAGATGCTCTGTAACAATGACATCACACATTACATATAAGTTTTAAAAACTGTTTTCTTTTTTTCTTAGTGTTATTAAATCTAACTGTGTTAAAGAGTTTAAATATTTTATATTTACTATATTTTTCAACGTGTATCATGTGAAGAAACATTTTTCTGTTTTATTATTGTCAGAAGTTGCATATATACAGTTATATATGTAAACGAACTACTAAATGTAAATAGATACTTTATGAAATTATATGAAGAATATTTGTTTTTGAATTAGGACAATTTATTTAATTCTGTATCGCAATTATTCCTACATTTCAATATGTATTTATTAAAATTGATTATGAATATAAACATGTCAATGTATTTCTTCATTATTCAATATTACAGTTGTTATTTTTAAATTAGAGTTCTGCTTATTAGTGCACTATAACAATTATGTTCTAGAATTTAACAGCTATACATATTAAATAATACTTTATTAAGTACAACCACCTGGCAAAAAGATAACAAATTGAGTATTTGTAATCAACTATTGAAACTTGAAGAAACCAAAATGCTTATGTTGGTTAATAACTCCACTCCCACAATCATAGGAGGGTCAGTATAGATAATGATAGGGAGAAAGAGGGCATATTCACTGTTGTATATCATTATAATTAATACACTCATTTTTTATATCATTGTTATTGTTACAAAATAAAAAAATATTATACTCAACTTTCATTATTATGTCCCTTGATATTTTTGTTGTCATAATAGTTCAACCTCGAGATTATGGTTAAACAATATTTTTGTGATATTCAGGTATCATCTTGTAGACTCTGGGTGCAGGGTCTAACCACACAGTTTTCATTGTTGTGCACTATCATTGACCTGTACAGTCACACTGTGAATTTTCTTTTCTCAAATATTTTTTCAGGACTTAAAAGATATATTTCTAGAAACTTTACAAGATTTTGCAGACCGGAGTTTGGGTCTTACCCCCCAAAAGAATGGAGGGCTTTTTGAGGAGTTGGGGGTTAGTGTTGGTACCTCTGTGACCCCTGCAAATGCTTCCTGGGGCCAAGTGATAATACTCAAGCCCACTTTTGCCTCCTGATACTTCTTTTCATTCTATAATGGCTGCCAAAACATAACTTTCCAGCTGCTGGAAGCCAATCAGATCACTCAGGTCTAGAGACCCTTTCAGAATCCTCCAGTGAAACCAACAAGGTATCCAAAATTCAACCTTTCCACGTCAGCTCAACATAATTTGTCAAATGCAAATATATCACAAACTGCTTTACAGATTTAGATCAACCCACAAAAACACGTTTTCTGATTAAATTTCGTCTTTCATGCCATGTTTGGTGCAAATCAATTCAGTTGATTTTGCCCCCCTTTACCTCTTACCACAGTGAACGGATCTGCACAAAATGTGGCCTGCCATACATCAACCGGTTCTCAAAGAGAGCGGCAAATTTTGTGTAGATTCCTCAAATGACACCAGAGTTAGCAGCAAACCAAAAATGCCTTTTCAGTGTACACTGCTGTTTTGAACGGGCCCCAATTATGGAGAGTAGAGCAATCCATGGAGTTAAGACGTTCGCTTCTATATGTGCTATGTGTGGTACCAATGTCTCCTCCACTTAGATGCAAGGCAGTCTTTGACCTTCATCCCTTCCTTGCAGCCAATAACATTCAGCCCAGAAGGGCAGGGAACAATGCTGAGAATGCCATCATAACCCGTCAGCCCACATCCAGGTGCACACAGCGCAAACCATGATTTAATTATAAACCCAGAACACCTGGCATGTAGCTTAGGAAAAATAGTTCTTGTCCAATTAAAGTGGGACATTTGGGACGTATTAGTCCGACCTCCCTTTCTCTAAGGCTTCCTCTGAAGGGACTTGACTTTTATTCATATTTGCACTTTGAGGCTAGCTGTTTCATTGGGGTAATCCCTACATTCTCACAAAGATAACAAAACCATCGAATATCATGTTTTCTTCCGCGTCTCCTTACGTCAGCCAGTTGAGCTGAGTTGCCCGCCTCTCAGCTCAGCCTCTTGTAACTGAAGAGATAGCTCCGCTCTCTTAAACATTTCACTTTAACATCTGGGCAACACCTGTGCCCTTCAAAACACAGGAAACCGGATCATAAATCTTGTAAATTAAATGCCAAAGGATATACTTAAAATGTTTAACTGCAATTTTAAATGTGCAGACATAAATGCATTTTAATATGAACATAGAGATTTAGAAATCATGCGGCTGGCGAAACAAAAAAAAACTTGTGGCTTCCACCCATCACATTCATTTACAGGCACTAGTGACCAATAGTTTCGATTAGTTTATTTCCTGACCTTACACCATTGGAGAAGTATTTTCCGTATGTATAGAGAATTTAAATGACTGTGTACAATCACGTTTTATACATTAGGAAGCAGAAACATGTATTTGGGTTGTGACATGTTTTGGGGTAATTGCAGCACAGCGGTTCCAAACAGCGTATAAACCAATCTGCAAACTGAGTGTGTTAAAATTTGATCATGGCCGTTCTGTGGAAACAATGTATAGAATAAAAACACTATACAATTGTTTTCCACACTGTAACCCTCCATCTCCCTGCATTACTCCTCACATACTTGTTTCTTCTCCTTGCCTTACCCTCATCACCGAATCCATCTGTGTTGCATGTTCCTGTGATACTTTCTGCTGCTCCCTTCTTCAGGGTCTCTCTCGCGCACCAGCAGTACATAGAATTGTGGCAGGAAACTGCTACTGAAGTCCTGATACCTCTGAAGCAGGGCCATAACTATTTACATCCATTGCCTATAAAACAACCTTCCCAATGACTATTAATTCTTTAGGTCACAATTTTTTAGTCCCCTCCCTCCTATGTTTGGCAGCGAATGGAGGGATTGAACCCTGCAAGCCTCAGCATGCCTAAACAAGAAACACTTTCTTAGAATTTAGAGACTGGAGATGTTATTAAAAGAGATCCAGGGGAGCAGGCAGTGCCTGCTTGCCTCCCTCCCCTCCCAAAGGACACTGACAGGATTCCCAAAGGGGAATCCGTGAAATCGGATCAACTTCCTGTTTATGACTCTGTTATGACCCCCAACTCGGGGTTGCTAACTTATCAATGATTTGCAGCCGCAATTGCAGCCACAAACCACTGATGCATACCTTTCCAAACCAAAAATAGGAGGGGAAGCCCATTTTCCTCTCCACCTACCATTCGCAGTTCTGAAAGGTTGCAAGAGCCTGTTACACTGACCCAGTAAAGGGCTTTTGTCCATTGTAGAAAGCCTTTTTGCAGTTGGAAAACCTGTGATTTTGTAAGATGCAACTGCAAAAGGACCTCGTATCTAGCGAGAATGAATTTGTTAGAAGTACAAACCATCAGAATCAAAGAAAGATGTTAACTATTAGTTTCCAAAGTACAGAGTGCATGTAGTAAATACAAAGGCAGCAATGTTGCTGGTAGAAGGATGCTTTATTCCACATCAAGAGTTTGCCCGTGGCATACCGTGTCCGACCAGCACATCGATCGAGCAGAAACTGACTCCGCTCAAACCCATGCTGACCCTTCGCCTCACACGAGGACAATTCAAAGAACAGCATATCTACATAACAAAAAGAAAGTGCGCGTGCAGTAATGCGCTACAATTAAAGTGAAAAGCTTATCATTTTACTTCCATTAGCACACTACACCACCACCCCCCTTAAAACAAAGTAAAACTTAACATATAACACAAAATCTTTACATTTTTCAGGAATATTAACCTCACATGTTCAAGCATGACTACTAACTATTTGACTGCCACTGTTTGGTTGGTTGTTTACAAGCACCTCCATATTAGAATCAACATTTCTTTCTTCATTCCTTCCATTTCCATGTGTGGGTTGAATCCATACGGCCCAATCTAACTCCATAATGGCAACCTTTCTTCTTGAGTAAACATTCACCTGTTGATGAGACAATTTGACTAGTTGCCTCCTATTCCACCACCCTTTACCTTTAAGCAAAACTGCACCTTTGCTCACTGGTGCAGAAAAAAATCTCTCCTTTCCCGACATTAAGTGGATTCTATCTTAATCAACGCCCAGTCACCACACCCTATTTCATGACTTATCACATTGTGTCTCTTATCAAAGTTAGTTTTTATTTTAATTTGACTAGAAATTACCTTAGATGCAACATTATTGACATTTTTTACAGCTTTGTTGCATTTTGCTGCTTAAGCCAGGTGGGAAACAGTGCTATGTGTTCCTCTCTGCCTCTTAATAGGGAAAATGGAGTGACACCCGTGGTGCAATGTGGTTGGGTAAAGTAACACCATTCGTTGAGGCAGATTTAAGAAAGTGGGGCACCCCACTATCGCCACCATGTGTGCGCCGTATTTAAAATACGGTGCACCATGGCACAGGGTAGGGGGCAAAAGCCTTAAAATTTCTGACGCGATTGATGTACTGTTCAGGGTTAGCGCCAAAATTTAGTTGGTGTTAAAAATGATGAAAAAAAATGCAAATAAATCTTTTAGATTTATTTGTGCCATTTTTCGGCCACCCCAAAGGGGGAACTCCCCCCACATACAGGCTCAGGCATAATGTGGTGCAAGGGGTTACAAAGTGGTGCAATGCATGCATTGTGCCACTTAGTAAATCTGCTGCAACATTTTTTGGCCCTCTAACAAAACATTAGCATCTAACAAATGGGAACACACTGAGGGCACACACATCCTATCCTGCTACAGGTATACAGTGGCAGCCAAATTATTTCAAGTAGCTAGGTATCAGAGAAGGTATTTGCGAATCAGTAGCATTCCAGAAGACCTCCCAATGTTAGGACAAGTGTCACTAATTGAGATAGCTAAATTGCCCAAGTGCATAAACATTTTTTAGTATTTTTTTGCATCATTCAGAGAAGAAAGTTTTGTGCCTTTGAGTTTTGATGCCCCTTGTATGGCCTGATGCTTATTCCAGAATAAACCTCACCACTTGTCAATCATCACAAGGGGAGGGAAGTCTAGTGGTATCTGACTCGGAGCAATACTATAAAGCTGCACATTTGCAACACCCCCTTAAAAAGCTCTGTGAGCAGCCTGGTTGGTAGGTAATGATGACTATTGTAGGACTGCCTTGGGATTACTGACCTCACATACTTGCTTGGGACCCCAATGTTAACAGGTCATGAAAAGCTACAGCTGGTCTCCTTAATGCCACTGATATAGGGCTGGATATCCTGGTCAATCTCAAAAACACCTTTTGCATGCCAGGCCCCTATGTGTGGACAATGCAAACTATGCAAACTCCATCCAGATGTTAAAGCAGGAAGATAGTTGTGAGAATATGGAAATTTATGCAGACTACAGGCTACTCAAGTTGTACAGAGGTCAGGACGCCATTTGGGAGGAGGGCAGGACATCTATAGCTGTAGTCTAGATTATCTGAAGTAATTTGAGATACTTGGGAGGATTTCTTGGGTAGACCCTCAGATTCTAACAACTGACAGAAATAGTTGGTTTGTCATTCCAATTTGTTTAAGACTAATTTTAAACTTTTGTTGAAAGTTTGTCTTTTTTCAGTGTTATAAGGGTTTCATGCCTCAAGATATCTCTGAGTGTGCCTTCTGTTGCGTGACAGAAACTATAAACCCAGCACACTATATTTGCCAGTGCAGTGGCAAATGAGCTTGTAAGGTCAATTTCGAGTCCAGGGCCTGAACAGGGACTGACTGGCTTACTGAGGTCAATTTGAGCAGAATCTTCTCTTCAAAGTGGTCCAAAAATGACAGTTGCCTTATTTTTGTATATTCTAGAGCATATGTAAGGGTCGGAGAGACTTTTGCAATATATAGTTCTCATAGATGATTAAAATGTCTCTTTCCAGAGGATTTATAAAATTAATTTAAAACAACTGTGTAACCCATGGCCTTATTTCCTAAATGCGCATAATGTCGTTTTTTATTGAGATTTTGGCTGAACACTTTTCCTAAATAGCTATATGATTTTACCATTTCCAACGGTGTTTCACTTATATGTCAACTAAATGAGCTTCAGGGTTTTCTTCCTTTGAAAGCCATTATTTTAGTCTTTGATATGTTACATTTTAAGTAGTTTTTTCCTGCATCCTCATTCAGAACATCCAAATTGTGCTCTAGACCTAGTGGAGTAAGATCAAACATAACCACGTCATCTGCATACATTAACTTATATATGTTGCAACAGGCAATATTTGGAGGGAAGTTATATACATTTGTAAATTGAACAGGCAAAGCACAGAGATATATAGAGAAGCCAACGGGCAGCCTTTGTAAAGTAATTGTTTGATTGTATTTATGGGGTTATTCCCTTACTTCATCTCTCTAACACTCTACACCATGTAGAGGAATGTAGTGTTATAAGTAGTCTCAGCAAAATAGAAGGACTGCCCAATGTGTACAACTTCTTCCAATCAATGTAGGCACAATATGGGATTTGTGATTCATATGACAAGTGGTAAAAAGATATGCAGGAATGGCTATTGGCTGAAAATACATTTATGTCTACCATTTCTACTAAAATAAAATGGGAGAAGCACTTGATCTGCTGGAGAGAGATGCATAGTAGACTAGGGGACTACTGGAAATATGACTATTCCAAAGAGTTGCCCACCAATTTGATGACTTTACTCTATTAACCAATTATGTTACACATTATGAGATTATGCTGCCATGGATGTGAAACCAACTCATCTAACATACCAGTTTATCTTTGCTTAAAATGCAGATGAACAGTTAAAAAAAGAAGTTCTGAATGAATGCATCATGGCTTTTAATCAGTCCATTGGTACTGTGGTTGATTCTTTTAACTTCAAAGAACATGCTCGCTCACGTTGTTTGACCTTAAAGGGTTCCTCTTGGCCATGATTTACAAGTCTCAAGCCTGATGTGCAACAAAGAAATCTGAATCTATCGTTCTCAGGTACTGCTCTCTTTGGCAGTTTCGATGATGAGACGCACTACACGAAGTCTCAGGTGGACACAGCAAATGTATTGGGCTTGAAAAGGAAGCAGTGCCATTATAATCAGCAAACAGAGGAGTAATAGCAAAAGAGGGTTCAGGCCCCTAATGGCAGCAAAGTTACCTAGAACATAAAAAATATTTTCCTCATAGAAGACAAAATATTGGTAGAGAGGGTTAGAAGAACTTAAAAGCAGCAAGAAAAACTCAGGTTAAAAAAAACAGTGACCCACGTCTTCCCCTCTTCTGTTGACCATTACTGTAGAGGGAAGTAGGGAAGTATTTGGAAGCATCTTCTAAGGTATCAAACAATAAGAAAAGACAAATGTGCACCAAGTTGTTTGCAAAATGGATATTTCTTGAAGTTCAAGATTCATCAAAGAAGTCATTCGAGTTCCATAAGGATCATCTACGGAACAAAATTGATATCATTCTTTAAGAACAAGTCTTGGAACTAGATTAGCCAAAAAAGGCTGAAACAAGAATTCAGACCAATCCTCAGTCTCAAAAATGTAATTAAATAAAAAGGAGAGGAATTCAAAATGTTAACTTTGTAACATATCTTTCTCCAACTCCTTCAACTGATTTAAATCTGTGCCACTGACCTTGAGGATGCTTACTTCCACATCACAACTATGCAGAAACAAAAGAAAATGTCTCAGGTATCTAGTAGCTATGAATCACTTCTAGTACAGAGCTAATCTTTTTTGGCCTCAATTTAACTTCTAACACTTTTTTCAAATTCATGTCAGTGGTAGCAGGGCATTTAAGAAGGTCTGAGATACTGAGAGGAAGCTGAGACGAGATGCAGATAAGTGAGAAGACACACTGACAGGATGAGGACACTGATATTCTGGAGGTTGGAGTAGGCACAGGAGCACAGCAAGAGGAGCCCGTTAAGGCCTGCTAGACTGCAGGAGCAGCCCGTGACTGGACATTATGGATTTCAGTAGATGTTGGTGTCCTGTGTAACAGTCCTGTTGATTTAGGACTCATCTCAACCTGAATTTTCATCTGAGGTGGTAGGCAGCAGGTAGCTTTCCTCATCCCCAATATCCTCAACAGCCCCAGATCTTTCTCCTCTTCACTACCCGTCTGCTTTTTTAGCTGTTCCTTTGATTGCCCCACATCACAATGAATCCTGGTTCGCCCTGCTATTTCCAGCCCACAACTCAAGGCGCTGAGTGGTAGGAGGTGGTGCAGGGAATATGGAAAGTGGTATGCTGATTGGACAATGGCAGCTGTGGTGTTCATGAGGAGGAGGTTATATTTCCTTGTTTCTGGCTTTTTAGTTTGGTTTTCACCTGCATCAGGCATTGCGATTTGAGCTCCAGTGACCAAGTGCTCAAGTCAATTGGAATCATAAACTGATTTCTGACAGATTACAGACAACTGTTTGTTGGTTGCTCCAGTTTTTGTTCCTCCCTCCATTTTATTTTCCTGGCTTCCATCAGCTTATTACTTCAGGATTTCAAAAAGATGTGTACAGATTGTAAAACAAACTTATGAAAGAGTGTTAAATCTGGTAGTTATGCCTGACCAAAGCCCCTGACTCTTGAGGCATGGATGACCTTTTGCATGAGGTGCAAAAGAGGAGAGTGCTACTGAAAGAGACAGGGATCAAAGTAATCTGGACTTAGGTGTGGAGATAGAATGAGAGGAGGGTTTGATGTCCAGTCCAGATACAACAGCCACTCCAAACTTTAATCCCAAATTAAGTCAACACCAGTCTTTTGTGCCAGCTGCTCAGGTTAAAGAAAAGAGCGACTGTCCTCCACTGTCAATTTCAATAAGGAACTTGGGGCCAGATGTAGGTAGGAAAAAAATTGCGAGTCGGAAATTGTGAGTCTTTGCGACTCGCAATTTCCGACTCGCAAACAGGTATCCAGCAAGAAGAAACGACTTCATTTTGCGACTCGCAAATGAAGTCGCACCGCAGATTGCGAGTCCGCTGTTTGCGCGGTCGCTTTTTGCGACCTCGCTAAAAACGAACACGCAAATTGCGAGTGGGTGTCGCAAATTGCGACTGTGCCGCACATTGCATGCAGGTGCAGCAGAACACTCTGGAAAACACTTCCTGGCTCTTGATGATGACATCACAGCCAGGAAGTTTACAAATACACCTGGGAAGAGGGAGGACCACACCCATTTCCAACTGCTGAACAGCCAACAGGAGGAACAGCAGCAACAATGGAGGAATCAGGCAGAAAGAGGAAAATCTAATTTTCTGAAAAGGAACTGGAGGTGCTGACGGATGAATGCTGCCAGCACCATGATCAACTTTTTGGAAGAGCATCCCTCAGTGTGCCTGAGTTGGATAAAAGGAGGATTTGGACGGAAATCCAGGAGAAGGTGAATTCAATGGGGGTGGGCCACAGGAGCATAGATGAACTTAAAAAAAGATGGTATGACCTGCGCTCCAGGACCAAGGAGAGGGTGGCAGAGCGCCTCCGGGAGATGAGGGGCACTGGAGGAGGCCCATCTAACGTCCCACCACCCACACCCATCGAGGAAAGAGTGCAAGAGACCCTGGAGCCAGAGGCAGTGTCTGGAATAGGAGAGCTGGATACGTCAGCGCCAGGACCATCAACCAGTGAGTACCATGAAACATGCATGTACACCCATATCTGCTATACCCCGCCCACCTAGTACACAACAGCATGCACAACCAAAATAGCTTCATTTCAGCGTAGCAACCACCAGAATGGTGCATTATGGGCAAGGTAGTCCAGTAGGCAGCTGATAGGCAATAGTTTATTAGGAAGCATACAACAGATGGTAGATACTGACAGTGTGTTCCCTATGTCCCACAGGTCTCCCACAAGACACCACCACCAGCCACACTGTCCAGGGTGCAGAGGTCAGCCACCAGGCAGCACAGGACCCAGGAGCAGCCACCACGGGGACCTGCACCACCCGACCACAGTCCCCCCCAGATGCACCAGTGGCCATAGTGGAGATAGACCCAGCACCCGGTCCCAGCCACAGTGCCAGCCAACAGGACACAGATGCTCCACCGCGTCGCAGGCGACGTGTCCATGTCCCTGCAGTGTCCCAGGGAGATGTAGGGGACTCCTCCATGTCCGCCGCCGAGGCAGCACTCATCGAAGGTCAGCGCCTGCAGACAAGTCAAATGAGACTGATATCAGGGGCCATGCGGCGAATGGAGAGGAATCAGACAACAGGGCTGGCACAGGTCCACACAGAGCTACAAAACCTGAACAGTCATGTAGGTGACCTTGCGCTCTCCATCAGGCAACTAGTGACTGAACTTGTTACGGGGAGAGAGAGTGCAAGGCGCCGTGACCGCCAACTAATCCACCGTCTAGACCGCATGGCTGCCTCCATCATCCGCCTGGCTGTGAATACTACAGGGCTGTCACGCCGCACAATCAGTTTACAGGTCGACATGGGCCACTTTGCCAGCGATGTGGCTCGCGGCCTGGGACGGATAAGCCACGCTGTGGACATGATGGAGGCACGACAGGTGGCTAGGGGCGCGGCAGACACGCCGCAAGACAGTGAGGAGGGCTCTACTATCAGTAGTGCATCTGCCACAGACACCAGGGTCTTGCATAGTGGCAGTGCACAGCAGGGATCTGCAGACGCTCCAGGCACCAGCCATGCTGGGCGTCCCAGGGGTAGGATGTGAGCTAGGCACTTACAAACAATGGAGGTACATGAGGTTAATGTGTCCTCATAGCAGGTGGACTTTTACAGCCCCTGATCAATAGTTCATTTCTATAGTTTTTTGGTTCACTTCTTTAAAGTTCTTGTTTGTTCCACTTCACACCTGAGCTCTTTGTGTGTGACATTCGTGTGTGTGCTGACAGTTACCACGTACCTTCCAAAGTATTGGTTTGCAATGTGGTCCCGTCTCTGTCTGCCTTGATTTGCAATGCTTCTATCCCCATGATGGCGATGTGGTAGCTCTTCCTCGTCATCCTCCGAATCTGGGTCTTCAGGGTTGAGATGTAGCCCACGTCTGGTGGCAATGTTGTGCAGTATAGCGCATGCGCCAACGATCTTGAATGCTGTTATTGGGGCATACTGGAGGGCATCTCCACTTCTGTGGAGGCATCTGAATCTTGCCTTCAACAGTCCAAAGGTCCTCTCTATAACATTTCGGGTCCTCCTATGTGCACTGTTGTATCGCCTCTCTGTCTCATTGCTGGGTGTTAAGTACGGGGTAAGTATCCATGGTCGTAGTGCATATGCACTGTCACCTGTTTGGCAAAAATGAACAATGTTAGCTGGGCATGGATGGGTTCCACATTGACCTGTGTGTATGTCTGCAAGGTGTATTCAGCTATACCTAGGAGATATCTGTCTCCAAACTCCCCACGTTCTAGGTGTTGGTGTATCCCACTGTGCCTGAAAATGTAAGAGTCATGTGTACTCCCTGGAAATTTGGCTACCATGTCAGTGATGACATAATGGGCGCCACATACCACCTGGATGTGCAGTGAGTGGGTACACTTCCGTTTGCTGAACAGATATTCCAGATTTGCAGAAGGGCATATTTGTATATGTGTCCCGTCTACACACCCTATTACATGGGGGAAGTTGGCAATCCTGTAGAATTCCAACTTGGTGCTTTTGATTTCTGCCTCATTCCTGGGTAGGTATATGTATCTGGACATGTGTGTGAGTATGGCATTTAGGAATGCTCTGAAGAACCGTGAGAATGCACTTTGTGATGCCCCACCTGCCACAGCAATGACCCTCTGATAGCTACCCGAGGCCGAGAGGTGCAGTGAGCATAGCACTTGCACATGTGTGGGGATGGCGCTGCCGCGCACAGTCTGGCGTTGAAGCTGCGGATTGAGTAGATCTATTAATTCTAATATTGCTGCACTGCTGAGTCTGTATTTATCATAGATCTCCTCCTCAGTTTGTTGGAAAAGTGTCTGTCTGGTTCTGGCATGGGCAGTGCAGGGGCCCCCTGACAGGGCCCGTGCAGCTTTTCACTGTCTGCTATGCAGACAGTGAAAAGCGCGACAGGTGCAACTGCACCTGTCGCACGGCCACAACACCGCCGGCTCCATTTGGAGCCGGCTCCTATGTTGCGGCCGAGATCCCCGCTGGGCCGGCGGGCAGAAACTAGGTTTCAGGGCAGAATCAGCAAGGTGACAACATGTAATTCTTTTCTAGGGGAACTAGCTGTGTCTATGTATCTCAATGCCCATGCCTGGTTTATCGTCTTGGGGAAAGGTACGGTAAAAATAGGGTCTTGTTGAGATTTAGGTGGTCATTACAACCCTGGGGGTCGGGTTTAAAGCGGCGGTAAAACCGCCAACAGGCCAGCGGTAAAAAAAATGGAATCACGACCGTGGCGGAAACCGCCATCAGAGACAGCCACTTTAACACTCCGACCGCCACGGCGGTCCAAACAAACACCGCGGCGGTAACCGCCAACAGACAGGCGGAAGACAATGTACTGCCCACATTATTACAACAGTCCAATCCGCCACCTTTTCCGGTGCGGATTCACCGCGAACAAAAACACGGCAGAAACAGGACTTGGAAGGGAAAACGCTCCCCTCTACACACCCCACGAGAAACCAGGATGCCATGGAACCGGAACTCCTCATACTCCCTGCCTTTGTCTTCCTGCTCCTCTACCAGGAGCACAAACGCTGGCGGCGAAGACCACGGTGAGTACTGCACCTACGACACAGGGGAGGGAAAAAAGAGTGACACACACACGCAACACGCAACACCCCCACCCTCACCCACAACAACACACACACTAATACATCATGATACATTAGAGTTACACCCCCCAACCCCCTGGAAGAATGCAAAGACAAAAGGAAATTATTTGAACGTTTGTAATCTATTAAAATCCAGTACTCAAAAATATATATATATACACTATAAACAAATATATACATCAAGAATACAAGTCCAAGGTATTCCACCATTAAAGTCCGTGGACCACTGGGCCCAAAATGCATAGGCCAGGCCCACACAAGATACTCGATCAAAACGTAGAGAACACTGCTGGGGCATCAGTTCAAAATACAACAGGCACCTCAGGGGGAAGGGAAGGGGGGGCACCTTAGCCAGATGAGTGCACGACACCAGATCCACGAGGGGGCTCCATGCCCATTGATGTATCCTGGGGAGTGCAAAGCCACAGTCTCACAAGTCTCTCAAGTGGGTGGTTTGCCCACTGCTTTATCCTGGGGAGTGCAAAGCCACACTCTCACAAGCCTCTCCAGTGGGTGGTTTGCCCACTGCTTTATCCTGGGGAGTGCAAAGCCACAGCCTCACAAGTCTTTCAAGTGGGTGGTTTGCCCACTGCTGCATCCTGGGGAGTGCAAAGCCACAGTCTCACAAATCTCTCAAGTGGATGGTTTGCCCACTGCTGCATCCTGGGGAGTGCAGAGCCACAGTCTCCAATGCTTCTGGAGGGGGCTTGGTGCCCAGAGTGCTTCATCCTGCCAAGGACTGAGGTAGTGGATGGGATACTCCACTGGTTCTGGAGGGGGCTTGGTGCCCAGAGTGCTTCATCCTGCCAAGGACTGAGGTTGTGGATGGATACTCCACTGGTTCTGGAGGGGGGCTTGGTGCCCAGAGTGCTTTATCCTGCCAAGGACTGAGGTAGTGGATGCCTTTCTCTACTGGTTCTGGAGGGGGCTTGGTGCCCAGAGTGCTTCATCCTGCTTGTGGCGGCCCCAGTAGCGTCAGAGCTTTTGGCGCTCATTGGCCTGCGGTGCTGGTGGCGGCGGTGTCCTTGGCAGCGGTGTTGGTGGTGGCGGTGTCCTGTGAAGTGGTGCTTGAGGTGGCGGTGTCCTTAGCAGCGTTGCTGGTGGCGGCGGTGTCCTTGGCAGTGGTGCTTGTGGCGGCAGTGTCCTTGGCAGCGGTGCTGGTGGCGGCGGTGTCCTGTGAAGTGGTGCTTGAGGCAGTGGTGTCCTTGGCAGCAGTGCTTGTGGCGGCGGTGTCCTTGGCAGCGGTGCTTGTGGCGGCGGTGTCCTTGCCAGCGGTGCTGGTGGCGGCGGTGTCCTTGCCAGCGGTGCTGGTGGCAGTCTTGTCCGCTATGCAGGTTTTTGGCGACTTGCCTGTCTTTCTGTGCCCCTTCCCCACCTTGGATGGTGGCGCAGCTGTCTTCCCACTCCCAACTGTACTCCTGGGAGAGGCTTTGGTGGTAGATGTTTTGCCTTTCTCCCACTGGGCACTGGCCAACTTTTTATGATTTTGAGGTGGGGGACTGTCCGTGGTCTGGCTTCTTGGCACACTGGCTGCCCTGCTGCTTGGCACACTCCAGAAGCTGGTTACTGGTGGCACCACTGTTCCCGCTGATGTTGTGGCTGAGGTGCTGGGTTGGGACCTGGAAAGGCGGGCCCTAGGGACTGAAGGAGTGGGGGAGGTGAGAGGAAGAGGTCAAGGTTGGACAGGAAAAGTTTTTTGGACACACTGGGACGGGTAGATGGAGTGGGTTTGGGAGTGAAGGAAGAGGTAGTGGTCGTAGGAGGTGTACGTTTGGTGACTTTGGGTGAAGGTTCATGGGCTGGAGGCTGTCGTGAGGTGGATGGGTGTTGGGTGTGTGTGTGGCTGTGTTTGTGTACCTTGGGAGGTGAGCTCACAGACACACTGGGAGAGGACACAGGGGATGTGTGAATGGTAGTGGGGGTGGTGACTGCACGTGAGCGGGGTGTGGTGGTGGGTGTGCTGGTGATGGACGTAGTGGCTGAAGATGTAGTGCACGCAGGTGTGAGTGGTGACGAGACTGAGAGGGATGAGGGAGACGAGGAGGAAGGGACACAGTGGAGGCAGTGGATGTTGGTATGTCTGCATGTGTGTGATGCTTGTGTGAGGGCCTGTGGGATGTGTGTTGCTTATTTTTGCCTGAGCTTCCTTTGTGTGTTGAGGTGTGTGCATGCTGGTCTGATGGTGTGGTTGGGATAGGCTAAGGTACAGGGGTGTGGGTCTGGGTGGAGGAAGTTGGAGGGGGGAGGCTAGAGACAGGGACAATGGCTGCCATCAGTGCTGAGGCCAGAGTTTGAAAAGCTCGCTGAAGGGCTGCCTGACTAGAATTAATGCCCTCCAGGAATGCATTGGTTTGTTGCAACTGCCTCTCTACACCCTGGATGGCATTCAAAATGGTAGACTGCACAACAGTGAGGGACCTGAGGAGGTCAATGGCCTCCTCACTAAGGGCAGCAGGGGTGACTGGGGCAGGGCCTGAGTGCCGGGGGCGAAGGTGATGCCCACCCTCCTGGGTGAGCGGGCACGGGGCAAAGGCTGAGGGGCTGCTGGGAGGGCGGTGCTGGAGGGGGTGGTGGCTGCTGTACCTGTAGATGCGGGGGGCACAGATGGGCCCGCCACCGCAGGGGAGCTCCCATCAGAGGACGAGTCCGTATCAATGGTGTCAGCTCCTGTCCCCGCCGTGGAGCTCTCCTCGCCCTCTGTCCCACTGGTGAAATCGGAGTCCGTAGTCTCGCCCTCCAGGGCCATGTGGGATGCAGCTCCCTCCTGCTCCGGTGCCACTGCTCCTCTGCCTGATGATGCTAATGCACAAAAGTACAGGGAGACCACAAAAAGGGGGGGGGGACAGAAGAAAGACATGTTGAGTGCATGCATTACCGCTACAGTTGGCGGACACAACAGACACAGAAGCCCCCTGCACTACACCCCGCACTTGGGGTCCACTATTCAATAACTGGGACATGGCCTACAAGGCTATGGGCGATATCTGCACACATGGATGTCACAGGAGCCTGACTAGGTGTAGTTGGCATTGTACCCAGGTGGGGTTGGGTGCCACCAGGTCTGCCTGAAAAAGGGGACTTAACTAGCCCACCTCCCCCACCCAGACACCTCCACTGCGCGCTGAATCAGCAGAATGGGAGTGTACTCACCCCCTTGTTGCTGCTGTGATGCCCTCAAGCGCCCATCCAACTCCGGATACGCCACCGCCAGGATCCTGAACATCAGGTGGGTCATGGTGCGACGGGCACCTCTCCCACGTTGGGAGGCCATCCCCAGCTGGGCCTCCGCCGTCTTCTTGCTCCAGCGGGGAATGTCCTCCCATCTTTTCTAGCAGTGGGTGCTCCGTCTGTTTTAGACCCCCAGGGTCCGGACGTCCTTGCCGATGGCACGCCAAACATCCTTCTTCTGGTGGGCGCTGGCCTACAGGAATTGTACAGGGGAAAAAGAAAAGTTATTACCAACTGCACCGTCATTGGCCCACATCCCTACCCTTGCCATGTGGCACACGCACTCACCGTCGTTTCATGCATGCCTCATTCTCCCCTCCCTATCTTTCATCCACCCCACTCCACACAGGCATTGCTCATACAGCATGCTCCCAGTGTACTTACCTGTTTGTCTGGAGGACTGTAGAGTAGCGTGTACTGGGGGAGGACCCCATCCACGAGTTTCTCCAACTCTTCCGTGCTGAAGGCAGGGGCCCTTTCCCCAGATGCACGAGCCATTGTCTCTTCCAGACTGAGGTCACAGTAGCACTTGCAGTGTCCTCTCCTGTCGAAGATCAGGTATCGAGTGATTGAACAGATAGAAAATGGCAGTCACGTCCGCGGCGGTGCGTACCGTCACCGCCGGCGTACATCGTCATTGGCTCCTGGGACCCATAGGGTCCAATGTTAACCAATGCAGAATTGCGCCGCGGTCTTCGAACGCCTACCGCGACGGTGTACAATGCCAGCGCAGTTACCTCATATCCAATTGTCCCACTTTACAGGTCAGGCAGCCGCCATTTCAGGGGCCCACATGGCTTTATTTTTAACTGCGTCACACATACCTAGGCCTTGGCTCAACACTCATACAGGCAAATTTCAGGTTATGAATAGTTTTCTGAGTAAGCTGTGTTTATGTACGTTGACTCTGTGCTCGCTGTTGTCCTCCATAGGCACCGTCTGCTGGGACATGTGAGGAGATGGCGGCATCCTCCAGTGTACAGACTGCTGGTGGACCTGTCGACAAGGGAGGAAAGACATGTAATCATCACTTACAGGCTTCATCGTGCCACAGTCCTGGAACTGTGTGCCCAGTTGGAGCCAGACCTGATGTCAGCTATCCGCCATCCCACAGGGATCCGCCCACAAGTGCAGGTGCTGTCAGTACTCCATTTCCTCGCAAGTGGGTCATTTCAAACTACAGTGGCCATAGCATCAGGGATGTCCCAGCCTATGTTTTCCAACGTGTTGTCCAGAGTGTTGTCTGCCCTGCTGAAACACATGCGGATCTACATCATTTTCCCTCAGGTGGAGGATTTGCCTACAGTGAAAGGTGACTTCTATGCCCTGGGACATATCCCCAACATCATAGGTGCCATTGATGGGACACATGTGGCCTTGATCCCCCCCGCAGGAGTGAACAGGTGTACAGACACAGGAAGAGTTACCATTCGATGAATGTGGAGATGGTGTGTTTGGCAGACCAGTACATCTCCCATGTTAATGCCAAATTCCCTGGCTCAGTGCATGACGCTTAAATCCTGCGGAATAGCAGCATCCCTTATGTGATGGGCCAACTCCAGATGCACTGTGTGTGGCTACTAGGTGAGCACCTGGAACCAATTCAGTGGGAATAGTTGTCTGGGTCTGGGGATATCCCTAAGAGTCAGTGTGTGTCTGACAGTTGTCCCTCGCCATTTGCAGGTGACTCTGGTTACCCAAACCTGTCATGGCTACTGACCACACTGAGGAATCCCAGGACACCCATGGGCGAACTAGATGGATTATAGAGCGTACCTTCGGCCTCCTGAAGGCCAGGTTCCAGTGCCTCCAAATGACAGGTGGTTCCCTATTGTACTCACCAAAGAAGGTGTGCCAGATCATCGTGGCCTGCTGTATGCTTCACAACTTGGCTTTGCGACGACAGGTGCCTTTTCTGCCGGAGGATGGTCCAGATGGAGGTGTTGTGGCAGCTGTGGAGCCTGTGGACAGTGAAGACGAGGAAGCAGAAGAAGAGGACATCGACAACCGGAACTCTGTGATCCTGCAATACTTCCAGTGAGACGCAGGTAAGAAGACAAACCTGCCTACTACATGTACTTTAACACTACTACCTCTCTACCGTCTGTACTTTTCACCCAGTGTATGGTCACTGAGTTGTCACTTTCTCTTACGATTTCACAGATGTGGGTCCCACTGTGTGACATCTGCTTTGTTTCCTCATGGACTAAAGCTGTGTGACATAGGTATGTTGACATTACCATTGAAAAATAATTTTGTCACTGTAATTGCTAATACACTAATTCGAAATCACAGACAGACTCCAGATTGTTTTGTGTTTTAAGGGTGTTTATTTAAGTGCTCAATATTGGAGGGGGTTGTTAAATGGTGAGGGGTGATGGTGGAGGAAGGTCCATGGCAGAGTCCAGGCTATTAATCTCACAGATGCATTGTCCAAAGGGGCATAGGAAGTGGAGGTGGGGCAGTTTAAGTATGGACAGGGTGACAAAGTGGGACAGAAGGATGACAATCAGGGTGGTCTCATTTCTTGGCGGGGGTCTTGGCATCGTTCTCTGTCTTTGTCCTGGATCTCAGGGACTGTTTGCGGGGTGGTTCTCCATCTGCAGGGGGTGGGGTGCTGGTGTGGTGGTCCTGTGGCGGTGCCACCTGTCCACTAGCGCCGGCGGAGGTGGTGGGCAGTTCAACATCCAGGCTAGTGTCAGGGGCCCCTTGTTGTGCCACAGTGTCCCTCCTGGTGTTGAGGACTTCTTTCAGCACCCCTACAATGGTGCCCAGGGTGGAATTTATGGATCTGAGTTCCTCCCTGAAGCCCAAATACTGTTCCTCCTGCAGCCGCTGGGTCTCCTGAAAATTGGCCAGTACCGTTGCCATTGTCTCCTGGGAATGGTGGTAGGCTCCCACGATGTTGGAGAGGGCCTCGTGGAGAGTGGGTTCCCTGGGCCTGTCCTCCCCCTGTCGCACAGCAGCCCTCCCAGTTCCCCTGTTTCCCTGGGACTCTGTCCCCTGAACCGTGTGCCCACTGCCACTGCCCCCAGGTCCCTGTTGTTGTTGAGGTGGTGGGTTAACCTGGGTTCCCTGTAGTGGTGGACACACTGCTGATTGACGTGTCCTTGGGACAGGGTATGGGCCCGCTGGGTGGGTGCTGTGCTGGTGTTTCCAGAGGGGGGAAGCTCTTTAGTGGCCTGTGACTGTGTGAGGGGAACCAACTGTTCCGAGGTCCCAGATGGGCCGGGCTGGTCGTCTAGATCCAGTTGGACAGAGCTGCTGTCATCACTGTGGGCCTCTTCTGTTGGTGGAGTGGACATGTCTGGACCCTCCTGTCCGGTGACGTTGGGTAGGGATCCTGCAGTGGTGTAAAAGCATGATTATTGCATCTGTGTGTGCCACGGTGTGTAATGGGTGGCTGACCGTGTTCCCCAGTGCTTGCATTCCTGTGGAGGACCTTGTGTGATAACGGTTTAGGGGGGTGTATGGGTATGTGCAGTGGCCATGCATTGGTGATGGGTGTCCATGCTTTGGTGTTGCATGCAGGGCTTGGTGTTGGGATGGGTGGTTTGTGATATTGGGACATTTGTGGGGAGTTGGAGTGATGGGGGTAAGGGTGAGGGTGGGGGTATGTGATAGCATGCAGGTAGGGTGGGGGATGTAATAGTTAAGATTTGACTTACCAGAGTCCATTCCTCCAGCTACTCCTGCGAGGCCCTCAGGATGCAGAATAGCCAAGACTTGCTCCTCCCATGTTGTTAGTTGTGGGGGAGGTGGTGGGGGTCTGCCGCCAGCCTTCCGAACCGCAAGGTGGTGTCTTGAGACCACGGAACGCACCTTCCCCCGTAGGTCGTTCCACCTCTTCCTGATGTCATCTCTATTTCTTGGGTATTGTCCCACTGCGTTGACCCTGTCCACTATTCTTCGCCATAGCTCCATCTGCCTAGCTATGGAGGTGTGCTGCACCTGTGATCCGAATAGCTGTGGCTCTACCCGGATGATTTCCTCCACCATGACCCTGAGCTCCTCCTCGAAGAACCTGGGGTGTCTTTGCCGTGCCATGGGGTGGTGTGGGTGATGTGTGGGGTGGTGTGTGTTGTGATGTGTGGGGTGATATTTAGCGATGTGTTGTGTGAGGTGCGTGGATGTTGTGTGAGTGATGGTGTTGTGTGCCTGTGGATGCTCATTTGTAGATGGTGGTGTCTCTCTCTGGCCTTCTTTCCCAATTGTGGTCGTAAGGGTTTGTGGGTGATGTGGGTGTGTGTTTTATATTGTATTGGATGTGTGGGAGTGGTGTGTGTATGTGTATCAGGTGTGTGTATTTTGAATTGTCCAATGTGGTAGTGTTTTGTAAATGTGTGGGTATTTTGAGCGCAGCGGTGTGTACCGCCAATTGAATACCGCGGTTGAAAGACCGCCGCGTGAATTTGTGGGTCTTGATAGTGTGAGCGTATTCCTGTTGGTGTGACGGTGGAGGTTTTGTTATTGCCGGTTTATCACTGACCTTTGGTGTGGCGGACTTGTGTGGGTGTCTAAATTTTGGCGGATTCCGAGCTGTGGGTCATAATAGCTGTGGCGGAATTCCGTGGCCGCGGCAGTGTGTTGGCGGTCTTCTGCACGGCGGTAAGCGGCATTTACCGCCAATGTTGTAATGACCCCCTTTAGTTTGCTATATAAGAATGCATTAATGTCTAAAGTGATTCTAATTTCCATCCCCTTGATGCCTAGGAAAGTTCAATCAAGGGATAAGAAAGTGGAAGATTGAGTAATTGGGTAGACAGTGGGTGCCTCGGCCTGTGAGGTCTTTCACATCTCTTAAATTTCAATCCAGTCAAAAGTGGCATTACAATATTAACAATAAGACCAATATGAGGAAAGTCGGAAGTAGTGTTAAGACTACCTAAATGCATACTTTAGAGGTTAACTCAAAAGTTGTTTATTTTAAACCTCAGAAGCTAGAGTTGAGAAAATCTAAGCTTCATCCACTTAATTGTGCCAAACTCCTAGAAGCTTTTTAAAATGTACCAGCACTGAACGAGAATTGTTCTGAAGTTTTGAATTTGGTGAGATTCAACTTGGTTAAGGAGGATGAAGTGACCAAAGTAGAGTTCCAATTGAAGCTTGTTTCGGCTGCTATTATGAAGAGGTGAAAGGAACTAGTCTCACAAGGCATTGAGCTCTGCAAGGGCCATGACTCCTGCCCGTCCCCGAACATATGAATACAAGCTACTGACTCAATGTCACTTCCCTCCTTCAGAATCAGGTGGCTTACTGCTACTCAAATTGAAAACTTCTCGATTTATTAAAAATGCAGGTAGTGGGAGAAATAAATTTAGAGAAAACAGGGAATTCTTAGAACAGAAAATAACAACATATTTTCAGAATTATTTAATATATGTTTTTTTACCCTGATGGTGCTCCTAAACAATACATCACTACTACAAGACATGGCAGTCCAGTGAGACAACGATATTGGAAAGGCAATCAAGCCTAGGTGAAAGGGCATCTCCAGTCACAAAGTTATGTCCACACTTTTATTGTATAAATGAATTCTTGATAAATATTCCTTTTTAATTTTGTAGGAACCTTGACTGCTGGAACGCCCTTCAGTGGACAGTTTTTTTGTTTCAAAACAAATACTAATCCAATAATTTTAGGATATGCGGCAGCCAGGAGTCAATTAATCTTAGTGTCTGTGCTATATGAAAAATTTTTCTTATTTGAAAACCTCTTGGAGTTGGGTATTAGCCTGCTCAATAGTGATGCATACCGAAAAAAGTATAAATAACTTGTTGATTTGGATAAATGTTTAAATACTGTCAAATTGCACTAAGACTGACGAGGAACCAGAGGACTGTAGACCATGAGTTGTCTAACTTGTGCTGCCAATTTCCATTATAATTGTTTATTTTGGCAGGGAACTTTACTTTGAAAATATCTCTTACTATCCTTTTATGGTTACTTGGAAGATAAAATTGAATGTTTTAAGATTCCGAATGTTGAGTCCCAGATCAGAGTCTTCCCTCAAAGAACAGACTTATTGAGATAATTCCTTTTACAGCTTCATTAATTTGCTTTTAATGGTAAATTCCCAATTGTAACTCCTGCTTAAGCAATGTTTAGACACAACAATTGTCTAATCCCAATTGAGTACTTATATATCCCAGTACAACAGGTTGGTGAAATTAGTGACTTTAAGGTGGTTCATTTGGGAAACAGCAATCATTTAGCATTGGTGGTCGATCTAAAGGATGAATATAAAAAAATAATGGAGTCTGCATCACAACTGAAATTAAAGTATAATCACAGAGTAACGGTTTCACTGGCTGAATAAAATATCAATGAACTATCTAAGATCACATTTGATAAGAACCAGTGCTTAATTTGTAAATAAAAACGTGCCAGTGCCCAAAGCCCTCCTCTTAAACACGCGTCTCCTGCAATTAAATGTGGGAACACGGAATATTGAGGCGGTGTAATGTCGAGCCTCTTCAATCCATTTACTGCCACTCACAGCCCCCTCAGCTCACTCTAGCAGCTTTCTACTTTCTCCCTTTGTGAAGTTTTTTCGTTTTTCCCTTCCCCCGTCTTTCCCATATGTGTCTTTTGCTTGTGCCAAATGCTTGAGGCAAAAGAATAAGCCCGACCCTCAAAAATAAGTGCCGGTGCTCTGCACCGGAAACAACAAGTACAAATTAAGCACTGATAAGAACATGCTAGATTTGATTAACAATTAGGGGCTTGAGAGGTATAAGTATTTAATGGAACATGTTTTGTTACTTTTAAGAGCAAATTATAATCCCTCTTGAGTTACTGGCAGTAATAGATATAGTATCCAGAAACATTTGTTTTGGAATGGCAAAACTTGTGAAGATCCTTAAATAGAGTATACAGAAAATTGGTAAATAATGAAGGGTTAATGCTCAGTCAACAGCATAAAACATAAAAGGATGTATTTCAATGATTGTTAATGCAAAATGCAGAAATTATTAATATGAAGCAAACTGGGAAGAAATGCAAGACATCATATTAAAGGGCAATCAAGTATCTTTCTGGTGGTTGATAAGTACTGAGCTACCAATCTCTCCTGTCAATTTGGAGGCTCAAGTCTTGGAATCAAAATGGATTGTATTTATTGAAAATCTTTATAAAAGTTCTGAACACAAACACATTTCGGGTTGTACTATCGATTACCAGAGAGTGGTGACCAACTTATGCAGCTTCAGGAAACAATGGTAATTGCAGAAATAATTCATAATTTGAAACTTTCACGGGCAAGAGGCCCAGACAGTCTGTCAGCAATATTATTTAAAGCCACCCTCTTTAGTGGGAGTAAATATTGAGCCCTTTCTTTAGGTGGGTTTCCTCTTCAGGAAAAATTCGAGAGTCATGGATGGGGCAGTTATAAAGTCAGTTTAAAAAAAGCAAACTATAGGTTGATTTCCCTCTTGGACAAAATCTCAAACATTTATGTTCAAATTCTGTTAAAACTCTTACAGTCTTGGGCTTTTGGTTTGGGAATTACCCCAAAAGAGCAGGGAAGATTCCAGAAAAATCACTCCAAAATTGACCATTGTATGGTACTCTAGGCGGGAGCTAAGAAGTCAATAGGAACAATCTTTGCTGCTGTTTCGTAAATGTCCAAGCTGGTAGACCATGGCATCCTCTGGGAAAGTCAAGATGATGAAATATCCTGCAAGACTTGCTGTTCATGATACAACAACTAAAATGCAACAACTGGACCAGATTGATTTTGAAGGGATAGGTGTTCTATCTGAAAACATTCCCATGGGAAATAGATTACGGAAAGGGTGTTTTTAGCTTATTTAAACTTTTTATCTTTGATTGACCATTGTAATTAGCAAGTACACACTCTTTTTTGCAGACAAAGGGGGGCACCCCATGTCCTATGTACGCTGACAACCTAGTTGTAATGAACTATATGTAGATTGGCTTGTAACAAAAGCTGTATGCCCTTCACTCTTATTGTAATAACAATAGGCTAACAATAAATGTGGAGATGACAAAGACCTCAATCTTCTCCAAACAATCAAGGACATTTTCATGGCTTTTAAGTAATATTCCTTTGAAGCAGGGATTACAAATATTTAGGTTTAACATTTCCAAGAAACCTATGATAGGATAACCACACAGCTAATTTGAATACTTGACTCCTTGCCAATGCGACTACCTCGATAACATTTGATTGTCATTTTGGACGTTTCTCCTTGGAGCCTCTAAAAAAGGCCATAAGTGGAAAATTAAGACCATAGGTGTTGTATGGAGAGAAACTACTTATATTAGATCCAAAACTTAATTTAGATTTTTTTTTAGAGTTTGTGTCTAAAACTTAATTTGGTCTCCCAAAAAATGAAATGGTTAAAACAGTCCGGAAAGAAGTAGACTTAGAATCTTGGTCATTATTAGCGCAATCCAGAGCGTTAAGATTTTTGTTAAATGTTAAACAAATGGAGGTAAACTTGACACCCTAACTCCGAATCACTCTGTGTTCTGTTCTGAAGACTTACCTCAATTTATTTTACCAAATCTTGAGCTGAGGACAGACATATATAATACTGAAGTGATTTTTCCTCTAAATAGGCTGAGGGTCGTTTACATGTGGGAGCAAGGAAAGTGAATGAACATTAATTGGAGATCACTTTTATGTTTTGTCTAAGCATTCTGTATACTGCTCATTGAAATTCGGGTGAAGAAGAAACGTTTTCCTATTTATCTCGGGTCCCAGATAAGCATATTTGGATTACCATTCAATAAATCTGGATAGGAATTAATCCGAGTTGAAGAATATCTGGGCTTAGAGTAAAAGTTGCTGAAAACACAATGGTTTCTGTCCGTCTGAATTACGAACAAACTGTTCTCTAGTCCAGCTCCTTCCGAATTGTACTTTCTTTTTAGGTGAGCAGAAAATGTTTCCTCGACCACTTTTAGCGAAGCATGGAATTAGAATAGAACTAGACTTTAACTGCAGTAAGGTATACACTATGAAAACCTTAGATGTTATCATTTCAGTGGCAGACTATGCCACGTCACTCTTGAAGAGATCTATCTGATGAAATTCTTAGAATCAGATTTAGGACGTTAGAGATTCCAGATGCTGTCTGCTTAATGTAGGTCAACTACTATAATCAATCTTCACTTGTGATGAATATTAAGGGTCTAATTTCGAATGGGCTAGTTTTATTTTTTTCAATTTGTATTTTGGATAGTACATATTTTTATGAAGTATTTACTGTGTATGCTTCAGTAAAATTAATTCATGCTGCTTTGTGGTCTTAGTAAAAATCGAAAGGCATCTCTGCAAATGTGTTTTAATTGATAATATGTACTAAGAAGAAGATCTTCATCTACCCGCATACAGTAAACTGTCTAAGGGCTTTGTCCTAACTGAAAGCATACCAAGGCTTCCCAAAACCTTTTTAGGTATCGCCTATACATGTTGTATTCAGTCTATGAGCTTTCAACACACCCAGCGCTTTTGGTTGGTTGTTTGGCCTGCCTTTTGAAATCCCTTTGCTCTGGTTGGTGAACAGTGTACATCTGTCCATTTTGGGTGTTTTCTTCCCTCCGAGAGGATTTCACTCATTCATCCTTTTTGTTCGTCATCTCTGGCCATCTGTTGCCTCCTCGCTCGCACCCCCTCCCTCCAGTTGTTGCAGCAATCCTTCCTGCGCCACTGGTTGTTTTGAAAGGGAGTTCCCTTGCACTTCTTTTTGTTGGCCATCTCTGGCCATCTGGTGCCTCCTCACTCGCGTAACCCTCCCTCCTGTCATTACTGCCGTCCTTCCTGCGCTGCTGCTTGTTTGTGTTGACCACATCCTAAGTGCCCTTAAGTGGCCGTGTGGTGTCACACTGGAAATATGCAAAGCGCTTTAACACACACACAGAACCAGACAATATGTAAGGGGGTTATGCTGAGTAGCAGCACCACCTTTTGAGAGGACTTGTCACAAAGCCAGTCTTGCAAACACTTTCAGCCCATTCAGTGAGTGCAATGCCGCTCCATGTATATCCTTTTCATTCATCATGTTTTTGGGAGGCGGAGACTTGTGCAATTTCAGTGACCTACTATTTTTTTGTCATATACTTTTTTTTTTATCCAGAAAATGATATGCTTCCTGTGCCTGAATACCAGGATTAATGCGAAATTGGGCAGTATGCTGTTCAAACTAGTGTCACCCAAAACACCTTGTGACCTGCCTCCCCTCATTATCCCGTGCACTGTCCGTACCCACTAAGTGCCAGACTTGTCAAGATACTCCTTTAATTCAGATATGGAATGAAGGGCCATATGTACAATCCCTTTTTCCCATAGACACAGAATGGGGAAAAACCTTTGCTACATCTGGCCCGAACTGGGTTTCTGTGGCTCGCTTGGTTGCGCTGACAGGGTCCTCTATTTGCAATGTTGGGTCTTGGTTGCTCCCACTTACTTGTGTTGCTGGGACCGCTTGCTCACACAGTGGCCTAGCAAGGGTGTCGTGGGCCCTAGTGCAAGTGAGAAAATTGTCCTTAATCCAATGATTTGAATCAATAACTACATATTGAAGTGCAGTCGGCCCTCACAGCCCGGGCCTCCGTGCCACTTCGGCTGCTACACTATTGATAGCTATGCCACTGATTGCATTGCCAGGGAAACCTAGTTTCGGGTTTCTAAGGTTGTGTCACTAGGTGTGTGCAGGCACATGCCTGACCCTCTATGGCTCATGGTGATAGGGTGTGCTCGGGAGGGCCCTGGGGCACCGTCATTCAAATGCTGAATTACTTGAGGTGTGTGCACATACTGGGGTCATTTACACCAGTGAGATGCTCGTTTAAATCAGCTGGCAGTATTTTCAGATACGTACCTCCACTGTGCATGTACAAATGGTGCATTTATGAACGTGCAGGGTCCTATGGAGATGTGCTGACCTGTTCTTTCAGACACTGCCGTGCATATTACACTATGTGTAGTTTGAAAAATAAACATATATCTTTTTATTTTAAACGGTTTTCGGTCGATTGCTTTGAAGGTGTAAATCTGCACAACATGTGTTTCTAATAAATAAAGCTATTTAGAGGTATTTGATCATCCACTTTTGATATCGTCCACTTTTTGGGCACAAAAGATTTCCGTTCTTTACTGAACACTCTGTACAGAAAACAACACATACACAAAGAGGAGTTTTTTTCCAATTGTGGAACAGAGAGAGTAAATTGAAGTGCTTTATTTATATTCAGGGCCACTGAAATTATGTGGCAGAGAGGACCAAATTATGCAGCAAGGTTGACCAATTTATGTGGCAAGAAAAGTCCAGTTATGCATTTACAATGCCAATAGCTCTAACTCTTGCAAATGTGAGACCTACTGCGTTGCAAATGCTTGTTCTGAAACTGCTTGGGATGCACCAAATCTTTCACAAATATTCTATTAAGTTGGCAATGTTTAAATATGTCTAGACTTATTTAAACATTGCAGTTAAGTTTTGTTACTGTTTTAAAAACGCAATCAAACACATTATGCTAAACATACTATTCTGGTAAGGCTGGCCTTACTAATGTGTATAAGTATTCACAGTGTAATTATTAGAAGTGGGGTTGAGGTGTTTGCATAGTATTTGGAGCCCCTTCCCTTTCAACACATACTCCTAGCTTGGATATAAAAGACAAAACAGGTTAGTGATGGCCCATTATGGAGCTGTTTACTGACGTTCATTTTTTTCAGCTTTAGCCAAAACCCTGTTATCACCATAATGTTTCTTTTGGCCAGAGCCTGGCACTCCCCTGGGATCACTTGAGGCCCCCCTAGGGGGGCCCACCCCCAGTTTGAAGACCCCTCGCTAGAGAGAAGTATAAACAGTCACAAATAAGTGGCAGAGGTGGAAATCTGGAGGCAACAGCCTAGTTTTAACCTCTATACCAGTCTTGGCACTACTGATGGCTCCATTGCAAACTACATGCTCATGAAATATCCTTTGCAAATGGTGTTATAAATGCAGAAGAACCTAATTGTTTACATTGAACATGATGCCTTGAACATACAGTGCTGTTACTGCAGTCTGCATACTTCCCAAGTATGGTCCTTATGATGGAAGGGTGGAAGGCATTTTGGAAATATAAATGCTAACATTTATGGATATCTTCTCCGAAACCAACAACAAATTCTAGGACAACATAAATGGGGCCATGACTTGAAAGGTGATGTACACTCAAATTTGTGTGCAGTATTTGAGGTTAATGAGATGACATTTTGGAAAGCATTGTTCTGTTGCTGATTGCTTAGTTGTAAATTACAGTGGCACTCTGGAAAGTTTCATACTTTTGCTGAACTTTGAAAATGTGTACAGTTTCTAACTTGGTAATGAATTTGGATCTTCTTCAACCTCTTAGCAGCATTTGACACGTATCCCACCACTTCCTTATCCAGAGACTCCTCCACATCGGGTCCAGTGCTGACGGGCTTTTCTACTGCCACGGTCATAATAATATTATATTTGGATGCCTTTGTCCTCAGAGAGCTCATAGATGTACATGATTCTGGGTATCTGATGTGCTTGCTAAGGTCCTCAGCTGTGATCTTTGAATTGTGATGTGATTTCTCCAGAAAACAGCAGACTGCCCTGGCTGACTGCCTTTATTTGATCAGCAGATTCACAAAGGTCAAATCACAATAAACTAGCACATACAAAGGGAACGTCTGCCAATTCACTGACTATTGTATGGTAACTATTGCATGGTGAGAACATTAACTGAGACCATGGACATGGTCAGATATTCTGCCTAACACTGCTTAAGTACTGAATAAAGTTTTTTGTGGTGCCTGAGGCAAGCCACGCATGAGGACAGAGTTGCTGCTGTATTGCAACCCACCCACAGCATCAAAGGTAGGTGGGAAAAGATTTAGAGGGCACCTAGTGGAGAAATAATATCCGGATGTCGAGTTTTTCAAAAGGAACTAAAACTTATCTGGTTTAAGCCTTTTTGGAAGACTTCATACTTTGCGTTATTCTAGACAAAGAAGGTAGAAGATATAAAGGTTGATCAAATATGTTTGATGCTGACCCTGTGGCAACCTCCTGGATCTCTTCTGTAAACTGCCATGATTTTGGTGAAAAGTCACAGGGACAAGGGTACAGTGGTCACAGTTTGCACAAACCAAGGTGGGAGAGGAAGTGGCATTGTAACCAGAGTTGGCTACTTTGGAACTGGGGAACCAGGTTCAGTGTCAGCTCAACATCCAGTGATTCTGGGCAAATCACTTAACCTCCCCGTGCCTAAAATATAAATGTGACCTTGTGTACTGTAACTGGTGCTCATGTAAAGTGCCTCAATACTTTTGGGTCGAGTTTGTGCCATATAAACTTAGAAAAAAACTAAGTATAATGATAACAGTAGTTCACAACTTCCAGATTATGGAAATAAATGCTTTAAGAAGTGAAATGTGAACATTGCAACAGTAACATCTCATATTGGTTGCCACTTCTAGTCAAACCATGCATTAAGATTAAGGATAAAAAGTATTTCCTTTCCCCCCACTGCATGACTCAGTGGACTATGTAGGAACACTTGTCAGCTAATCATAGTTGCATTGATTGAGAGATGAAAGAAGTAGCTGTTCTGCTCCGATTTGCTCCTAGTATATCTTCCCTATTTTTTCACATATTTTATTAATTACATACCATAGTAACACCATGGCAGATGATTAACCTTGTTCTAAATGTTGCCCTTCCAGAGATCCAGAGGGTTTTACCCTTATTTTTCCTTTGGAGAGGAGAGTGAGTGGTTGTGGGTGCGGAGATCAACTGTGGAAATTAGTTTTGTTGTCTTGGTTGGCTCTAGTGCCTCACTTTTCCTCCACCCCAACCAGCTGAGCTCAGCAACTTGGCACCTACCTTTAGCTGAGAGGATGCCATAGAGCAAGATTGTTATTCTGATATTTATTCTGTTGGAGCCCTGAAATGGCTTCATATTCTGCTTCAGAATGTGAAAGGTTTCAATGGTGTGATTGAAAACAAAGGGTATGTGGGCTCACATCTGCAGAAAATTGGCTTGGTGGTACTGTTACCAGAGACATGCAGCATGAAAATTTGCATTAGAAATAGGCATGATACTCTTCCTGCTCCTTCTCTTCCAGAGATGTACTCATGTGAACAAGCTCTCAGTAACCACTTCAGATGCATCAAATATTGTTCAATATGGGTCATAGGTACTTGGGGGTGGCGGGCTCTTTGAATGGTATTGTTATGCTCCGACTTTCTAGGTAGGGATACAAAAGATGCATCTATCAGTATGAAATAGGGTAATACAACTGGGGGTGGTAGCTTGAGCTGTAACTTACTCTGTGAAATAATTATTGCTAGGGTAGTTAAGAGAATACTGTGTGGACCATCCATAGTGCTTTAACCACTAGAGATGACCTAAATGTAAAAGATGGTTGGAGAACTGAGCATGGTAAGGTGTGTTGATTCTATTTTTACTCCTACTCTCACAAAACCTTTGTATGGATGACATCATACTAGGGGAAGAACACTGCTGTAGATTGAAAGAGGCTGTGTACTTAGAGCCTGATTTAGAGACTGGTATATGGGTTACTCCCATTTTTGTTCTGCCATTATTTACTATGGGATTTAGATTTTGGTGGATGGGATATCCGTCACCATTGTGACAGAGTAATCCATTTGCCAGTACCTAAGTCCGCCCCTTAAAGCTTTCCATGCACCATTGAGATTAACATGGGAGCCAGCAGGTGGGCTTGCCCCAACACCTCCTTGGAATCCGCTTACAAAAGTATTGTCAGGAAGGAAATTCGATCTACTAATTTTATTGACATTTATAAGGGTTCAATGGATACGCGGGCTACCATAAGGGGCACAATAAAGTTACATACGTTGCAAATGTCTGGGTTCTCCACATGGCAATGTGAACATAATCATACAATTAGGAAATAAAGTGAACATACTAGAGACAGTAGCGTCTCTAGAAGGAATTTCTCTTGGATAGTGAAAATACACACACGCATATACAACATATACAACACAACATACACATACTTACATATACTTATATACACACACAAAACCCTACAAAGTCATTAAAATATTTGGAGCAGTTAAGAACATTACTAAGGTCTGTCTTCTGACAGTCTCAAACATTACACTTCTCTTCAAACTACTTTCTTCAGTGTCACCTTAAGGATTTTGGGGCCCCGGGAAAAAAATATTGTGGGATCCCCTGTTTGAAACAAGTTTGAATTGTATTAGCCCTTTAATCGCTAATTCAAATGCTGTGTTGCAAAACAATATTACATTTTATAATAAGGGTCGAGGTCAAGAAATAAAAAAGTGATCTGGACAGAATGTTCACTCTCACAGTGGCCCCTTGAAAACTTGGTGCTCTGGGCAATTGGCCTCTTTGCCCATGCCTTAAAAAGTTTCTGACTTTCTTCTGCAGTCTGTCGTTTAGACACTTACACCCTCCTCACATACCTCACACTTTATGTCTTCCGACTTCAGTACCAGCGTTCTACTCTCTCCTGCACATACTTTTTTGCATCACCTTCCCTTGACCTCCCCACACACAACATACCCACTCACCTGCAAGCACTGCCTTATATTAAACTTGTGCCATGTACATATGTCAACAGCTGTGTTTCTTCTTCAGACACATTTACATAGAATCACATTTGCAATTGCCACACCTGATCACTGCTCTGAGCTCTCAGCAAAGAGGCAAATGATTGGATGAGTAATAATCCTAAACCTCTGTATGTACTATTGATGACCACTGTGAGAGATTCAGGCTTGAACGCCACAACTCACATTGATTGCCAGTTATAAAACAACCACACAGCCTGAACTTGCACAGACATATAGAGGCAACCCTTCACAATACCCATTGTACGAGTAATATGCTGCGTGAAAAAAACTACAGAAACATCATGAAAAAAAACAATTACTTCCTACCCCCAATGACACCAAGTTCCACAAAAGGCTGTTAAAAGACACGTTCCAGGCCTCTAGTAAGAGTTATTCGATAGCAGAGACAGACTGAGGCCCTCATTACGACCATGGTGGTCATGAGACCACCAGGGCCGCAGTGGTGGTCCGACCACCGCCAAAGCAGCAGTCCGGCCTCCACATTATGACAATGGCACAGCCATCTCGGTATGACTGATGGCATCACTAGGTTGCCGCCAGCCACAGTGCCGGTGGTCTCAATAGTTAGGGCAGTGCTGTAAGCAGCACTGCCTTACTGATTATGACTTCCCTTACCGCCAGCCTTTGCATTGCGGTCCCACCACCTTGCAACGGCTGGCTGAAAAGGGGTACTGGGGGTCCCATGGGGGCTGCACTGCCCATGCACTTTGCATGGGCAGTGCAGGAGCACCCATGGACAGCCCTGTTGCACTTTTCACTGTCCGATTTACGGGCAGTGAAAAGCGCAACGGGTACTGTCGAATCCAACATGCTGCAACATTGCCGCTGGCTAGATTATGAGCCGACTTCAATGTTGTGCTGTTTCCACCTGCCGGCCCAAAAGGAAACACTTAATAGGTACTGCGGAGGGATGGCCGCATATGTGGTCATCCTGATGCAAGACTTTGGCGGGCAGCTTATGCTGCCCGCCAAAGTCAAAATGAGGGCCTGAGTGTTCAGAATTACTAATCTTTTGTAAAAAGACATACCAGACAGGGAGACAGGTCAACAGGGGAAATTCATTAAAGGTCCAGAGGAGTTGCTATTGGTGATATGTACTGAGATCAAGAAGAGATTCTGAGAATTTTAGGAAACATTAGGCACACAGGAAGTGGTCTGAGCTGCCTCCGTCTAATCAGCATGATGAGGCAAACCTCCCAACATTGGCAGTAGAACTGAATGAGGCTAAAGTGACCATTATACACCTATGATTTTAATGAACTGTACATTCAAAATGTGAACATGGGCAAGATTCCTGTGGACTCCCGCTGCCGTACAGGTTTCCCTGGATGGGTGCCTCTTGCCCCGTGGCAGCAGTCACCAGTGCACTGATCTGACCTATGGCCTCACTCTACGGAATGGTTATGAGACGAGCCCTGAGAGGCATCGGGCCACCGTACTGATGAGTAGGCCTATGGCAGCTTCATTTTCATACTTTGGTGTAACTCTCATCAGGAAGAGTGCAAAGGTTTTCAGTACAGCAAGCAAAACAGATTTTGGCCTGATGTGTCACTTTCCATCCACTTACAAAGGCTATTGTTAGGTCTGGCATGACAGCACAGATGCCGCTAGATATAATGTGATTAGCCTAAAAAAAAAAAAACTTCCAGGAGTAATAGAGATAGGGTCTTTCATTGTGCTCACATGGTGGCAGCCAGGAGTACATGTTTTAATTGGGCATATGTTGTGGCTTCCACAGAAAAAAGCTGTTCCCTACATGCAGCTGTAATTATTTTGTTTATGTATCCATTTGCCTCAGCCACCAGCTGTATTTCTGCCTGAGCTTTAGCTTTCAGGGGCACCCACATGACATTGTAAGACTATTAAAGTGTCTTAGATAACAAGATAATTAATGGTGTTTGTTCTTTTTTTCTCAGGCAGCAGCATAGAAAGGAGGAGGGAGTCTCGAGGAAAGTATTGCAGTCGAAGTACCCCCTCCTCCCATCATTAACTTTAGACTTCAGGCTGCAATTTTGTTTTTGAGAGCAGTATTGTGTGCACAGGGCTTCACTAATCTACAGTGCAACTGTCATTTTACCTTATGTGATCAGCTAAGAAGTGTTCAGAGTATGACTGAGAGAGGGCGATATGGTTCCCTCGCATGTGGCTCTTCTATGTGCAGAATTTGATAGGAAAGAATATGTGTGCTTCCACTAAAAAGACGGCTAGCATTGTGCTTTTTGGCTTGCAGCAAATCTTATGTTTGATTCAACAGGACCGAGTTGATTATGTGACCTGTTTCTTATGAAATGGTACAATAAAGGTAGTAGGTTTTGTGTATTTAATGTGAAAGCATTTGTTAAAGTCAATTGGTATTCAAGTGTGGATTGTTGGTACTCTATATTAAAGCCTACAGATAGGTACGTTGTATCTCTGACTACCCTAGTAGGTAATGGTTTTGATGTTGTTTACCCTGTGTGCCAAACCTTAGATAGATTAGCTCTGTGAGAATCATTGTTAGCCCTCCTTAGAAGAGAGAATATTTTGCTCAACCAACTGTAATTTTGCATACCTTTCTCATTTTATGCCCAGGGCCGCCTTTTAGAAATGCTGATGCTCAAAGCTGTAAGCCAGAGTTAGTCATGGCGACAAGCTTTAGGCCTGAGTAGTCCACTGGTAAACATGTCAGAAGCCATAGGTCTCGTTCTTATTATGAAACTTTATGACAAAAGCAGTGGGTCTAGGTCATGGATACTCACAAACATTCTCCCGCTATCCAAGAGGTTTGGTCTGTGATGTGACTGGGGGCCGCATTGATGCCATCAGGGCTGCAGTTGGGGTTTTGGGAGGCGGGGTAGTGGTAAGGTGAGTGTAGGTGAAGCAAAGCATATACACAATGTGAAACCAGAAAACCTGGGATTAATCCCAGCTTCCACACTTATCCAAATTGTTTGATCCTAGGCAATTGCTGTAGTTCACTTTCCCTCCTTTATCTTTACTATCACATATAAGAGGACTTCAACATACATGGCTTCAGGATGTGCACTGTACCAAACCTTCTTGTGTGTTTGATTTAGTAAACTATATTGTTGCTCATGTACAAGTGCAGTGCCAATGGCATGGGCACTGCAGGGGCCCCCGTAAGCGGGCCCCAAAAGGAATTTCAGTGTCTGCTTTGCAGACACTGAAATTCGCGACGGGTGCTACTGCACCCGTCGCACTCCAGCAACTCCGCCGGCTCCATTCGGAGCCGGCTTCATTGTTGCTGGGTCTTTCCCGCTGTGCTGGCGGGTGGCCTTTTGGCGGTCGCCCGCCAGCACAGCGGGAAAGCCAGAATGGCCGCCGCGGTCTTGTGACCGCGGTGCGGTCATTTGGCGGTAACCGCATGGCGGGCGCCGAACGCCGCCCGCCGCCCGCCGCGGTTAGAATCACCGCCATAATATTTTGCTTTGTCAACTGTAATTTTGTATAAATGTGTACTTTTATGACTGTATGCTAAATGGTTGCCTTGTAAAAAGCCAAACCCAGTACAGTAGGCTTGAGTTATTATGGTGACAAGCCAATGATAAAAGCTATTTGGCTGATTGATTATTAGAAAATATTTTGATAAAGGAAGTAGGCCTGGCATACTCCTTGTAAAAAGAATATGTTAAATTGAATAGGTATTCAAAGATGGATTGTTATCACTCTAAATTAAAGCCCACAGACAGGTTTTTGTTCCATTGATTACCTTAGTTACCTTGTGGAAAGTCTTATAACAACTACAGTAGGTCTGACTTGATTATGGTGAAAAGCCAAAGATAAATGTTATGGACTTGGTTCAACAGAATCTAAGGGTGAATTCCTAATCACAGTTTTTGCGTTTACCTTTACACCTAACACAAATTCTACTCTTTAGCAATGCAGGATATTTAATTATTTTTCTGTCTCCTTTCCTGTAAATAGCCCATTGCACCTGCAATAGCTCTCCAGTACATATGACATGCCAACCATGCCGACAGCACGTGCTTCTCTTGTGTTTTCTATTTGTTTGCAATCTGTCTTGCTGCCTTTGACAGGAACTAGCCCTGAAATGAATTCCATCACATTAAACATCCATGGAGAAACACGAACATTAAACCGACTTTCCTTTGACAGTCTTACCTCCCGTGAAATTGTTCCAGCCATTGCTAAACTCTGTGAAATTCCTAAAAATACAGAGAATTAGAATTATATTCTAGTTTGAAGGTATTACACTGAGTAAGTACCAGTGCTGCCAAAAGTGAAAAGTTAAGTATTTCTTTGTAAAGCATCAACTCTCTGGCACTAATTATGAGTTTGGCTGGCGGAAAAGGTCGCCCGCCAAACTCCTGCGGTTGGGTTACTGCCAGTGCGGTTCCCTTCCCGCGGCACCTATTAAGAGTTTTCTGCTGGGTCAGCAGGAAACAACCCACAACATTGACGCTGGCTCATAATTGGACCGGTGCAATGTTGCGGTGCGTAGGGTACACCAGCACCCGTCACGCTTTTTTCACTGTCTGCAAAGCAGACATTGAAAAGCGCAATGGGGGTGGCCATGGGGGCCCCTTTACTGCACATGCCAAGTGCAAGTGCACCCCATCTCTGCCAGCATTCACATTGGGCAACCATCATGTAAATGCCGGTAGAGAGAGGGCTTGTAATCTCCAGGTCAGTGCTGCTTGCAGCAACGCCCTGGCGGATTAAGACCAACAGCAACGCCAGGCTGTCAGCCTGTGGAAATGTGGTGATGCAGCAATCCGACTGTGGTTCGTTCGCCACGGTCGTAATGTGGAGGCAGGACTGCCACCCTGCCGGCGGTCCGACCGCCACCGCGACCCTGGTGGTCTCAAGACTGCCAGGGTCACAATTAGGGCCTCTGTCTTGAAACACTGACGTTACATCACGCTGCTCAGATGTGTTCCATTAATCATTCTCAGAAAGATGAAAGATTAGGAATGAATGAAAATCTGGACGAAGCTGTTTATGTGATTGTTATTGCCACAGTGACATTGGGGTTGCACTCGCGATTTTCAGAGTGGATCTTTTCTTTCTTATTGTTGCAATGCCTGGAAAATAAAATACAAATATATATTTTAAAAAAAGGAAATCTGGACGAGGGACAGATTTCTCTGCATCAGCAGGTGCATAGTCCACAGAGCTATCTAGCGACTCTCGTGCTACTGTGGTCTTAGATTGTCAGCGAACGTTCCCATTCCAACATCTTCAAGTGGAGCTCTTAAATAATAGCAGATGTGAGGATCATTAGTTTTAAGATCATGTAATGTTAGGTAATGTTTTTGCTCCTCAAGTTACAAACAAAATTACATAAAATGTATTCTGGAGCAAAACTGCAGCAAATTGACTTTGCGCTATTTTGCTGTTTATTAAGTAAGAAAAAAAAAATTGCCACATTATTGAAAAGTGCAAGAATAAAGAATGTTCGAGGTAAATTAGTTTTCTGGTGTTTTTTTCAATGGTAAGCTGCAGTCGCAGAGCAAAATCAACTTACTTCATTTTTATCCGGGAGCAAACTCGTTATACTGTTTGGACCGATAGCAACCACATGCTTGCTCCGTTCCTTAGTAGACCAAAAGCAAAACTAGTTAAAAAAAGGACTCTTTTTTGCGTCAATGTGGACTGTATACAATAAGGGGAGGATTCTGGGCAGAAGCATTCCTCTTGTGTCAGAAGGCGGTTGCTGTCAGAGTGGTGGGGGCTGCGAGGGGCTGCACCTGCGAGGGGCTCGCAAAGGTGGTAATAATTCATGTAGACCTCGACTGACTTTAGGCTGCTGCCTCCTGACATGACAAACAGCCCCATTAAACATCTGATAATAACGAGATTAGCTCACCAGGGCCTGAAACGCTTCTTAAAGTCAATGGCGGATCAACATCAACTTGTCAGGCTCGCAAGAGATGAGGAGAGGTCACCAGCACCTAAGTAAATACTTTCTTCTCCCAAGGCCAGAGTTTAACTACATCAGGATTCCTTTCATACAAAGAAATACCTTAATTACCATTTTTCCTCTAGCGCTTACTGTCACAGACTTGTGCTTCGTAGCGCTCTCAATGAAAAGAGTACAGGTGCCTCACTCAGAGGTGCTTAGATTATCGTCCTCGAAAGTATACATTGATGAGCAAGCTAAGGCTGGATTCCTTGACCCACCGATTACTAAAACCCAGATATTCTTCGGGGATATCCATCGTGAATAGCATGAAGGGAAGTAAATGTAATGGTTTTCAGTTTAACTTATTTGCATAGGCGTCGGTAATTTGAAAACCCGACTGGCTGCACGGCTGGACTGGGGCAGAAAATAGGCCCCGGCAGCAAAATAAATGTGGCCCAATTAGTGAATAACATAGCTACAAAGTGCCCCATGTTTTTAAATCGGGCAGTTTTGAACCTGTAAAGATATGTTTACTAGGTGTTTTGCAATGTGTTCGAGACTGCATGCACTTGTGCTAGGTGCAATCAGTGTTTGTGGTAAAATCGGGGAAATCAACATTAAAACTCGGCTCAACCAACCATAAACCAGGCCCACAAACAGCCACAATTAAGCCTTTACAACCACTTGTCAAATCAGCCCATTGGGCACAGCCTGATTGCCCAATGGGCCAATCCGACCCAGACTGGATGGCAAATCGGTTGAAAGAGACCAGCCATACTCCATCCCAGCAAGGATTATAAAGTGTAACTTGAAGACTGCACTGATCTCCCTTGCAGATACATGACCCACTGATGTAGCTCATGGGTCTTTGCCGTGCAGCGTTATAAGAATTATTTACCATATATAATAAATAAACAAAAGTGAAAAACAGGTAAAGTATCCTAGATCAATTTTATACCACAGTGTGTGATAAAGGTGGCAACAACTTAATCATATAAGGATAAAGTGCCCCTAATTCATCTCTCAAGTCACTGAGGAGTCCTTTGGCCATCCAGAGGCACGAGGGTAGAGGTGTGTAAAAGGTCATGGACCGCCGGGGTTTTAAAGGTATAGCTGTGGGGCATACTATCCCTTTCTGCCCATACTAGAGCCTGGAACATACTGTAGCACACACGTGAACACTTCATCTCGCCCTCATCTTTGTTGCGTTTTGGGACTTATGGGTTTGTGTTTTTCCTTTATGATAATGAGAACAAAAATCACAGAAGACACAGAAAAAAGATGGATGCACTGCACAATGCATGAACCTGCCACAAATTGAGAGCACGCGGCATTCTACAGTACTGGCTTAGTTTGTGGCCGATATAGCATTATACAGGGAGTGCAGAATTATTAGGCAAGTTGTATTTTTGAGGATTAATTTTATTATTGAACAACAACCATGTTCTCAATGAACCCAAAAAACTCATTAATATCAAAGCTGAATATTTTTGGAAGTAGTTTTTAGTTTGTTTTTAGTTTTAGCTATGTTAGGGGGATATCTGTGTGTGCAGGTGACTATTACTGTGCATAATTATTCGGCAACTTAACAAAAAAAAAATATATACCCATTTCAATTATTTATTATTACCAGTGAAACCAATATAACATCTCAACATTCACAAATATACATTTCTGACATTCAAAAACAAAACAAAAACAAATCAGTGACCAATATAGCCACCTTTCTTTGCAAGGACACTCAAAAGCCTGCCATCCATGGATTCTGTCAGTGTTTTGATCTGTTCACCATCAACATTGCGTGCAGCAGCAACCACAGCCTCCCAGACACTGTTCAGAGAGGTGTACTGTTTTCCCTCCTTGTAAATCTCACATTTGATGATGGACCACAGGTTCTCAATGGGGTTCAGATCAGGTGAACAAGGAGGCCATGTCATTAGATTTCCTTCTTTTATACCCTTTCTTGCCAGCCACGCTGTGGAGTACTTGGACGCGTGTGATGGAGCATTGTCCTGCATGAAAATCATGTTTTTCTTGAAGGATGCAGACTTCTTCCTGTACCACTGCTTGAAGAAGGTGTCTTCCAGGAACTGGCAGTAGGACTGGGAGTTGAGCTTGACTCCATCCTCAACCCGAAAAGGCCCCACAAGCTCATCTTTGATGATACCAGCCCAAACCAGTACTCCACCTCCACCTTGCTGGCGTCTGAGTCGGACTGGAGCTCTCTGCCCTTTACCAATCCAGCCACGGGCCCATCCATCTGGCCCATCAAGACTCACTCTCATTTCATCAGTCCATAAAACCTTAGAAAAATCAGTCTTGAGATATTTCTTGGCCCAGTCTTGACGTTTCAGCTTGTGTGTCTTGTTCAGTGGTGGTCGTCTTTCAGTCTTTCTTACCTTGGCCATGTCTCTGAGTATTGCACACCTTGTGCTTTTGGGCACTCCAGTGATGTTGCAGCTCTGAAATATGGCCAAACTGGTGGCAAGTGGCATCGTGGCAGCTGCACGCTTGACTTTTCTCAGTTCATGGGCAGTTATTTTGCACCTTGGTTTTTCCACACGCTTCTTGCGACCCTGTTGACTATTTTGAATGAAACGCTTGATTGTTCGATGATCACGCTTCAGAAGCTTTGCAATTTTAAGAGTGCTGCATCCCTCTGCAAGATATCTCACTATTTTTGACTTTTCTGAGCCTGTCAAGTCCTTCTTTTGACCCATTTTGCCAAAGGAAAGGAAGTTGCCTAATAATTATGCACACCTGATATAGGGTGTTGATGTCATTAGACCACACCCCTTCTCATTACAGAGATGCACATCACCTAATATGCTTAATTGGTAGTAGGCTTTCGAGCCTATACAGCTTGGAGTAAGACAACATGCATAAAGAGGATAATGTGGTCAAAATACTCATTTGCCTAATAATTCTGCACTCCCTGTACTAGCTACAGGCAGGCTAACAGTAGTAACACGTGACCTAGAGGTGTGAAAACGCTGCTAGGTTTCTTCTACTTCAAGGAATGCTGAAAGTGAACGTGACTTGACCCTTAGGAGCCGTTGCTACACTTGCCGGTGGGGGCGTGGCGAGCAGGCACCCGCTGGAGAATCTATTGCTGTGGAAAGGCCCTTCTTATTCCCGAGGTGAGGTCATGTTGGAAGAAGAGCGGGAGCCCATACGCACAGCAGCGCATAGGTAGGTGGTGGCTGGACAATCTATGTCAGAATATTTTCTCAGTCATAATATGTGTCTATTTATGTCTATACAAAGAGGTTACATAGCAGATAACCGTGTAATATGGTCCAATATTGTCATACAGGTCTTCTGTGGACATCATAAACCACAAGACCAAAGGCTGAGTAGTGAGTGCTTTTGCAAAGCCACCAGAATCCAGATATGCAATATACAACCGTGTTGTACATTTTACCCATTATGCATTTTTAATATTACATGTTCATTTTGGGATAGTTAACTTAAAAAAGTATTTTCTTCAAATTTAGCTATCAATAGGTTCTGATTGCAATGAGTATATTGAGGTTTACCTCTGAAGAATAATTTGCTGATAAAACAATGGACAGTGGTGAAAGCAAGAGGATGAGGTTCTGTGGCTGCAACGTTTACCGCATAATTATAGATTTCACCACAATTGGAACAAAATTTGCCACAGAATTTGGAGATTTCTCAAAAAGTGTTCTTTCCAGATCAGATGGATGAAAATGATACTACCAGAGAATGTGCTGCATAATTGTACTGTTAGCTGTATACATTAGATTATCTCACTGCATAATTTAATATGCCGCATAAAATAGGTAATCCTAGTGGCTCTAACAATGACGAAATTCTGCAAAGTGGTTCACGGGGCGGGGTACTGTTGGGGCGCTGGTAAGATGATGTTGTAACCCATATTTCACTAGGAAGTATGAAGTCATTTCCGTATTACACGGTTCCCTGTGACCTATGAGTGTTTATATCATTACATCTTTCCAATAAAAGCATTCAAACGTATTATATACACATTCATACGTTTACAAAATATGAAATATACACACACACCATAATTAGGTACCCAAAAACATGCTACACAGACATAGCGTATGTGTAAACAGAATATACACCTAGATAGAGAAATATAGATATTGTATTAAGATACTTACAAACAACATATGGATACATGCTATAAAGTCAGGTATACAAAGATACTGTAGACACATGCATCCTACATACCTACGACGTGTCTATAAGCACAATATACACTTAGATACAAAAACACAGTATATAAACATACAAAGTACATATAGATACATATCACACACTCAGTTCCCTGCCCACACTCACTGTCAAGGAGCAAGCTCTCTGCCTCTCTCCCCACCTGACAACCTCGCCATAACCCCGCTCTCATGAACTCTCTTGTATGTTTAAGGCCTTGATAATAAAGCAACATCTGCGAGACTTACAAGTGCTTCACTGCAGTTAATTGAGCAAATGGATGCAAGATGCGGCCGCGATGATCTATGGTCCCCGGTGAGGGCCTGCAAGGGAGGCGGCAGATTTACTGCAAAGACAGTGGGCGGCCTTTCCTTCTGCGAGGGCCCTGGTTCACCAGAAGTTTGAGGTCAGGTGGGATTAAAATATCTCCTCAAATAAATGGAATCATTTGACACGGATTTAATGCACACCGTGTCACATGCTACCAGCAGGCATCTCCTCCCATCTCATACCGTGGTCTTCTGTGCCATCTCGTGCTAGCAGATGTGTGCCATCTCATGCCATCAACACTGTGCGTGCCAACTAACACCATCAAGCACCCAATGCCAGCCTTTACTAGTACGCTTCTGTGCTTTGTCATAACAACCCCGTCATGCCGTCCCGTGCCAACAGGCCACTGTGCCATCCTAAACCACTAAGCTCATTGTGTCATTTCATGTGAGAAGGTCACTGTGACATGTCAAACTAACAAGGACGTAGTACCAACCTATGCCAGCAGGTACCAACCCCTACTAATGGACATACTGTTCCGTCCTACATCAACAGACTTGTGACATCCTGCCTGGAGGCTGCTTTGTCTTCTCAGCCACCTCAATGCAGAGTCCTGTTGACCAGTTGCAAATGCTTTGTTCTAGATCCAGCTGAAGTCTATGGTGTTTTGGACATTGGTCAATTATATATGTGCCTTAAAAAAATAAGGGAAAGTATACTGGTTAAATAGAAATACACATTGGAAGCAATTGTGACAACTAGCACTAACCAATTCTAAGATGCAAATGGATCCAACTAGAGTTTTTACTATAGTGTTCAGCAGATGTTCAAAAACCAATTAGCTGCAAATTGATCCAGTGGAAAACATTTATAACTGGTCAACTGGGATTCCCCCTAGAGCTGCAGACTGATATCCTGTCATCAAATTTAACTAAGGTTATTTTCATGGTATCACAGAGTTTCACTGTCAATAAAGCTCTGCAGAGGACAGAGCTTAGTTTGTGAAAGAATGAGTACCGGCGCCCAGCGCTCTGCTAAGAAGTGAGCGGTTGGTGCTATTAAATGTTTGCGTGCCGAATAACAAGGATGCATAGTCTTGAATCCATTCTATGCCCTTACAAACCATTACAAGACATTCCCTGTCCCTTTATCTCACGCTTGAAGGTTCCTGCTTTCTCCCTTTTTGACTATTTTTCCGTCTTTCTCTTCTTCCTTCACTCCTTTTGAGTGGTTTTCATTCTCTTGCTCTGGGTAAATGCCTGATTAGGAAAAAATAGTGCCTGTCCCTAAAAATGAGTGCTGGGGGACCCCATCTGCAACCACTGGCTCAAATTAAGCACAGGCAGAGGGACATAGTCTAATTAAGTTGTGCTGACTTTGAACGCTGCTGAAAATTTCAATTAGTAAAAGACCCAGTAGAGAATTGCTGTCCCTGCCATTCCCATATGATGTTTTCTTTTGCAAGAAAACCAGCGACTTTAACACCAAACGCTTTTTGCCACGTTCCTTGTGACACTATATCGAGATCGATAATATCAATTTATAATAATAGTGCATCCAATATAATTTGCAATTACAACTTACTATGGCACCTACCATTGCATTATCATAGAATTACTCTACTTATTTCCACATCTACTCACCTAGACTTACCTTTCAATGTAGTTGTTAGTTCGAAGTAATGGATGCAATGCTACTTTCATGTGATATAGTGGGATTTTACCTGTGTCACGTGCAAACAACACTTTGCATGACAAGGAATTCAGAACACAGTGCGAAAACGACTCCTACATGTACAGCTACAAGACAGCTCTCCTGCTTCAAGGTTCCCTAGTGATTCACTATTGCTACAAGGTCTACTTTCAAAATGCTCTGCATTACACACAATGGAGTAAGGGAAGCGTTTTCCAACAGAAGAAGCATAAGAAGTACTTGCAAAAAAGAACATTGCTTTCTAAAGTAGCACCACAACTAAATATTCCATGCAACATGAAGAAAACTATTGGCGGTGCACCTGTTTCGGTCCAAGCTGGTGAATTATGGAATTCACTGCCTGAAAGGATGCAAGCTGTTGACATACATGTGGAATTTAGGAAGGGAGTGAAGGCCTGAATTTTTCCTCCCTGAAGTTAAAGGAGACAAAGGACCAATATCACTCTGCTACCCCGCCAGCAAGATAGGAACTGTAAAAACCTAACTAATACCAACAAACACATAGAAAACTCATGACTGAGCACACTGGCTATCCATTCAAGAATGGAACAGTTGAAACCTATAGAAACCTACCTAGCACCATCAAACACATTGGAAACTCATAACTGAGCACATTGGCTATCCATTCAAGAAAGGAACTATATACCCTTCTACAAACCTTCCTAGTACCAACAAACACATCGAGAACTCATAACTGAGCACACAGGCTATCCATTCAAGATAGGAACTATAGAAACGTATACAAACCTTCCTAGTGCCAACAAACACATGGAAAACGCATAACTGAGCACACAGGCTATCCATTCATGATTGAATTGACTGAGCTGTAGAGACTATGAGAGTCACACTCCTCAACATCAATGCCAGCCATAGCAGAAGGAACTGAAATAATAACAGCTGCAAACAAATCACAGAAAAATATTTACCCCCTAAGTAGCCAGAGTAACTACTGTTAAAGAAAAAGAATCTTGTCAATTGAGGACTATCAATTTTTACTGCACAATTTGCATAGTGCATGACTCTCGCAATATATATGAATTGACTTGCTAGCATACTATACTGTGGATGAACAAAACTAATTCAATGATGAAGGTTTTCATAACCCCTAATAACTGATATGTCCAATTGAATGTAAGTCTACATCATAGCTTTAACTTATCGAAATAAATGTCACTTTCCACTGTTACTATATAACAAAATGTATCTTCACACATAATGGCATGAAAAACTATGCACAATTGACATGCCAACTATATCACAAGCAAAAATGAGAATAATAAGGTAGTTCTTTGAGATCAATTCTTCTTCGAATGGGGTAATTTTTAAATATTCAAACTGGGAAAAATTATGATTTATATCCTTATAAAGGAATCAATAGATTGCTTTACTTTTGATACTACTACACATCAAAAACCTTTGTACAATACTTCTTCAAAAATGTTTTATTTATCTTCAATTACACACATTGAGACACATCCATTGAAACGGTGATATTACTAATTCAGCATTAAATAAAACAATCCTGAGCAATTCAGAATATTACAAAAAGTCCTTGTTCTAATTTGTTCATACAGTGTCTGACTTCTTTCTTTCAAGAATGCCAGGGACTTTTTCTCAGTTCATCTTTTATTAATGCTTGTCTCTGAAATGGTGACATGTTTCGACCATAGCAGAAATTCCTTGGCCTCTTCAGCACATAAATACAAGAGTCAAACAACTCTCATCAATCTTGTTTAAAGAACGTGCACAAAGGAATGTGTGCATGTCTATATGGTCCAAGTCCTCCAATAAATGTCAAGATTTGTGCGTGTAAATAAATTGATGAGGTAATTAAAACAATCTTGAATCTCCATTTCTAGTTGTCTCACACTTGCGAGAAAGGGCTGCAAAGTACAACAACATCACAAACTAGTATTTACAAGCTCAACAATGTTGCTAATAGAGTGACGCATCTCATTTACTAGAATACATCAAACTAGCACCCACAAAGTGAAACTGGCACAAAATGTTACAAAAAATGTATGAGAAGATTACTTCAACTTGTATGATACTGAATGGAACCATCAAGATTTACAGTAACCATTATGCTTGATTAAACCACTACCACTGGAATCCAGGACTTTAAGCAGTCCAGGTCCTGCCGGTGTTCAGCATCCGCAGGTCTAAAAAGCAGGTGCAGAGGCAGGTCTCTATCGAGCTCTTCAACGTGGCTCTCACCCTCAGATTGAAAAACATTCTTAGCTCAGCAATACCACCTTTCACTGCCTTTGATGTAACTTTAAAGAGACTCATTATAGTTACTTCAGTGTCATCATTTCAGAAATGAAGCGTTTTCAATATTATATATAATAACAAAGCCATTGTTGTACGTGTTTGTCTTATGCAACTAACAACCATTGACAAAATCATTAGTGCTGGTTCGTTTTGGGTGTAATGTCAGCTGTTATATTATATACACACCCTTAATAGTACAGGTTACCCCCCCTTTAAGAGACCCCCAGTTTTTTCATCCTAATTAAAGCCCTGCTGAAACCCCTTAGAGTAGTGTGCTACCCATTTGCAAAATGCTTCAGAGCCTTGTCGGAGTAGTAAGCCCTATATAAATACTGATACCTACCACTTAAAATTGGAAACACACAGTTATTCAGCCTAACCCTAGCATTTCAAATGAACTTGACATTTAAAAAATGAGAAAAAAAGCGGCTTCCATAGCCACTTACCTTTAATAATTTAAATCAATCAGAAAACACAGCAACCTTTACGCAGTATCAGTAATTGATTGTCATTTCATCATCACTGGATAAATCAATCTACTTGCTTCCAGGAGAACATGCTAACCTTTCTACAGAAGCGCGAACTAATGAAATTAGCCTTGAAAATAGGCCTTTGAGAGATCGAAGCTTGTGTATTTGGATATTGGCTGTAACTGGATGTGGTTTATGACGTTTAAGCTTAGAGATGTCCTAGTGGGTGACTGCTTAATAAAGCAAAAATATTGTCTGGGACATGCAAGATATATATATATATTTTTGGCTTATAAGCATTGGTATATGAAGACATAACTAATGATGTGCTTCCTCAGAAAAACTAACAGCCTCATCAGGGGCACATATTATGTTTCTTAAGGCCAGATGTAGCAAAGGTTTTTACCCATTCTGTGTCTATGGGAAAAAAGTGTTCGCACATATGGCCCTTAGTTCTGTGTCCTTGCAGCAAGACTTGGTGTGTGGGGGCAGGAGGAAGACTAAGGTTTCTAAGCTCCGGTCAACTTTATGTTTGTTACATAAGGTACAGAACGGGTCAATGGTTTGCATCAATGGAGTCACTGTCTCTAGTTTCAATTAAGTAATGTAGCTTGACTGACGTGTGGATTTCAGCTCTTTCGGAAAGTGAACCTACCGACCAACACCACTAACTTACTGTTTACATGCTGGGCGAGCCCGTCTCTGCTTTAGTGGAAAATAGTTTTATTTTACCTATCCATACCTATAAACCCCATATCATACCAACAACAGCAGAAAAAAGAATTAGAGACAAATCTTACTCCCTTTCACCAGAGCATACCCAGCATATCATCACATCCATCAAAATTAAAAATGCAAAAATCATTGCAAGATGGAGGGTGAACTCCTATATCTTTGCATAACCCCACATTCACACCTCTGACACATTCAGTCATTTAGGGTCCATGAATCAAACACTTTTTGCTCTGATATCTACCCTACTAATTCACGTGAATTCATTGACAATTATAACAGATGCCTAGGAACTTGTTGCTCTGCTGTACGCCTCCATATCTCTATGCATGAGCAGTGTTCCATGTGTCTCCCAGTGTCCGATTCTTGTTGATGGTGGATTTAGGGGCAATCTCTTGGGTTAGTGGCACGTGTTACCCAGGGTGTTCACCAGAGATGAGAATAGTTTATGATGTGCTGTGAAAAATAATAATTTCTCTCATCATCATTGCCACCACTGTGGCAGTAAATCCATGAAATACTACAATGTCATCAATGAGTTGGACCTTTCTATTTCAGTTCAGGGGTTTCTAGTGGGCATAAACAGTAGCCCTCAATTTCTTGCTCAACAAGAAATCTACAAGTCCATTTGGCACATAGCTAAAACTGGTTACTATCACCATCTCTTTCAGATTGTATTGGATAGCAGTGAGGACAGCCTGATGAACTGACACTGACTCAATAACCTGACTGCTCCTGAGGTTATTAACCAGCCAAGGGCACATTATAGACATCTAGCAATGCATTTTTTGCGCCAGCTACTCCTGCAGTCCTGATTTGCTTGGAGGAGGGGAAACATATCAGACTACATATAGCTGATTTTCACTGAAAGCCATAGGTGGGGATGTAGAATACTCCATTGCGTTGCCATATGTTCTTAAATCCTTTTGCATTTCTGGATATGAGGCACAATCAGGGATCTGAGAATCTGCAGCCTTTTTTCCTGGGGAATGGATCCCCTGGAGTAAACTGAAGACAGACTTCTTCGATCTGCTTTTTATGTCATTATACTTTTTAAGTGTTACTTTTGAGCCACCATGACTAGTGTCCCAGTTCATAAAAACATTTATGCATTTTAATTGACCCTACATACCCAAACAGCGTTTTTACTTGTGCCAAGTGACATGTTTGATATATAAAAAATATAGCTTTTACACTTGTAAAAACATACTCCGCAGACTTTTTCGTGTGGGTGCATCTTCTTCCAGTTGCAGAAATTGGATGCTTATGGGCATGAATGCCCTTTAAAGTTTGGGAATACCCCCAAATATTCCAGTTGCTGAGTATTCACAAACGTTTTAATCACCAATGCCAACCCAGAAACATTTGTAGATTTACTACAAAGAAGCACAATCAATTTCTGGAATGGGAATCCTATGGACCACCCCCCAAATTGATGAGGCTTAACGGAAGGGGGTTCTCCAAGAGAAGTCTTTTTCCTGTGAAGAAATAAATAAAAAGTCAGAGCTTGATGGCACAAAGCAGTAACTTTCCAAATGAGGAAATTGCTTCACTTAAATGGGAATTCATAAATGTTTTCCAGGAGTACTCCAAGAACTTTGCCTGCAAAGAGACTGTGGTCACCTCCGGTGTTTGGCTATTTTCAAAATACATTTCTATGTGAATATTAGCCTTCTCAATCGTATGTGCCACCCGAGTACTATTGACCAGTTTTCTGATTTTTGTATTTTTTTAAGTGCCCAGATCACCTTCTTGAAGCTAATACATCCCCCATTGACACAGTACTATTATTAGATTTTACAATGACTGCTGTACAATTCAGTCTGGTTCATTTTTTCTAAAATGAAGAAAGACAGTGCCAAACACAACAGTCTGTTCCCAAAAACACTATAAAGCGAGTGCAAGCGGCTGAACTTAAACTTTAGGCAAACATCTCCTATAGCATTTAACTTATAGGATATGATTTTTCAAATAACCATTAACAATGCATCAATGCAAAGCAGATTACTATTTAAAGCAGAGACATCATAGAGGTCCTCTTTTTCCTCAAGTTCACATTAGAAATGGGAATTACACGGAAAACCTGTTTTCATGTCTTAAATGATCTGTTTAATAACACTAGACCATATCATTTGTTGATGTGCTGGATCTGAAGTGAATTGTACATGTGTTCTAATCCCGTAAAACTTTCAGCAATTCCCTTTTGTCCCAAAATTCAAGGTTTCTCTCTTACGAACTTGGTAAAGATCCATTATTTAATGGCCATTCAAAATGTAATGGCACCCATACCAAAAGCCACCAGCTACCTGTGTTAGGGACAATTAGGTTCTACCTTTAAGTCTTTTCTGGGTTCTCCTTTTGGGGACTGTTTGTGGCATTAGGACTTGCCAGTATTTATTTCTACAAATATACTAATGGACTGACAATTATTTAATGACATCCTTTGTTCTTCTCTCAGAAGCGATTCTGTAAGTACAGTGACAGACCCTGAGAATGTAAGATTCTCCACTTAGTGTCTTTGATGGATTCATCTTGGCCTTTCGCTTTCATCACTTTGGCATTAAAGTTTGGGTTGTGACAACAGAACTTTCTAGGCCTCCTCTTTTGTTTTAGTGTTTATTTTCTTAATTTGTGATTTTAAAGGTACTGCCATGATCTACTAATCAATTTTAGCTTCCTGGCTGGTAGTTCTCAGTAATTCATTCACCACATTTTCAACTCTGTCCACAAATTGTCTGAAATTAATTTTAAAGGTAATGAACTTGGCTATCCCCTACTGCAGGATTTTAGGGAACACTGTTGTCTTCAAGTTTACCAAGCAAAAGATTTACAGGTAAACAAAGAAATTTGACATATCCAATCTTGTAATATTGGAAAGATGCACATTCTACCTGCAGTGAAAATTAGGATTTCAATTCTATTTCAGAAAATATCCTAGAAAATTATGACTGAAACAATGTTTGATGGCACTTACTGTACATATTAGTTGTCTCACTCTTATTTTTTCGGTCTTTGTCTTGCTAGTATTCATTTTAGCGAACTAGTCTGGAGGATTTTAATGTGTAAACACTGTTGAACTGATTGAAATGGTGATACAAATATTGATTGGATTGTTAGTGTATGATGTAAGACTATTTAGGACATCTAAATAGAATAATTAAAAAAGGTTTAGGTTGCATTCAAATTAGATTTAAAAATGCCCTAGCTTTTGACATTATTCTACATGAGAGTAACCTTTTAGACTTCTCTTTCGCATTAGGAGTGTGGAAAGAATAGGGTTGTAAGGAGGAATGAAGATTCCACCAATGGTTGGCAAGCCCGCCTCACAAAGCCCTGTAATATCCTGTTCATTTACAAGGTATGCTTAGCATTACTTGTGGTGTTTTGAGTATTATGTCTTTTCTATTCTGGGTATTCCTCTGCTTTAGTTTGCCAGTGCCACTCAATATCCAAAAGTGAATGTGTGATTTTATATGACACACATTTATTGGTGGAAATGGCCCTTTTTGCAGGATTGTCCCCACACTTTTTGTTTCTGAACTCCTGTTTTTTTATCCAATGCTGCATTTCGTTTTTGCTGGTTTTAGGACTCTGTGCACTTTACCACTACTGACCAGTGCCAAAGTGAAAGTTCTCTCTGTCTAAATGGTACTGTGAATGGTTTATCCATGATTGGCATATTTGATTTACTAGGAAGTCTCTATTATAGTGCACCAAGTATGCCAAGAGTCTGTAAATTAAATGCTACTAGTGGGCCTGCAGCACTGGTTGTGCCACTCACAGGAGTAGGCCTATAAATGTGTCTCAGACCTGCCACTGCAGTGTCTGTGTGTGCATTTTTGAACTGCCAGTTCGACCTGGCAAGTGCACCCACTTCCCAGGCCCAAACCTTCCTTTTACTAAATGAAGGTCACCCCTAAGGTAGGCCCAAGGCAGCCCCATGGACAGGGTGCAGTGTATTTAAAAGGTAGGACATGTACTGGTGTGTTTTACATGTCCTGATAGTGAAATACTGCTAAATTTGTTATTCACTATTGCAGGGAAGATCTCTTTCGTAGGGTAACATGGGGATTGCCTTGAAATATCTTGTAAGTGCAACTTCCCATTGGGAGTAGATAGGGATATGGAGTATTTGGTCTCTGAACTCACAATTTAAAAATGCATCTTTTGGTGAAGTTGGTTTTTAAATTATACGTTTGAATATGCCACTTTTAGAAAGTGGGCATTTTCTTGCTTAACCATTCTGTACCTCTGCGTGGCTGTGAGATACACGTCTGGGTCAGGATGATAGTTGGCTGTTTGTGAATTCACTCTAAACAGTCACACAAAGGGAGCTGAAGTGTGTCCTGCATTTCCTGATGGGTCTTCCTGAGCTAGAGTGGTGGGAGGAGCTGACACCTGCACCAGATGAGGGCTGTGCCTGTCCTCACACAAAGCAGTCTCCAACCCCCTGGAGTGTGTCTGGGACCAGGCCAGGGAAAGGCAGGGTCTTGTGCATGGCAAGCGCTTCTATTTGAAGTTTGGCTACTTCAAATACAGAAATTGGTATAAGTACTGGACCTCTGACACCACAGAATTAGAATCCTTCTGGACTGAGGATATTCTGCCAGGAAGAAGAGCTGGATGCAGTAGGAGGGACTGAGACTGTATTTGTTGTTTTGCTTAACTGTCCTGCTGCTTCTGTTCTGGGGGTGAAAAGAATGGACATTGCTTTCTACATCCTGCTTCAAAAGGTTCTCCAAGGGCTTGGACTGAGCTTACCTCCTCATAAGAATTATCAGTGACATTAAAAACTTAATTTGCCAGGACCTGGGCTCTATTGCTGAGAGTCCTGACTTGCTAAGTGGTGCCAAATCCAGTTCCTGGGCCCTTAGGAATGAGTTCTGGTGCAACCAAGAAGAAACCAAGCACATTGACTCCAGAGTGACTTCAGCACCGGCACCACTTTCCAACTCTGTGCCACTGCCTGTACCAGAGCCATGGTCCCCAGTGAGCACAACCACTGTGACCGACACCACAGGCCCGTTGCCACTGCAGCGCCTCCAAAGTCCCACCACAGTGTGAGTTCCAAATGCCATGTCACCGACGTCCGTAGTACCCAACTCCGACTCTGCCGCAGCACCTGTGGCCTGTGGAGTGATTGCGACACCACAAAATCGACCCCTCACCTCTTGACTTGCTGGATTCATCGACCCCGGCTTGTCGTAAGGAACCGACGCCTCGCCACAGATGCTACATCAAATCCCCTGCAAACGTAAGGAACTGACGCCTCACCTCCCCTGCTTAGCAGTAAGAAACCAACGCCTCACCTCCCTGGTAGCAGTGGGGAACCAATGCTGCACTGGCTCCAGCGACGCCTCACTTCCTTGACTCCGTGCAATATTTTTGTTTCCTCATCGTTTTCCTGGGTACTGTACCTAGGGTCCATGCGACTCTGTGACCGTCCTGCATTCCCTTGCCAGTAGCGTCAGACTATTGGTAATGACTCCATCAAGACGCTGTGATAGCCGTAGCTGCTGCTATTGTGTTTCTAAGCGCTTTACTAAGATTTAATTTTTGAAAATTCGCATCTTGTGTATGTTGGATTTTTGTCATCTTGGCCTTGTTTTACACATATAAATATTGGCTATTTTTCTAAACTGGTGTGGAGTACGTTTGTGGTGTTTTCACTGTGGTACTGTGTGTGTGCAAATACTTTACACATCGCCTCTGAGATAAGCCTGACTTCTCATGCCAAGCTCCAAAGGAGGTGAGCAGGGGTTATCTTAGCTGTGTGGCTCCCTTACCCTGACTAGACTGAGGGTCCCAACATGGACAGGGTGTAAATCACTGCCAACTAGCGACCCCATTTCTAACATTTAGTATATATTGTTAAGTTTTGCAGTATGGTAATCAAGCTTGTGTGGATATACTTTTTGTAGTCACTCTAAATGCTGAGTGCTTTATTATATATTAGTTTGTTACTGATGTCAAGAAGGTAGACAACTATGTGTCTCACATTTTTACTGTTATTCAAAAGTACACAGTCTCTCAAAATTAAACTAAATGGAAAGGAATACCTATATTTAAGAACTGAATACTTGCTTTTGTGGGTGCATAACGATATCTCCCTTGCAGGTGCCTTGTCAACCACTACTTTGTCATTTATACATAATCAATGCAATGCCAGTCCTTAGAAAACATTACAAATACAACTACTTTGACACCAGCACCTCCTTGCAGCCTTTAACACAATAGTATTCCCCAACTGTAATCTATTCCTAACCCTAAATAATGGTAATAATTTAATTATGTTACTTACATTAAATATACTAGACATTTAAAAATAACCCAAGCTCTAATGATCACTATAACCTGAACCCTAACTAATGTTAAATATTTATTTCTGTATAATTAAGTTACATTAACAAGCATTCTTACCCTAACAGTACCAGCATTTATAATGTAAGCCTAATATTCAGTTATATTTATTATACCAAATTACTTTTAAGAAATAGGGATTTTTGTTTCTAACTCTAATACTAAACTCTCACTCTAGAATATGTTAACGATTTAAATATATTAACTGAATGTGTTAAAATTTAAAACATAAATGATCTTTAATATAAACCAGATTACTATCTGCAATGCTAACCACTGTGAAATATCAATTATATGAATTTAATTCAATTACATTTCATTTGAAAATTGAGAAGCTCTAATTGTAACCTTCACCAAAGTAAAATATATTCTTTTTAATCAAATCTAATCTTATCTATTCTCATCAAATCTATTAATCAAAGCTCAAATAAATGAATCCTTAGATTAAGCTAAAGTATATGATTTAATTGCGATTGAACTAATAGTATCAATGAAATAAAAATTATGAGAAAAGTTCAGACAAGTTAATGTATACAGTGTAATGGTCTATCCCTTCCTTTGTATCACGGACATATTTGGCCAAAGAAATTTCTCTCATTTGTAACCTGTGACAATTTAGCAGTAGATGGGGTATTTTTCCTAGGTTTTGTGGCATTTTTTATAGGTTTATCTTTAAGTACCTGATAAAACCAAATAGCATTATGTATATTCGATTTTAATATTTTACTCTTACGAAGTAGTGTGTTAAACAATTTATGAAAAATTCCCTTTTAATTTCAGCGTCTGCTGTTCCAGAGGCCTGTGAGAATGTTTGTTCATTGACTGGATATAATCAAGAGGTCTCAACTATGTAGCAAATAAAGTAATAGGCATCCTCTATGGATTCATGGGATTTGACTTCTCTGAGATATTTTCTGATATCCTTTTAGTATGTTTCAATAATAGATAGTTTCATCTTCCATAGCTGCAGATGAAGAGACTAATTCTGTGGAGAACGAACAAGATACCAGTCACATATTTTATGTATCATCTCCGATGCCAATTTTGAGGCCATGTAAGTAAATTAATGATGGATTTAACAGTCTTAGATGTATCCGGTATATAATCATCTTCTTTGTATCCTCAGCTGTTCCTGGACCCAAGATCATCCATTGTAGCTGAACTAACACAGATACATGTCTATATCTCTCATTTTTACTGTGCATGTGCAATGCCGCCTTTTCAGTTAATACTCAGTTCTAAAAAAAAACTCTTTGAAAGACGGAAGAAATATCTCTCTTCCAGGACCCTTCATCCACTTCTGGTCTGTGAGGGTCTTCTGCCAATCCCTTCCACTCCCTCTCTCTAGAGTGGAGGTGCAGTGGAGATCTTGGATCACAGTTGGGCATCTTTTTGTGAGCTTTATGCCTCACGTTTCTTTTGGTTGCAGTAAAGGACGTGGTTTAATAAAATGCCTAAAAGGTGCTGGATCTGCAGATTGAGACAGAAAATAAGCATGGGCAGGAAAATAGAAGTTAGCCCTATTAATGAATCTGATAGCTAAACAAGCATTGACAAAGCCAATAGGTATCGCCTATGCAAAATCATTTGACTCTGTTAATATCTTTTAACCATATAGTACAGCAGCGTGGCTGTGCAACATGGGTAAAAGTAAAGTTAGAAAAAAGTTCAATGATGCAGCCAGCTTTTTTTTCCTAATTTTAATTCTAGACCTGCCCAACAGCAACGTTTCTGTACAACGTAGACAAAAGACAGTCAATATCTTTCAAATAGGCGAGACCTATTGGCTTTGCCAATGCTTGTTATAAATATGTATATAATCAGATCTAAAAACATATATATTATAACATAGAGGATCATTAATGTTCGTAAATGTAATGATTTGTAATTATAATCTAGGAGCATACAGCCAAAAATGACATAAATATTTGCAATATCCATAATTAAACTGCATTTTCTTTTAAAATTCAGATTTATATACATATTTATAACATGCATCGTGTCCTTATAACGTCCGAAGCCCTCTGCCATGCAAAGTTGTGTTATCCAATCAACTCATGCCTTTGGAAATTCGATAAAACCATCTGCATTTTAAATTAAACAAAAGCAGATCACAATGTTATCAAATCAGAATCAGGAAGTGCAAGACAACAAGGAAGGAAGTGGATAAACGCACTGGGTCCTCATCTGACTCAGGGCCTAGGGAAGCACCAGTCCCCAGTCAGCATGCTGAATGCTCCAGCAATTAACTGAACTAAGATGGGCAGGTGTGTACCAGTGCTCAGAGTTATGTAGAAAACATTACTGGACTTGCCAACTTCACATCCCAATCCACACTGGGTTTTTTAAATCTACATTTATTGTCTGCCAGAGCTGTTAAAAAGCTATGTCGGTCAAGGAAGACCTGCACCACTGTGAAGTTTGGGATGGAGTAAGATCTCCCTGCGCTACACTTCCACAAGGGATAGTACAGTGGGTTAATGCACTTGCTATCAGTATGTTGTCAATTTACTCTAAGCCTATATCCAGATCACTTTAAAGTAAATGCAAGGAGACCTCGGTTGGTGGTATGTGCCATAAATTGTGGTTTAAATATTACTGCAGGTAAGAACTGAATGGGCTGAGTAGTCTTTTGTGCCGTCGCAGGAGGAGTAGGCCACACTTGGAGGGAACACGAGCCTCAGCAATATGCAGTAAAAAAATATGTTCTGCTCCCATGATTTAAAGTACAGGTCTTGGGGAACCTGCCTTGTCTTTCAGCAGAACCTCCATTGGTTACAGAGACATGAGCAGCAGGCACCTCTAGTGCAATGCCAACTAAGGAGTGTATCATGGGTGAAATAGGTATGCAAGCGCGCAGCCCCAAGAGATGGAACACTGACAGAACATTCTGGCTGCAATAGCGATCCACCCGTTGAAACAAACAGATGGCATTACGAGCTGCAACATATGGCATCACTTTATACAACAGAAATAAGTGCCTAATTATGAGTTTGATGGATGGGATAACCTGTCCGCCAAACTCCCAACAGGGTGGCTGCCGCCGTAGTGGTGACCACCCCACCGGACCTATTAGGAGTTTCCCGCTAGGCTGATGGGCAGAAACCGAGGCAGGCAGCAGCATTATCTCTTGCTCGAAATCAAACCGCCAAATGCTGTTGCATGCATGGTGCACCAGCACCCTCGCAATGTCCGCTGTCTGCTCAGCAGACAGTGCACATTGAGAGGGTGCTGGGCAGGGGGACCCCCTGTACCTGTTCTATGCCAGCCCTTTCATGGCGGTGAAACCACCATGAAAATGCTTATAGAGAACGAGGTCGTAATCTGCAGGGCAGTGCTGCATGATCACCGATCCCGGTGGAGACCGCCAGGTTCTTGATGTGGCTGTCACACCGCCACAGCAGCGGCGGTCCTGACCGCCACCGCAAGGTTGGCAGTTGTAAGACCCCCAGCCTTGTAATGAGGCACTAAGTCCTGAAATATTAATTTCATCTATTGTAACCAATATACCATAGTAGTGTTTACAAAAGTGAAAGTGGTGTTTTGAGCCCTTAAAGCAACATCAATGGGCAAGCAATGATGCAGAGGGTGGAGGAGGGACAACAGAAAAAGCAGTGATGATGGAAGAATCCGACAAGAAGCAGGGACACCGTCGCCACCGCTGCTGCAACATCCAGTGATTCTGGGAAAGTCACTTATCTCTCTGTGTCTAAAAAAAAAAATCCTGTCATTTGCATGTTACATTATGTGCTATTTAAGGGTTATATTACAGCCTCCTAAATTGAGTATAGAAGGGGCAGCAGTGGGATTCATGTGGAAAATAATATGCATTCCTCTTTCCTTTATAGGCTCTCACTTTGAAGTCAGCTAAAAGCAAAGTCAACACCAAGCTCTCTGGAAGGCACTGCTTGACATTTGACTTCTGTCTTTGAATGCACAGCAAATGTGACAAGATAAGAACAAGATTTACAGGCCTGGTTACAGATAGGGGGATCTCGGAAGGATACTGGTAAATTGGGTTTGGGCAACGGGAGGGACCAAGTGATCCTGGATGGCCTAACCAGCAAAGGAAAAGCAAGAAAGTGTGTGTTACAAAGCTAATAGCAAGCAATGGTTGGAATGCATTTCCAGATCAACTTTCTGAAACTGCCCATGATGTCTTTAGTAAATCAGACTGCTGCGCTCTCTGGTAGGTTGCATCTTAAAAAATGTAGTCCATATTTGCCAATGAGGGCAGTTTAAAATTTGTAAACACATGAAGTAGAAGTATTTTGCAAGGTTCAGGCGACTGCAGGAATGTTTGCTTAAAGCAGACAATCTTTGTGGTAATATCAGATAAATCAACTTAAAAATACTGGCTCACCAGACCATAAAACAAACCAACACACATGCACAAACCCAACCCACCCACCAATCTGTATGATCGACCTGTCAGGTAGTACCTAACTGCTCTATAGTCCAGTCGGGTCCTGATACCATACAAGGTTGTTTTTCAGATGTACCCTGCTTGTATCTCATTTCAATGCCTTGGGTGAATTATTCATCAATAATGAGGTGCAAACAAAGAGCAAAACTCACACCTCTATCCATTGGCATTCTGGAATATGTGTATTAGTTACTTACCTTGTCAGAGAAATTTGGACAAGTTGGAAGCTTGGTGGAGCTGGAAGAAGCTTTTCTATTTCATCTACGTATGATCCAGATATAGGATCATCACCAATCCTATAGCAGCAGGGATGACTTCCTGCTGCAGGTTGGCCTTTTGGTGGGATATCTTGCAGCGTGGAATTGAATGCGAGTCTTCATCCCCTTAAATGTTTCAAGATTCGCACTTCATAACTCTTATCAAGTTTAAAGAAAGCAGTTACTGAGATGCGATTTGACAGGCTTTACAAGTGTGCACACACCTAGTGGCAACTAATTTGTAGATAGCACCTACAGAAAGGGCAACTCAGGGGTATCCTCTATCTACATGCCAACAAGACCGATTCTCGACCGATTTTTAACCCAAAATGGCTTTATTTTAGCTGTCTCCCGTCTGAAATTGCTTCTGCTCCAGTGGAAAACAATGGGGACGGAATACATTTCCTCGATTTTGTTTTCGGTATCCCTCGCTTCCCTGTTCTGAAATGTTGGTCTGCATGTCTATATGTGGGGCATTTCACAGGCTCCTCCAAAAGGTTAAGGACAAGCAGCATGGCGAGAAACACTTCACAAGGATACACCAACATCTAAGAAACAGTGAATAGGCCACAGATGCTTTATAAAAACAATAATTTGTCAGCAACACCCCTTATTCCGAACAGAGCATTTTACAACACTAAAGTAACCTCCTTACCATCCAGATGCAGATTAAAGAAAGCTGGAGTTGAGGATCTGTTTAATTTGCCCCTTTGATAGAAAAACTGCTAATGCTGCATCGTATGCCCCTGTGAATAGCTTACTGATCCTCTAAAAAGGTAGTGATAAGTACTACAATGGGAGGCACAAAACTGGATTAAAGTTTTATCTAGTTTAGGAATCTAGGAGGTATGAAGATAGATCATTTCAGAATACAGTTATGAAAAGGGAATGTTTGGGTCCCGGAAACACAAAATAGCCGACTTTCGTTCTTTCTTGGGTGGGTGACTGACACGGAGGCGAGGTGAGGCGATGGAAAGTGGTTTTGTACTTTCTTTGCTGCTTTTTTAATTCCCAAATTCCTCTGAAAACGAGTGCAATTTTAATAACTCCAATTCCCACAGCTCGTAAAGCTGTTCATATGCACATAACACGAGCCCGCCCGGCCACATCAATTGGAGGTGACGTCATGACGCTGGTTTGATGGAGTTGGTCGCGCGACAGGGCTCAGCGGCGAGAGCCACTTATGTCTGGGCAGTTTTACAAGGCTTAATGGCTTTTTATTAAACTCATTGCGATTGAGTGGAGCTGGCAGTTCGCGATACTCTGTAACTGGAGTGCGGTTGTGAACCTTGAGAGAAGGGGAACTGCTCATAAGATGAATCGCCCAATTTCCCCCCACTAAGCATGCAGGGCAACCTGAAATGGACTTCATATTGCTAATCCTGCCCCTTCACGCCCCTGAAGGATCAACTGGGAAAGCATGACTGAGGGATGCCCCCCACCGCCCGGTAGTATATTCCGATAGAAATGTATCCTAAAAGCTATATGGTAGTGTCCTTTAAAGGGACACCCAGTGTATAAAAAAATAATTCTCTTTACTCAGTCACACACCTCCAACCACCACCACCAATAAGCATTCCAGAATGTTCCATTTTTTGGAGACGTCAGCTTCTCGTTTTGAGATCTATTGTGGCGCCATTCACCTGATGACCCCTTTAAATAGGAGATGCTTTGGAATCTGCTCATGGATGGGCAGTATTCACCTACAGATGAGGGCTGAAGTTGTTCTCTCTTCTATTCAATGATAGATTTTTACCATTTGTCCTGAGATGGAATGATTAGCGAGAATAATGTCGGTAGAGCAGGGTGTGCCACACAGCTCCCTAATGAGCTCATATGCAGTATTCTCCTAGAGGTAAGGCTTGGAGTTGTCTCTAGTATGCAGCTATATTATTCATCTTACACAAACACAAGAGCAGATAACAAAATGCATTGTGATACACCAATTCAGATTCAAGGCTGCATACTCAAATTGTGGCAGCTGTAGAGTTTAGTGGTAACTCAGATAATGTTAGAAATCATTACTAGAAAGGTAGCTGGCATAGCCAATATCGATCACTCCTCGACCATGCAACTTGACAGTCTATTAGTTAAAGATAGGTCATCTGCATGGAGATTTGTAGTACCCTTCAACCTTTCCCTGTAGAATGAACATGCACATCTCCAACCTTAAGGGACAGCTTTAAAGTGAATGTGTACTCAACGAGATGCCGTATCCACATAGAGGCATTGGATTAATATTCTGTCTTCTTCATATGAATCTGCCCTTCCGGTACCATGCCAACGTGATTGTCTGCTCTGAGAGATGGAATGTGCTCATTCAGCTGTAGTCAGAGGTTCTTCTTAAATGATTAACTGTGAATCAGTAACCTCCACAAGAATGCTGTTGTCCTGCTGTGACTAAATCCCTATATGCCTCGTCTCTTACACACTAGGTGCTACTTTATCAGTTTGCCCCCCATGGTAACTTAGCAAGAAGGGTTCCAGGTCTGAGAGCTGCACGAGAAGGTGAGGAATGTCCATGTTAAGGTTCAAGGCTTCTTATAGCTATGTTTATCGGGATTCTGTGGTACAGAGCAGTTGTTGCATCCCAACACCCTCTTGCCTCCTTCTTCAAACTGAAGACATTTTGCTCACAACATGACCATCCCAAATAACCGATTTTCAATACAGCACAAAATCAAGGCAAGAACGGGAGGTCCACAGTTGACGATAGACCTAGGGCCTAAGGATATGTTCAACTTCAGACCCTGTTTTAACATAGTCGTGGGACTGTTTGATAAAATTGTCTGTATTTGCATATCTTATCAAGTTTTGTTGCTTTTATTGTAGCACATCCCAAGAACTAGTGTGGCAAAGTACCCGGCTATTTTCGGATTCTCTCCCTCATAAATCACACCATTTAATGCTTAGAACACCTTTAATGATCACTGACTGTGCACGTGGCACTTAATAAAAGTGAGTTAAACTTGCTTACTGGTTGACAGGTAACCAGAACAGAATCCGCCCTACATACCATGATTAAGAGGTAGGAACCTCCTGTGAACTCTTGCACTTCAAAAGGACTTTCAAAGTCGGCCGAAATGAAAAGCAAATGTGTACCACCTTTCGCCGCCCCCACCCCGGGTTAGCCAATACTGCTAGGCTTTAGGCAGGTGCAAACAATGAAGGGAGAACTCCCAGCAGTCAGCATCTTTCAGTAAAGAAGTCTGCTGTGCTCTCTCGGGGCACAGAAATACACGCACGGCCGAATTCTACTCATTACAGGAAATAATGCACAGCCATCTTACCGGTATATATGCATGCGTAAAAATCCTAAACATCCACACAACTCTGTTTACGAAGCCAGATCTTAAAATAATAGGGCGAAGTTCATGCTTTTGGTGAGTTTATTATCCACCCGAAGATTCAATGTGCAATACTATTACGTGTTTTGTGTCAGTGATGTATTTGAGTCAATTATAGAGTCTGTGCACTTGAGGAGGGCGAAAGAAATCCACAGCAAGGCATTGGCGGCTCGCATCTGCAGCCAGTTATGACTGTTGCGTGTTTACTTAGTGTAGATTTTCCCACTTTAAAATGGGTCTGATGATCTCAAAATGCACAGTTCAATTGACTAACAAGCCAAGCGTGCCGAGGGGTTTCATATATGTACAGGGAGACTTTAGGAGAGGGTCTTACTTCCTGCATCCGGTCACCATCTCTTCTGCACGATCCATGTGAGGTTCACCCTACTCCCCTCCATTTCTGGAATCTGAGCAAGCCCCCCGCCGCCAGCAGCAGAGGCTACACGTTGGTCGTGTCATGCTAAACAACTGAGGTGCGCGGTACACCTAATCCACTCCTCCTATGTTGGGAGGCAGAAACCGAGTGTCCACCCTACATCGCAAGTGCCCAGGATTAAAATATTCAACACGTGAAGTACGATTTTCCCCAATGAAACATAAACTTGGATATTTGCACTGATTAGCCAGATCTGTACTAACAAACATATTTTTCACAGAGGCGGTGCGTGAACTGAGCGTGGAGCAGCAGTCCTTCTTCAATGCATGATGGCAGTCGGGTCATTTTGCTTACGTTGCAGTTGTTTTTTGTAATCATGTACTTGCTCAACCTGCGCAGGAGATCTCCTGACACAGTTTACAAGCTTCTTGCCACTCATCGGAAAGAGTATTTAATAATTTGCGGACTCTTACATGTTGCTTGTAGTTAGCGATGGTGAAATACCAAATACAATGTACGAGCAATGGCACTGACTTGTGCAGGTAATTGACTACATTCAACCCACAAGGAGCCCTCTTAGTTTCAATATATTTTATTTCAAATTTCGATATATAGTTCCCACATTATTTTATCAAGTGTCATATGCAGATGTATTTACCACTTATTTAAACATTGCCCCAACACCCACCCCAGCTCTCTAGCCCAGGGCCCACCAGTTTCAATTTGTTCTTTTAAAGAGTACTAATAATTTCCTCAGGGTTATAAGAAGGATCCTTTTAAAATTTTACAGGACAGGAATACAAACTGAACTTTTTTTTTCACCAGTATTCCTGCAACACTAATTTGGATGCAGTTCAGTTGCTTCATATACATTTCAGTTGTTTTAGCAACCCAGCGCTGAAAATCTCTTGATACCTGTCTCATAGTTATTGCCACTGCCCAGGAAGAGTAGGCCTTTATTTGTGGGTGCCTGCTTACTGCTGATAGTAAGTGCTCTGAAAATTAAGCGTTGGTGCAGTCCTACTGGCACAGGAAACCAGTAGACTCCCTGCTGCTCAGAAAGAACCTTTTAAAAAGTCACAGTTGTGGAACACAAACTGAACACATTACACCAGTCCCCTTCTAATGCTTTATTGTAGAAGCAGGTCAGTACTTTCATGCTACTTACATTTTCGGTGATTCAACAATCAGGTACATGCTCAGGCAGGTGAAAAAACCTACTGACACGTTTTACGATTCCTACCTCTCATCAGTGAACAGTATTAGTTAATTTAGAGATGCTTCTATGGTGCCTAAAAGTAGCTATGGTACGATCCCAAATAAAGCCTAGCTGAAGTCCCACTGGCTCTTCCAATCAACCTTCTGCTGAAATGGAACATTTTGCTAGAGGTGGGCGGAACTCACAGAGTTGCACTCCACAGAATTCAATTTTGACAGGTGTGGAACACACACTGGACATGCTGCACTAACTGCATTATGATGGATTCAGTTTACAGTGGGGCTGCCACTCAGTGGTGGTGGCGGGCGGAAGAGGTAAGGATAATTTTTTTTTTTAAAAAGCTTACCTTTTGGGGAAGACACATTTGTCTCCCCTCCGTCCTCTTCCTGACTCACACAGGCTCCCAGCCAATCATGAAACTGCTGTTACCAGCATGACAGCAGTGTCGTGATTGGTCTGAGTGGCCTGCTTCGCCGTTCAGACAGGGAGTGGGAGCCTGGGCATGTTCTCCACTCGGCTGGGCAATACAGCCGGGTAGATAACATGCAAAGTGCTCATGTCTGTTTGGTCGTCCCAACATGGCCAGCCAAACAGACATGCACACTTTGTGCAGCAAAAGCCCGCCTCCTGCCCCCTTCCTCCAGCCCAGTCTCGCCCCTTAATACCAGGAAAAATAAAATGATAATAACCATGCGTTATTATCATTTCATTTTTCCTTTGACCACAATCCACTTGGGCGACGCTCCTCTACCTTAGCAGAGGAGCAGACCCTGTCAGTTTGATAAATTTAGTTTAATTACCTTTCAGTCGTTTTAGCAATCAAGCATATGCTCAGTCAGTGCTCGAAATTTTTGTGGTTCTTGTCAATCATAAGGAATAGTATTCCTTCATTTAGTGGTTGTTACTTGCTGCCTATACAAACTGGTGGTGAAATACTTCAAACGCTTCGGTGCTGTAACACAAACTCAGACAATTAATTGACCAGTGGCGGCTGGTAATTTTAGGAAGGAGGGCGGTGGGCGGGAGGCACATCCACACTCACAGTCACACTCATTCATTCACACACGTGCGCACACACACATCCATTCACAACACTCATTATCAAACATACACACGCACCATTCATTTAAAAACACACACACTCACATTCAGCTCAGCCTCTAAGGTCCCAAAAGAGTTGGGACTGCTGCCTCCCCTCAGTAGCTGAATTTAGGTCAGCTAATGAGGGGAGGCAGCAGTCCCAACTTCGTCACAGAGTGGGATGGGGTCAGTGAGACTGTTGACCCCACCCCATTCTGTGACAAGATGTCACTGATTGACACTCATCCTGGGTGCTTCAGTGCTTAAACCTGAAGCGCCCAGATCGGATGGGTGATGCTTCCCTCATCACCAAGGGGTAGGGCCTCAAAGCACCTTTGCTGAGCTAATGAGGTCACGCCCATACGAGCTGTGACCTCTTCAGCCCAGCAAAGTTCAGCTCAGGCAGCCAGGAGCCTGCGCAAATCATGCATGTCTAGTTCCTGCCTTCCTGATCTGAAAATGAAGAGTGTCTGTCAGGCTGACCATTGCTCAGCATAACAGGCACTCTTCATGAGGGGCAAAAGGTAGGGGGCATAGCCCCTCAGCCCCAAAGGACGGCCGTGGCTGCAACTGACACACTTAAGCTTAGGACCCGGAGGCCTCCATACGACCCCCACTCCCCACCAGAAATACACAAACCGACAACTTTTAAACGTTGGAAGTGGTTTATTCAAACATCAAACATCTTATAACTTTTCAAGCATATTATATATTTACATCTCCTTATCTACATGTCATGAGCATTTCTGTGACCATAAATCAATTCTGACAGGATCCCTTCCTGTCCTGAACCACCATTGGACCACACAGGTGACCCATCTATCACCTGTATCCCTAGGAGGGGCGGTTACCCTGACTACACTGTACCTTGTCCTCATGCTTCGGGTTCCGCTCCCTCCTCCAAACACCAATCAGACTCGGGGTGTAACAGGGCGGCCAAGGGCTGGAGCCCCATGTTCCCCCCAGCGATCTGACCTCCTTTACCCCTTGATCTGGTGTGTACATCCGTTGGTTGGCTCAGAACTTCAGGATCCTATCCCAGGTGTCCTCCCGGGGGCCCCACCTCGGGGACCCCCCTGTTGCTTCTAGTCACATTTATATCTCAATTCCGAAATACGCATGCCTACTGCCTAACAAAAGGAGAGGGTGGGTGGGTCAAACGCGGGACCCCGCTCCCGTCCAGCCGCCGCGGAATGGTAAAGAAGGGCTTGCCTTCTTGGGGGGGCCATTAAATAGCCCCCCACCAGTCCGCGGCGGCCAGAACCAGTCAGGGCCCAACGTGGACCCAACGCTTGCTCCCGGGAAGACTTCCGCCCCCAGGCCTCACGAGGCCTGGGGGCGGAAGTCCGACCGGCCACCTGCGCACCACAGGTGCGCACCCGTGAGGAGTGCCGGGCCTCATAGCCCCTGGCTCCTAACGGGGCGTGCCCCCCCACTATGCCGGGGGCGCTTTACCCTAGGACCCGGAGGCCTCCATACGACCCCCACTCCCCACCAGAAATACACAAACCGACAACTTTTAAACGTTGGAAGTGGTTTATTCAAACATCAAACATCTTATAACTTTTCAAGCATATTATATATTTACATCTCCTTATCTACATGTCATGAGCATTTCTGTGACCATAAATCAATTCTGACAGGATCCCTTCCTGTCCTGAACCACCATTGGACAACACAGGTGACCCATCTATCACCTGTATCCCTAGGAGGGGCGGTTACCCTGACTACACTGTACCTTGTCCTCATGCTTCGGGTTCCGCCCCCTCCTCCAAACACCAATCAGACTCGGGGTGTAACGGGGCGGCCAAGGGCTGGAGCCCCATGTTCCCCCCAGCGATCTGAGCTCCCTTACCCCTTGATCTGGTGTGTACATCCGTTGGTTGGCTCAGAACTTCAGGATCCTATCCCAGGTGTCCTCCCGGGGGCCCCACCTCGGGGACCCCCCCTGTTGCTTCTAGTCACATTTATATCTCAATTCCCGCCACGAGGGCGACCAGGGCCCAAATGGTCCTTCGCCCTCCCCACCAGAAAACAAGCTACGCGCAAAGGCCCACATGTCATTAATGAATTGATCGGTCCCTGTATCAGATAGGTGCACCTGGTCCTTGTGGAACATGTGTGAGCCCTTTAATAGTTTGTGGGGGATGTTCCATAGCCGCCCTGGGCCCGGGCAAAGTTTTGCCATCTCAGCATTCAGCCGCCATACCGAAACATTGATAGTCCTTGACCTGATCCCATCACCCCATTTTCGACGTGGCACCATGTGGGACCATGCAATCGCAGCCTTTGGAAATTGCTTTGACAATTTAGTAATCTCTAAAAATAGTGTTTCTCTTAGAGTCTTGCGGCCCAATCGCACCAAGTCGTTGCCTCCTAAGTGAATAATGACAAGATCCGGGGACTGAAGCCCCTCACATCACTTCGCCATATTGACCAAATGCTGTAGCTGGGTGACGCCCATACCGCCAATTCCACACCAGCGGAACGCCACACCTTGAACCATCGCCGGATTCGACCCACGGATCTGTTGCACCCGGTACGCCGCCCGACGAACAAATGAATGCCCCAGAACCCAAACTACACGTTGAGACATTGTACTGAAATGAAAAGAAAAGAGCGTGAGGCGTTCATATACTAGCACAGTGTTACCTTTACACCAATTCAGGCCTAATGTATCGTTTGTAACACTCCGATGACCACCGGCCGATGCCTTTCACTGCGGTGGCCGTCAAGCCAGCACCTGCCGCTAGTGTGGCTGCCCCTATTCTAAAAGAATGTGAGGAGTAACCTGATTGCTCCAAGCCTAATGCCCTCAAGGCCAACTTGAAGATCATCAAGAATTGGTAACGCGATAAGCAATCCCCGTTAAGGTGTAAGAACAAAGCGGACGAGCCAGCCCGGGGGCGGTCCTGGAGGTAATTATTCGTAAGCACTACTGGGCATAATGGTGAACCGGGTGCGGCCCTGAGTGAGATATGCGCCCCCCTCTGAAGCTGGTCCGACTTTGATTTGCGCAAGACTATTGAAAGGAACCCAGCGCCGGACGTAATGTCGCCCCACTGTAGCCCCCCCGCATGATCGCCCTTGGATGCGCCCACCAATTCACTGATTCGGAAGGCCCCGTAAAAGGCCAACGCAAAAGCTGCGGAGAATAAAGCGGCCTCAGCGGGGGACGAGCAGATGCTTGGGAGTGCGCCCAGTATGTTCCCAAGCAGGGTTGCGGTAATGGGGCGCCTAGTATCTGCCTGAACACGAACAACCCTGGCCCAACCTGCTAAGGCCCTATTTATAATAAATGTATTCAAGGGTGCCTCGAGTTTTCTGATCTTTGCGAAGAAACGTATCGCCGCCAAATAAGCCTTTGCGCACGACACTGGGCGCCCTTGGGTTTTTAGATGCTTCAGGAAAGCACACACCCCCAACTCGGTGAATGGTTCAGAGATCTGCTGTGACTGTAAGAACCGCCTGTAATTGTAAAATTCATTCTCGTAAGCTTTCTTAGTACGTGGTGCTAGAGATGTTGCTACTAAATCGGGGAGGGCGGGGCACCAATTCTCCACAGAGACTCTGGAAACTCCGTCATCTTCTCCATCGCCTGGGGGTGATGCCGCAGAAATTCCTGCGTTAATGAGCAAGACAGAGCGTCAGCTGCGTTGTTATGAACCCCCGGCACATGTTTAGCCCTGAAAATAATGTTGTGTTGTAAGCATGTCAAGATCAGGTGCTTCAACAGGCGTAGGACCAGCGGGCATGAAGCCCCTTGGCGGTTAATGACTTCTACCACTGCCATGTTGTCAGACCAAAAGATTACCACCCTATTCTCCAATATCTCCGCCCAGATATTTACCGCTACCACGATAGGGAATAACTCCAAGAAGGCTATGTTCTTGGTCCACCCCCTGCTTACCCAATCCACGGGCCAGTCAGCTCTGCACCACCGGGGGCCCAATATTGCTCCAAAACTTACGCTACCAGCCGAATCAGTATACAAGCCCAGTGTTGGGCTGGAGATTGCCTTTTTGGGCCAAATGACTGCACCATTGAACTTTTGCAGAAAAAACTCCCACAACCTTAAGTCACCCATAACCTCCCCAGATAGCCGAGTGTGGTGATGTTTTTCAACCAGCCCGGACATTGAACGAGCAATAGATCTAGAAAAGGGGCGGGCCATGGGGATGATTCTCAGTGCGAAATTCAGTTGGCCTACCAGCACCTGAAGCTGGTGTAGGGTAACTCTCTTCTGAGACAACATTACATGAATGGATTCCTTGAAAGCCCGCAACTTCTCCTGAGGCAAGCGACACTCCCCGGCCACCGAATCAATTTCGATTCCCAGGAAAGTGATGCACGTGGTGGGACCGGCCGTCTTCTCGGGGGCCAAAGGAACCCCAAATTCCTTAAACATTGCAATCAAGGCCTGGAGAGCCCACCCACATTTATCAGACCCCGGGGGACCCAAGATTAGGAAATCATCCAAATAAATGAATGACATCGCGGTGACCAGTGCGAAGTGAAAAAGCCCACTGGAGAAAGGAGCTGAATTGTTCAAAATAACTACGTGATATACTACAACCCATGGGCATGCATTTATCATAGAAGTATTCCCCATGGAACTGAAAACCCAAGAGATGATAATCGTCTGGATGGACTGGGAGAAGACGGAAAGCTGACTCAATGTCGGTCTTCGCTAACAGGGCCCCTTGGCCCAGAGCCCTTACCTTTTCCAATGCGTTGTCAACGGATGCATAGCGGACAGAGCAAAGCCGGGGGTCAATGGCATCGTTGACCGATGACCCCCGGGGGGCAGACAAATTGTGAATCAGCCTGAACTGCCCTGGTTCCCTCTTGGGCACTACTCCCAGCGGGGAGCACACAAAGCCGGATAAAGGTGGTCTTTTAAAGGGGCCCGCCAGCCTCCCCAGGGCCCGCTCTTTTGCCAGCTTCCTGGCCACCACACCAGAGTTCTGTGACGCTGATACTAAGTTTTTGCAGTGATTTACTGGTGTAACATTTGAGGCGGGGATCCTGAACCCGTAGGAAAACCCATGAAAAAGTAGCTTTGCGGAGTCTAAGGCAGGGTATGCCTGTAACCATGGGAGTAATGTGTTTCGTCTAATCGGAGAGGGCAGAGGGTGGTCAATTTGCTGGCTTACTTGAATCCCTGCCCCTCTCTTTAGACTTCTTGATACACTTAGATTCAGGGTGGGAGGGGTGTCCGCAGAAGGAACAGTTATGCCTGAACTTGCAAGAACCTGCGGGACGTGAACACGCGTTTCGGTTGAAAGCCCAGCAAGAGCCCTTCCTCTCACTATGGGCCTGAGTCCGAAAGGGCTGCCTCCCAGAAGCCTTGTTGTTAACGCATTCCAGCCATACATTAACCTCAGTTTGATCCCATCCAATGGAAGGATCCTCCACCCTAGCCCAGCGGAAATCCCTGTCGTATTCTAACCAAGCGTATTTATTTGCGTAGTATATCAAAGAGGCGCCCAACTCCGTTTTTTTCTCCAACAATACTGACATGAATACATTAAAACCCAATAACCAATTTGTAATACTCTCTTCCACCTTGGGTTTCCTATCCCCAAAGAATGAAGACTTGGGTTCTTTATCTTTAGACTCGGCCTCCCTCCTTTTTGCCCTTATCAAGGAAAAGATATCCACAAATTCCCCTTTCCAGATCTTCTCCTTAACCTCTGCCGCAACGTGTGCTGTCAGCTTACCTGGTCTGGATAGCAACGCATCTGTAGTCCCCTCGTTTGTAGAGTTATCCTGAACCGGGACCTTGCTGGGCCCAGGCTGGACATTTTGAACTATGGGAGGTGAGGCGACAACAGCGCCCGGTGTCAGGGTGACACTCGGGCTGAGAATAGATGCCTGCAGGTTCGTTGTATGTGCATTCGATAGCGCATCCACTTGACGCCTTAGTTCATTTAGTGTGCTCTGCAAAGAATCATCCGCCACCCACGGCGTTATAGGAGGGGGCGAGCTAACAGGTGGTGTACTAATACTGGCTAGCAACCTTGATACTTCAAGCAATGTTTGCCTGGATGGGTCCTGTACCGGTGCCAGATGCTCAGGGGCCTTAGGAGCGGGGGGGGGTACAGGCAGTGCTGTAGGCACTGCTGCGGGTAAAGTTACCCCTGCTAAGGGGGCGGGAGGGGCCCCTGACTGTGCTGCGGGTGCCAAAGAGGCCAAGGATTTCCGAATATCCGCCAAGACCCCTTCTAACCCTGGTACTGGTGCTATGCCCTGAATCACAGGGGAAGGGGCAGCAACCGGGGGTGGAGGTTCTAGTAGGTCAATAACAACAGGAATATTGGCCACAGCAGTAGTGGCAGCCATAGTGAGTGGCCGTGAGGGGGGTGGGGCCGGTGCCTGCGCTCTACCCTTCCTTGCGCGCATGACTGGGGGAAAAGCCGCGCTTGGCGCTACGTGGGACCGCTTAGGGCGGCTGCACGTCTTCCCACCTGTATCACGGACGGGAGAACCCATGACCTCGCCTGCCTCCTCTCTCCCTAATTTCTCTAGGACCAATCTCAACAACTGTGACAATTCCGGATCCTTTCCCTTACTTTTAGAGGCACTCGCCTTCTTAGGGGCCATGATCAACTGTATGCAAGGATCCCTCCTAATCTGACAATGACAAGAAAATACCCTTCTATATATATATCTACACTTACATATACACACACATATATTAATTTTTTTTTTTTTTTTTTTTTTAGATTGCGTTATTGGTGAACCTGCAACAAAATGAATACAACACCGTTAACTAATTAATCAAGGACCAAAATTATCACAACCTGACCCAGCTAAGATCAGCCAGGCAATGAAGTGGGAATGCAGCGGCCACCCCCACTAATTGCAGAAACCATGTTGGTTCAAGATAAACCCACATAGGTAGGAGTTACCATTTAATAGGAGGATTGCAAATACAATTCTTCAAGGCAGCACCGAGATGCCGGACCAAAAAAAAAAACGACTATCAGTGTTCAAAATTGGACAGTAAACAATGTGCACTGGTAACTGTTAGTGCAGTAAAAGCAGTGATTCAAACATGCAAGAAGTGTACACAAGGAATGAGCCACTGTAAGCTTTAAACAATAACCAACCCGGCCACCAGCGCACTTTTATTTGACTAAAAGCAAGCCCCCAGAAAAATGCTTACATAACAGACCCAATTTTTTAATTAATTGAACGCAACGCGCCTGTCGCGCTGCAAATTAAAAACGCGATATACACGTGTAATGTTGTGGTTATAACCAGGAGCGACCCGACCTCAAGCAAGGAAACCCCCCCCGCGCCTTTGAAACAGCGGAGGTTAAATGTTAAAAACAGCCTCCCCCTCGGCACGGGATGCGCGCACAGGATTAAGCCCAAAGTTAAATCCCCAAAACAGAAGATTGCCACACAAGCCTCACGAACTACCACATGAATCTACGACGTAGTGAACCGGCAGAATGCCACCCTTCACCATAACAGGAGCCCCACTGCTTATACTTACAGCTTCTTTCTTGATGCTGTGCTGACTAACGCGCGTGATCTCCTGGAGCTTTTTCAACTCCGCCGGCAACTCCACACTGGCTCCGACCGACGACCGCTCCAAGAATCCTCTCCGGCTCTGACTTCGGAACGCTCCCGGAAACCTCGCCAGCTCAGACTTCGAAGGAACAAAGGAGGACTCCTACAGGACCGTCGCACGCAGGTAAGGTAAATCAAACGCGGGACCCCGCTCCCGTCCAGCCGCCGCGGAATGGTAAAGAAGGGCTTGCCTTCTTGGGGGGGGCCATTAAATAGCCCCCCACCAGTCCGCGGCGGCCGGAACCAGTCAGGGCCCAACGTGGACCCAACGCTTGCTCCCGGGAAGACTTCCGCCCCCAGGCCTCACGAGGCCTGGGGGCGGGAGTCCGACCGGCCACCTGCGCACCACAGGTGCGCACACGTGAGGAGTGCCGGGCCTCGTAGCCCCCGGCTCCTAACGGGCCGCACCCCCCCACTATGGCGGGGGCGCTTTACCCTTAACATTTCAGAGGAACACACATTGAACATGATACACCAGCACTCGCAAACTGTATTATGCGAGATGCAATTCAATTTCGCCACATTTGTTATTTCAGCTCAGCAACTTGTACCAAGACCATAAAACAAGTGCTACAGGATTCCTAACACCGACTGTTGCAAGTACTTAACTGCTAAAACGTTTGAAAAATGAGTCAAGCAACGTAAGGTGGAAGGTGGAGTAAGGTGAGACAGCAATTATCCCTGGAATGATATCAAGTGGATTTTTAGTAGAGGTAGGCAGAACTCATGGAGTTACATGCAAACTCCTCGAGATTCTGTAGTTTCATGAACTAACTAAAAAAATTAGCATGTTGTGCTCCTTGTGCTGAATTTTTTACCACTGGGAGCTAGTTCCACGCTGAAAAATCAGCGCAAACTGCACCATGCAGCGCAGCAGAGGGGCTGCTGCTTGAGTTAATTTTGCTGCTGCTCAAGTAGATTTGCAACTCGAGTGGCAGCTTTCTCAACATGAACGATCGTGACTGCCCACAACTTTTTGCGTTGAGAAAAGCTTGCCAGGTGCTCTCCTGCCACCCAAAAATCATACTAGGGGATGCCAATTCTCATTTGAGCTCACCAACTTACAGTTGGCAAGGCACGCGTGAGAAAAACCTCCACCACATCGAGGTTGGTGGAAATTGGCCGGAACTTTGGTTACAAGCATAACACTAGTGGCCAAAGTTCTGCCAACTCTGCTGGCGGAGCAACATTTATTGTCCATTCTTAATTTTTAGACCTCTGCTGGAACTCAGCATACTGTCTTCAAGCTCAAGTTGAGTAAGAATTAGGTTTGAGAGGGCGTAGCCTTCTCAGTGGAGAGATCTGAGGTGAATCCGCTTCTGTTTTGTGAGATGAAGGGCTAAGATATTCAATGATATCAATCTTAGGAAGGTGGTCGACTCATAAAGGCTGTGGAAAGCACAACAAAACTTACACAGTAAATCAAAATATGACTGGCTTGGTGTGGACACAGAGACCTCAGAAAGTAAGTGCTTGATGCAGTATAACGGTCGACTTCCTGTAAAACGAAGGAAAGAGAGTTTCCCACTCTCAGATGCATAGCGTAAATAGGCAGGCATCTGCTGCAAAACACATTCTATTAGCTATGCCAGGTTTGTGGAAGGTTAACAACCACAAGCCAATATATTTTTTAATGAGAAGCTTGCTCTTCACCCTAATAGATATTAGGAGAGCGGGGAAAGCCTTGGTTTGCCTATAGTGTATTTGCGTGGTGGTGCAATCTGAAGAGTTTACATAGTCGTGAAGAGGAACACGGAGTTGGGTTTCGGAGTGGCACAAGCCAAGCAAGGAAAGTATTAGGGCCCACCTTAAACAGACCCTAAAAATGTTCGATTTTTAGCACAGCTTCGTTTGTGATGTTTGCTTTAACATTTGGGAGGTATTTGTGTCAAAGACTGTTAGAAATTTGGCCTCTAGTTGGCAGTGGTTTGCACCCTGTCCAAGTAGGGACCCTAACTCTAATCATGGTAAGGGAGTCACACATCTAAGATAACCCCCACACACACACCCCCTGGGTGGTTTGGCACGAGCAGTCCAGCTTATTTCAGAGGCAATGTGTAAAGAATCTGTGTGTATGTACACATGTGTACACACACACACTAACATTGTGAAAACACTGCAAACGGAGTCCACATCAGTCTAGGAAAATAGTTATAATAATAATATTATTATCTGAGAATAACAAGACCAAAATGACAAAAATACAACATAAACAAGTCAAAATATCTCTTTTTAAAAGTTTAAAGCAAGTGTTAGTCCATAGGAATAAATAGATTTATCGCTTTAGAACAAAGTTCCTGGGATGCATCAAAAACAAAGATGATGCAGGCCTCCGCAACATAGGAATTCGCCATAAAGCCTTAGACTGGCTCACCTCCTTCCTCACCGACCGGACCCAGAGAGTCCGCCTTCTACCCTTCCACTCCAACACTACCAAGATCACCTGCGGAGTCTCCCAGGGGTCCTCCCTCAGCCCCACACTCTTCAACATCTACATGAGCCCCCTAGCCAACATCCTCCAAGCACACGGAATCACTATCCTCTCCTATGCAGATGACACCCAACTCATCCTCTCCCTCACCCGCAACCCCACCACCGCCAAAACCAACCTACACGCTGCTCTCCTCAACACCGCCAACTGGATGACCACTAACCACCTCAAGCTCAACCCCAACAAAACCGAGATCATCATCTTCGGCCCCAACAAAACCACATGGGATGACTCCTGGTGGCCCACCGCCCTAAGCCCCGCACCCACCCCCACAAACCACGCACGCAACCTAGGCATCATCCTGGACCCCTCCCTCTCCATGACACAGCAAATCAATGCTCTATCCTCCTCCTCTGCACTCTAAAAAAATCCTTCAAATGGATTCCCCCAGGGACCAGGAAGACAGTCACCAACGCACTCATCAGCAGCAGACTGGGCTAAGGTAACGCCCTCTACACCGGCACCACACTCCAACTCAAACGCAAACTCTAGAGAATCCAGAACACAACCGCACGCCTCGTCCTTGGCCTCCCCCGCCACAAACGAATCTCACCACACCTCAAATCCCTTCACTGGCTCCCCATAGACAAGAGAATCACATTCAAGATCCTCATCCACGCACACAAATACCTCCATTACACCGGCCCAACCTACCTCAACGAAAGAGTGAACTTCCACACTCCCACAGGCAACCTCCGATCAGCCGACCTCGCTCTAGCCACAGTCCCCCGCATCCAACGCATCACCACAGGAGGCAGGTCCTTCTCTTACCTCGCCCCCAAAACCTGGAACTCCCTCCCCACCAACCTTCGCAAAACCAAAGACCTCCTGCTCTTCAGAAAGAACCTCAAGACATGGTTGATCGATCAGTGACCCTCCCTGCCTCCCCTCTTCGATTCCCCCCCCCCCAGCGCCTTGAGACCCTCATGGGTGAGTAGCGTGCTCTACACATTTTTTTGATTGATTGATTGATTGATTGAGGCACCAGAAAGGCAAAGCAATGCATAAGTTCCTTACTGGCAGGAGAGGTGATGCGTTGATTCTTTCCTTGCAGGAAAGGAGATGCGTCAATTTCCGGACACGTATCTTCGGCTCCTAACTGCGGTGTGGGGTCGATAAAAAGTTGTGCTCACCGACGATGTGTGGAAAATCCAGACGTGCTGTGTTGATGGGACCGCGGTGAAACAGATGCTGCGTTGTTTCTGCAGCCGTGAGACAGGCGCTGCGTCGATTCTTCTGATGCAGCACGTGGATTTTCTCCTTTAGATCAACAGCTTGCACTTCCAAGGGCCCAGAGACTGGAGTTGGCCCCACTTGGCAAGTTAGGACTTTCAGCAGAAGAGCCCAGGCACTGGCAGATTAAGTCTTTGATGTCCCTGGGACTTCTTAACAGGAGGCAAGCTCAATCAAAGGCCTTGGTAAACCTTTGGAAGCAGGATGTAGAAAGCTAAATCCAGCCCTTTCACTACCAGGGCAGAAGCAGCAAGAAGCAGGCCACCACAACAAAACAGCAGGCAGAGGGGCAGTCTCTCCTACAGCATTCAGCTCTTCTCCTGGTAGAATTTCCTCAGTCCTCAGTTCAGAAGGATTCTAACTTTGTGGTGTAACAGGTCCAGCACTTTTACCCATTTCTGTCTTTGACGCAGGAAAACTTCAAAGAGAAGTCTTTGTAGTGCACAAGAGCCTGCCTTTCTCTGCCCTGGCCCAAGACACACTTCAGGCGGTTGGAGACTGCTTTGTGTGAGGACAGGCACAGCCCCATACAGGTGCAAGTGTCAGCTCCTCCCACCACTCTAGCTCGAAAACCCATTAGGAAATGCAGGGCAAACCTCAGCTTCCTTTGTGTGACTGTCTAGAGTGAATTCACAAACAGCCCAACTGTCACCATGACCTAGACATGTATTCCATAGGCAGGCAGAGGCACAGAATGGTTAAGCAGGAGAATTCCCACTTTCGAAAAGCAGAATTTTCAAACTTACAATTTAAAAAACAACTTCACTAAAAGATGTATTTTTAAATTGTGAGTTCAGAGATCCCAAGCTCCATTTCTTCATCTGCTCCCTATGGGAAATTATACCTGAAAGATACTTCAAGGCAATCCCAATGTTACCCTATTCGAGAGATAGTCCTTGCCATAGAGAAAAACGAATTTAGCAGTATTTCACTATTAGGACACGTAAAACACACCAGTACACATCCTACCTTTCAAATACACTGCACCCTGCCCAGGGGGCTTTTTAGGGCCTACCTTAGAGGTAACACATGTAGAAAAAGGGAAGGCTTGGGCCTGGCAAGTGGGTGCACTTGCCAGGTTGAAATTGCAGTTTAAAACTGCCCACACAGACACTTCAGTGGCAGGTCTGAGACATGGTTACAGGGCTACTCATGTGGGTGGCACAATCAGTGCTGCAGGCCCACTAATATCATTTGACTGGGCACATATAGTGCACTTTACAAGGAACTTAACTAGTAAATCAAATATGCCAATCATGGATAAACCAATCACTAATACAATTTAGGCAGGAAGCACTTGCACTTTAGCACTGACCAGCAGTGGTAAAGTGCCCAGAGTCCTAAAGCCAGCAAAAACAAAAGGCAGCACATAGTCAAAAACAGGAGGTCAGAGGCTAAACGTTTGGGGATAAACCTGCAAAAAGGGCCATTTCCAAGAAAGACCAGTCAAAGTCTAATAGCAACCGAAGGTCGATACATTAGCAGCTGTTATCACTGCTGTGAAATGGATCAGGCTAGTATTTACATGTAATAAGTTATGGTTTATTTACAGATTACTGCCATTGTTAAGGCAGTGCTAGCTATGGTTTCATTTGGACAGCCTAGAGGAGGGCAGTGTGGCCAATTGTAGAAATCTAGGTTCTGCATGGAGGAGAGGGGGACAGTTTCAGAACTGGGAGGACCATAAAAGAAGTAATGTAGCAGGTTGAGTATGATTGCTGGTGTATGTCTCAACTAGAGATAGAGTGAGGAAGTAAAAGATGTGATGTATCTAAGCTAGAGGCTGCATTTCAATAGTGTTTTACAGGCAAAGCTAAAATACAAGTGATGCAGTGACTCTCAATAAATTAATTACACAGAAATACTAAAACATTAAAGATTTAATAAATATGAAAAATTATCATCAAACAACTTCATTTTGGTTCGAAGAACCATAAAAGTGCACAAATAAAAATAAATACAAATTTCATTGGACATAATAGATACAGTACTTATTGTAATGTAGCACAGTGCTTAATAGGATATGAGTTCTAAATGCATCCCATGGCACAAATAATTGGTGGATCAGATAGAGTACCTCCAAATAAAATGGCTGCATACTCAAACAAGAAGCCGGTAAAGCAAAACCCTCAAGAGAAAGCCTAAGACTAGCTCCTAATTGGTCCTTCATGTTGTTCTGTAGCTGATAGTACCAACACGAGGCAACACAAACACACTGTCTATCAATAAAAGTTAAAGTGTATAGTGCAAGAAACTTTAAAAATATGGAGTAAAAGCTGTGTATAGAGCAAGTATCCATAAAGAGAATTCCTAAAATACAATGTATAAAACACAGAATGAATGGGGTTTAAAAACAAGAATAAGATTCTGTAATTTAAGATATTGCTTCAAGAGGAATGTTGTAAGGTGTTCTAACATCAGTAGAACGAGTACACTTTGACCGCCAAATCCATGCTGCCTGGACATATCTTGCAACCGCAAACCAGCCAAGAGGTATCATTTCTTAGGATCCTGGTGGCAACCAAGTAACTCCGTACACGCAGTGATCTGCACAAAAGTAGTAGCCATTTCCTCCTCTGGGCTTCATATGCTAGACAAAAAAACAAAAAGTGGGATAGATCTTCTAGAGGGCCTTTGCACACTGGGCACTCAGTACTCTGTTGGTCCCCATATGCACACTTAGCATAGAAAGACTTAATACATAGGGATTGGTATTTTAATTGTAATTGTAAAAACTGTTTCCTAGCCAGAGTGACAGTGATCTCATCGATCGTATCCTTGTAACTAGGGGCAGCTTAATCTCCAGAAAATACAGGGTTAGAGAGCCTCTACTGCTACCTACAGATTCTTGATATACCATCTGATAATAGGCTGATTTGTTTGAGGTTTTGGAACTGGGTGTAAGGGCCTCAGGTGCTTGATGAGGTCCGTATTCTGTGCAATACAATAAAAGTCAGACCTCAGCTTTCCAGGAAATTTCCTTGAGTGCCAAATCTAGATACACTGGGGAGCAGCGGAGTGCTCTTTGGGAGTGCACGTAGCTGCCTAAGAAACCCATTCTCTGAGAGAGATAGGACACTGCAATTGGCATGGCCCTTAATCTCTGCTCCATATATGACGGCGCCCAGAGCCTTGGTGTTATAAATTTCTATTGCTGAATCTGCTTTCTTGGAGAAGGTTTGATTATGTCATGTTAACAGTCGGGATGAGTAGTACAATAGTGTGCAGTCAGATTTGGGACCTGCATGGACCAATCTAGATTGGGTGTTAGCCTTAGCCCAGGTAGTCAAAGTTAAATACTTGCATAATTGAAACTGTATCTACAAAGAGCTTGCATTTGTAAACTTTGACTCTGGCAAGGTTAACGACCATAAACTTGTTTTTTGCACTTTTAAGTACTAGACCCTACTATAGACAAAATCTGTTAAAGTTATCCAGCAACTGCTGCTATCCACTTATCAGTTTGGAGATCAGGAGTGTGTTGTCCGTAAAAAAGCAGGGTAGGCACTCTCCTGGTCTCCACCCTAGGAGCATTGCAACTGTCCCTACCCAGCTTTCTCACAACATCATTTATATAGATGGAGAATAAAGTGGGGGCCAGTAGGCACCCCTGCCTGACTCCCTTCCGAATGCTTATGGGTGGAGTCGACTGCCCCTTGTCCCCCATCTTACACAGGCATTGTTCCCATCATCTAGCCTTATCAGAATAGCCAATAAATTGAGCGGGATGCCCATCTTGTCCAGACTTGTCCAGAGCGTTGCCCAAGGTACTAAGTGAAAGGCTGCACATGGGTCGACAAAGGCGACAAACAGTCATCCCCTGTTTACCGTCGCGGTCTTCCAAAAGAGGCAGTTGAAGTGGAAAATCTGGTTTAGTGTACTAATACCGCTTTGAGACTGTGCTTGAAGATCGGATAGAATGCTGTTCTCCCCTATCCACTGTAAAATATGCTTCACAATTTGTTTGCAAAAGATCTTCTGGAAGGCATCGATAAGGCTGATCGGTCTGTAATTACTAGGGACACTATGCTGGTCCTTTTTATAGAGTGAAATAATTTGTGCCAGCTGCCAAGATGCTGGAACCGGCATACCCTTCAAGATGGCGTTTGAAGGATGATTCAAGCATGGGCCCGAGATAGCCAGATTAAGCTTATAGGAGCTCATTTGGGATCTGGTCGGGGCATGGAGCCTTCTCCCTCAACATAGAGCTAATGGCCTCCTTTGTCTCTCCAGGGGACACCTCTAGATTGTCTTGATCTTTTCTACCAATTGAGAGTCCACAGCGACACACTCCTGGACATCCAGACAGGAGAATAAATTGCTGAAATGGGAGACCCATTCCTGAGATTGGACAAAATATTCCACTGGTCTCTTGCCGCCATTAGAACTCAATGCCAGATTGGCCCAAAAATGTTTATTATCTTTGGTAGACAGAGTATGGGACAGCTCGTCCCAGAGAGAATCTTCCCAGTCTCTCTTAGCCTTTTCAAATTCGTTCTTATGGCTTGCAGGGCAAGATGCGACCTCTCCTTGGTATTTATCGTTTGCAGTAATTATGTTTTAGCTGCCCTACATGCCTTAGTATACCAGAAGGATCCTTTCTGTCTTGTATGTGGGTGCAAAAAAAGTATAAATATGGGCCTTAATGTCTTGGGCCAAAAACTCTCTTATTTGTTTTTAAAAAGGCTCATGGGCTTTTGCCAAAACCAGCCCTCTCTCTTCTGGTGCAAGGTTGTTCAATGGCTCAACATGTTCTGCGACCTTGGAGTTCACTGCCTCCACAAGTTCCGGATGCCTTTCAACCCATCCCTATTTGATGGCCTTGCCATTATTTGCGAGTTTGACATTCCCAGGGCTTTTGGGATGTTGACAAGAGAGCCCAACAGGGTCAGACTAAGGGCATTGTGCTCACTGTCCACTCTATCCAGGATCACCATGTCCTGGACATATGGCCAGCTCTTTGAGCTGATCAGGAAATAGTCAATACAACTAGAGTTACCAGGCCTGTTACAGGTATGCTTACCACCAGTATCAGATGGGGTAGCTCGTAGGTAAAAGATTTGGGTAAGAGCAAGTATCTGGGATGCCCTCAGAGACCACTTAACGGGGACAGGTCTAAGGGAAGAATTCTCCACTCTGTCTTGCTCAGCCAATAGAGCAGAGTCTAGTGAAATGAGAGGTTCAAAGGTAACACTCAGATCACATGCTATAATGAGCTCCTCATCACCTCTATGCTCAGTCAGGAAATCCTCCAGGGTGAGTATAATTTGGGTTTCTTCTTTCCTCCCTACAACCCGATTGCAGACATTTATCAACAGCACAGTTTCCACTACTAAAGTCCACTCTTACGACCAACACATCCGGGGAACTAATGGGTACATTTCTAACTGAGCATTGTAAACCTGTGTGGATCCATGTTGTGAAGTACCCTGAGGGCCTGCCTCTGGGTTGTCGAGCTGCCAAGGAGTAAAAAGAAGTGTGCACATTCCTAGTGACTGGCACTGTGCTCCAGGTTTCCTGAAACAGGTAAATATCATAATTTTCTATGAAATGTCCTCAATCAACGCCCTCCAATTTAGTTCTAATCCCAGCAACATTCCAAGACAACATTTTTATTCCATTGGCCTGCTCGGTTGTCAGACATTTCGTAGTAGACCCCTTCTACCTCACACTGAATCTCTCCTGTCTGCTGGGAGGCATGACATCCTCAACTCCCCCATGGCTGGTCTCACCAATGAATGCCTTATGGTTCATAGGTCGATGACCCATTTGCTCTTCCTCTGGTTTTGTATTTCCCATGGGATCCTCCTCAACAACACTGTGCCTATTCTCAAGGCTTCTTACAAGTCTGGCCTCTAGGGAGATATTGCTCAGTCAACTGATGTCCCCCAAGCTGCTATACCCAACATTTCCATTCTGTGGGTCATGACTAGGGACATCCTGCAGGTTGTGATCGCCCCTTTATCTGATCTGGATCAAGGTGGGGGCATGACAATCTGTGGACATCCATGGACAGTAAACCATCAACCAGACCATGGTCCCTTAGAGACACCCTCACTGCATCAGCAAACTGACCAGGCATTTCAATATGCTCTAGTCTTAGGATGTCCCTCCTTATAAATGAGTAACACCCCTTCACATGCCGAAGCCAGTGGATGACTGTTTGCCAAAGAGACATCTACCAGGAAGTACTGCACCTGTTTGAGATTGTACTGCTGGCGTCTTATGCCCTCTCAACTCCCTCTAGCGTGGTAATGAGATTGACCTGATCTGTGCGTGCTGTAAAAATGATGGGTGTTAAGTGCAGGCTCCCTATTACTAAGATCGCATGGATCCTCCTACTGACCCACCCTTATCCGCTGCAAATTATATGTGGAATCCTATACCCTGCCTGTGCTTTCATCTTTCTTACACCCCCCACCTGCATCCCCGGTCGTTTGGACTTCAATAGGTCCTTAGGGCCAACATCAGAGGGGTGGAAGGCTGGTTGTGTCACAGGGACTTGTTGAAATGGTAGGATTACCCGTGCCCGGGGTGAGAAGGTAACCTGGGAAGCAACAGGGGCAGGCTTGGATTGCACATACTTGCTCATTTAATAGGGGCTACACTCTCCCCCAGGGCAAGGTAATCGTGAACGAATTTAGATTCCCCCTGGTTGGCCTGACCGCATCAATTTTGGCTTCTAGGGCTACTACTAGATCTTTCAAGGCCATACCATCATCCCTGAGCCCCCTAATCACCTTTAGTAGTTTTGCTAAATCTACAGGTGCCCCTGAGTGGTCAATATCTGGAACCCCCATCTCTTTAGCACTTATACTCCTATCCTGAGGGCTTAGAACAGCAAACCTATTTTCACAAATTACATTCGGGTATGCCATAGACACATCATTATCCCCTGCTGGATGAACTGCATCACTTAGGGGCTGCTGAGAATCCATAGACAGATCAGCGGATAGCTGAGCAGGGCCCGTTTTCTTAGTTAACATTTTTGGAACTCTTTTCTTGGCCTTTCTTTGTGTAAGTGTTTGAGTCAACCGGGGTGTTTAACATCTCTCCCACTTTTTACAGATTAACATCTATCTTGTCCATGACACAATTCTCGCCTGCTGAGCTAAGACTTTTTTTTGCAGTAGGGGAGCCTTATTCAACCTCCGTAGCCTTCTGCTTACCAATGGCCACTCCGAAAGAGGAGGAGGGGGGTCGAAAAGAGTGTAAGACCTCAATACCCCAGAGCCACGGACTCACCCACAGTATAGAGCTCCAAAGATTAGGGGGCATGATGTAGGCCCAACAAGTGCAAATAATTGACTACAATAGGCACACAGTAGCTTACGCTGGATGTTCGTGGGGAGGCCCAGCCCGGCCTCCTCCAGGCTCTGATGAGCACGGACAGGCTTAGCCCCGGCGCAGCCCGCGTGCATCCTGTTATCTGTGGGGTCTCTGGGGCTAAGTCCTCCCCTTCCTGGTGTCTCAAGTGTGAACAATTCTAACAGTTAAATAAATTACATAATTAATAATGTAATTAAACAATTAACTGTCAAAAATAATTATCAATTAAAAAATCTTTTAAATGTACAAATAAAATAGTTTGCATAATTGCATACATCGACTTAATGCAGTACAATTTTAAATAAACTGTTTCTAAGTCATTCTGATATACATAATAAAAACACTTTCCACCATAATCCTATACAAACACAGCAACTCGCAAAAATTATAGAAAAATACTAGAAAACGAATATTACAGAATTAAAAAACAAACATATTAAATAAATATGCTAATTACCTAAAAAGCTAAATTATAATAGATTCAATTAATGTAATCAATTAAAACAATTAAATGATTTGCATGATAATTAAAGTAATTGACTAATTAAACCACATAGAATAACTAAAGCATTTTTAATAAAAAATAGTTTTTCAATGTTAACATTAAAATAAAAATAATGTATAGTGTAAAAATATGAGAACAAGTAAAACTAATATTATATACAAAAATAATAAATGAAAGAAATATTAAATGCTTGATAAAAAATACCTATATTCTTACCTGTGATAATCTATACCACGATATTCTGAAACATTTATTTTCAAAGATATGTTTTCAACAATATTAAAGTGGTGCATCTCTTGATGGTGGAGCCAATTCAAAATACAAAGAAGATAGAGTGCTCTTGTGCCGCTATTTTGATATACATACTTTGTAAGAGGGAACGAGCACTGCTGAAATATGTATAATACTGAGATCTAATATGTAGGGGTTCTTGTTTATCTCGCAGCAATGATATTTCTCCCTCCATTATACCTCTTTTAGAAACAAGAAGTTATTTGTGTATACACCTTTAGAATAATTGTATTCAGGTACTGGTTGCTTGCCTAGTATTGGACCCTTGTGCAGTATACACAACAAAGGTCTTTTTCCCTCCCAAGGTAGGTCGTAACTTGTCAAATATCAAATCGACCCAAGTGAGCAGAGGATATGCTCACTTATAGAGAAGAACACGCCAAATCAATTGAGATTCTCTGGATAGCAGCCTTCACAATTATTGTGACACAACTTTGAAAAGTGAAATCATATTTCAAATGTGGAAAAAGACGGATGGCCAATGAAGCCGGAATGAGAATACAAATGGTGTCAATAATTTAGGCTCCTGGGCTACAGAAAAAATTGAAAACTGCATGTGCAGGTTTGCCACATTGCAGGAGGGAAGATTTCAGAATTTTTGTAACAAACTAAGGTTGCCCAGAGTACATTTGAAAACCTGCGACAGTCTCAGCAAACTTGACATCCGTCACCCCGTTGAGATCATGGATCCTGGCAGAGAGGACGGCCTGTTTGTGGGTCCCTCGGCCAAACTTGTAATGTGGCTGTTTGACCCCCACAGCTGTGGCGGTCTTGTGACCGCCAGACTCAAAATGAGGCCCTAAGGCTCTATGTGCTAAAATGGGGTAGACAGGTGCTAAAACCAAATCACAATTGGAAGGGGAACAATAATGGGAGAACAGAGCAAATGGCATCTCATTTAAAATGTGGATGTAAAAAACACAAAGGTACATGGCTAAGAAGAGCAGAAATGTGTCTGTTGGAATTATCTTCAATTAGAAGAAAAAATCAGTTCAATGTGACAATTGAAAACACGTGCTTCTGTTAGGGAGGGCTTCGGTGGCTCTGGTTATTTATCTATCTTTGCCTTGACATGCCTTTGAATTTATTATTATGAATTTAATTGCTTGTTCAGTATTCTGGGCGACTAATCACCAATTTGTTTTTGGAAAGTGGTCAGCAGAGCGTTTTGTCTCTTCCCCTTTTGCTAGAACCTTTGTTGTTTGGACTTGTTTGATGCTTGTTTGTTTCTAATTTGAGAATGTATGTTTGAATGGGAAAATGCAGCGTGCAATACGCTTTTAGTTGTATAGTAGAGATGTTCCTATGCATACATGCCAGCCTCGAAGGGCCTCACGACGGCATGCAGCATAAAGGTGCACGATTTTTCGGTCTGTTCTTGGCTAAACTACAAGGCCGAAGGATGCCATGAGGTAAAGCGGAGTGGCCAATCACTTTAGTTTATCTATCAACTTTAGGCAGTGAATTAAGGCGGACTGTGACACCATTTCTGCCTCCACCAAGCCTGCAAGGGCCAGCGGGAAGGGTCATTGCGGATGAGTACTGAGGCTCCATCACTCGGGCCGTCAATCTAAGGCCTGAGATAACTGTGGAAATTTCTATTTGAATTTTTCTGAGCTGCCCTCTTTCTTCCCAGTCACACTCTGAAAAGCCAAAGGATGCAGGAGGGCGCACCAAAAATGTACCACAACCTATTGCCAAGGATGACTACTGCCCGCTAGCACAACAGTATGCAGTGACTAATGTGCAGTGGCTAATGATTTTAGTTAAGGGACTCAAACTTTTATCCATAGCCCTTGAGGGAGCAGGGTTTATCAGCCTCTCATCTGTAAACATTTTTGCAGTGCCCCATAACTTGGGTCCTCCCATGATGAGTGGTGTATTGTGTGACCTTGTCTCTATAACTCTCTCTTGTAGGGTCCTTTTCATCCCCGCTTTCTCCCTTTCCCACTGTTTTTCCGACTCTGACTTCCTCCTTCTTTCCCCTTTTGCAGTATTCCTGCCTCCCTTGTTGTGGGTCAACGTATGATGATTAAAAATAAGTCCTAGCCCCTAAAAAGGGAGTGCCAGTGGGCCTCACCTGCAAACACTAGTGCAAACTAAGCACTGCATGCACAGGATGCTGATAATGTGCATGTGAAGTACCCTAGAGACGCAGTCCGACCAGACCTTGTAAGCGTCTGGTGGGTGGAGGAATAAACACCTTCTTCCCGCCTGTCAGTTTCTGTCTGTCATAGTAACTAAGCTCCCCTTTCACTCTTCCTGGCTCCGATCAGGGGCTAACAGAGCCTGACAGTCGATATTTGGGGCCAGATGTAGCAAAGAGTTTTACCCATTCTGTGTCTATGGGAAAATGTGTTCGTACATATGGCCCTTGGTCACTATCTTTCTGGAGAAGCTTAGAAAGATGCACTTTATACTAACTGGGGCACTGTCTGAAATGTTCATGTACATTTTTTTCTTTGGCTAGTCAATGCTTTCCACCCGGCCCGCAAATAGGTAATATGTGAGTTCTGGCTAGTTAGTGCTAGTACTTTCCTTGAGATTCAATTAGACTAAGAATCACACAGGAGAGAAAATTAATAGTAAGTGGGCCCTGCTGAACTAAAAAACGACCAGGTTCTCTGAACTGCCCTGGATGGAGAGGCAGGTTTAGTGCTGGTTGCACGGAATTACAAGCACACGATTATGAGGACAAAGAGTACGGCACAGCTGACTCGCACCTGACTGCCTGATCCCCAGTAGTCCTGATCTCAGGCTCTGAGTCTAGTTAACTGCTGCACTGGCATTGTGAAACATCAACTTTCATTTTAGTGGAAGCCTTATTCTTGTTTGGATGGTGGGTTGTTCGGTTACTAATCTTTTTGAATAGCTTCCTTGTTTCAGTGGCAGGTTTTTGGGTTACTGGTATTTTTGACTAGCTTTCTGAGGGTCAAACCTCATGTTTCCCAAAACCAACACTAAGGACTGCTGATAGAAGAACACAGAGAACTTATGTATTCCAGTCATCATTTCACATTTTTGTGTTATTTTGATAGGTCACTTTACTGGCTGAGTGCTGTAACAGCGCGTGCAACAATATAGTGAGAAGCCTAGGAGTAAGAACTTCTGTTTTACTTGGGCATCTACATTTTATCTTCCCTGTAATTCCTAGATGTAAATCCCATTTTGTTCCAAGATACATGTCTGACAGTGAGTATATGGTGGATAGGTCCATGTGTCAATCAGTACTTAAGGATAAACACTCTACCAAATCCTGACCTCATTACTTGCTGCCCTTTGACAGTTAGGGATGCAAAAAAAAGTAACCTTGTTTTAGAAACTTGGTGGAATAACGCTGGAACCCCTGGGAAACCAGCAATGAAAAAAGTGACTGTGAAAGATACTGCCAGTAAAAACTCGGGCCCAAATTTATGAGATTTTGGTGCAGGGCAAGAATGTACCATATTTAAGCAACATGATACATTCCTGTCTTTTCCCCCTGAGCTGGTGCCGTTTAGGCAGCCTAGCGCGCAGAGGCGGCTGGTCATTTTAAGAGGAAGGGGGATGGGTGGGAAGCACACTCACACTCATTCATTCACACACGCACGCACATCCATTCACAACACTCATCAACATTCAAACATACATGCACGTACCAAACAATAATTTAAAAAAACACACACACCTTCAGCTCGGAGGTCCCAGGAGGGTTGTGACTGCTGCCTTCCCTCGTTGGCAGACCTTAGATCAGCCAATGAGGGAAGGCAGCAGTCCTAACTTCGTCATAGAGTGGGATGGGGTCAGTGAGACTTCTGACCCCATCCCACACTGTGATGAGGTGTCACTGATTGACACGCGCCCTGGGCGCTTCAGGGCTTAAACCTGAAGCGCCCAGATCGAAGTCAATGGGTGACGCTTCCCTCGTCACCGAGGGGAAGTACCTCGAGGCACCATTGCTGAGCTGAGGAGGTCACGCCCATAGGAGCTGTGACCTCTTCAACCCAGCAAAGCTCAGCTCACGCAGCCAGGAGTCTGCGCAAATCGCACATCTTGCTCCTGGTTGCCTTTGCAGAAGATTGAGTGTCTGTCAGGCTGAACCTTGCTCAGCCTAACAGGCACTCTTCGTGAGGGGCAAAAGGTGGGGATGCGTGGCGCTTTGCCCTAAAGGATGGGCCGTGGCTGCTAGCACCAAAGCAGGCCCCCTTGCACCATGGTGGTATAATTATATTAAAATGTTCCCGATCCTAATTCTAAGGGTGTACTCCAAGTGGTGATGGCACAATTCAGCCACAAGTAGTTCAAGACCCAGGGCAAATAGAATTGGGGAGAATGGACACTCCTGACATGTGCCTCTGGTGAGCTTTACTGAATCTGACATCTGGCCATTAATAAAGAGCATAGCTAAAGGGGGAAGTATAAAAGCAGTTTTATCCAAATTTAAAATGTTGCTGGGAGGCCCATATGAGACAGTATTGCAAGTAAGTGTTCCCACTCAGTGGAGGTAAACGCCTTTGTGGCATCAAGGTCAAAGTCAGAACATTGGATTCATTATCATGAATTGTACTATGAATATACCACAACTTGTGATCAGACACCACCATGGATAATTCTCATAGAAAAGGTTTTGTGAATCAGGACCTGCATTTTCACACTTATGGATGGGAACCTTTGCGGTACCGGTAAGCAAATATAATAAACACAGCTTTCATTTTGGCTCCTGAATGTTATACATTATGTTTGTCACATTCCCAGTATTTAAATGTTACCATTGACCAACTTGATACATGCTGCCACTGTGCAATATTACATGTACGCAGATGATACCTAGCTGATCTTCAGCTTAGTGAAAAAATTGAGCCTACCCTTGCCAGAGCTGCTGCATCATCTTAGGTGTATTACTGGGTGTCCACTCATTTCATGAAGCTGAACCCGACCAAGACCAAGCTTCATGTCAGCAAGAACTATTTGAAAACATGGAAACCGGACCGGCTGTCTGCCCAGTGGTCATAGACCCTTCCACTGGTCTCTTCAAACAAGGTTGCAACTTAGGTATTTACATTAAAGCCAAACAGTCGCTGGAGTGACAAGTGATCGAAGGTTCAAGCTCCTGCTTCCTTCAAATACAGATTCTGAGGTAGGTCAGAGCATATGTTAGTGAGGGTCCTATCACGAATGTCCTTGTTCAGTCTCAGCCTAGGTTATGGTAACTAGGTGGCCCCTCAGGCAACCGAATGGCGAGGTTGATTTCAAGTGGGGCCCAGCTACTTTAAAATTAGGGGACTGGAGTAGCGTGGCTTCATGTATCACCACTCCTCACTGCTGCCAACAACCCACCTCGATCGCCCGATGGGGCAATGCCATAAGCCATTGGTCCTCTTATGTATTCAGGGTCATGTTGCTTGTGGAGCTGTGTTGCCATTCCCTTTTTTAGGTGGAGGGGATTGAGATTATTTTGTCTGTCCCCTAGCAGTGGAGGCTTGAATTGTGTTTACCCCTGATGTCAGGGGAACCCCTTGTCAGCCCCCTCGACAGGCGGCGTTGACAGCAGCAGCTGCCCCCCAGTCCTGTGATTTAGACAGTGTCAGTTTCAGCTAAAGTCTTGATTTCCCCATTTTGATGTGCACAGGGAGAGGCCCGTGTCATGCTGTCTTGCTGGTTTCGGCCCACGCTTTGCTCAGAGGAAGGCAAGGAAGGAGGGCAGTGGTAAGGGTGGGTCATATTTCCATAGCCATTTGGTTATGTGCATGCTGGTGCTAGGTTGTATTTTGAAAGAAAGGAAAACTAATGGATAAAGAGAAAAGCTTTATCTTACAATCCAATTTTGTCATGTGGGTGGAGGGGCTAACAAGCATTGGCAAAGCCAATAGGTATCACCTATATGAGATTTCGTGGCTTTGTCAGTGTTTTTAAGACATGTTGCACAGCAGTGCAAGCTGATATGCACCATGGCTTAAAGTCAAGAAAAAAGTGCCCTGAAAAAAACTGATGGATTAAACCCAAATCTGTGACTGTGGGTGAATGTTTGATTGGTTCTACATTCTGTCCATCAACTGTTCTTTTTGAATTAGCCAGCGTTGACTGCATCATATCCCTCTTTTTTATAGCCATGTTGCACAGCAGCCTGTGTTGCTGTGCAATAAGTTTTTAAAAAGTGGAAGGGGGAGGCAACACAAGGGGTGATTGGGAGGGAGCAGCAATAATGGACAGTGGGAAGAGGTGGGTATAGGGAAAACAAAACAAGGGAGGAGGGAAAGAGTACCAGACAGTGGCAGAGGGAGTGAGAGGAGTAAAGAAGAAATAGTACCACAAGCACATCGGAAGAAGCAGACGGGCACTAATTTAGATGAAACAATCTGTGCTTGATCCGTGCTGCACAGAAAGGAATGGAAATGACACTTGGCCTGCGCTGTCCAATTAGGGGGCTGCAAAGAAGAGTGACACTGAAGCCAACAATCTGTGAATAATAGACAGACTCCAAGCCCTTTATTGTAAACAATAGTGTTTCACAAGCAAAAGTGCATGTAGGGAATGCGCTTTCACAGGCTCGACCACAAATGGACATTGTGGTGTTTACTTGCGTGAAGCAACCCATTTTATGGGCAGGAGACAACATCCTTGTGTGAATGCTAATTTACTTTTTTTGCATTTCCTGTTGGTCACAGTAACAACCTTCTATGTTGGGCAGAGAGAGAGAGAGACCTGTGTGCTCGTTTGGCTTAGTAACAATTTTGTTTTTCATGTCTCTTTCTCTGGCTTTTTTTCTCTGGTTGAGAGCATTCTAAAATAGCCACAGCTACTGATTACACAAAATGAGACAAGGGTGCTTGCTTTTAATGATAGTCCTTGTTGGTGTGTACTTGGTCAAGTTAGGAACGTGTCTCCCAAAAAGAGCTGCCAATCAGACTACAAGGGACTATGGCTTGGAAAGGGTGATGGGCAGACTTGACTTTGAGAAAATGCTAGTGTCATTATGCATATCAAAATTGGTAGATGAGTAGGCTACAAGGTGACTGCCTCAGTGGATGCAGGAGCAGTCTAGAAGGCCGGGGGTCCCTCCCAAGGCTGCTTTTCAGCCCCTCCTTAAGAGGCCAAGGAATGGGTGTCCCAAAGCAGGTACAGGGGCAGTGCAAGGCCAAGTCTCTGCTAGTTTGATGAGTGGATGGGTTTCTCCACAGCCATCAGCAGCGGCAAGTGTACCTTTTTTTAGCAAGGGTATCCCAGTCTCAATGTCTATCACAATGGCCATTGCTCATTCAGTTCATATTCCAGTTGAATGCTATGAAGAAGGCAGGCCTGCTAATAACCAATGCATTTTGCAGTATGTTAATAATAATTGTATGGCAATTAATGGAAATGGTGCTCCTTCAGCACCAGTGTAGAGGTTATCAGTGGCCCTCGCATTCGTAGAGGCCAAACACAGGGTGTCACAGCTTGGTCAGCCTGACTTAGTGGCAAGGCTAACACCTGAAACACGTGGTATCCGTAGGGAATGTAGCGCCTCAGCCTGTAGCCGTGCAGGGTACTTGCTCTTTGCTCATATTACTGCTAAGGTTGTAGGGTGACCAACAGGTGTGTACAGCTAGTAATCAGCATAGGGCACTAGTCCTATTGGTTAGTGAGGTTACGATGCCACCCATGCAGTCACCGACGGTTCCACCAGCTGAGCAGAAAACCTGGACAAGAATGGTACTGGAAAAAGTGTGGACAAATGCTCACCTGGATGGGTGTTGGCTCTGCCATGTCTTTTAGAGACCAATTGCGTATGCCTTTGTCAGAAAAATGAAGGATAAGATTCATAAGAATTTTTTATTGAAATATTTGATTTTGATTATTGAGGCATCGGTGGTGGAGAAGTCTAAGCATATTAAAGAGTGTTCACATAAACAATGTAAAATCCGCTTAAAAATCAAAGTGCTTCATTATTTTTCAGGCAATGGTGGCCAAAAAATTCCTTCATTTAGGTACTCAACTTGATATAAAAATGAAATAGTGCATGCATGAACCAAGAACTTATGACTTCATAAAGGTGCGGACCAACAAATCTGGTTGCCCGTCCACACCAGCCCACCAGCTGTCGGAAGAAAAGGAAACAAAAGATTAGACAGAGAAGAGGAATAAACAAAGGGAGTGGTGATAGAAAATGTGAAAGGACTAATGGGGGAGGGACAGAAAAAAAGATGGATGCAAATATGGGACAGAAGAACTCCTCACGTGCACAGGAGAAGCAGTAATACAACAGAGAGGATGAAACCTCAGAACCAAAGGGTGTTGCTTGTGAACAGCCTGGAGAGAGAAACCGACAAACCAAAGACCCTGACACCAAGCCAGAAAAGGAACCCCACGTGACCTTAGTGCGCAATTGAAGGGAATAAGGCGCTAGAGACACACTTCTCGGATTCCAGGGCCCTGAAACTCCCACGGAACGATCCTGGCTTCCAAGTGTGTCCCAGGCAGGGCATTCTGGGGAAAACGAAGAGTTTAAAACCCTTCCAGGGCAATGAAAGACAGAAAGAAGGAAGTTAAAAAGGGAAATTGAGCCCATTGATCCCTGAAAACTAAAAACAGAAGGCAAAAGGAAGTTGGCACCTGAAACAGTGGCCTAGCAAAGGCCCCCGCCGTTCAAGGGGGCCCCCGACCTCCAGAGGTCCCTCTCAGCACAGAACACTGTGCAGGGCAGCAGGCCCCTGTCAGAGTCTAGGGGGGAAGGGGGCCCCTCAAGGTACTTTGCAGGGGGGCACCCTCAAGTTTCATTTCGCAACTGACCTGAAAGGGAGGGGGGCAAAAGTGGAAAAGAGAGATAAAATAGTTATGTTAAAGGGAGAAGCTTACCCCCTTGAGAGAACAGTGAAGCTTAAGGAAAGAGAACAGTGAAGCTTAAGAAAAGGGAACGTACGCATATAGCTGACAACACAAGCCTAGAAATTGAGAAAATCAAAGCACAGTTCTGAATGTATGTCGGAACAACGCATGCTAAAACGTTGCATGCCTGAACAACGAGGTCGGAACAACGACCGCGTTGTTACCACTAATGCCTTTACCACGAATGCCTTAACAACGATTTTTCTTTGTAAAGGCATTCCTGGTAAAGGCATTAGTGATCGGCATGCATGGTTCCAGCATGCGTCCCCCATGGACCCCCACCCCGCCCCTAAAAATTACCGCGATCCCCCCACCCCCTCACCTAAAACCAATCCAACCAGACCACCCTTGCCCCTAAAACTACCCCAACCCCTACCTCGTCCCTAAAATTACAGCGACCCCCACCCTGCCCCTAAAACCTAAAACCACCCAAACCCCCCCACCCCGCCCCTAAAACAACCCCAACCGCCACCCCATACCTAAAACCTAAGCTACCCCAACCCCCACCCCTAAAACCACCATGCCCCTAAAACTACCCCGAGCCCCCCCACCCCGCCCCTAAAACCTAATCTCTCCCCCAAACCCCCCACCCCACCCCTAAAATTACCCGACCACCCAACCCACCCCTAAAACCTAATACCACCCCAACCCCACCCCTAAAACAACTCCAACCCCCACCCATCCCTAAAATCTAAACTACCCCAACCCCCACCCCTAAAACCTAAAAACACCCCAACACCCCTGCCCCTAAAACTACCGAGCCCCCACCCCGCCCCAAAAACCTAAAACCTCCTAACCCCCACCCGCACCTAAAATTACCCACCCCCAACCCAACCCACCCCTAAAACCTAAAACCACCCCAACCCCTAAAACAACCTCCATCCCTAAAACCTAAACTACCACAACCCCCACCCCTAAAACCACCCCAACACCCCTGCCCGTAAAACTACCCCTGAGCCCCCCAACCGCCCCTAAAACCAAAACCCACCCAACCCCCCACCCCGCCCCTAAAATTACCCCACCTCCCAACGCACCTCTAAAACCACCCCAACCCTAAAATTAGCGCAACCCCTCACCCCGCCCCTAAAACCTAAAACCACCCCAACCCCCACCCCTAAAACCTAAACCACCCCAATCCCCCACCCCTAAAAACCTAAACCACCCTACCCCCACCCCCAAATAATAAAAATACCTGACCCCCCACCCCGCCTCTAAAACAAAAAATGCCCCGACCCCCCCTCCCTGCCCCTAAACCTAAACCACCCTGACCCCCACCCCTAATACTAATAATAACCCTTCCCCAAACCTAAACCGCCCGACCCTCCACCCCTTAAACTAAAAATACCTCGACCCCCTAACCCACCCCTAAAACTAAAAATACCCCCCTCCCCTAAACCGCCCCAACGCCCCCTCCCTAAAACTAAAAATACCTCAACCCCTCACCCCCAACCCTAACACTAAAAATACCCTGAACCCCCCTTCCCCGCCCCTAAACCTAAACCGCCCCTAAAACAAAAAATAACCCGACCCTCCTCCCCTAAACCACCCTGAACCCCCAAAACAAAAAATATCCCAACCCGCCCCTAAAACTAAAAATACTCCAACCCCCCAGCCCCTAAAACAGCCCCACTTACCTGACTGATCGCGTCGTCCTCCTCAGCTGACTCCCTTCTTCTGTGCCTTAACCACGCATGTGCGTGGTTCAGCACATGTGTGGTTAAGGCATCAAACAACAAAGTCGTGGTTAACGAAAGCGTTGTTCCGCTTTCGTTGACCACATCTTTGTTGTTATGGAGTCGTGGTTAAGGCCGCTTCCCCACAGTTCTTCCTACCTACAGTTTGATTTATTCATTATTATTATTATCATTGCTATTAATTTTTTACACTTACCACCCCGAGGACCTTGGGAAGCAGGGGTGGGTGTTGCATCTCATCCAGCCTGGGAGCCTGCACAAGAACATGCCACACTTGGAGCTCGTAGCTAACATCTTTATTCATCAGTGTACAACATTCAACTAACTGCTTATTATCTCATAACCATTAATAACCGCACCTTAACACCTCCCAAAATTATTATGTAATACTTTAATTGAGTTTGCCCAAGACGCTATTTCTACCCCCTTGTTAAATAAAATAAGAGACACAAACAATAGCAGCAATACATTTCTTCGATCAGCCATCTCGGTGCTCGCACAGTTCAGCCACATTTTGTGATATGAGGTAGTTGAGGTGCCCCAAGGATGGGCCACGAGGTACAGGATCTGATGTCTGACTGGGGCTTTCTGGTGGAAGAGCTTCATCTGGGGCTGCAGGAACCGATGATCGGTGAGGGATATGTTTGAAATGTGATCAGTCCCTCGTGATGGAGTAGCTGGGACATTGCACCATTATCATGTGTCCCTTGCACTTCACAACTTGCAAAGGTTCAACATCAAATGGAGGATCGATCTTTCGCATCCATTTTTGTTTGACGAGAACTCAATCACCCTTGTCAAAGACGATCTCTTAAGTTTGATGCTGTTGGTCAGTACATCTTTATCTGATATTTCCGAGCAGTGTTAGGAGCATGAACCTCGTCATCATTCAGGGTTTGTTCAGAGGTCCACTGTGGCAATATAGTTTTAATAGCTGTCCCGAATATCAGGGTGGCAGGACTGTCACCACTGGTAAGAGTGAGGGGTCAACCGATAGGTGCGGAGGGCTTGACATAAGAGTTGACTCAGTTCAGTTACCTCCACTGATGCCCATTGGACCACTCGTTTTGAGGTCCCTATAAATCGTTCTACGACACCATTGGCATGAGACCACAAGGGTGTACTTTTCTGATGCTTTACATTGAGTCTAGTTGGAAATTCTTTAAACTCCTTGCTTTTGAAAGATGAACCACTGTCAGACCTGAGAGTGTCTGGTATGCCCCACATTGCAGATATGTCATCTAGCTGCTCAATTACTTTGCCTTGGGTTGCTGATGACATGTCCTTCACCAGAGGAAAACGAGAAGGCTTGTCAATAACTACCATGAGATGGGTCCATTTGCCAGGAGCCCAAATAAATCTATGGCTACTATTTCCCATGCATTTGCAGGTTGGTTAGTGGGCAGTGCAGGGGCCCCCAGGGTCCCCACGGCACCCGTTCCCGCCATCCTGGTTCTGGCGGTGGACACCGCCAGGAACAGGCTGGCGGGAAGGCGGTCGGAATCCCCATGGCGGATTCCCTGGGCTAGCGGGAAACCGCGGGGAAACCGCCGGCTCCCCTTTTCTGACCGCGGCTTTACCGCCGCAGTCAGAATCGCCCAGGAAGCACCGCCAGCCTGTTGGCGGTGCTTCCGCCGCCCTCCGCCATGGCGGTCATGGACCGCCAGGGTCAGAATGACCCCCTATGTTCCTTCCATGTTGTTTCAACCACCAGTATATCATAACTATAGTTGAAAGCATTCATAACAGTTGAATTATTCTATGTATTACATCTTGGAATATTTCTGCAGCAGTTGACACTCCAAAGCTCAATCTTTTGTATCTGATCAAACCAACATGAGTTGAAAAAGTGGTAACGTACCTGCAGTTTTCTTCCAGTTCGAGTTGATCGTATCCCTTGTTCAGGTCAAGACTGGAGAAGACTTTGGCTCCATTCAGCTGCATGATCATATCCACATTGTACAGACCAGGATGCCTGTCTCTCTCGATTTCTTTGTTGGCTTGGCACATATCCATGCAGATGCGCGCTGCACCTCCACTGTCCTTTTTTGGCAGTATCACTATGGGCAACTCCAATGGTGTGGGACCAGTACAGACCTCCATAATGTTGTGCCTTAGCAGGGCTTCTAGTTTCTTCTTCTTGCTTCTTGCAGATCAAATGCTATTCTGTGGTTCTGTTGTACAACAGGCTGGATGTCTTAATTAATGTGAAGTTTCACCTTCTCTGTCTTGAGCCTTCCTAGGCCATGAATTAGTGACGGGAACTGACTTACAATTTCAGACTGTGTGTTTAGATTGTAACTGATAAAAATCAGTCCAGGTCAGCAGCAGTTGCAAAACTAAGTAGGCATGCATTAGATGGAGCACTCTGAAGAACGTGGTTTAGGACCTGTAGAGACATGTTGACTTTCTGTTTCATCTTGGGACAACGTCCATAAGAGTTCTTTTGTTTCACTGACTCACTTATTTTTGTTGTTCATTTCTCCTCTTTACAGTTGCAAAGGCGCACTTGTATATTTCACTTTTTTAGAAACTATCATTTTACATTCATCCTCTTCATGGTCACTCAATGATGACGTCAAACAATCCTTCCAGGATTAACTTGATGACAATCAACTTCATTTAGTTTCCACCTGTCTCAGTTTAGATTGCTTTTTGTCTTTGTGGGCAAAGCGAGAGTGCCTCTGGAACCTCTGATGTCCATTTTCTGATCTCTTTGTGACACACTTGCTCTCTCTTTTGCCTTGCAAACATTTATGAAGAGGTTCTCTTTTCTGCAACCTTTGCATGTTTGTCCGATGGTTGGACATTTGCTCACATGGGGAAATGAGAAATCCACATCAGAAACACACTTTCTTTCTTTGAAGATGTTGACTTGTGTGCATCTACTCTGCGCTTGTATATAATCTTTATGATTAGTGCCAATTCAGTTTTTGTTGTTCCCACTTCCATGTTGGCAGCTTGCCAATCTGCTAGTTCCTCGCCTCTGGCAGCCATCAGTACTATTTGTAGACTGAGCATCTCTCTCAGCCTGCATCTTCTGAACAAGTCCGACAAACAATCGTCAGTGACTCTGAGGCGCATGGCTTCTTCATCATTAAATTCACAAAACCTACAGTGTTTGATGAGCACATCTAGTGTCTCAACAAACTCTTCCATCACCTTACCAACTTATTTTCTTACTTGATTGAAAATGTACCCTTTTTAGTCGTTTGGAACAGATTGAATTTGGCTCCTAATGCTTCTTTGATCTGATGGTATGACATTGTCTCAGTCTGTGAGATTTTCTTTATCACTTCTTTTACTCCATCACCAGTGAGATTCTTTAAATATTTAATGATTTTCACATTGTTTACTTCTTCAAGCATGTCCATGAAGTCCTCAAAAGTCTCGATCCATGTGGTCCATTTTGCACCAATATTCTGCTTTTTGGAGTTTTCAGATGACGGCAGAGGTTACAAGAATGTGGCAGCACTGTATTACATGTTTCTGTGGCAGATGACTGAAAAATGTCACTATTCAAAAGGTGACTTTAGTGCTCCTACAGCGACCAACAACTTTGTGAGCACAACCTCTTTGTTCACTTTCGAGTCACATCACTCGATTTTGTGGTCATAAGGCCGATGAGTAAAGTTCACGACTTTCACCTGGTTATTGCTGCCTTCTAGCGTTACATCTGGTTGCTGCTGCCTCTTATGCTGTAGCTGGTTGTCACTGCCTTTAGCGTTCTGTTTGTGTGGAGGATGACTTGGTGTTTTGGCGCAGCACTGTATTTTCTCAGCCTGGTCAGCAGGCCGTGATGGGCTTTTCCAGTAGTGCACCTCTGTTAGGCCTTCGACTTCTCCACGAGGCCTTGCATGGGCAGGATTGGAGCTTGCACTCCACACCACAGGCTTCTTTGCATTGTCTTGGGGTGCATGTGGCACGCACAAGCAGTTTGCAATATCCCTGCCAATTCCTCATTGAGAATAGTCTTGTTTCTTTGGGGCATATATCCCATCCTCATAGCCAGTGGTCACGTCCTCCCCATCCCCGGAGTCTGCACAAGAACACGCTACACACAGAGCTCATATCTAATGTCTTTATTTGTCAGCATACAACATTCAACTAACTGCTCATTATCTTATATTAGTTAATAACCACACCTTAGCACCTCCCAAAAAGGATTATGTAATACTTTAATTGAGTCCGCCCAGGATGCAGGGTCCCAGTGCTCTCAGACCTAAGACACTACATCGTGCTCTTACCGGGAGAAGAAATGCTTTCCCAACCAGTGTACTGAGAGTGAAAAATAGCAAGAATAATACATTAATTTGACCCTGGAGTAAAACGCAGGAACTTAACCATGATAATCTGTTTGGACTGTCAACGTTTTCGGAATTGGTCCCTAAATAACAATGAACCCAAAATATCTAATATGTTAACTTACTCTAACGTTGGTGAACCAGATCTTCACCCTCTGTGGCACACAGAAGGAGTTTGGGGAGGACTGCCAGAAAGAATATGATAGGGCATTTAGGGAAAAGAAGTCTATCTTCCTAACTTGTTTTGGGACCAGAATGATGTTAAATAGTGGTTGAAACATATGATACTTAACAAAGGAGATGAAACCACCTATCAGTCCTTTCGGTCCAAGAAGGGGATGCCGGCGAAATGAAAGGGGCATGTTGGCCTTTAATAAGAAATCTTGTACCACCCCCAATGGGAACCTGCAAATTCAATCATAATTGCTCCTTTTGCAGAGTCCCTGTGCATTCAGAGTTCAAGTGCTCCATGAAAGCCGAAGATAAGAGTCCTCAAAAACAGTAAGGGTGAACAATTATTGGCGCAGGAACCTTCCCGCAAGATATGGTCCTGTGGTTGAATATTTATCTTGATTTTCAGGCAACCTAGCAGATATATTATTGTTTTCGTATGGTTTCAGAATTCCGTCACAGGATGTAGTGGGGGAAGCAACATGTAGGAAGCAGCAGTGATTGCTTGCAAACTTGGATGTTGCAAGGTGCAATATCGAGAAGAAGAGAGGTTTGAGGAGGGTGGTTGGTCCTTTTAGTACCAATACATTAAATTAGTTTGTCTGCTTTTTGCTAGGCATGGTACCAAAAAATAACAAGGGGAATTTGCTTCACCCATAACATCTCTGTACCCGAGGGACAATCTGTTAGTGATGCTATTGAGCTTGTATTATGCTTGGTGAGAAATACGCTTCTTTGGATGAGGCAATCGTGGTGCTCCCTCCTTGCTCAGGATAACATTGGGTGTGCTTAGGCTTCCTCCAGTTCTTCCCAACAATCTCCATTTTCAGTTTGATTTAATTTTGACAAGTGCATTCTTATGGACTACTCAGTGTTATGTTCCTATTTTGAAGGGTTAAGTACTTTTCTGGAATGGACCTTCAAAAAAACTGTGTGAGCTCTCATTTTGTGTTGCATCACCTATTTAAGTTCCTACTCCTGGGACCACATGGATCTGTTGGAAGTCCTTGGCTTTATTCACTAGATTTCTTGCAAGGTAATGTGTCCCGTTGGCAAAAGAGAAGACCAGTGATCCCAACACAACTCTTGAATTTCAAGGTGTTGATACTGACAGTTAGGGTTGCGTGCAGGCTACTTTAGGAGAAAATGTTCTCTTTCATGCAGTCCATTCAGCTGTGCCTGGGGGCATGCAAGGTTATGAGGCATACATAAGATCCAAGTGTTAGTTGGTCAGTTGAATTTTGGAGTGTGCATCACTCCCCTTGGAGGCCCTTTCTCTGGGTCCATTGGTCACATATTAAGACACTACAGGATAAATGTTATCAGCTGAAGTGAAACAAATGTTGAGGCTCTGATCCTCATTTCTTGATAGTTTTAACTGCTCTGTGGTAGGCCTGCCCTTCCCAAGTCATATCAGGAGTTCAGCTTGTTTATAGATGCAGCAGGGAATATTAATTTTGATACAGTTGTGGGTTCTAAATGCTGTGCTCAAAGATTCCTGTTAAAGTGGAGCACGTCTGAATTGCTGGGAAATGTGTTTTTTTAGTTATTCTCCGTCTAGGTGAATCTAAATATTAAAACTTGACACTTCTGATCTGTTTGTGGTTTTCTGGTCTGATAACATGCCAGTGGTTGATTCAATTAAGCAGCAGTGTGCAAAGTGCAAGTTTGTATTACAACTTTAATAAGAAATGTCTTGCTAAGTTTAAAAGCAGTGTATTGTCCAGAAAGGCCTGTACTCCGGTGTGATGAATAATGCTGCAGAGGTTCAGTCTCATTTCAAGTTTCAGAATTTTGAGCGCTTCCATCTAGAGGTCATAGATAAGTCCACCACATTCCCCTGGCATCTCTGGAGTCTTGATGCAATACCTTACCACACCTCATTTCAGCCAGCCTAACTTCAAAGTATAGACAAGCATACGAGGGGGCATCTCAGTGATACTTGTCAGTTGTTGGAGGGGTGGTTGGTGGGCTGGAGTTGTTCTCTATAAGAATCAGTGGCATTTATCTCTTACTTGAAGAAAAGGGGCATGTCAGCTGCTTTCACAGAGAGACATTGGTCATTCTTGGCTTATTTTGCTAGAATAGCTGGGCATGCAAATTCTCCAGTTCCTTCCACATCATGGAGCATCCTCCTGGGTTGAAAAGGAAAAGAGGGGATAAAGAGGGATTCTAGGAGTTCCACTGATGTTGAAACACTTTGTGAATTGCTAGGCAGCCTCCCAGGGTTATGTACTTCAGAATTTAACATTATACTCTTCAGTGCAGTTTTCTGCTCGACCTTTTACTGTGTATTCAGGGTTACTGAATTGGTGGCAAAGGCTAACTTGCATTGCAGGCTCATCAACATTGGTTGGCTGGGACATACCCTTTCAGTGTCTCCACTTTCCTCAACAACAAATCAATCAGGGAAAGGGGATCACATATTCTTAAATAGGGATTCTGAAAACTTGTGTCGCTAAGTAAGGACCCTTGGTGAACATGATGTTAGGGTGAATAAGCCTCTGCTTCTACATATCAATGGGGTTCTATTCTCATGGTTCCAGTTCTCCAGAGTTCTAAACAGGGCTCTAGTAAAGGCTGGGACTAACTGACCAAAAGTTATCTTCCATTTACTCTGCATTGAGGACGCCACATCATCCGCAGTGTCAGACCTGGAACCCAAGACTGTTCAGAGAAAGGCAAATGAAAGTCACAGTGCTAGAGGTGCTCGGTACATTTGAATATGCCCTGGTTGTTCTGTTTTTGGTGTCCTGTTTGGGTTTGTTGTGCATGGCACAAGATGTGGTTTAATTACAGGTTTCTCTTACTTTCCCTATAAATTCTGCATTAGGTGTCATGCCTTCAAGCAAGGTCTTGGTGATTGAAAACTCGTATGGGCAGAGAGCCCAAGAAACATACCTGAATGGCAGTTTTCTGCACCAGGCGAGAGATGCTGAATTTAGGACGAGATAGCTTGGCTTTCGTGACCGCTGCATCAAGAAGTTAGACCATTTGTTGACAGGACTCAGGTGAGGGGCGTCAGCTGCTTGTCTTGGTTTTACTGCACATTGGTGTAAACAAGTTGGCACAGCATGTACAGCGGGGGTTGGTCTGTTGGTGGTTGATTTGCCCTGGTTAATGCAATGTTTTCCTCAGGAAGTTGTGTCTCAAACAATACCCAAGCAGATATGGTGGTGATGGTGAGGGTGCTCTGCTATGGCATTTATCGAGTCTGTTGAGTTCTTGAACACAAAAATGTTTACGTTGCTGAAAAAATCTTACTTTAGGTCTATCCTAGAGGGGTGTCTCATGAGTGTGAGGTGCTTCTTCTGAGTTGGGCGTGCATCTTTTCTCTGAAAGTAATAATCCCTTTGTCCTCTCACTGTATGCCTTTTTGGCTTAGTTTGTGGCATAGCTTGGGGAAGGCCAGTAGGTACGTAACAACTATGCCAGTCTGTTGCGGGGTGGCCTCCTGGTTGCCAGTTACACTTCTGGTAACCTTAATCTCCCAGATAATAAGCCACAGAAATGCTTTCACTTCGACCTCAAGCGGGGCATTTGTAGTCTTAATGGGCTCACCGAGGTCAGGGATGCAGCTATTATTGGCCTTCCATTTAGATGGTAGCTTCATTTTGGGAACTTTTTGAGGTGGTGGGAGATGTGGTGTGCATTGGGGACCAATATCTGGCCTAGTTGCCCAGCCCATCTCTACAGGGGGTGCTAGGGGCCTCCCTGGCGATCTCTGGGGTGACTGCCTCTGGCATGGAAACCTTGTTCGCATCCGAGAGGGCATCTGCTCACTATAGTCGGGGGCTTTTCCAGGAATCTAAGTCTAGAGTGCCTCACATTGGCTTGGAAGATACAGAAGGAACCGGAGGGGTAGTCGACCATGAGCTCACAAAATATAAATTCCGTGAGAAGGGATGATTGGTTATGCATTTCCTGGTCTAGCACACTCTGTGATGGGATCAGAAGTAATGCAGAGATTTGTAACGATGACTGTTTAAATTATATGTTGATCCCTGTGCAATGTTCTTGTAAGAAATACGGCCTGAGAATTTCTTCTCCAACCTCAAGTAATCTTTTGGTCAAGGCGTTGCTCTGTGTGGGTTTTGGTCAATCGTGGAGCTTGCTGCTAAAGTTGTTTTTGTCTCTGTGCAGTGCCAAGATGCCACAGCGACGTTTTGCACTGTATAAATAAATTAACAGAGTGTTTTCAGCATACCTGGAAATGCCCTGGGGGTAGTTGATTGTTCAAGGTTTTACCAGCATTTTGTTTATTGGCTGCAGGACCGATCGCTTTCCTTGCTTGTAATTAGAAACCTTCCACAACTTTAGACATCTTTTTTAAACGTAATGTGTTTCTGCCATACTGTTGGTTTCCGAATACTCCTAGAAAGGACTTCCAGAACAATACGTGTAATAACATTTTTGTGAAATGCATGTCATCTGTCTACTTCCTTACCAAGAAAACGTACTGGAACCCTTTCCTCATCACATCTTGGTTTTTGCAATTCAATCAGAATATAAGCCCACACTCTATACTACATGCAGCGCCTCGTGTTTCAAATGCCACTGCGGTAAAGCGCTTTGTCTCTTCTTCATCCGACAATATTTGCAATGACAAAAAGTAAAGGTAAATAATATAACATAAATGAACAAGACAATCAGAACAGTATCCATTTGAAATAATAATCACTTTCTAAACTGTACTTATATAGCGCTTACTTTATTTAAAGGAAACCCGAAAGGTCAGATTGATATTTTCCCCTGACATGTCAGCAAGCAGTTCTGTAAGTTTTTGTTTTCCTGTGCAGCGCTTTCAGAAGTAAAAGCCAGCAAGCACCAGGTTCCCAGGACACAGATGTAATTGCTTTTCTTTGCAGCGGATTTTCCTCACCCCCAAACCCCTCTTTAACCTTTAGCTCCAGTTGCATAAAAAGAAACTGAGCGAATCAGTGGTTCGGAGAAGCCCATCACTCACCCTTGGCAGAATTCATTAGTCACTGGCAACAGCTTAATTATTAGCAGTTTAACATATCAGCGTTTAACTGGGCCTGAAATCTGCAGCACAGGGGGGCTGCCCTCTCCCCCCGTCAGGTGTGCCCTTCTGCTGCTGTTTATGGCCGCCTGTTAACAAAGAACCCGGAAAGGCAAATAAAACTTTCAGGCACATTTTGGCAGCCAATAAACAGACAGTTATTGTCCAGGCTTCTGTTTTATATTACCGAAGTGGTAATTACCCTGAAGCAAACAGACACATTTCCACTATTCTTGGGTGGGATTTGAGTAATTTAATTTGTCTAGAGGTGTGCGGGGGCACTTTCCTATTCTTGTTCTCCCTGCTCTATTTGGCCTAATGTATGCATTCTCTACTGTACATTAAATAATATAACATTGATATCGCTGCCAGTGACTGCAGTCACGTTTTAACTATTCGACCAGTTCTAACTTTTCAACTAACAGTACTGTGCATTCTGGGAATTTACCACTGAAAGTGTGGCTGTAAACATCCCAGCATACAGGGTGCTGTTTTATATAAAACTTGCGGAAGGCTTCGAATACGTGACATCGGGGTGCTGAGCAGGGCACAGCACACACAATGAAACCGATCTGCCCCAGTCAGATAAAACAGTACTGTGCATTCTGGGAATTTACCACTGAAAGTGTGGCTGTAAACATCCCAGCATACAGGGTGCTGTTTTATATAAAACTTGCGGAAGGCTTCGAATACGTGACATCGGGGTGCTGAGCAGGGCACAGCACACACAATGAAACCGATCTGCCCCAGTCAGATGTGGGTAGCTAATCTACTCCAGTGTTTCCTCTTTTCTGCCACGACTACAAGTACCAGAATGCAACGGAAAAGCATGGCCGCACATACTATTCGTTCCAAACTTGGAACGCCTTCATAGCCCTGCACAGCACAAACTGCAATGCTTCTCAGTGCCCATTTATGCACAGCTGAAGGATGGAAGTCTGAGAAATTCAAACCACACTTGACAGTGTACACGCGCCAGCACAGATGCACGCTGGCCATATCAACATAACTTTGAAACAACTGATGGTCAGTAAACCATGAATTGCAATACCAGCGAGTGTATGCGTGGCACAACTGAGAAAAACAGAGGAGGCGTCGAGTGTGATAATGCAAATAGAACCCTTTCCTCCTGTGAGCTATAGCTCGTTTCCATATATGAAAAGGGGGACTAGCGCAGCGAAGTTGAAGTAATGCTGTGTTTACAAACTGTTAATAACATTACTCCGAGTCCTTCTCTATCCGTGATGACTCACATAGGGAGGCCCCTGTGTCTCCAATCACAAACATTCCCATGCATAAAATTTCCTACCCCCCCCTCCTTACTTCCTGTTCTGTGCCAAGTTCAAACACCACACAGTTCAACTGGTCCAAAAGGGGGGAGGGAGGGTCTAAGTCATCACAGTGATAGAAGGACTCAGAGTAATGCTATCACCAGTATTGTATCATATTGTATTGTAATAGCATTTATACAGCGCTTACAACCCCTGACAAGGCGTCAAAGCGCCTTTTGGCAAGTAGCACGCTACTCCGGAACCCAAAAGATATTAGTGGAAGATTAATCTAGGGAAATATGAGTAGGTAAACACAGCATTACCCCTTTGTCCCTCTCACCGTGATGACTCACATAGTGAGATGCACCCAAGCCAAGAAGCAGACCAGGGCAACTGTACAGCATATGCAAACACAGGTTTAATCCAGAGGCATAAAAAAACAGAAAACTGGTTACAACAACGAGCTCAGCACCTTGGCACACAAAAATTCCGGAACCTCCGGACCCTGGACCACCAGATAAAGAGACAGAAATGTAGAGGGAATCACCCAAGTGGCTGCCCGAAACATCTCTTGCAAGAAAGTACCCTGCACATCGGTCATGGACACAGCCATGCCTCTAGTAGACCACCCTTGAATCCCCATATGAGAAAACAGAAACCAGCTGCTTATATGCTAGCAGAATCACAGACTTGATCCACCTGCTCAACGTCTGAGTCAAAGGCTTTTCCCCCTTTCAAGTAGGCCAAAGTTAGCAAACAAAGCGGAAGAGACCTTTAACTCCTTCACCCGCTCCAGGTAGATCAGAACCGCCCTCCACACATCCAGTGAATGAAGTGCCAACTCCTCAGGTGACTGAGGTTCCGGACAAAAGACTGGAAGAATCACCTCCTGCCATTGGTGAAACAAAGAATTCACCTTGGGCACAAAGCCAGGACCCATCTGAAGAACAAGCCGGCCCTCAAATACTTGCAAGAAAGAAGACAGGCAAGACAACTCCCACAACCAGCAAGCAGAAGTAAGCACCAACAGATAAAATACCATCCAGGTCAAAAGGTGTAACCCTGCAGTTGACAGAGGCCCAAACAGGGAATAATTGAGAGCCCCAAAACCTGTGGTAAACCCCAAGACGGACACTCCATCTGGGGAACCAGGTGAAGATTGGAAAAGCTGTTAAAGTTCCTGTAGACGAGACCCTGCTCATCCACCAAATCAACCCCCAGCGGGATAAAAAAAGCATGAATTGCTACCCATTGCACCTTAAGAGTGGTAGGATTCTGACCCAACTGAAAACCATCCTGGAGAAATTCCAGCACCTGAGGTAGAGACACTGGAAAAGGAAGTACCTGCAATCAATCACAGCAGGCCTGAAACGTCTTCCAATGTGTAGCATAAGAAGACCTGGTAGACAATTGTTGGGATGCCTGCACAGAAGAGGAGACAGAAGCAGAGAGACCCTGCAACATTAAGCCCCCCCGGTCAAATCACCAAGCCGTTAACGTGAGCCTTGCCAAGGAAGGCACAAGGAGACACGGAAACCCTGGGGAGACAAAACCATCGGAAAGCTTCACTCCTAATCCATCTTCATCACCATCAACACAGGAAATCAGACAGAGTGGGGCCATATCGGAGCTACCAGAACAACCTGAGCCTTCTCCCTCTGAACCCAAACCAGAAACCTCAGGATCAAAGGGAATCAAGGAAAAGCAAACAACAGACCCACTAACAGGTCAGGGAATCAATCTCTGAGGTGGACTCTTCTCTTCCACTGGGAAAAAAGGAATAGAAGTGCATTGTCTGGGCTTGCAAACAGGTCCAACTGGGGGTGACCCCAAAACCGACACACTTTGGCAAAGTTCTTGGGAGAAAGAGAGGTCCTGAGAAGATTGATCCTCCCTGCTCAGATGATCAGCCTGACAATTCATAGCTCCCTCAATAAATATGGCCCGCAATGACCCCACAGTCGACTGACCCCAAAGGAACGGTTGATCCAAAATTGCAGACAATAACCAGACACTTGTCCTTCTCTGTCAATTGACACAGGATTTGGCCGTGGTGTTGTCTGTCTGTATGATGACATCCCTGTTCTGCAGAAGAGGGGAAAAATGAAGGAGAGCTAACCGAATCGTCTCCAACTCAATAAATCAACCAATTGGTACTTGTAAAGCACGGTCAATAGCTTGAAGGTGATGTGTTTGTCGACCGGGAATCAGTGGAGGTCTCTAAGGTGGGCAGAGATGTGGCTGTGGTGGGGGATGTCGAGGATGAGTCTGGCTACTACTTTCTGGATTTTCTGTAGTTTTGCTTGCAGCTTCTTTGTGGTGCAGGCATAGAGTGTGTTTCCGTAGTCCAATTTGCTGCTGACCAAGGCGTGGGTGACCGTTCTTCTAGGGTCAGTGGGGATCCACTTAAAGATCTTTCGAAGGAGCCACAAGGTGTGGAAGCAGGTGGAAGAGATGGCGTTGACTTGATGTGTCATGGAGAGCATTGAGTCTAGGATGAAACCAAGGTTGTGTGCGTGGTCGGTGGGGGCATTTCCTACGAGGAGTCATTCCCGGTGAAGGGGGTGGAGCCACGCATGAAAATCTTTGTCTCGTCTGAGTTGAGCTTGAGGCAACTGGCTTCCATCCAGACAGCGACTGCACTCATACCGTTGTGGAAATTTCTCTTGGCTGTTGATGGGTCGTCAGTCAGGGAAAGGATCAGCTGGGTGTCGTCGGCGTAGGAGACTATGTTTAGTCTGTGCTGTCTGACGATCTTAGCTAACGTAGCCATGTAGATGTTAAAGAGGGTCGGGCTTAGTGAGGATCCTTGGGGTACTCCGCAGCATGTTTCTTTGGGTGCGAAGTGTATAGTGGGAGTCTGACACCCCCGTCGGGAAGGATCAAATCCATTCCAGTGCCTTTCCACAGATGCCGGCATCGTGGAGTCTGGTGCAGAGGGTGGAGTGGGAGATTGTGTCGAACGTGGTGGAGAGGTCGAGGAGGATGTGGGCGGCCATGTCTCCAGAATGGCACAGATGTCATCTGTGGCTGCGAGGAGGGCTGTCTCGGTGGTGTGTTTGTTCCTGAATCCGGACTGTGAGGGGTCCAGAATGTGGTTTGATTCAAGAAACTCCGCCAGTTGCATGTTGATGGCCTTTTCTGTTACCTTGGCTGGGAAGGAGAGCAGCGGGATGGGTTTTGTAGTTTTCATCTCCCTTGGGTCCCTTGGGTCAGCAGAGGGTTTCTTAAGGAGTGGGTTGGTTTCTGCGTGGTTCTAGTTGGATGGGAAGGTGGCGGTTTCGATGGAGTGGTTGATAGTCTGGCAGAGCTCTGGTGCAATGGTGTTGCTGGCCAGGTTGAAGATGTGATGTGGGCACAGGTCAGAGGGTGCCCCTGAATGGATGGAATTCATGAGTTTCTGTGTGTCTTCTGTGGAGATAAGGGTCCAGAGGTTCAGGGTCTGCAGCGTGGGTCCTTGGTGATACTGTTGTGCAGTGGGGGAGGATTTTGCTTCTAGAATCCTTCGATCCCAGTCTTCGCAGTTTGAAGATTGGGAACTCTGGTATGCATGCCACCGCCTTTGGACTGTGAGATCCCCAAAAAGGCCCCCCAGCCAATGTCGCTGGCATCTGTCATGATGATGACTGGCTCCCGGGACAACAAGGATACTCCCTTCAGGATATTGGATGAATGATCCACCACCCCAGTTCCTCCCAGATCATAGGGGTCACTGGCAGAAGACATGTCAAATCCTGCACACTGGGCACGCACTTGCTCAGAATGAAACTCATGAGATTATTGAGGTTCCACCGAGCCCAGGGTACCAAAAGCACTGTGGCTGCTAAGTCACCTTGTACTCTCAACAAAAGGGAGACATGCTGAACAGGCACTGCCAGAAGATCCAGCAGATGTGACTGAAACTTTAGCATCCTCGAGTCCGGAAAAGCCACCATACCCAGATATGTCCAGAACCGGGCCCCAATGAAGATGCGATCCTGAGATGGAACCAGTTGGGACTTTATTTCATTCACCAAGAACCCACGAGAATACAGAAGATCTAGTGTCCTCTGCACGTGTAAACAAATCAGCAGAAGAGAATTCCTCTTGGCCAAATAGTTGTAAAGATAGGGGAAGACGGCAATTACCTGCAGATGAAGAATCACCACAAGAGGGGCCAACACCTTGGTAAACACACAGGGGGATGACTTCAGGCCAAAAGGCAAATCCCGGAGCTGAAAATGCTTCTCCATCACAGCAAACCTTAGAAATTTCTGATGACTACTATCGATCAGCAGGATTTGTACCTTCACATGCCTGTTCATGTCAGCCATGAAATCCCCCAGACACACCAAGGTCTGGGGGTGTTGGAGGGACAACATCTTGAATGGAACAGACGACGTCCATTACTTGAAATAGGTAAAATCCAAGACTGGCCACAACTCCCGATGCTTTTTGTACCAGGGACAGGATTGAGTACACCCCTCGACCGACCTGATTCAGTGGCACCGGGATGATTGCCCATTTCCTTAACAAGTCCTCAACCCCGGCTAACAGTGCAACCTTCTAGGCCAGATTCCTTGGTACAGGAGTAGGGATGCACTCCTTACCTAGAGGAAGCACAACAAAGTCTATAAGATAGCCACTCCATACTATGCTCTTCACCCAGTTGTCGGAGACAGAAAGCACCCATGTTGTAAGGAAGGCCATCAACCACCTGCCCACCAGTTGTGAGTCCATAGGAGTCCCATAGTCAGAAGCATTGACCACAAGGCCCCGCCTTGGGGCTGACATCCTGCTGCTTACCTCTCCTGTGGTGGACCTGTTTTCTGTGAAAGTAATAGGAATGAGTGTCCTTGTGACGGAACTCCCTGCTGTTCCTGGCATCAAAGCGATTCCATGACCTAAAACACTTGTGGTAAGAGGACCTGTATGACCAAGTGTGCTTCTCGTCCTTGAAAGACTTCCAGATCAGACCATCCAACCGCTCACTGAACACCTTACTTCCCTGAAAGGGCAGATGAAGAAAGGAAACCTTCTCCACTACATCCATCTTCCAGTCCCTCAACCACAGGTTGCACCTGGCTACAATGAAAGAAGAAAAAGCCACTGAAACGCCTTGATGACATTGGCTGACACATCCGCCAGGAACTTAGGGACCGATTTAGATCTTGGCAGATGGGAATACTCCATCACAATTGTGATGAATATCCTGTCCGCTGTATTACAATCCCATTATATCAAATGGAAATCATAATTCGGCAGATGGGATATCCGTCACTTTTGTAACAGAGTATTCCATCCACGAGATCTAAATCAGGCCCTTAACTCGTTGCTTCATGTGCATGAGAACATCTGACACACTGGCACGATACTGCATGGCATCCGCCAAGGCTTCAAAATCCTTCACCAATAACTGAGCCCTTAGAGTGCCATAGGAGGCTGCCCTGAGTAACAGATTAGAGACTGAGAAAGACTTCTTAAGTCCACCATCCACTTTACGATCCACATGATCCGAAGGCAAGCAGTCGTCAGGATTCAGAGAAAAGTGACCAATGAGAGGGGCCAGGATGGAATCCACTTTAATGGCATGTGGCCGCAGACAATCCCCTTCTTCGAAGGCATAGGACTTCTGGAGGAAACAGGAAACCTGGCAATATTCAGGATCCTCCCAAGACCTGAAAATCGCGTCCTTAATCTGTGTATGCAAAGGGAAAGCACAGGCTTCATGAATTGCAGGAACAGATCCTTAGCAGCCCTCTCCACTGGAGGCGGCACAATGCCCAGCCTGATTCTGATATAGGACAGAATATCTGCCAGTTCGTCCCTGGATATGAACTTCCCACCAGGTACCAAAACCCTCTCTTGGCTAGATATATCTGTATAACCAGAATCTACATCATCAGGAAGCAGGACTGATGGCTGCCTAGCCTATCTCTTGAACAACAAGGCCTTGACAACTGTGGCATGCATATTGGCCAGAACTTCCAAAGCAATGAGGGATACTGAAGCCCCAGTCGGAACTCCAGTATAACCTCTTGCAGGCCCATCCTGCTGAAAATCACTCCCCTTTTCAGAATCAGGGGCAGAAGACCTTCTCCGCATTGCACTATGCTTCTCCCTTGTCACACAATAGCAATAATAATAATAATAATAGTACAAATAATGTATTTTATAAATCACATAGTTACTTCTACCAAAGAGTCCTAGCGCTAAGGCCTGGCTCCCAGAGCTCAGAGAAATACTGTAGAATTAATGCACAACACAATCAACACCCAGATCGTAAAAACACACCATCCTACACCAGAACACAAGACACGTGTGTCACTTTAACCTTTGGTATTTTAAGGGAATCTCTTTTTTAAAATCTATATTAATATCTTATTACCAAACCTAACTATAAAGTCACTTTCACCTTTGGTATTTTCAGTGAATTTTTGTTTTTTTAAAACCTATTTTAAGATCTTAATACCAAACCTAAATAAATTGGACCTTTAAGGTTTTTTTTTTACCAGCGGTTTTCTGTGTTTTATTCTTTGTTCAGCATAAGCCTAACCTTCCCACATGCAACCCACACCTCCACAGCATTCAGTCTTCGGCCGATAACAGCAGAGTGTGGGCAGAAGGACCAAAGTCTACATATGCTCAATGCCCCATAGCTTGCATGCACCTAGCACCTCCAAATGCTACCTGCACCAAAACCCAGCAGGAGACCACCCCCCCACTGCCCATGGCTTTTGGCAGTGCATAGTGTGGAGTTGGCTGCAGGCCATGTGCCCAAGCCCCGAAAAGCGGCCAACTGCTACCATTGAGCACGCCCCCAACCTTGCCCAGCAAGCAGGTTGGCCACAAGCCTTGCCCTGCGGCCAAGCCCTGCACCCACTCCACTGTAAACAAACCACTCTTGCTCAAAGATGATTTGGTGAGGAGTTTTATTTTTAACCTCAAGGGCGTCTAATACAACTATGCAAACATCAGGGTTTCATACCTGCCATAATTATAAGACCTGCAAACACAGTCACAAGATAAGACAGTATATAATTACAGAAACAAAGATTGTGAGACAAATCAATAAGTTCATTATTTGTACTACAGTATATGTTGTGTATATCCTGTGGTGCCCCTGTGGTAAATGCTATGTAGCAGTACAATCCTTCCAATAAGGAAATGTAATTTGGAACACAGAAGGGCAATCACCAGTAGTGAGAGAATGTATCCAGTAGCTAGAAGTTTCCTGGATTTACATGATTCAGGTTATGAGAAACTGAAATTGTATGGCGTAGATAAAATTGTGAACAGTTTCAACAGAGCTAATAAGGAAATGACACTAAGAATACTAGACTCGAGGTACATCATCGATCTAGGTACTTGTGGTAAAGGATGTCTTAATTCAGGTGAAGTGTTAGTGGTACACCTACTCGATTAAGACATATAGTCACCAGCTCCACAATGCCACACAGTCTGGCTTGAGATCCAAGCACATCACAGCAAAAACACTCATTGCTGCTTCAGACAACATCTGCATGATCCTGGTCAGAGGAGACAATTTTTCCCTCATCCTCCTGGACCTTTCTATAGCATTTGACATGGTCTCACACTCCATCCTCATTTGCCAACTCCATGAGATTGACATCCAAGGAGTCACTCTCCATTAAGTCTGCTCTTTCCTAAAGAGCAGAACTCAAGCCAGGCATTATACTCTTTGGAAGCCTGCAAACTTATCTGCAGAATGCCTCAAGGTTGATCCCTCAGTCCTACCCTCTTCAACGCATACATGACCCTGCTGGCCAATGTCATGTGTGTACACATCAACATTCTCTTCTGTGCCAATTAAACACAACTCATACTCTCCCTCTCAGCCAAGCCCCTCCCTCCCCCCACACAAGGAACAAGTTCACCCCTGCATGACTGAATTTGCCAAATGGATGAAGTACAGCAGCCTCATGCTCAACATCCAAAGGACAGAGGTGGTAATCTTCAGCACCTTTCGTGGGACTCCACCTCGTGACTGACTGACTTTGGACCCACACCCAACAACCATGTTAAGAACCTCAGAATCATCAACGACAGTAAAATGGACATGACATCACAAGTTGTACACTATCACTGCATCCTGTTTCCACACCCTGAAGTTACTAAGGAAGATCTTCAAATTGCTCCCAAGTAACACCAGAAAGGTGTCACACACCCCCTTGTCACCTTCAGGCTGGACTATGGGGACACCCTCTATGTCGGATTCCCTGAACAACTCACCAGAAGACTGTGAACCACCCAGAACTCAGCATCAAGACTCATCCTCAATCTACCACACAGAATGAACATCACACCACACCTTAAGGAGCTCCACTGACTCCTGATACACAAATGTGCCCAGTTCAAACTCCTCAAACAGGAATTCAAGGCACTAAACAACATAAGCCCCACCCACCTGAATGGCTGCATCTCACTCCACCAACCATCTAGACACCTTCACTCTGCTGGACTTTTACCCTCACAGATCCCACACATATATAGAAACATATCCTGAGGCTGGGGTTTCATGTACATCGCTCCTAAAGTGTAGGAGGACCTCTCACCACACCTCAAAGCCTCCTCATCTCTGATTGAGTCGCAGAAGAATCTGAAGACCCAACCATAGATTCAGTTAGTCAAATACACCTGTTCAGTGCCAGGATACACCATGGGTGATAGTCCATTCTACAAATATATTTAATGTACCATAATGGGTTTATTGTTTATCAGTATCTACTACATGTTTGCTGTATATTATGCTACTTGTTTACGAATAGCCTGTGGAAGCGCAGTAGTGTAGTTACCACAGCAAGCTGTATCATTTATATTTTAGATTTTGACTTATAATTGCTATAATTATAGAATGATGATGGTCTGCTATTACTGCTGCCTATTTGTCCACTATGGCTAGATGTTTTTCTGTGCAAGCTATATGAAGTAACTGAATTTTGCCCTTTAATGAAAGGAATCTTGATAGCACACTGGCTAGTATGATGTCTCTCATGCTGTTATTTCAGCATCCAAATATGCTCTGGGAAGGAAAGTTCTCAAAATATATATTTTTGTTACATTGTGTTCTTTCTTCATTTTATGGTCTGTATTTAAAGGGAAGTTACTCTGTTGCATGTACAGCCGGGTGTGAGCAAGGTGTTATGCTATAACACATGACCCACTGATTTCTTTTTTGCCTTAAATAAATGAACTTTATTCTAGAGAGACAGCACTTGTTTTTACTTGGGAAGAGAAAGAGAGCGATTTCATTCACTAATTTTTCACCTCCCTCGCCCCCGCTCCTCCCTGCATAGCTCATCATGAACCTTAGTATACCAAACCACAGTGGACTATGTAGATTGCCAAGTTTTGTGCAATTCCATCCACAGGGCCACAGGTAATGGGCAAATTAAAAATAAACAAGTTTTCACTGGAAAGTACAGCTGAATCATAACTCCACAGTAGCAACTATTCACATTTATATGTAATATAAATAACAAGCTTGCCTGCTTCTATTGCACAATATGCAGTGGTATAAAAACCAGTGTTTCACAGGGAACCATGAAATATGGGAAATACTTCATGGTTTCCTGGGAAATTTGATTTCGTCTTTATGACAGCTTCAAACTGCTCTGCACAGCTTTGGCATTGTCAGGGCAACTATGATTATGTGGCAAAGTTATCTAAAGTATGTGACAACAAGGGCAAATTATGTACCACAACATATGGCACCATTATGTTCAACAATTTGAGCTAGAAAAAGCAAATCTGTATATTTTACAAATTATGTAGCAAAGGTTATAAATCTATAATTATGTGTCAAAGACAAGCTACATATTTGTATAACTTCACTGGCCCTCAAAATTGTTCACCTTTTTTCTCACAATGTATTTATGAAAGGAAAACCTAAAACATTTTAATTCTAATCAGTAGTCATTTTATCTACACTTCAAGAAACAGTTTTTCAAGCTATCTCAAACTAAACAAATAATACAAAAAATAATTTTGATATTCCAAGATTTCTTATTCGATTTTAAAACTTTTAGAATGACTGAGCGGATTCAAGCATCATCCATTCAATATTCACTATTTTCCAGAGACTGGATGTTTGACCATTAAGAAATGTTTTAAGAAATGTATGTTTTTGTTGAGGATAATGTGCTAATATTTAAAATGTGTTTCATGCAAAAATGTGTATTATGATAAACAAAAGTTCAAGTGCAAGACGCAAAATAAGGAAATTGAAAACGAAAACATGCATTCTGCAATGTGCTTTTCTTTTGTAGTACATTCACACTATGCAGTAGGTTTCAAAAGACATATATAAAGAAAAAAAATAAAGTGCAATGTGGAACATTATAAGTTTTTGCTCACAAGGTTGTGCGTTTACAATGTTTCTTTTCAGGCACTGGGAAGGACTCATTGGTAGATGCTTCCATCAAGGAAGGGCTTGCAAGGGTGTGCTTGTCAGGCATGCTGATTTATGGTCTAAGAGAAGCTCTGTCACCGTGAAAGCATTTTTACCACCACTGAAACAGAAATGCTGTGTTTAACTTTTTATTAGTTTAGGGTAGCTAAATATCCTGCAAATGCACTCAGCACGAAGAATTATGGGAATGCACTGTTAGCCCTCTTTTCTGTGAAATACAAGCTTTGACATGACTGGCAAGCTTTCAATAAGATGGCTTACTCACATAATATACGATATATATTTTATAATAATTTGTCTAAGCAGTCATTCACTACCGTTTGTATGGTTTCATAGTGCTATCTGACTGTACTCAGGTAGCTCAATAGTACTTACTGAGTTAATTTAAAAGGTATGTTGATGTATTTATTGTGTTTTGTATTGTTTATAGGAATTCAATAACGTATAGATAGTGACCTGCAATGTTGGAACAGGCTAATGTAGTGTTTACTATTGGATTGTGATGGACAGTGGCCAGATTCTGTGAGGGACTTGTGTGGAACATTATATGCAGGGATACTTGTGCCAGAAGATGTTGCTGGTTATGTCCTGCACACTTAATCCATTAAACTGTTGCACACTCAATCGTCTGTTTCATTCCTTGGAATACTAAATTGTATGAATCATGATGTTTGTTACAGTTTGTGTGCATTTTTTAAAGCAGTGGTGAGGTGCAGAAAGTCGATGGGTGGCTTTGTGATCTTATGTGAATGTTACATGAATTTATGGATTTTTATGGCAGTTTCTTTTTGTGACGAATAAATGTATTTATCTTTGATTTAGTAGTTATGATTACTTCAGTATTGTTATCAACATTCAATATCATAGAATGTTCAGTCCAGGAACAAAACATAACTTTCATCATGGTATGTAAAGATAGTTAATAGAAATGTACACACTTGGGTCAAAGACTCCTAGCGAGGACAGTAAATGACATCAACTTTCGTCCATGCAAATGTCATCATCAACAGTTAGAGGCGTTTAGCGCCACTAAAACTGCGCTGAGGCAGACTCACTGTACAAAGTCTGTGAAGCACAACGCTGTTTATGAATGAATCACTACTCACAATTTTAGCGGTTAGCTCAATTTTACAAGGCAGCTCCTCTCACGCGCCTCAACAACGGCGAGGAGTCCAACCTTTCTGTCGGTGTCACCCTCAGTGGTACGCTGCTTTTGAGGCAAAATCGGGACATAATCACTGACACACTGGTACTTAGTGCAAAAGGCCATTTATTAGGACATGATTGCATGTCATATATAAACATTATATATACTAAGATTCAAACTATTAACTTTAACAAAACCCCCCCATTCTTTGAACTTCTCTCCATTCTTCTTCCCCTTCATTCTTTCACTATGCCTCTGTTCACATAGCTTCCACTTCAATTCACCTACACCTTCCCCTTTTCCTTTCATCCCCTACTTGCTTTGGGCATCCCCACGTTATCATACTTCACTTGCTTCTTTCTCCCCCTGGAAGGGTGGCCAGGCCCGCATCTGACTCTCCACCCTCCCCCATCTACTGCTACCTAATCCCCGACTGCAACCTGCCCTATCTGGTGATCTCCCTAAGAACCCCCCATCTTCAAATTTCCAAAGCCCATCAAACCCTTAACTCCTGCAGGGTGGGTGGACAAAACTTCCTTCACGCGAGCAAGCTGGCGCGAAAGAGGCCGGTCCCCTTTTCCCTCCCCCTACTTAAACCTCCCTTTGCTCCCTCCCCAATGCACCCTTCAGCCAATCCCTGTCCCCGGGCGTCACTTCCCCTGCCCAGAATGATCCTGCAGAGAAACTAGACCGAGTCTGCTCTCCGCGGGACCCTTCTCGGGACATAATCACTGACACATTGGTACTTAGTGCAAAAGGCCATTTATTAGGACAGGATTGCATGTCATACATAAACATTATATATACTGAGATTCAAACTGTTCACTTTAACGAAACCCCCCACCCTTTGAACTTCTCTCCATTCTTCTTCCCCTTCATCCTTTCACTATGCCTCTGTTCACACAGCTTCCACTTCTATTCACCTACACCTTCCACTTTTCCTTTCATCCCTACATGCTTCGGGCATCCCCGACGCTATCATCCTTCACCTGCTTCTTTCTCCCCACTGGAAAGGTGGCCAGGCACGCATCTGACTCTCCACCCCCCATCTACTGCCACCCAGCACAACCCGTTAGGCGTTGTGCTGCCCCACCAGCGAACCATCTGCACCATTGCAAAAAGTCATACTGCTTCTCTGGGCCACATCCTTTCTCCCAACAGATCTCCCACAACCAGGCGCAGTTCCATCAAGTAGTAAGCATTACCCAGCTCTGAAAGATGCACACCATCGGCCTGAAAAAGACTGGATTCCCCTTCCATAATACCTTCATGTCTCAGTACTTTAATACCGTGTGTCCAGCAGAAAAACCTCATTGCCCTATTGAGTTTCCTCCAAGACCTGTCAATAGCTCCATGCTTGACTGCACCTCGCCATTTCCTTCTGGGGACAAACTCCATCCAGACTATGCACGTACCGTGCATCCGTTGCCCAATCAGCTCCAGATCCTGTTGCATATGTTGCAGTATGGTGAGCCCAGATAGTTTTACCAAATCATTTTCACCCAGGTGCAGTATCAGCAAATCCGGACAATCCCAGTTTGGCGTGGTCGATGTTAAAAACAGAAGCAGGTTACCCCATTGTGTGCCACTTTTTCCCCACCATACCACTTCATGTCGGCAGCTCGGAAGTCCCAAAGATCGTCCATAGATCTGCTGTTCGGCATACTTTGCTGCCCAATGTACAAATGGGTGGCCCACCATCCAAGTGACCATTTTCCCACTCCTGGGGCCCTCAACGCAACCTGAAAAAGAATAAATGTCAACTTGACTTGCCACAAAAACACTTGCAATAATAATCATTTGCTGTCCCCTTCCGCCCCCCTTCCCTCCCCAACTCAGGGCTGCAACATCGAGACCTCCACCTGCCGATCTGCCCAATCTGAACCCGGTCCCAACCCAAATGAGCAGCTGCCATAGCAGAGCCTATCCGGAAAGAATGAGTCCCATAGCACTGAGCCCTCCTACCTACCCGACACAGCGCGGTCCGCAACACTGCCAACAGCTGGAAAGCTATCACCTCTCACCACTGGCATGCCTACAAACTACATCAATGTCAGTATGCATCTGTGCTTGAAAGACAAGCCACTCCCTCAATGGACAGGTAGCTGCATTGCCCTCCATCTCCAGCCAAACCCCCTTACCCCATCCCATTTGGTCTGTCTTGGACTTACGCAACCACATTCCCAATCACTCGCCGCTCAAACAAACCTCAGACGCTTTCACTCCTACTGCCTTTCCCACCGCCAAAATCTCTGAGACAAACGGAAAGCCCCAAAAAACATCCACACCATGCACAGGCGAAACAACGCCAGCTCATGCGCATCGTAACAACGCACCGGCAAAACATGCAACAGTTCTAACAACAACTGAAACGTGATAGGTTCCCTCGCCTTCTTCCCTACACACCCCCTAGTCCTACCCCAACCTTTTAACATTTTTCCCAGGATGTCATCCCTTGCTGGGTCCAAACCAAAAAACTAATTTCCTTAAAAGAAAACACCTGCTAGCTTGCCCCAATCGTTGCAGGCGACAAACCCTTACTGATAAAAAACAAGACAAAACGCATTATACGAGCTTGCAGCACTGACTCATTTTGCTCCCAAAAATTCCATGCAACATTCTCAAAATTCTGAAACTCCAACAATGCCAGCCGGTAATTTTTTCAAGTGGATTCCGCTAGCGACATCTCTTCCAGTTCTTTGTTCCTCACGCCACCCATTCCCAATTGTCGGCCAGGACCGCCGTCTTGTGTTGTTCTGTTGCTGGTGCCAAACTCCAAAAACGGTGCCACTGTGAACAAGATAGGGAATCCGCAATAGCATTATTGACTCCTGGAATGTGCACAGTTTTTAATAGAACATTCAGTGATAAACATTTGAACATGAAATATCTCAAGAATGCAAAACTCTCACATCCCTCGCCTTTTGTCTGTTCAATAAATCCACCACTCTCATGTTGTCCACATGGAACACCACTGTTCTGTTTGCCAGTTCATTCCCCCACGCCGACAAGGCCACTAACAGGGGAAAAAACTCCAAGAAAGGAATGTTCCTGCCTTGTTGCAACCAGCGCGCAGGCCACTGTTCCACACACCACCAACCATCCCGAAAAAAAAAAAAACCTGTAGCTCCTGCAGCATCTGAGAAAATTTGTACCTGCCAGACAGTGTCCTCTTCCCGAGACATCATGAAGACCCCGTTAAACGGTGTCAAAAAGTTTCCCACACCTTGACATCCTCCCGTAGGACCATTGACACTCGGATCCCGTGATGAGGAATGCCTGACATGGCCAAGCCAAGATGCCGGCAAAAAGTCCAGCCACCTTTTACGACCCTAAATGCAAAATTCAGGTAGCCCAACAACTGCTGCGCCCTACGTAGCTCAATCTTACGCAAAGATCATACTTGCCACAAAAATTCCAACATCACCGCCACCTTTCCCTGTGGCAAACGAGCCACCAGGTTGACCATATCCAGTTCAATACCCAAATACGTCAAAACACAACTTGGGCTTTCGGTTTTCTCCAGGGCCAATGGAACGCCCATCTCTCTAGCCAATCCCTCAAAACATGCCAAAGCCCTTCCACAATCTTCTGAGTCCGCTCTCCCGACGAACAAGAAATCGTCAAAATAATGAGTCACTTCCCGGTGTCCACAGATTTTAACAAAAACCCACTGTAAGAAAGTGCTCAACATCTCAAAAAGTGCACAAGAAATCGCACATCCCATCGGGAGGACTCTGTCCACAAAAATCGCCCCATCCAACTGCATGCCAAGCAGACTGAAATTCTCCGGGTGAATAGGCAAAAGCCTGAAAGCCGCCTTAATGACACATTTTGCTAGCTGTGACTCTTTACCACAGCCTCGCACTAGGCGAATTGCATCATCAACGGATGCGTAGACCACCCGCGTATCTTCAGGAGCAATGAAATCATTCACCGATGCTCCCTCTGGCCATGACAGATGATGAATAAGACGAAACTCCCCTGACATTTTCTTGGGAACCACACCCTGAGGGGATATCATCAACTCATCCGTAGGCCAATCAAAAAAGGGGCCCGCGATCCTACCTTCCGCGACTTCTTTCATCAATTTGTCTGCCACCACCAAAGGCATATCCTTGGCAGACCGCAAATTGTCTGCCCATTTCTTGTGTCTTGGACCTTGGTAACCTATCCGAAACCCCTCCAGAAAACCCCATTCCAGCTTGTTCGTTATGTCCCTATCAGGGTACATGTGCAGCCAGGGGCGCAATACCTCTAGCTTAATTGGCGTAGGTGCCCTTTGGCCCAGGAGCGCCTTGTGTCCCTCTACCCCTAGTCGCCCTCCACTGTTCCGCCAGGCTATTGAGGGAAAACCATTGCGTGACCGGATGCTTCCCCCTGCATTTGGAGCACTTGTGCTCGAATTTCCATGGGTGTCTGGAACTAAAACCTTTATTAAAGTTCCAGCATGCCCCTGAGGTAGGTCCCTGTGGTCGCAGTCCCATCCCGCCCCGGCCGAGGCGGGACGGGACTGAAAGGGCTTATAAAGTACGGGGAACCCACTCGCAGTATGAGTAGAGGCCGCTGACAGTGAAGATGCCATCCACTGCATCCAAAGCTCAGAGTCCACGTCCCCCCAGGCTTTGTTCGGATTCACACTAACCCTTGTCCCAAACTCCTCTTCATAATTGAGCCAGGCAAAACCCCCAAAATGCATCTAGGCCTTTCTAATAATGTCCATATATTTGAAGAGCGCTATGGCCCTGTCAGGAAACTTCTCGCAATATATGCTAGCATATATAAAAAATGCCGAAGTCCAATTATCCATAGTAATCCAGGGTCACCTAGCTAACTCCCATTCCTCTTCCTTGGACCCTTCCTTCGCTTGAATGTCCCTAAGCAATAGCTTAAAAACATCAACATACTCATGTTTCCAAATCCAAGCCTTTGTCTTGTCCACCACATGTGAACCCAACGGCATTGCTAATCCCATATAAGGAAGCCTTTACTTATAACCTTCCACTTTATCTTCACCATCCTTCTCCTACGACTTTGTGCTCGCCCTTTTTCCCACAACGGGCACTTCTGATACGCCCCCGTCTTACCTTTGCCCACTTGTGCCACACATGATACTGATGTCTCATGCACGGAATGATTGCCTACCTCGATGGACTTGTGCGTTTTTGACACAGTCGTAGCCTGCCCACTATCCCATATTGGCCACCATTCTCCTTTAACTTGAACTCTGGGCACCGCCCTATGTTGTGCCATCGGGCTTTGACGCCATTGGTCTTCTTTCCGCACCCTCCCCTGCGACGTGCCAACTGCCGTTAACGCCTGTAAAAGAGAAGTAGAAGAGGGGGTAGCGCCACTCCTGCACCCATTAGCCCCCCGGTCATCTTGCTCACATCACCTTCCCGAATCTCTCCTTTCTCCCACTCATCCGACTCCTCATCATAGTGCAATTCCACAACCACCTCGTTGTCCATAGCACACTTGTCCTCCAAACCTCTCTTGTCCGTTAACTCACTCCATTCATCCTGGTCCGGTCCCTCCTGGCGCCTACCACTTCTGCTGCATGCACAGTCCTGCGATGTAGAGAAGGCCACCGATGGCCCCTCTAGTGCTTCTGACCAACGTCCTGAGGCCGAGGTTGGCCAGTTGGTGTCGCCTTCCTACTGCCAGCCCCCTTCACTGGTTTGTACTCTCTGTGCCTCTCATGCCCATGTGCACCATTCGTGCCTGCTTCACGTGAGGACCCCTCAGCCGCATTAGCCTCTTGCCTGCCCTTTCTGTCCTTCGGGACCCACACCCAACTACCTAAATCCTCCCCAGGGAATGCACTGTGAGCCGTCTTCATACTCTCCACATTCCTTTTCGGCTGCCCCCCCCTCTCCAGAGCCACCTCCCTGTCCCTAAACAGCTTTGCCCACCTCTCCTCCGTCTCCGTCACTGTCTTCCTTTGCTTACGGATCCTGGCCTCAATATCCACAGAGGACCAGTCCTGGGGCACTTCTGGGCTCAGAAATCTCTTTTGGACCACCAAAATACGGGCCCCTTCTGGAGCCCAGGGGGCCCCACCTGGCCCTGGCCTTCTTCTCTCTGTCCAGCCCCTACGCTGTCCCCTGGCAACACCTGAGTAGGAATAGTATCCTGGCCCACCGCATGGCAAGAACCAGGGGCCCTACCCATCCCCTCATTGGCAGAGTCACTGGGCCCTGTCCCATCTAGAGTACCTGGGGGGCTGCCCATACCACTAGGGCCAGCCCCAAAATCATCTGCCAAAACTGGAGCCTGCCACTGTCCAATCGGAGCAGGCTCCAGACATGCTGCACCACCAGCAGCGTGTAGAGGCCCAGTTCTCCCTCCCTCCACCATGTCGGCATGAGGCCCTGCGGAGCCCGTAGTATTTTTTTCAACCAGGGGGTGGACGCTCCGCATCCTTTCCACCCGGCAGAGCGCTGCTTTTTAGGCCTCTCAGGAGATGTGCCCCTAGAAGCCGCACGCGTATGGCACGACATTCCTACCCAGGCCTGGTCAAGGACACCAGGCCTGAGTAAATCCGAGCGGCCAGCTTTGTTTATAAGACGAAGCGCGGCCCTGACCGCGGCTGCATCGTGGCCTTGAGCCATGTTTAAATAAGTGCACCTCCTACCTACTCTCCCAGGGGACCGGACAAAACTTCCTCCATGCGAGCGAGCTGGCACAGAAGAGGCCGGTCCCCTTTTCCCTCCCCATACTTAAACATCCCTTTGCTCCCTCCCCTACACACCATTCAGCCAATCACTGTCCCCCCACGTCACTTCCCCTGCCCCGAATGATCCCACGGAGAGACTAGACCGAGTCTGCTCTCTCAGGGACCCTTCAGAGGCCTCCCCATTTGCTTGCATTTATTACGCAATACACTCATATTGAAGCTCGTTGCACAGCGTCAGCTGAATAAACGTAATGAAGCGACTCGTTTGCTTTCAGTCATTTTGTGAACTGTTATCCAGGTCAAACTGAAGCTTTTCTGACGAGCGAATGTTTGTCAAACAACAGTTGGGAAACGGGGCCTACCTTTGTTTCACTGGCAGGGTACGTGAACTGTTTTACTGCATTGTGGCCTGTGTAGTGCAAGGCAATGGGAACTTCCATTTCGGTTTTTGTTTATTAATGATGTTTTTATCCCTTTTCAGTGTAACAGTTACACATATTATCCTCCTCATTAATAAGATTTATGTATTAGTGGTGCAAGTTCTTTGTTCTAGTCGATCATTGTACCACTATCAGCTTCTGTGGTTTCTTGTTCACTTGGCTGTGCAGGTTAACAAGAGGTGATTGAAGCCTGCTTATTATCTTAAAGACGTTCTGTGGTGTTATTTGCTTAATTTACAAATAGAGCTTTAAACTCGAGCACGTTTAAATCAGTAACTGTGGCTCAGCGTCAGTGGTATCAAAGGTAGGGAGTAGTAACCACGAGAAACTCCTGAACCTAGAGGAAACAGCCCATCTCCCCTTCACCGTTTAATCCTTTCGGATGCAGCCTCCACAATCTCCTTGTCAAGTAAATTTCACATTGCAAAACAAAATTTTGTTAAGCGATCACTTTGGTGTTTTTCTCTCCAATAAGACTCACTTTGGGGATTCAGGTGGTCTGTTTGTAGTGTTTCCAACACCAACGCTACATATATGCAAAATAATAGGCAGTCAAAGCTCACTCTGCCCATTCCGAGAACACGTTTTTCTTGGCCAAAGTTTGGTGTAATTCGTTTCAGTATTTTTTTTTAAAGTATCAGACTAGAAAACATCACATAGAACTTTAAATGGGAAACAATACGTTTACATCACCCCAAGTAATTGTGTCACTTTTGAAATAAAGAAAATGAGTAGGATGTGTCAAGAGACTGTCACATTTTCTGCAGATTCAGTAAAAGGGCCATAGTTGAAATGATAGCAAAAACATATTTTCAAGAGAAAATGTACCTTACCTATACTATTTGCGTATTTTAATTCAAGATTTCACCAATGAAAACGTGAAATATTTTGCTAGGCATTCCACCAGCTCTGCTAGTTATTGCACGGCAAGCTCAGGGTGCTGACTCACATCATACTCTGCCACGTGCCCCATGCTGCACAGGGGGTTCTTTGGACCAGCTGGACCTAAGGCAAAGCCTATACCTTCCTGTTGGGAGTTCTGAAGCCCTCGCAGTAAGGGTTTTGGTGGATTCCAGTCACAACAGTTTTTGTTCTTCGAACAGGTGTGAATTACTCATACATACCCAGGAGTATACCACACCTAGTCAAAAACAAAAGATTTGTGAACCGGACCCAATGCGTCACTTCTGTACTTTGGCGCACTAATCCTGCCTCAACCCGGATTGGGAGCTTTACATATATCCTAATAGAAAGTATGTGGACACAGTTGCTCGGATGGTTACTTCGAATATACTGAGGTTAGCGAGCCATTGAAAGCTTCTGCGAAGCTTGAGCCAGATACCTGCCTCTGGCTGAGCTCATGGACCTCAACCTCAAAACGAGCAGAGCTTTCACTGGAGGCGGTGTGGCCTAGTAGCTTCTGCTGACGAGTATGTGACAGGCATTGGAGGCGTGTGCCCCTCGACAATAGTGGAGCATTCATAGGGTCAAGATTTATTTTGCATTTTGTTATACCTGGAACCGGGATCCTTTAGAGGCATAATGCTGCTGTTACATTAAATGCTTATTGTTTTTTGGCAGTACTTGCATAGCGCAAACTGGACCTGACACTATGGGGGTCATTCTGACGGTCCGAGACCGCCAGGGCTAAAATGACTGAAAGCACCGCCAACAGGCTGGCGGTGCTTCCTTCCCTATTCCGACCGCGGCGATAGAGCCGCGGTCGCACCACCGGGGCCGGCGGTTTTCCGCCATTTCTGCCCCGGCGGTGATAATCCGCCAGGGCAGCGCTGCAAGCAGCGCTGCCCTGGGGATTATGACCCCCTTACCGCCAGCCTGTTTCTGGCGGTTTTCACCGCCAGGAAGAGGCTGGCGGTAAGGGGTGTCCTGGGGCCCCTGGGGGCCCCTGCACTGCCCATGCCACTGGCATGGGCAGTGCAGGGGCCCCTAACAGGGCCCCGGCCAGCTTTTCACTGTCTGCATAGCAGACAGTGAAAAGCGCGACGGGTGCAACTGCACCCGTCGCACGCTGGCAAACACCGCCAGCTCCATTTGGAGCCGGCTCCTGTGTTGCGGCCTCATTCCCGCTGGGCCGGCGGGAATGTCGGAATGGGGGCCGCGTGAGTGTGTTCGCATTGGCGGCCGCATGGTGGTTTCTGCCTGGCGGGCGGCGGTTGGAATGACCCCCTATGTGAGTACTTTATATGACCACCACTCACATTACACATGACGTAATATTATAAAAAAATAATCACCTTACATCAATCTTCTTTGCACACCAGTGGGCCAACTCTTTAAAACCCACTGCACTGTCTGCTGTACTGAAGAGCTGTGCATGCCAGGCATGGGGAAGCCAAGCATCACACCTCAGCCAGTGAAAGCACTGCTCTCACGCGGTTTACAGTAGTAATCATCGTAAGTGTACCACAAGGATTTCCTGGGACAGGTGAACACAGCTCTCCATCCAAAATCAATGGGGCCGAATTTCTGGTTCCCCATCATCCTGCCAGTGATGCCTGGGAAAGCCGCAGCTGAGCATATCTGGCTGCCACAAGCAAAATAGCAATCAACCTGACATGCACAGTTCAGTCACACAGCCTTAGATGGTCACCACAATAAACCATACCTTGCAGCAGTACACCTCAGGTCTGCTGGCATAATGTATGAGATGTAATGGCTCGCAATGGCTTGCAAAGCAAAAACAACAAGTGATGGACGGAATGCTGAACATTGTCAAACATTCACCCCCAGTACAGTGATCTGGGCCTAAATCCATCGTTTTTTTGCTGCCCATGCCATTCCAGTTTGGACCCAGCCATATGCAAATCAGTCTTGACCCTGTTCCCCATGGGAACAGTCCAGCCCGAACTGCTAGGCCAGGTCTTCCCTGGACTGGAAACAAGCATCCTGGGACCGGTTTCGGGGTTTCACTCCTCATCAGCCAGGCTAGCTTGAATCCAGTGGCATGGGAAGCACGGGACCCACGTCTGGGCATACCCTTCCCACTTAGGGCGACAAAGCTGGACGGAATGCTGAACATTGTCAAACATTCACCCCCAGTACAGTGATCTGGGCCTAAATCCATCATTTGTTTGCTGCCCATGCCATTCCAGTTTGGACCCAGCCATATGCAAATCAGTCTTGACCCTGTTCCCCATGGGAACAGTCCAGCCCGAACTGCTAGGCCAGGTCTTCCCTGGACTGGAAACAAGCATCCTGGGACCGGTTTCGGGGTTTCACCCCTCATCAGCCAGGCTAGCTTGAATCCAGTGGCATGGGAAGCACGGAACCCACGTCTGGGCATACCCTTCCCACTTAGGGCGACAAAGCAAAAACAACAAGTGATGGACGGAATGCTGAACATTGTCAAACATTCACTCCCAGTACAGTGATCTGGGCCTAAATCCATCGTTTTTTTGCTGCCCATGCCATTCCAGTTTGGACCAAGCCATATGCAAATCAGTCTTGACCCTGTTCCCCATGGGAACAGTCCAGCCCGAACTGCTAGGCCAGGTCTTCCCTGGACTGGAAACAAGCATCCTGGGACCGGTTTCGGGGTTTCACCCCTCATCAGCCAGGCTAGCTTGAATCCAGTGGCATGGGACGCACGGGACCCACGTCTGGGCATACCCTTCCCACTTAGGGCGACAAAGCAAAAACAACAAGTGATGGACGGAATGCTGAACATTGTCAAACATTCACCCCCAGTACAGTGATCTGGGCCTAAATCCATCGTTTTTTTGCTGCCCATGCCATTCCAGTTTGGACCCAGCCATATGCAAATCAGTCTTGAACCTGTTCCCCATGGGAACAGTCCAGCCCGAACTGCTAGGCCAGGTCTTCCCTGGACTGGAAACAAGCATCCTGGGACCGGTTTCGGGGTTTCAACCCTCATCAGCCAGGCTAGCTTGAATCCATTGGCATGGGAAGCACGGGACCCACGTCTGGAAAGCAAAAACAACAAGTGATGGACGGAATGCTGAACATTGTCAAACATTCACCCCCAGTACAGTGATCTGGGCCTAAATCCATCGTTTTTTTGCTGCCCATGCCATTCCAGTTTGGACCCAGCCATATGCAAATCAGTCTTGACCCTGTTCCCCATGGGAACAGTCCAGCCCGAACTGCTAGGCCAGGTCTTCCCTGGACTGGAAACAAGCATCCTGGGACCGGTTTCGGGGTTTCACCCCTCATCAGCCAGGCTAGCTTGAATCCAGTGGCATGGGAAGCACGGGAAGCACGGGACCCACGTCTGGGCAAACCCTTCCCACTTAGGGCGACAAAGCAAAAACAACAAGTGATGGACGGAATGCTGAACATTGTCAAACATTCACCCCCAGTACAGTGATCTGGGCCTAAATCCATCGTTTTTTTGCTGCCCATGCCATTCCAGTTTGGACCCAGCCATATGCAAATCAGTCTTGAACCTGTTCCCCATGGGAACAGTCCAGCCCGAACTGCTAGGCCAGGTCTTCCCTGGACTGGAAACAAGCATCCTGGGACCGGTTTCGGGGTTTCAACCCTCATCAGCCAGGCTAGCTTGAATCCATTGGCATGGGAAGCACGGGACCCACGTCTGGAAAGCAAAAACAACAAGTGATGGACGGAATGCTGAACATTGTCAAACATTCACCCCCAGTACAGTGATCTGGGCCTAAATCCATCGTTTTTTTGCTGCCCATGCCATTCCAGTTTGGACCCAGCCATATGCAAATCAGTCTTGACCCTGTTCCCCATGGGAACAGTCCAGCCCGAACTGCTAGGCCAGGTCTTCCCTGGACTGGAAACAAGCATCCTGGGACCGGTTTCGGGGTTTCACCCCTCATCAGCCAGGCTAGCTTGAATCCAGTGGCATGGGAAGCACGGGACCCACGTCTGGGCATACCCTTCCCACTTAGGGCGACAAAGCAAAAACAACAAGTGATGGACGGAATGCTGAACATTGTCAAACATTCACCCCTAGTACAGTGATCTGGGCCTAAATCCATCGTTTTTTTGCTGCCCATGCCATTCCAGTTTGGACCCTGCCATATGCAAATCAGTCTTGACCCTGTTCCCCATGGGAACAGTCCAGCCCGAACTGCTAGGCCAGGTCTTCCCTGGACTGGAAACAAGCATCCTGGGACCGGTTTCGGGGTTTCACCCCTCATCAGCCAGGCTAGCTTGAATCCAGTGGCATGGGAAGCACGGGACCCACGTCTGGGCATACCCTTCCACTTAGGGCGACAAAGCAATAACAACAAGTGATGGACGGAATGCTCAACATTGTCAAACATTCACCCCCAGTACAGTGATCTGGGCCTAAATCAATCGTTTTTTTGCTGCCCATGCCATTCCAGTTTGGACCCAGCCATATGCAAATCAGTCTTGACCCTGTTCCCCATGGGAACAGTCCAGCCCGAACTGCTACCGGTTTCGGGGTTTCACCCCTCATCAGCCAGGCTAGCTTGAATCCAGTGGCATGGGAAGCACGGGACCCACGTCTGGGCATACCCTTCCCACTTAGGGCGACAAAGCAAAAACAACAAGTGATGGACGGAATGCTGAACATTGTCAAACATTCACCCCCAGTACAGTGATCTGGGCCTAAATCCATCGTTTTTTTGCTGCCCATGCCATTCCAGTTTGGACCCAGCCATATGCAAATCAGTCTTGACCCTGTTCCCCATGGGAACAGTCCAGCCCGAACTGCTAGGCCAGGTCTTCCCTGGACTGGAAACAAGCATCCTGGGACCGGTTTCGGGGTTTCACCCCTCATCAGCCAGGCTAGCTTGAATCCAGTGGCATGGGAAGCACGGGTCCCACGTCTGGGCATACCCTTCCCACTTAGGGCGACAGAGCAAAAACAACAAGTGATGGACGGAATGCTGAACATTGTCAAACATTCACCCCCAGTACAGTGATCTGGGCCTAAATCCATCGTTTTTTTGCTGCCCATGCCATTCCAGTTTGGACCCAGCCATATGCAAATCAGTCTTGACCCTGTTCCCCATGGGAACAGTCCAGCCCGAACTGCTAGGCCAGGTCTTCCCTGGACTGGAAACAAGCATCCTGGGACCGGTTTCGGGGTTTCACCCCTCATCAGCCAGGCTAGCTTGAATCCAGTGGCATGGGAAGCACGGAACCCACGTCTGGGCATACCCTTCCCACTTAGGGCGACAAAGCAAAAACAACAAGTGATGGACGGAATGCTGAACATTGTCAAACATTCACCCCCAGTACAGTGATCTGGGCCTAAATCCATCGTTTTTTTGCTGCCCATGCCATTCCAGTTTGGACCAAGCCATATGCAAATCAGTCTTGACCCTGTTCCCCATGGGAACAGTCCAGCCCGAACTGCTAGGCCAGGTCTTCCCTGGACTGGAAACAAGCATCCTGGGACCGGTTTCGGGGTTTCACCCCTCATCAGCCAGGCTAGCTTGAATCCAGTGGCATGGGACGCACGGGACCCACGTCTGGGCATACCCTTCCCACTTAGGGCGACAAAGCAAAAACAACAAGTGATGGACGGAATGCTGAACATTGTCAAACATTCACCCCCAGTACAGTGATCTGGGCCTAAATCCATCGTTTTTTTGCTGCCCATGCCATTCCAGTTTGGACCCAGCCATATGCAAATCAGTCTTGACCCTGTTCCCCATGGGAACAGTCCAGCCCGAACTGCTAGGCCAGGTCTTCCCTGGACTGGAAACAAGCATCCTGGGACCGGTTTCGGGGTTTCACCCCTCATCAGCCAGGCTAGCTTGAATCCAGTGGCATGGGAAGCACGGGAAGCACGGGACCCACGTCTGGGCAAACCCTTCCCACTTAGGGCGACAAAGCAAAAACAACAAGTGATGGACGGAATGCTGAACATTGTCAAACATTCACCCCCAGTACAGTGATCTGGGCCTAAATCCATCGTTTTTTTGCTGCCCATGCCATTCCAGTTTGGACCCAGCCATATACAAATCAGTCTTGAACCTGTTCCCCATGGGAACAGTCCAGCCCGAACTGCTAGGCCAGGTCTTCCCTGGACTGGAAACAAGCATCCTGGGACCGGTTTCGGGGTTTCACCCCTCATCAGCCAGGCTAGCTTGAATCCATTGGCATGGGAAGCACGGGACCCACGTCTGGAAAGCAAAAACAACAAGTGATGGACGGAATGCTGAACATTGTCAAACATTCACCCCCAGTACAGTGATCTGGGCCTAAATCCATCGTTTTTTTGCTGCCCATGCCATTCCAGTTTGGACCCAGCCATATGCAAATCAGTCTTGACCCTGTTCCCCATGGGAACAGTCCAGCCCGAACTGCTAGGCCAGGTCTTCCCTGGACTGGAAACAAGCATCCTGGGACCGGTTTCGGGGTTTCACCCCTCATCAGCCAGGCTAGCTTGAATCCAGTGGCATGGGAAGCACGGGACCCACGTCTGGGCATACCCTTCCCACTTAGGGCGACAAAGCAAAAACAACAAGTGATGGACGGAATGCTGAACATTGTCAAACATTCACCCCTAGTACAGTGATCTGGGCCTAAATCCATCGTTTTTTTGCTGCCCATGCCATTCCAGTTTGGACCCAGCCATATGCAAATCAGTCTTGACCCTGTTCCCCATGGGAACAGTCCAGCCCGAACTGCTAGGCCAGGTCTTCCCTGGACTGGAAACAAGCATCCTGGGACCGGTTTCGGGGTTTCACCCCTCATCAGCCAGGCTAGCTTGAATCCAGTGGCATGGGAAGCACGGGACCCACGTCTGGGCATACCCTTCCACTTAGGGCGACAAAGCAAAAACAACAAGTGATGGACGGAATGCTCAACATTGTCAAACATTCACCCCCAGTACAGTGATCTGGGCCTAAATCAATCGTTTTTTTGCTGCCCATGCCATTCCAGTTTGGACCCAGCCATATGCAAATCAGTCTTGACCCTGTTCCCCATGGGAACAGTCCAGCCCGAACTGCTACCGGTTTCGGGGTTTCACCCCTCATCAGCCAGGCTAGCTTGAATCCAGTGGCATGGGAAGCACGGGACCCACGTCTGGGCATACCCTTCCCACTTAGGGCGACAAAGCAAAAACAACAAGTGATGGACGGAATGCTGAACATTGTCAAACATTCACCCCCAGTACAGTGATCTGGGCCTAAATCCATCGTTTTTTTGCTGCCCATGCCATTCCAGTTTGGACCCAGCCATATGCAAATCAGTCTTGACCCTGTTCCCCATGGGAACAGTCCAGCCCGAACTGCTAGGCCAGGTCTTCCCTGGACTGGAAACAAGCATCCTGGGACCGGTTTCGGGGTTTCACCCCTCATCAGCCAGGCTAGCTTGAATCCAGTGGCATGGGAAGCACGGGTCCCACGTCTGGGCATACCCTTCCCACTTAGGGCGACAGAGCAAAAACAACAAGTGATGGACGGAATGCTGAACATTGTCAAACATTCACCCCCAGTACAGTGATCTGGGCCTAAATCCATCGTTTTTTTGCTGCCCATGCCATTCCAGTTTGGACCCAGCCATATGCAAATCAGTCTTGACCCTGTTCCCCATGGGAACAGTCCAGCCCGAACTGCTAGGCCAGGTCTTCCCTGGACTGGAAACAAGCATCCTGGGACCGGTTTCGGGGTTTCACCCCTCATCAGCCAGGCTAGCTTGAATCCAGTGGCACAGTGAGCCCGGGACCCACGTCTGGGCATACCCGGCGCACTTAGGGCGGCAAAAGCAAAGCAAAATACAGACGCTGTGGGATAGCGTAACTGGATGGACGGAATGCGGAACCAATCAAACATTCACCCCCAGTCACAGATCTGGGTTTAATCCATCCCATCCCTTTCCCCCCTCACCCATGCAATCAGTGAAGAACAAGGGTGGAGTGGTACACTGAATAAAATAAGAATAATAAATCAATACAAATGTCTCCTTTTCCTCAGGTTTTGTGATTTCCCCTCTTATCTCCACCTCCACCCCTTGTGGAAGCCGGTTGTAGCCCCCCTCACTCACCGCACTAGTCACAACTCTCCAGAGTAGTTTCAGGCTGTCGAACTCTATCTGGCAGCATCCACCAGTCCTTCCGCCATGTTTCCACGACCTGCTCGTCGGTTCCAGCTTCCTCGTCAGTGATAAACTTGCGAAAACAAAACCGACACGTCACGCCAACAGAAATACGCCCACTCTATCACGACACACGAATCCACGCAGAGGTCTTTCAACCGCGGTATTCCATTGGCGGTACCACCGCAGCGCTCAAAATACACACACTCTTACAAAACACAGCCACATTGGACAATTCAAAATACACACACCTGATACACATACACACACCACTCCCACACACCCAATACAATATAAAACACACACCCACATCACCCGCAAACCCCTACTACCAAAAATTGAGAACGAAGCACAGAGAGAGACACCACCAGCAAGTACAACACCATCCACAGGCACATAACACCATCACCCACACAACTTCCACGCACCTCACAAAACACACCACTACATATCACCACACTTATCACCACACACACCACCCTACACATCACCTACACCACCCCATGGCACGGCAAAGACAACCCAGGTTCTCGGAGGAGGAGCTCAGGGTCATGGTGGAGGAAATCGTCTGGGTAGAGCCACAGCTATTTGGATCACAGGTGCAGCACACCTCAATTGCAAGGAAGATGGAGCTATGGCGAAGAATAGTCGACAGGGTCAACGCAGTGGGACAACACCCATGAAATCAGGAGGACATCAGGAAAAGGTGGAACGACCTACGGGGGAAGGTGCGTTCCGTGGTCTCAAGACACCACCTGGCGGTTCAGCGGACTGGCGGCAGACCCCCACCTCCTCACCCACAACTAACAACATGGGAGGAGCAGGTCTTGGCGATTCTGCATCCTGAGGGCCTCGCAGGAGTTGGAGGAGGAATGGACTCTGGTAAGTCAAATCTTAACTATTACATCCCCAACCCTACCTGCATGCTATCACATACCCCCAGCCTCGCCCTCACCCCTATCACTCCAACTCCTCACAAATGTACCAATATCACAAACCACACATCCCAACACCAAGCCCTGCATGCAACAACAAAGCATGGACACCCATCACTAAAGCACACAAGCTCCCACACAGGAATGCCAGCACTGGGGTACACGGTCACCCACCCATTGCACACCAAGCCACACACAGATGCAATAATCATGCCTTTCCACCCCTGCAGGACCCCTACCCAACGTCACCAGACAGGAGGGTCCAGACATGTCCACTCCACCCACAGAAGAGGCCCACAGTGTCCAACTGGATCTAGATGACCAGCCCGGACCATCGGGGGCCTCGGGACAGTCGGTTCCCCTCACACAGGCACAGGCCACCACAGACCTTTCCCCCCCTCTGGAAACACCAGCACAGCACCCACCCAGCGGGCCCATACCTCCGTCCCCAGGACACGTCAATCAGCTGTATGTCCACCACTACAGGGAACCCAGGATAACCCACCACCCCAACAACAACAGGGACCTGGGGTAAGTGGCAGTGGGCACACGGTCCAGGGGACGGAGGCCCAGGAACACAGGGGAACTGGGAGGGCTGCTGTGGGACAGGGGGCGGACAGGCCAAGGGAACCCACTCTCCCCGAGGCCCTCTCCTCCATCATGGGAGCATACCACCACTCCCAGGAGACGATGGCAACAGTACTGGGCAAGTTTCAGGAGACCCAGCGCATGCAGGAGGAACAGTATATGGGCTTCAGGGAGGATCTCAGAACCATCAGCTCCACCCTGGGCACCATCGTAGGGGTGCTGAAGGAACTACTTAACACCAGGAGGGACACTGTGGCACTCCAAGGGCCCTCTGACACTAGCATGGATGATGAACTGCCCACCACCTCCGCCGGCGCTAGTGGAAAGGACGCCCCGCCACAGGACCACCACACCAGCACCTCACCCCCTGCAGAGGGGGAACCACCCCGCAAACGGTCCCTGAGATCCAGGAACAAGACAGAGCTCGATGCGAAGACCCCCCGCCAAGAAATGACACCACCCTGATTGTCATCCCACTGTCCCACTTTGTCACCCTGTCCATAATTAAACTGCCCCAGCTCCACTTCCTATGCCCATATGGGCAATGCAACTGTGAGACTAATAGACTGGACTCTGCCATGGACACTACTCCGCCATCACCCCTCACCATTTAACTTCCCCCTCCAATATTTTGCATTTAAATAAACACACCTAAAGCACAAAATGATCTGGAGTCTGTCTGTGATTTCGAAATAGTGTATTTGCAATTACAGTGACAAAATGTTCTTGAAATAGTAATGTCAACATACCTATGTCACACAGCTCTAGTCCATGAGGAATCTAAGCAGATGACACACGTTGGGACCCACATCTGTGAAACCGTAAGGGAAAGTGACAACTCAGTGACCATACACTGGGTGAAAACGACAGACAGTAGAGAGGTAGTAGTATAAAAGTACATGTAGTAGGCAGGAATGTATTCTCACCTGTGTTTCACTGGAAATATTGCTGGATCACTGAGTCCCTGTTCTGCATGTCTTCTTCCTCTGCTTCATCCTCATCACTGTCCACAGGCTCCACAGCTGCCACAACACCGCCATCTGGACCATCCTCCTGTAGAAAAGGCACCTGTTGTCGCAAAGCCAAGTTGTGAAGCATACAGCAGGCCATGATGATCTGGCACACCTTCTTTGGTGAGTAGAATAGGGATTCACCTGTCATGTGGAGGCACCTGAACCTGGCCTTCAGGAGGTCGAAGGTCCGCTCAATCACCCTCCTAGTTCGCCCATGGGCCTCATTTTAGTGTTCCTCTGCCCTGGTCCTGGGATTCCTCACTGGGGTCAGTAGCCATGACAGGTTGGGGTACCCAGAGTCACCTGTAAATGGCGAGGGACAACTGTTAGACACACACTAACCTGTAGGGATAACCCCAGACAACCATTCCCACTGTCTTGCTTCCAGGAGCTCAGCTCATAGCCACACACGGTGCCTCTGGAGATGACCTATCACATAAGGGATGCTGCTATTCCGCAGGATGTAGGCGTCATGCACTGAGCCAGGGAACATGGCATTTACATGGGAGATGTACTGGTCTGCCAAACATACCATCTGTACATTCATGGAATGATAACTCTTCCGGTTTCTGTACACCTGTTCACTCCTGTGGGGGGGAGGCCAGAGCCACATGGGTCCCATCAATGGCACCTATGATGTTGGGGATATGTCCAAGGGCATAGAAGTCACCTTTCACTGTAGGCAAATCCTCCACCTGAGGGAAAACGATGTAGCTCCGCATGTGTTTCAGCAGGGCAGACAACACTCTGGACAATACATTGGAAAACATAGGCTGGGACATCCCTCATGCCATGGCCACAGTTGTTTGAAAAGACCCACTTGCAAGGAAATGGAGCACTGATAGCACCTGCACTTGAGGGGGGATTCCTGTGGGATGGCGGATTGCTGACATGAGGTCTGGCTCCAACTGGGTACACAGTTCCTGGATTGTGGCACGGTCAAACCTGTAGGTGATTATCAAATGTCGCTCCTCCATTGTCGACAGGTCCACCAGCGGTCGGTACACTGGAGGATTCCGTCATCTCCTCACATGTCCCAGCGGACGGTGCCTATGAAGGACAACAGCGACCATAGAGTCAAACAACTCAGAGGTACGTACCCACAGTTTACCCAGAACACCAATCATACACAAAAGGTAGCCTGTATGTGTGTTGAGACTAGACCTAGGTATGTGTGACGCAGTTGGAAATTAGGCCATGTGGGCCCCTGAAATGGCGGCTGCCTGACCTCTAAAGTGGGACAATGGGATGTGAGGTAACTGCGCTGGCGTTGTACACCGTCGCGGTAGGCGGTCGGAGACCGCGGCGCAATGCTGCATTGGTTAACATTGGACCCTATGGGTCCCAGGAGCCAATGACGATGTACGCCGGCGGTGATGGTGCGCACCGCCGCGGACGTGACCATTTTCCATCTGTTCAATCACTCGATACCTGATCTTCGACAGGAGAGGACCTACACTACAAGTGCTGCTGTGACCTCAGTCTGGAAGAGACAATGGCTCGTGCGTCTGGGGAAAGGGCCCCTGCCTTCACATCGAAGGAGTTGGAGAAGCTCGTTGATGGGGTCCTCCCCCAGTACACGCTACTCTACGGTCCTCCAGACAAACAGGTAAGTACACAGGGAGAATGTTGTATGGGCTATGCCTGTGTGGGGAGGGCTGGATGTAAGAAGAAAGGGGGCAGAGTTCTGCGTGCATGAAAGACGTTGGGTGCATGTGCCACATGGCAAGGGTAGGGATGGGGGCCACTCACTTTGACGGTGCAGTTGGTAATGACTTCTCTTCTTCCCCTGTACATTTCATGTAGGTCAGCGCCCACCAGAAGAAAGATATTTGGCGTGTCATCGACAAGGACGTCCGGACCCTGGGGGTCTACCACAGACGGAGCACCCACTGCCGGAAAAGATGGGAGGACATTCGCCGCTGGAGCAAGAAGACGGCGGAGGCTCAGCTGGGGATGGCCTCCCAACGTGGGAGGGGTGCCCGTCGCACCATGACCCCCCTGATGTTCAGGATCCTGGCGGTGGCCTACCCGGAGATGGATGGGCACTTGAGGGCATCACAGCAGACACAAGGGGGTGAGTACACTCTCATTCAGCTGACTTTGCGCGCAGTGGAGTTGTCTGGGTGGGGGAGGAGGGCTGTGGGTTTCACTAGGCCAGGACGAGTTCCGTAGACTAGGCCCTTCCGTAAGGCATGGCCCTGTGGCCCCCCACCCCACCTCTGTAGAGTGACAAGTACAGCTATTCATGCCCCTGTGTCATCTATGTGTTCAGATGTCATCCATAGCCTTGTAGGCCATTTCCCAGGAATTGCACTGTAGAGCCCAAGAGCGCGGCGTAGTGCAGGGGGCTTCTGTGTCTGTCTGCGGTAATCCATGCACTCAACATGTCTTTATTCTGTTTCCCCCCCCTTTTTGTGGTTTCCCTGTTCTTGTGTGCATTAGCATCATCAGGTGGAGGAGCAGTGGCACCGGAGCACGAGGGAGCTGCATCCCACATGGCCATGGAGGGCCACACTACGGACTCTGAATTCACCAGTGGGACAGAGGCCAAGCGGAGCTCCACGGCGGGGACAGGAGCTGACACCAGCGACACGGACTCGTCCTCCGATGGGAGCTCCCTTGTCGTGGCAGCAACATTTGTGCCCCCCGCATTTACAGGTACAGCCGCCACCCCCCCTACCAGCACCGCCCTCCCAGCAGCCCCTCAGCCTTCGCCCCGTGCCCGCTCACCCAGGAGGATGGGCATCACCTTCGCCCCAGGCACCTCTGGCCCTGCCCCAGTCACCCCTGCTGCCCTCAGTGAGGAGGCCATTGACCTCCTCAGGTCACTCACTGTTGGGCAGTCTACCATTTTGAATGCCATCCAGGGTGTAGAAAGGCAATTGCAACAAACTAATGCATTCCTGGAGGGCATTCATTCTGGTTAGGCGGCCCTTCACTGAGCCTTTCAAACTCTGGCCTCAGCACTGATGGCAGCCATTGTCCCTGCGTCTAGCCTCCCGCCTCCAACTTCCTCCACCCAGACCCAATCCCCTGTACCTCTGCCTATCCCAAGCACACCATAAGACCAGCCTGCACACACCTCACCACACAAGGAAAGCTCAGGCAAACATAAGCACCACACATCCCACAGGCACTCACGCAAGCATCACTCACATACAGACACACCAACATCCACTGCCTCCACTGTGTCCCCCTCCTCGTCGTCTCCCTCCTCCCTCCCAGTCTCGTCTACACACACACCTGCATGCACTACCTCTACAGCCACTACGTCCCTCACCAGCACAGCCACCAGCACACCCTGCTCACGTGCAGTCACCACCCCCACTACCATTCACACGTCCCCTGTGTCTCTCCCAGTGTGTCTGTGACGCCCCCTCCCAAGATACACAAACGCAGGCACACAACCACCCAACAGCCATCCACCTCACGACAGCCTGCAGCGCATGCACCTGCACCCAAAGTCACCAAACGTACACCTCTTACTACCACCACCTCTTTCTCGGCTCCCAAACCCCCCCAGCTACCCGTCCCAGTGTGTCCAAAAAACTTTTCCTGTCCAGCCTTGACTTTTTTCCCACACCTCCCCCACCCCGTCCATCTCTTAGGTCCCGAACTAGCACCTCAGCCACAACATCTCTGGGACCAGTGGTGCCTGTAGTCACAGGTATGTGGAGTGCACCAGCCACCAGGACAGCCAGTGTGGCACGGAGCCACAGCACAGCCAGTCCCCCCACTGTGAAGCATCAGAAGTTGGCCAGTGCCCGGCGGGAGACGGGGAAGACTCCAGCCACCAAAGCCGCTCCCAGGGGTCCCGGTGGGAGTGTGGACTCAGCTGTGACACCTCCCAAGGTGGGGAAGGGCCACAAGAAACCCGGCAAGTCTGGGAAGAGCAGCACGGCGGAGAAGACCGCCATCATCCCCGCTGCCCAGGAGGCCACCGCCAGCCCCAGCCCAGCTGCCCAGGAGGCCACCGCCAGCCCCATCCCTGCTGCCCAGGAGGCCACCGCCAGCCCCAGCCCAGCTGCCCAGGAGGGCCCACCAGCCCCAGCCCAGCTGCCCAGGAGGGCCCCACGAGCCCCAGCCCAGCTGCCCAGGAGGGCCTCACCAGCCCCAGCCCAGCTGCCCAGGAGGGCCCCACCAGCCCCAGCCAAGCTGCACAGGAGGGCCCGCCAGCCCCAGCCCAGCTGCCCAGGAGGGCCCAAGCCCCAGCCCAGCTGCCCAGGAGGGCCCCGCCAGCCCCAGCCCAGCCAGCTGCCCAGGAGGGCCCTGCCAGCCCCAGCCCAGCTGCCCAGGAGGGCCCCGCCAGCCCCAGCCCAGCTGGGCCATTAAGGACCGCCAGCACAAGACCCGCTGGGCCATGAAGGACCACCAACTCAAGCACCGCTGAACAGGGCACCGCCAAACAAGCACCGCTGAACAGGGCACCACCAACTCAAGCACCGCTGAAGAGGGCACCGCCAAATCAAGCACCGCTAAACAGGGCACCGCCAACTCAAGCACTGATGAACAGGGCACCGCCAAATCAAGCACCAATGAACAGGGCACCGCCAACTCAAGCACCGCTGAACAGGGCACCGCCAAATCAAGCACCGCTGAACAGGGCACTGCCAAATCAAGCACCGCTGAACAGGGCACCGCCAACTCAAGCACCGCTGAACAGGGCACCGCCAAATCAGGCACCGCTGAACAGGGCACCGCCAAATCAAGCATCGCTGAACAGGGCACCGCCAACTCAAGCACGGCTGAACAGGGCACCGCCAACTCAAGCACCGCTAAACAGGGCACCGCCAACTCAAGCACTGATGAACAGGGCACCGCCAAATCAAGCACCAATGAACAGGGCACCGCCAACTCAAGCACCGCTGAACAGGGCACCGCCAAATCAAGCACCGCTGAACAGGGCACTGCCAAATCAAGCACCGCTGAACAGGGCACCGCCAACTCAAGCACCGCTGAACAGGGCACCGCCAAATCAGGCACCGCTGAACAGGGCACCGCCAAATCAAGCATCGCTGAACAGGGCACCGCCAACTCAAGCACGGCTGAACAGGGCACCGCCAAATCAAGCACCGCTGAACAGGGCACCGCCAAATCAAGCACTGCTGAACAGGGCACCGCCAACTCAAGCACCGCTGAACAGGGCACCGCCAAATCAAGCACCGCTAACCCATGAGCGGCAGGGGCACTAACGCAACTGGGACCGTCACGGGGTGAGTGATGCACTCTGGGCACCAGTCCCCCTCCAGAACCAGTGGAGACATGCATCCACTACCTCTGTCCTTCACAGGATGAAGCACTCTGGGCACCACTCCCCCTCTAGAACCAGTGGAGAGATCCATCCACTACCTCTGTCCTTCACAGGATGAAGCACTCTGGGCACCAGTCCCCCTCCAGAAACAGTGGAGAGATCCATCCACTACCTCTGTCCTTCACAGGATGAAGCACTCTGGGCACCAGTCCCCCTCCAGAACCAGTGGAGACTGTTATCCACTTGAGAGACTGTGGCTTTGCACTCCCCAGGATATGGCAGTGGGCAAACCACCCACTGTAGAGACTTGAGAGACTGTGGCTTTGAACTCCCCAGGATTGAACAGTGGGCAAGCCACCCACTGTAGAGACTTGAGACTGTGGCTTTGCACTCCCCAGGATTGAACAGTGAGCAAGCCACCCACTGTAGAGACTTGAGAGACTGTGGCTTTGCACTCCCCAGGATTAAACAGTGGGCAAGCCACCCACTGTAGAGACTTGAGAGACTGTGGCTTTGCACTCCCCAAGATTGAACAGTGGGCATTGAGCCCCCTCGTGGATCTGGCATCGTGCACTCATCCGGCTGAGGTGCCCCCCCTTCCCTTCCCCCTGAGGTGCCTGTTGTAGTTCTATCTGATGCCCCTGCAGTGTTCTCTCTGTTTTGATCTGATATCGAGTGTGGGCCTCGCCCATGCCTTTTGGGCCCAGTGGTCAACGGACTATAAATGGTGCAATACCTGGACTACTACAGGGAGTGCAGAATTATTAGGCAAGTTGTATTTTTGAGGATTCATTTTATTATTGAACAACAACCATGTTCTCAATGAACCCAAAAAACTCATTAATATCAAAGCTGAATATTTTTGGAAGTAGTTTTTAGTTTGTTTTTAGTTTTAGCTATGTTAGGGGGATATCTGTGTGTGCAGGTGACTATTACTGTGCATAATTATTAGGCAACTTAACAAAAAAAAATATATACCCATTTCAATTATTTATTATTACCAGTGAAACCAATATAACATCTCAACATTCACAAATATACATTTCTGACATTCAAAAACAAAACAAAAACAAATCAGTGACCAATATAGCCACCTTTCTTTGCAAGGACACTCAAAAGCCTGCCATCCATGGATTCTGTCAGTGTTTTGATCTGTTCACCATCAACATTGCGTGCAGCAGCAACCACAGCCTCCCAGACACTGTTCAGAGAGGTGTACTGTTTTCCCTCCTTGTAAATCTCACATTTGATGATGGACCACAGGTTCTCAATGGGGTTCAGATCAGGTGAACAAGGAGGCCATGTCATTAGATTTCCTTCTTTTATACCCTTTCTTGCCAGCCACGCTGTGGAGTACTTGGACGCGTGTGATGGAGCATTGTCCTGCATGAAAACCATGTTTTTCTTGAAGGATGCAGACTTCTTCCTGTACCACTGCTTGAAGAAGGTGTCTTCCAGGAACTGGAAGTAGGACTGGGAGTTGAGCTTGACTCCATCCTCAACCCGAAAAGGCCCCACAAGCTCATCTTTGATGATACCAGCCCAAACCAGTACTCCACCTCCACCTTGCTGGCGTCTGAGTCGGACTGGAGCTCTCTGCCCTTTACCAATCCAGCCACGGGCCCATCCATCTGGCCCATCAAGACTCACTCTCATTTCATCAGTCCATAAAACCTTAGAAAAATCAGTCTTGAGATATTTCTTGGCCCAGTCTTGACGTTTCAGCTTGTGTGTCTTGTTCAGTGGTGGTCGTCTTTCAGCCTTTCTTACCTTGGCCATGTCTCTGAGTATTGCACACCTTGTGCTTTTGGGCACTCCAGTGATGTTGCAGCTCTGAAATATGGGCAAACTGGTGGCAAGTGGCATTGTGGCAGCTGCACGCTTGACTTTTCTCAGTTCATGGGCAGTTATTTTGCGCCTTGGTTTTTCCACACGCTTCTTGCGACCCTGTTGACTATTTTGAATGAAACGCTTGATTGTTCGATGATCACGCTTCAGAAGCTTTGCAATTTTAAGAGTGCTGCATCCCTCTGCAAGATATCTCACTATTTTTTACTTTTCTGAGCCTGTCAAGTCCTTTTTTTGACCCATTTTGCCAAAGGAAAGGAAGTTGCCTAATAATTATGCACACCTGATATAGGGTGTTGATGTCATTAGACCACACCCCTTCTCATTACAGAGATGCACATCACCTAATATGCTTAATTGGTAGTAGGCTTTCGAGCCTATACAGCTTGGAGTAAGACAACATGCATAAAGAGGATGATGTGGTCAAAATACTCATTTGCCTAATAATTCTGCACTCCCTGTATTCTTGGTGTATATTTTGTTAATAGTGTATATATGTATATTATTGCGTACTGCATTTTAATATATTACAATGGTTACACTAATTTCCTTTTGTCTTTGCATTCTTCAGGGGGGTTTGGGGGTGTAACTATAATGTATAGATATGTATTATTGTGTGTGTTGTAGTCGGTGAGGGTGGGGGTGGGGGTGTTGCGTGTGTGTGTCCCTGTATTTTGCCTCCCCCTCCCCTGTGTCGTAGGTGCAGTACTCACCGTGGTCTTCGCCGCCGGCGTTCGTGCTCCTGGTAGAGGAGCAGGAAGACTATCGGAGGTAGAATTTGGAGTTCCTGGTCCATGGTGTCCCCGTTCCTCGTGGAGTGTGTAGAGGTGAGCGTTTTCCTTTCAAAATTCCTGTTTCCGCCGTGTTTTTATCCGCCCTGGAAATGTTGGCGGATTGGCCTGTCATAATAGTGTGGGCGGTACCTTGTCTTCCGCCTGTCTGTTGGTGGTGACCTCCGCGCTGCTTGTTTGTACCGCCACGGCGGTCGGAGTGTTAAAGTGGCTGTCTTTGTTGGCGGTTTCCGCCATGGTCGTAATTGCACATTTTTTTCCGCCGGCCTGTTGGCGGTCTTACCGCCGCTTTAACACCGTCCGCAAGGGTTGTAATGAGGGCCTTAATGTCTAATGCTTCTTTTTGCCACGCTGCGTAATTCTTCTCTCAGGAATATAGTTTGCGGCTAAGAAACAAAATAGGTTTCTCAATACCCTCCTCATCTTTTTGGGAGAGGACTGCACCTAGTCCTACTCCAGAGGCATCTGTTTGCAGGATAAATGTTTTTGAAAATTCAGGACTACGGAGAATGGGATCAGCAGTGAGGACATCCTTTAACCCTTGGAAGGCATGTAAAGTGGATTGGGTGGGGTGATGTAACCCTATATCTGTTTGTCTATCTTTCTTCAGAAGATTTGTGGGGGGGTGGGTGGTTTGAGATATATGAAGTATAAGTCACCTGTCATTCTCTCCTAATCCTAAAAAGACCCAAAACCCTTTTTGTCCTGGGAAAAGGTAATTGTGGTTTAGCTGCTACTTTTTTCACCTGAGGTTGTATCAATCCTTCCCTTAACATATAGCCTATGTACTTGACCCGTTTAGCTGCTAAACGGTTTTCTTTTGGATTTACTTTGAGGCCTGCAGAATCCAATGTATGGAGGACATTCCTTAACTCTTGTAGTTGGCTTTCTCAAGTAGGACTGTAATTAATAGTGACATCAATATAGGCTGCAGCATAAGCTTGGTCTGGTCACTGTAATGTATTCATCATTCTCTGAAAGGTGTCTGGGGCCCCATGCAGCCAGAAAGGGAGAACAGTGAACTGATACAACCCTCCCGGGGTGGAGAAGGCTGTTTTTTCTTTATCTTTAGGATTAAGAGAGCCATGCCAACATCTTTTAAACAGATCTAAGGTACTAACATATTGGGTCTTTCCTAGCTTTTCAATCATTTCATCCACTCAGGGAACAGGATAGATGTCAAATTTAGAGATTTTGTTCACCTCTCTAAAGTCAATGCAGAAGCGAATGGATCCAACAGTTTTTGGAACCCTGCTTGTCTTCAGGTTTCAGGTACTGTTAGAAATGGGGTCTTTAGTTGGCATTCAGTTTACGCCCTATCCAAGTAGGGTCCCCAACTCTAGTCAGGGTAAGGGGGATACCCAGCTCAGATAACCCCTGCTCTCCCCTTGGTAGCTTGGTACGAGCAGTCAGGCTTATCTCAGAAGCAATGTGTAAAGCATGTGCACATAAAACACAGTAATACAGTGGAAACCCTATAAAAGGACACACACCAGTTTTACAAAAATGGCCAATATTTATCTGTGTAAAACAAGACCAAAATGAGATAAATCCAACATACAGTAATAAAGATACAAATTTTGCAAGAAATAACTTAAAATACACTTCCTTGAAGTTGATAGCGCAGTCTGGGGTTATCAGGCGTTGTGTACAACAAATCACTGGCGTCGCAGGCGTCGGTTCCAGAGGTCGGTGCGGGGGTCGTTGGGTCTTTGAAGTCACACGCATTGCAGATCAAACTCCGGGCTGATGACGAAGTCAGCAGCGCTGGCGTTGATGGCATTGGGTCTGCGGTGCGAAGCAGGGTGGTGCAACATGCGGTGCCCACAGTTCCTGGTGCAGGCAGCGGCTCAGTGATGGCATCCTGTGGCGTCAGTGAGGCCAGGGCTGCGGTGTGGAGAGAGGCAGTGCAACGTGCGGTGTCTCCAGGTCGCGGTGCAAGCAGCAGTGTCATCGTTGCGGAAGCGCTGTCGTCAGTAGGCACAAGGAGGCGGGGCAGTGCAGGGGTGGACTCTATGTGGCACTTACGGGTTGGGGTGCAGTCAGGGGCATTGGTTGACGATGCTGGAGTCGATGGCTCTGGCGTCAGTGGACCAGGGCTGTGGTGCGGGACAGGACGGTGCTTCGTGTACCTCATGAGCAGTGTCCTCAGGCCATGGTGCAGCATCGGCGTTGGAGCCAGCGAGGAGCAGTGTCATCGGGGATGCCAAGGCTGCGGTGAGAGCAAGGCGATTCAGAGTGCGGGGCCCACGGGTCACGGTGCAAGCAGTGTTTTGGTGATGGCAGCACTGGTGAGACCAGAGTGGCTGTGCAAAGCTGGGCAAGGCTCCGTGCGATGTTGTCAGGCCACGGTGCAGGCAGTGGCATCAGTGATGGCCCGCATAGGAGGCAAGCTCTACTCCAAGTCCATGGAGAATCTTCTCAAGCAGGATACACAGCAAAGTCTAGTCTTTGCCCTCTTTAGGACAGAAGCAGCAACTGCAGGGCAACCCTGCAAAGCACACACACCAAAGGGGCAGTACTCCTCCTCCAGCTCTTCTCCTCAACTTATACCAGTTCTGGCCTTTGAAGGAGGCAAACTTCAAAGGAAAGTCTCTGTTGTTCACAAGGTCCTGCCTTGCCCAGGCCTGGATCCAGACACAGTTCAGGGGGCAGGAGACGGCATTGTGTGAGGTCAGGCACAGCCCTTTCAGGTGCAGATGTCAGCTCCTCCCTTCCCACTCGAGCCCAGGAGGCTCATTAGGATATGCAGGCTACAACTCAGCTCCCTTTGTGTCACTGTCTAGAGGGAATTCACAAACAGCCCAACCGTCAGTCTGACCCAGCCGCGGATTCCACAAGCAGGCAGAGGCACAGAATGGTTAAGGAAAAAAATGCCCACTTTCTAAAAGTGTCATTATTGAACAGACAATCTAAAAACCAACTCTATCAAAAGATGTATTTTTAAATGTGAGTTCAGAGACCCCAAATTCCACATCTCTATCTGCTCAAAATGGGAAACTGCACTTAAAATATATTTAAAGGCACCCCCCTTGTTAATCTATTGTAAAGATAGACCTTTTAAGAGTGAAAAACTAATTTAGCAGTATTTCACTATAAGGAAATCTAAAACACACCAGTACATGTCCTACCTTTTAAATATACTGCACCCTACCACGGGGGCTATCTAGGGCCCAACATAGGGGTGTCTTAAATGTACAAAAAGGGAAGGGTTGGACCTGGCAAGTGGGTACTCTTCCCAGGTCGACACAACAGTTCATAACTACACACACAGACAGTGCAGTGACAGGTCTGAGACATGTTTACAGGGCTACTCATGTGGGTGGCATAATTATTGCTGCAGGGCCACTAGTAGCATTTGATTTACATGCCTTGGGCAACTCTAGTGCACTTTACTAGGGACTTATTAGTAAATTAAATATGTCAATCATGGATAAACCAATCACCAAGACAATTTACACAGGGAGCACTTGCACTTCAGCAGTGGTAAGGTGCACAGAGACAATAAACCAGCAAAACAGATCTGAAAAAATAGGAGGAAGAAGGCAAAACATTTTGGGGTAGTCCTGCAAAAAGGGCCATTTCCAACACGCACTCTGTAAGGTTTTAGTCTTACCTTCTCCCCAGGTTTGGTATTAATTGATTAGAATATTATGTGGGTTCTTCCTGTGGTGGTAGAAAATAATCCTTGATAGGTTTTTAACTGGGTAAACAACTCCCCTTACTCTTTTTCACCTACATCGGGATCCACACATGCTGAGTAGAACAACACTAAGGCCCTCATTACAACCCTGGCGGTAAATGCCGCTTACCGCCGTGCAGAAGACCGCTAATATACCTCTGCGCCTTCGGAACTACGCTACAGCTATTACGAACCACAGCTCAGAATCCACCATAATACAGAGACCCACACAAGTCCGCCACACCAAAGGTCAGTGATAAACTGTTGATAACAAAACCGACACCATCACGCCAACAGGAATACGCCAACAATATCATGATCCACGAATCTAAGCGGCGGTCTTTCAACCGCGGTATTCCATTGGCGGTACACACCGCCACGCTTAAAATACACACACATTTACAAAACACAACCACATTGGACAATTCAAAATACACACACCTGACACACATACACACACCACACCCACACACCCAATCCAATGTAAAACACACACCCACATCTCCCACAAACCCTTACTACCAGAATTCTGATACCACGCCAGAGAGACACCACCAGAAACAACACCAGCATCCACAGACACACATCACCATCACTTACACAACATCCACACACCTCAAACAACACACAACACATCCCCTCACACATCACAACACACACCACCTCACATATCACCCACACTACATCATGGCACCTCAATGACACCCCAGGTTCTCTGAGGAGGAGCTCAGGGTCATAGTGGAGGAAATTATCTGGGTAGAGCCACAGCTATTTGGATCACAGGTGCAGCACATCTCCATTGCAAGGAAGATGGAGCTATGACGCAGAATCATCAACAGGGTCAACGCAGTGGGACAGCACCCCAGAACACGGGATGACATCAGGAAGAGGTGGAACGACCTACTGGGGAAAGTGCATTCCGTGGTCTCCTGACACAAGATTGCTGTACAGTGGACTGGCGGTGGACCCCCACCTCCTCCCCCACAACTAACAACATGGGAGGAACAGGTCTTGGCAATACTGCATCCTGAGGGCCTCGCAGGAGTAGCAGGAGGACTGGACTCTGGTAAGCCAACACTTTACTACCTCATCCCCCCACCCTACCTGCATGCCATCACATACTCCCACCCTCACCCTCACCCCATCACTCCAACACCTCACATATGCCCCACTATCACAACCCACCCATCCCAACACCAAGCCCTGCATGCAACACCAAAGCATGGACACCCATCACCAAAGCATGTCCACTACAGATTTCCACACAGACCCCAAACCACATATCACACAAGGACCAAGACAAGAATGCAAGCACTGGAGTACAGGGTCACTCGCCCATTGCACACAATTGCACACACAGTTACAATAATCATGCATTTACACCCCTGCAGGACCCCAACCCAACATCACCGGACAGGAGGTACCAGACATATCCAGTCCCCCCCACAGAAGAGACCCACAGTGATGACAACAGCTCTGCACAACTGGATCAAAATGACCAGCCCGGCCCATCAGGGACCTCGGGACAGTCGGTTCCCCTGACACTGGCACAAGCCACCACAGACCCTCCCCCCCTCAGGAAACACCAGCACAGCACCCACCCAGCGGGCCCATCCCTCTGTCCCCAGGACACGTCCACCACTACAGGGAACCCAGGCAAACCCACCAACCCAAGAAAATCAGGGACCTGGGGGCAGTGGCGGTGGGCACATGTTTCAGGGGACAGAGGCTCAGGGAAACAGGGAAACTGGGAGGACTGCTGTGCGACAGGGGGAGGACAGGCCCAGGGAACCCACTCTCCACGAGGCCCTCTCCAACATCATGGGAGCTTACCATCATTCCCAGGAGACAATGGCAACGGAACTGGCCAAGTTTCAGGAGACCCAGCGGATGCAGGAGAAACACTATCTGGGGATGAGGGAGGACCTGAAGTCAATAAACAACACCATGGTCACCTTTGCAGGGGTGCTGCAAGACCTTGTCAACACCAGGAGGGACACTGTGGCACAACAAGGGGCCCCTGGCACTAGCCTGTATGATGAACAGCTCTCCACCTCAGCCGGCGCTAGTGGACAGAAGGCACCACCGCAGGAACACGACACCAGCACCCTGCCCCCTGCAGATGGAGAACCACCCTGCAAACGGTCCCTGAGATCCGTGAACAAAACAGAGAACATTGCCAAGACCCCCGCCAGGAAATTAGACGCCCCTGAATGTCACCCTTCTGTTCCACTTTGTCAGCCTGTCCATCCTTCAACTGCCATTGCTCCACTTCCTATGCCCCTTTGGATAATGCACCTGTGAAACAAATAGACTGGACTCTGCCAAGGACATTCCTCAACCATCACCCCTGCCCATTTTACAACCCCCTCCACTTATTTGCACAGAAATAAACCCACTTCAATCACAAAACAATCTGGAGTCAGTCTGTGCTTTCCCAAACGTGTAATTGCAATAACCATGGAATATAGCAATGTCAATTTAATTGTTCACATACCAATATAACACAGCTGTAGGGCTGGAGGAAATATAGCAAAGGGCACAAAGTGGGACCCACATCTGTGAAATGGAAAGGCAAAGTGACATGTCAGGGTCCATACACTGAGTGAAAATGACAGACTTATGCTAGCTCCAACAATAGTATGAGATGTGGGAGGCCGTGACATCTTCTTACCTGTGTCTCACTGGAAGTATTGCATGATTATGTTGTTTCTGTTGTCGATATCCTCTTCTTCTGCCTCCTTTTCTTCACTGTCCACATGCTCCACAGCTGCCACAAGACCACCAGCTGGACCATCCTCCTGCAGAAAAGGCACCTGCCGTCGCAAAGCCAGGTTGTGCAGCATACAGCAGGCCACGTTGATCTGGCACACCTTCTTTGGTGAGTAGTAGAGAGAACCACCTGTCATATGGAGGCACCGGAACCTGGCCTTCAGGAGGCCGAAGGTGCGTTCGCCCATATGCCTTATTGTAGCGTTCTTCTGCCCTTGTCCTGGGATTTCTCACTGAGGTCAAGCCATGATAGGTTGGGGTATCCAGAGTCACTTGCAAATGTCGAGGGACAACTGATAGACACACACTAACCTGTAGTGACAACCCCATACCCAGACAACTATTCACACTGTATAGGGTCCTTGTCCTCACCTATTAGCCACACACGGTGCCTCTGGAGTTACCCCATCACATAAGGGATGCTGCTATTCCTCGGAATGTAAGTGTCATGCATTGAGCCAGGAAATTTGGCATTCACATGGGAGATATACTGGTCGGCCAAACACACCATCTGCACATTTATAGAATGGTAGCTCTTCCGGTTTCTGTACACCTGTTCACTCCTGCGGGGGGTACCAAGGCCACATGTCCCATCAATGGCATCTATGATGTTGGGGATATGTCCCAGGGCATAGAAGTCACCTTTCACTGTGGGCAAATCCTCCACCTGAGGGAACACGATGTAGCTGTGCATGTGTTTCAACAGGGCAGACAGCACTCTGGACAACACGTTAGAGAACATTGGCTGGGACATCCCTGATGCAATGGCCACTGTTGTTTGAAAGGAACCACTTGCCAGGAAATGGAGTACTGACAGGACCTGCACTAGAGGGGGATCCCTGTGGAATGGCGGATAGCTGACATCAGGTCTGGCTCCAACTAGGCACACAGTTCATGGATTGTTGCACGATCAAGTCTGTAGGTGACTATTACGTGTCTCTCTTCCATTGTCGATAGGTCCACCAGCGGTCTGTACACCAGAGGATGCCTCCATCTCATCACCTGCCCCAGCAGATGTGCCCTATGGACGAGAACAGCGATCAGAGAGTCAGGCAACACTGAGGTATCACAAAATGTAATTTGCACACATTTATTAATCCGCAATGTGCCTGTTACTGTGTGTATTCAAGGCCTACATTGGTGTGACGCAGGTAACATTAATGGCATGTGGCCCCCTGAAATGGTGGCTGTCTGACCTGTAAGGTGTGACAAGGGGATATGAAGTAACTGCGCTGGTGTTGTACACCGTCGCTGTAGGCGGTTGAAGACCGCAGCGCAATCCTGCATTGTTTAACATTAGACCCTATGGTTCCGAGGAGCCAATGATGATGTACGCCGGCGGTGACGGTACTCACCACCGCGGACGTGACCACCATTTTCTGTCTGTTCACTCACTTGATACCTGACCTTCAACAGGAGAGAACCTACACTGCAAGTGCTGCTGTGACCTCGGTCTGGAAGCAACGATGGCTCATGTGTCCGGGGAAAGGGCCCCTGCCTTCACTTCCGAGGAGTTGGAGAAACTAGTGCATGAGGTCCTCCACAGTATACACAACTGTACGATCCTCCAGACAAACAGGTGAGTACACTGTGAGCATGCTGCATGGGCAATGCCTGTTTGGAGTGGTGTGGATGGAAGATAAATGAGGGGGAGGGGACTGAGGCCTGCATGTGCGGATGGTGAGTGTATGTGCGTCACGGCAAGGGTGGGAACGTGGGCCAATGAGTATGACGGTCCAGACGGGTAAAGATTTTCCTTTTCCCCTGTACTATTCCTCTAGGTCAGCGCCCACCAGAACAAGGCTATTTGGCATGCCATCGCCAAGGACGTCCGGACCCTGGGGGTCCACCACAGATGGAGCACCCACTGTCGGAAAAGATGAGAGGACCTTTGCCGCTGGAGCAAGAAGACGGCGGAGGCCCAGCAGGCGATGGCCTCCCAATGTGGGAGGGGTGCCCATCGCACCATGACCCCCCTGATGTTCCGGATCCTGGCCGTAGCCTATCCGGGGTTGGATGGGCGCTTAAGGGCATCACAGCAGCCACAAGGGGGTGAGTACACTCTCATTCAGCTGACTTGTGCATTACGAGGTGTCTGGGTTGGGGAGGTGGGCAGTGGGTTCCCCTAGGTAAGGGCGATCTTGGTAGGCAAGGTCCCTTGTGATGCAGGCTCAGTGGCACCCCAACCCCACTAGTGGTTAGTGCCATCTACACCTAGTCAGGCTCCTGTGACTTCCATGTGTGTAGCAATCGGGCTTAGGCCTTGCACCCAATGGGCATGTGATTAATCTAGGAACTATAAGTGCATGGCGTAGTGCAGAGGGCTGCTGTGTCTGTAGTGTCCGCCAACGGTAGTGGTGTTGCATGCACTGGACATGTCTTTCTTCTGTCTTCCCCCCCCCCTTTTTGTGGTCTCCCTGTTCTTGTGTGCAATAGCATCATCAGGCGGAGGAACATTGGCACCGGAGCAGGTGGGAGCTGCATTCCACTTGGCCCTGGAGGGCGAAACAATGGAGTCTGAAGCCACCAGTGGGACGGAGGGTGAGGGGAGCTCCATGGTGGGGACAGGAGCTGACAGCAGGGACAGCGACTCCACCTCTGATGGGAGCTCCCTTGCAGTGGCGGGCCCCTCTGTGCCCCCCGCATCAACAGGTACAGCTGCCACCCCCCCTCCCAGCACCGCCCTCCCAGCCGCACCTCAGCGTGTGTCCCGTGCCCTCTCATCCAGGAGGGTGGGCATCTCCCTCGCCCTAGGCACCTCAGGCCCTGCCCCAGTCAGCCCTGCTGCCCTCAGTGAGGAGGCTATTGACCTCCTGAGATCCCTCACTGTTGGGCAGTCTACCATTCTGAATCCAGGGTGTTGAGAGGCATTTGCAACAAACAAATGCATACCTGGAGGGCATTCATTCTGGCCAGGCAGCCCAACAGAGAGCATTTCAGGCTCTGGCCTCAGCACTGATAGCAGCCGTTGTCCCTGTGTCCAGCCTCCCCCTCCAACTTCCTCCACCCAGACCCAATCCCCTGTACCTCTGCCTATCCCAAGCACACCATTAGACCAGCATGCACACACATCAACACACAAGGGTGGCTCAGGCAAACATAAGCACCACACATCCCACAGGCACTCCCACAAGCATCATACCCATGCAAACATACCAACATCCGCTGCCTCCACTGTGTCTTCCTCCTCCACGTCTCCCTCCTCCCTCCCACTCTCGTCTCCACTCACACCTGCATGCACTACATCCTCAGCCACTACCTCAATCACCAGCAACCCCATCACCACACACCGCTCACGTGCACTCACCACCCCCACTACCATTCACATATCCCGTGTCCTCTCCCAGTGTGTCTGTGAGCCCTCCTCCCAAAGTACACAAACGCAGGCACACACCCACCCAATAGCCATCCACCTCACAACACCCTCCAGCCCATGCACCTTCACCCAAATTCAGCAGACGTACACCTCCTACAACCACTACCTCTACCTCCACTCCCAAACCCCCTCCATCTACCCGTCCCAGTGTGTCTAAAAAACTTTTCCTGGCTATATTGACCTCTTCCCTACACCTCCCCCCCGTCCTTCCCCTAGGGCCAGGCTTTCCAGGTCGAAGGCCCAGCGCCTCAGCCACCACATCCCCAGGCACAGTGGTGCCAGCAACTGCGGGGTCATGGAGTTCGCCAACCATCGGGGCTGCCAGTGTGCCACGGAGCGAGGGCAAGGACATTCCACCACCTGCCAAGGTGAAAAAGGGGCTCACATCCCGGAGGGAGAAGCTGAAAACACCTGCCACCAAGGGGTCAGGGAAAACGAAAGGGGATAGTGGCAAGACAGCTGCGCCACCATCAAAGGTGGGGAAGGGCCAAAAACTGAAGGGCAGGTCAGGAGAGGGCATGGTGGCACCGACTGTGGGACCAGTGTCACACCTTCTGTTCACGTCGACACCAACCTGTACGGCAGAGAACACCGCCACCTGCACCGCCTCCTGCATCGCCCAGACACCGCCGCCAGCACCGCCGCCACAGACCTCGCAGTCAGCACCGCCCCACAGACCCCGCCACCAGCATCGCCGCCACAGACCCCGCAACCAGCACCGCCGCCGCAGACCCCGCAGCCAGCACCGCCGCCACAGACCCCGCCGCCATCACCGCCGCCACAGACCCCGCCACCAGCACTGCCGCCACAGACCCCGCAGCCAGCACTGCCGACACAGACCCCGCAGCCAGCACCGCCGAGACTGACACCGCCGCAAGCACCGCAAGCACCACCGCGACTGACACAGCCACAAGCACAGCCAGCGGCCCCGCGACATCCTCAGACAGTGGCACTACCGCAGACATGACTACCATCCGCAGTGGTTAGTCATCCGAGGCTGGTGGTGAGTTCCAGGACCCTGAGCAGCTTCCATGAAGAATCACTGTCATCACAGTTGTCATCAGCATATGGAATGCGAAGCCGCAGCAGTGTGAGGTATGTCTCTGCCTCCATGGCATATCATCCTACCTGTACCTCGGCAATCTCGTGGCACACACACACCCAGGCGAGTGCATTGTTCCGGTCACAATGCACGTGGAGCACTCTGGGCACAAAGCCCCCTCCAGAACCAGTGGAGTATCTCATCCACTACCTCAGCCCTTGGCAGGATGAAGCACTCTGGGCACAAAGCCCCCTCCAGAACCAGTGGAGGAAGGCATTGACTAACACAGTCCTTGGCAGGATGAAGCACTCTGGGTACAAAGCCCCCCCCAGAACCAGTGGAGTATCTCATCCACTACCTCAGTCCTTGGCAGGATGAAGCACTCTTGGCACAAAGCCCCCTCCAGAACCAGTGGAGAAAGGCATCCACTAACACAGTCCTTGGCAGGATGAAGCACTCTGGGCACAAAGCCCTCTCCAGAACCAGTGGAGACTGTTATCCACTTGAGAGACTGTGGCTTTGCACTCCCCAGGATAAAGCGGTGGGCAAACCACCCACTGAAAAGACTTGAGAGACTGGCTTTGCACTCCCCAGGATAAAGCAGTGGGCAAACCACCCACTGAAAGGACTTGAGAGACTGTGGCTTTGTACTCCCCAGGATACATCAATGGGCATGGAGCCCCCTCGTGGAGTAGTTGCGTCGTGCGTTCATCAGGCTGAGGTGCCCCCCTCCCACTGAGGTGCCTGTATATTTTTTATGTGATGCCCCTCCAGTGTTCTCTCCGTTTGGAGTCAGGTATCATGTGTGGGCCTCACCCATGCATTTTGGGCTCAGTGGTCCACGGACAATGATTGGTGCACTATCCGGACTTGTGTAGTTGGTGTACATAATTGTATATAGTGGATTTTGTCTTTTGAGTAATGGATTTTTATTGATTACAATCGTGACAATCATTTCCTTTTTTCCTTGCGTTATTCAAGAGGGGGTGGAGGGGTGTATTTGTAATGTTGCAGCATGTATTTGTGTGTATGGTGTTGTGGGTGAGGGTCGGGGTGGGGGTGTTGCGTGTGTGTGTCACTCTCTTTTCTCTCCCCCCTCCCCTGTGTTGTAGGTGCAGTACTCACCGTGGTCATCGCCACTGTTGTTGGAGCTCCTGATAGAGGAGCAGGAAAACCATCGCCAACAGTATCTGCAGTTCGGGCTCCATGGCGTCCTGGTTCCTCGTGGGGTGCGGAGAGGTGAGTGTTTTCCCTCCTGTGTACTGTTTCCGCCGTGTTTTTATTCGCGTTGGTTCCGCCCCTGAAAAGGTGGCGGATAGCCGTGTTGTGATAGGGTGGGCGGTACATTGTCTCCTGCCTGTCTGTTGGCGGTGTCCGCCGCGCTGTTTGTTTGTACCGCCGTGGCAGTTGGAGTGTTAAAGTGGCTGTCTATGTTGGCGGTTTCCGCCACGGTCGTAATCCCATTTTTTTTCCCGCCGGCCTGTTGCTGGTATTACTGCCGCTTTAACACCGACCACCAGGGTTGTAATGAGGGCCAAAATCTACTGCCGCAAATTCTCTTAATTTAGTACGCTTATCGTACTGATCTTTTTGGACTTGCTGTGCATGCTCCAAGTGGTGTCTAGTTATTTCTCTGATCTGATTTAAATGTGTTTTTAGTCCTGCTACATATTCTAACAATGGTTTTGAGTCACCTTTTCCTGCTCCCAGGACTCTTTGGCCTTATTTAATACGGTGTGTGGTTTATGACCAAATACTAACTCAAGGGGGGAGAATCCTGTACGGCTCTTTTTCTGACATCTGAATAGAGGTAGAGGCAACATTTGTTCCCACTTTTGTGCCTCTAAAGCCAATAGTTTCTTTTATGTGTTTTTTATTGTCACATTGTAATGCTCTACTAAATCAACTGTCTGGGGATGATAGGCAGCTGTGCGAATTTGTTTAATCCTTAGTTGCTCAATATATGTTTCATTAATTTGAAAGTAAAGGGAGTCCCCTGGTCCGTTAGTATTTCTCGAGGAAATCCAACCCTAGAAAAGATCTCAATCATAGCTGTTGCATGAAGGGTAGTGGTAGGGTGGCATAGCGGCATGGCCTCAGGATAGCGCGTGGCATAATCCACTACCACCAATATATATGGACACTCTCTCAGAGAGGGAACTAAACGGACAATTATATCTATCCTACTCTAGAAAAGGTTCCTCTACTATGGACAGGAGATGTTTAAGGAGCATTTGTAGGGATGTTCTGGCTGATCTTTTGACATACAGAACAATCCCTACAGTACTTCTTTATATGGCTATATACGCCGTGCCAACAGAAACATTCTATAATTGCTTTCTCTGTCTTCTCTGGACCAAAGTGACCACCCAATAGATGACTATGAGCTAAAAATAGAACTGTATCTCTGAAGGGAGTGGGAACAAGTAACTGCTCTGGCTGGTTACCTCCCCTTCCTATACAGTAAGCCTTGTTGTCATAAGATGTGGGGACCTACTACGTGAGGGTCCTCTTCATCCTTAGCCATTCTCCATTTTTAAAAAAAATATTTTTTATTGAAATTTTTAATGCAGATCCATACCACATGAATATGTGATTACATAGATAGGATTTTGTGAATCTGTTGTATCTATGCTTCCTCGCCTAATAACAAAAGAGCGGAGGGTACAACAATATCAAAAAACAAAAGGAGAGAGAATAAAATACATATACAGTATTACAAACAAACGAAAACCCCACCCTACATATAACATAACTTAGGTCTTATTATTGCTTACAGTATATATATTTGACTGCCGTGCAAAATTTAAGAAGCGTTCCTTGTGGCACCTGATGGTCCCGTCTCAGGGCCCCTAATTGATGGTATACCCTGATAACACTCATTGGATGTATTGGGGAGGAGGGTGGCTGAACCTATTGCTGATTGTGTAGTGTGGCATGATAGTATACGTTGTGCACGTGCTGTTTGTGTGTTCCTCCCTGAGTGCTACTTATAATTGACACCGACCTCTAATGAACGGGTGTGTACTCCCAGCACTTCCGCATGATGTTCTGCGGGTATTGTTTAGGTAAGCTGCCGCTGAGTGAGTGCTGGCCGGGTCGGCCCCCGCACTAAGGGGGTCATTCCGACCCTGGCGGTCATGGACCGCCAGGGCCGGGGTTGGGGGATGCACCGCCAACAGGCTGGCGGTGCATCAAGGGCAATTCTGACCGCAGCGGTGAAGCCGCGGTCAGAAAAGGGAAACTGGCGGTTTCCCGCCGGTTTTCCCCTGCACCTGTGAATCCTCCACGGCGGTGCTGCAAGCAGTGCCGCCATGGGGATTCCGACCCCCTTCCCGCCAGCCTGGTTCTGGCGGTTTTCACCGCCAGAACCAGGCTGGCGGGAACGGGTGTCATGGGGCCCCTGGGGGCCCCGGCATTGATTTTCAGTGTCTGCCTAGCAGACAATGAAAATCGCGACGGGTGCAACTGCACCCGTCGCACACCAGCAACTCCGCCGGCTCCATTCGGAGACGGTTTCCTCGTTGCTGGTGCTTTCCTGCTGGGCGGGCGGGCGGCCTTTTGGCGGTCGCCCGCCAGCCCAGCGGGAAAGTCAGAATGACCGCCGCGGAGTCTTCTGGCGGTTCCCGCCAGGCGGGCGGCTTCCACCACAGGCGGGGGTCAGAATGACCCCCTAAGTCTCTGTCTAGTTCAAGGCGGCCTCTCATAGTTTTTTGCCTCTAGTCGGGCTACCAGTGTTTCCCAGGCTTCCTTTCCCGTGTGTTGTTGTCCCGCTCGTGCTAATTTGCTCAGTACCTGAGATTCTGTCCGAGTCCAGCACAGTGTGAGGGAGTGCCAGGCTTTCAGGTCAGGTGCCCTTGGCGCCTTCCAATTCATCGCAATCAGTCTTTTGTACATCACAAATGCTAGGGCTACAAACTTATGTAAATGTCTATGTTTCTTTTCTCTAGTTATCAGCCCTAGCAAGCAGGACTTGGGGTCTGCTGCGAGTGTCAGACCTGTTAGTTCCGCTACCTCTTCTACCACTCCTCTCCCTTCCCTATATATGTGTGCACACTCACATACCATATGGTAGAAGTGTGCTTCTGAGGTATCACACCGCGGGCAGGCAGACGTCGAACCAGGGAACATGCGGTGAATCCTGGCTGGGGATAGGTATGTTTGGTGCGTGTAATTGAATTGCGTGTAGCGAAACCTGGGGTTTGTGGATACCCCCCGGGTGTGATAGAAGGCTTTCGGCCAATCTGTTTGCGATATCGGGTCAGTGAGGACTGCATTCCACCTGTCCCTCGTTCTCTCCAAATTAAGCTCAGGGGGTTAATTCAGGGTTTTGTACAAATTTGTCACTATTTTTGTTTGGTCGTCGTATTGCAGCATGTGGTGCAGTGTGGGAGAGCTCAAGGGCTCCCTGTCTCCAGCCACCCACGTCTTTTTGATTAGGTGACTTATGGCGTAGTAGGACAGGAAGTGCCCAGGGTTCACTGCCGTGAGGGCTTGGATGGATTCAAATGACATCAATTTCCCTTCCTCGAAGCAGTCCCCAGCCATTGTTATTCCGGCCTCGGACCAAATCTTAAGTGAGTGTGATCCCACTGCATTAGCCCAACCCGGGATTAATCCCAATGGGAGGAGTGGCGAGTATGGGAGTGCTTTATAGCCCTTTTGTATGTACCTTTGCCAGCACAGTGTTTTATTCATTAACCATCTGATCAATGGTGCCCCATTTAGTCGTGCCCGAAGCCACGTGGACTCCGCCTGTGTCGGCCTGTGCAACCAGTTCAGTATCCACTGTAGCTGTGCAGCAGCATAGTAAAGTTCAAAGTTGGGAGCCCCCAGTCCTCCCGCGGCGAGCGGGCGCTGCAGTGTGGTGAGTGCGACCCTTATCCTGCCACCGCCCCATATAAGTTGCAGTAAAACTGTGTTCAGATCTCTGAAAAAACTCCTGGGGACCCAGAGTGGCAGCGCCATGAAGTAATATAATAACCTAGGCAGCAGCAACATATTTGCCACCACCACTCTGCCCAGGGGCGATAGTGGGAGTTTAGTCCAGAACCGTAGTGATCCCTTCATAGAGGCTAGTGCTCTCCCTAGGTTCCCATCTCTGAGGTCTTCATTTTTGTGGTATATATGCACCCCCAAGTATTTGAATGTATCGAAACACCATTTCAAGCGGCCAGCCGGGGCGTTCTCTTTTCTTGCCGGAGACCATCTAGTTAACGGAAATATACACGATTTATCCCAGTTCACCACCAGCCCCGATAGGTCCCCATACTTGGTTAGGAGTGACATTACTAAGGGTATTGTCTCGCTTCAGTTCCGCACATATACTAGTGCATCATCTGCGTACAGTGATATACTGTGGTGTAGCCCACTCCTGACCACCCCCCATCTCTCTTGCATAGCACGTATTCGGGTAGCCAGCGGCTCCATTGCTATGGCAAACAGAAAGGGGGACAAGGGACAGCCCTGTCTAGTGCCTCTTGTGATCGGGAAACTCTCAGATATGACCCCGCCTGTTTTTACCCTGGTTTGTGGTTTGGCGTAGTGTCTGTACCCATTGTATATACGTAGGCCCAATTCCCATGCCCTGCATAATGGCAAACAGGAAGTCCCACTCCAGGGTATCAAATGCCTTCTCAATATCTAGCGATAGTACCATCTCGTCATGAGCCTCCGGGGTAGTGTCCCCCAGTACGCCCAGGAGCCTACGGATATTTAAGAAGGTGTTACGTTTTGGGATGAAGCCATTTTGGTCTTCATGTATCACAGTATGTATTAGGGGGGCCAACCTGTTGGCCAAGATTTTGCCTAGGATTTTGCAGTCTAAGTTCAGGAGGGATAATGGTCTGTAGGATTTAACGTCTGTGGGGTCGCGCCCTTGTTTAGGGAGGACCACCACCACTGCCTCTCTTAGTGTTGGAGGTAGAGTTTTGTTAGACGATGCCTCCTCAAACACTTTCAGCAAGTGCAGCTTCAAATGTGCCGAGTATGTAGAGTAGTATTCTATTGGGAGTCCATCTGTTTCTGGGGCTTTGTTCCTAGGCATCTGCAACACTGCTCTATCTATTTCTTCCAGTGTTATTAGAGCCTCTAGTATCTGCCTGTCTGTCAGCGATAATTGCGCCATTGGGGAGCCCTCTAGGAAAGACCCCAATTGTAGAGGTGTGCATGTTGTGCGTTTGGTGTATAGGTTTGTGTAATATTCTCTAAACGCCCCATTAATCTCTTCCTGTGTGTTGTACATTTTGCCTGCGTCTCCCTTTATAATCCCAATGGGGGAGTGCTGCCGATTTTCGCGGAGGAGCCACGCCAGCAGCCTGCCAGACCTATCGCCCTCTGTGTGTAAGCGCATTAACCGGTATTTGTGATCGTGCCGCCGGAGGAGAAAGTCTGCTTCGTTATATTTTGTTCGTACCTCTTTTAGCGCTGTGTCATATTATTTGCCACTGCTTTTTCCATTTCTCCCAGTTCCTTTTCTAACTTATTTATTTCCGCGTGTAACGTGCGCCTTACTCCCCAGCTGGTTGAAATACAGTGCCCTCTAACTACGACCTTGTGTGCTTCCCATTCTAATGCTCTGGAACTGGTAGATTCCTTATTAATTTCCCAATACTGCTTCACTATTACAGTTAATCCTTCACTGAACGCCTAATCCTGGAGGGCCTCCCCCTGCATTCGCCATGTAGGGATCTGCGAGCATCTCCTGCCCCAGTTCAGAATTATTCTAAGTGGAGAATGATCGGATAGTGTTTTGGCCAGGTATTCTGACTTATTTGTCAGGTCGCAAATATCCTGGGTCCCCCATATTATATATATTCTTGTGTTTACCTTGTGGGGTATTGAGTAAAATGAGTATTCCCTCTGCTGAGGGTGTTTTGTGCGCCATAAGTCAAATATTCTCATATCTGCCGCCCAGGCAAGCAAGGGGCTTCTAGCTGTTCTATTTAGTATTGCTTTCGCGGTAATGTTTGACCTGTCTAATTCTGCGTTCGGGATGCTATTGAAATCGCCACCCCAAATAGCTGAGGCTTCGGGGTTTACTAATAATGCTGGGGAGAGTGTGCCCAGAAATTCAACTATCGCACTGTTGGGGGCATAGATGCCGATTATTGACAGTTGCTTCCCGTCTAGGTGCCCCTCTATTACCACATATCTACCCCCTTGATCTATTGTGTGTGAGGTTTGCACAAAGGGAACCCCGCCTGCTATCCAAATCAGCACTCCCCTGGCGAATGCTGAGTACATTGTGCCCACCACCTGTCCGCCCCATCTTTCTCGTAGCTCCCGCAAGTCTGACTCCAGGCAGTGTGTCTCCTGTAGAATAGCTATGTGTTCGCCCTGCCGTCTGAGGCAGTCATATACCCGGATTCTTTTGCTTGGAGCACCCAGGCCTCTCACAATCCATGTGATTATATCATATTGATGCACTGAGAGGTTTGCATTTAACGCCAATTTGCGTAGTGTGTAGCATTAATCTCTTCCTGTGTGTTGTAGATTTTGCCTGCGTCTCCCTTTATAATCCCAATGGGGGAGTGCTGCCGATTTTCGCGGAGGAGCCACGCCAGCAGCCTGCCAGACCTATCGCCCTCTGTGTGTAAGCGCATTAACCGGTATTTGTGATCGTGCCGCCGGAGGAGAAAGTCTGCTTCGTTATATTTTGTTCGTACCTCTTTTAGCGCTATGTATGGAGTCATATTATTTGCCACTGCTTTTTCCATTTCTCCCAGTTCCTTTTCTAACTTATTTATTTCTGCATGTAACGTGCGCCTTACTCCCCAGCTGGTTGAAATACAGTGCCCTCTAACTACGACCTTGTGTGCTTCCCATTCTAATGCTCTGTAACTGGTAGATTCCTTATTCATTTCCCATCACTGCTTCACTATTACAGTTAATCCTTCACTGAACGCCTAATCCTGGAGGGCCTCCCCCTGCATTCGCCATGTAGGGATCTGCGAGCATCTCCTGCCCCAGTTCAGAATTATTCTAAGTGGAGAATGATCGGATAGTGTTTTGGCCAGGTATTCTGACTTATTTGTCAGGTAGCAAATATCCTGGGTCCCCCATATTATATCTATTCTTGTGTTTACCTTGTGGGGTATTGAGTAAAATGAGTATTCCCTCTGCTGAGGGTGTTTTGTGCGCCATAAGTCAAATATTCTCATATCTGCCGCCCAGGCAAGCAAGGGGCTTCTAGCTGTTCTATTTAGTATTGCTTTCGCGGTAATGTTTGACCTGTCTAATTCTGCGTTCGGGATGCTATTGAAATCGCCACCCCAAATAGCTGAGGCTTCGGGGTTTACTAATAATGCTGGGGAGAGTGTGCCCAGAAATTCAACTATCGCACTGTTGGGGGCATAGATGCCGATTATTGACAGTTGCTTCCCGTCTAGGTGCCCCTCTATTACCACATATCTACCCCCTTGATCTATTGTGTGTGAGGTTTGCACAAAGGGAACCCTACCTGCTATCCAAATCAGCACTCCCCTGGCGAATGCTGAGTACGTTGTGCCCACCACCTGTCCGCCCCATCTTTCTCGTAGCTCCCGCAAGTCTGACTCCAGGCAGTGTGTCTCCTGTAGAATAGCTATGTGTTCGCCCTGCCGTCTGAGGCAGTCATATACCCGGATTCTTTTGCTTGGAGCACCCAGGCCTCTCACATTCCATGTGATTATATCATATTGATGCACTGAGAGGTTTGCATTTAACGCCAATTTGCGTAGTGTGTAGCACCCGCCCGCACATCCGTACTGTTGACTGTGTCCTCGCTAGTCCCCTCCAACCCAATTAGATGTGCCCTCAAATGTATCAGCGCTGGCAGTATTACCTGTGTTATGTATTGACCTTTTGAATTTGACTTAACTATTGATCCCCCTGCACTCCCACTACCGACACCCAACACCGAACTATTAACTAATATCAAACTACCAAACACACTAACACTTAACGAACTTTGTGTCCATGTGACCTGTGGGGCAGCCATGTTAGCAACCAGATGTGGCTCACGTATGGGGCACACATCTTTCCGCAGCCATAGACTGCATGTGCAGCTGGGCGCTCCTGGGCTGTCTTCCCCCGCCCCGAGCACACGATCAACAGCATTAAACAATACTTTCAATAGAAGCAGTTAAAAAGACAAAAGATACATGTGGTCAGTAGCAACCTTCCACAACGCGCAGGTGCACGTAAAGTTCGTCTGTATCTCCTTACAGATTTGTCGTTCCTCTCGGCGGTGGAGGGGGGGGCGGAAGCGTCCGCCGTTCTTCATCTACAGTTCGTCCGCCGTTCGAGGTGTGAGTTTGGGCCCCGTAAGTGATTCTGTGAGCGTGGAGGCTGAGCTGGCTGAGTCGCAGTCTTGGCCGACCACTGGGGCCTCCTGCAGAGCCTCAAAGGTATTTTGCATGTACAGAGGAGTTTCTTTCAAGGCTTTTGCCCTTTCCTCAGCTGCCTGTTTTTTTCAGTGGGCTGACCCTTGGTTCTTTTCTTGGGACGCTTCCGCAATGGATTGGTCAGCCATTCCTCTCCTTCATCTGTTACGGGGTCGCGCCAAGCCTTTGGCATGCAGCCATTTCCAGGCGTCCTCGGGAGAAGTGAATACATGGGTGCGCTCGTCTGATATTACTCTCAGCTTTGCGGGTAACAGCAGGGCATATTTAATATTGTGCTTACGGAGGCGTTGTTTGACTTTCACAAATGAATTGCGCTGTCTCTGCACTTCCTGAGTGAAGTCTGGGTAAACGTTGATTTCTGAGTCCTCGTGTCGGAATGGGCCTTTACTGCGGAATGGCTGCAAAATTAAGTTGCGGTCCCTGTAATTTAAGAAACTCGCTATCAGAGGTCTGGGCGGCTGACCCGGGGCCGGGGGTCTCCCCGGTACCCTGTGTACCCTTTCCACAGAGAAGAACTTCGACGGGGTCCCACTTAGCACCTCCTTGATCAGCCATTGCTCCAAGAAAATTTCTGTATTCTGCTCTGTTAGCTTTTCGGGGAATCCTAAGAAGCGTATATTATTTCGCCGGGATCTACCTTCCGCTTCTTCGGCACAACGCCATAGTGTTTTTACCTCTGCATCCAGCCGTTGTATTTGTTTTTGATTAGCCAAAACCGAAGGGTTCAGTTCTTTTAGCTCCGCTTCGTTGACTTCACTCTCTCCGCCAAGTTACGGTGATCCACTCTAAGCAAGTTTAGGTCTTGTGATACTGAGTCTATCCTGTTCTCCAGGGAGGTTTTAGTGTCCATTATTGCTTGTAGTAATTTTTCAAATTGGGTAGAGTGGGCCTGCAGTGTGGTTTCCAGTGCTTGTAGAGTCGGTGCTAGCTGCTGGTCGCTTGTTGGCTGTCCCTGTGTAAGTCGGTCTTGGTTTTTCGCAGATTTAGTTCTTCCAGCCATGGTATGCAGTGGATGGGCTGCTCGCAATGAGCGGGGCAGTGTGACTGTGTACCGGTTGGACGGTGTGGTCCTCAATTGAGACCCTTGTGTGCCCCAGTCAGACCTCCCCCCGCGCCACAGCCAGCCCGGCTCACGGTGCCCACCGCGCAGAGAAGAGGAGGGGGGCAGCGGTTCAGCGCAGTACGCAGGCTCCCTTTGCCTGCAATACTTCTAGGCCAGCAGACATTAATAGTCGCATAGGGGCAGTAGTCCACCTTGGTTCCCCATAGGGGGTGTTGCTGTATAATATGTTATGTTACACAATCCATAAGTGAGTTGCCCTGTTCCTCAGCTCCTAGCAGTACCAGCTTTCTGGCAGGGATTTCCACAGTCTGTTAGGCTCTCTACTTTTCAGCCGTTGGCTGCTGACGGACCCAGTCGCTTTGGCCCACTCGGGGCCCTGGGCCTGTCCCCTCTTCTCCCCATTGCCGTGCCTTGCCCCCCCCCTCGATGGGTGCAGGGGGGGAGCCAGAACGACCCACAGTGCAGCCGACACCCGGGGGGGGACGGTGAGGGAGAGCCCACCTCTACTGGGGCCCGCCCCCGCTCTGTGATCTGCCGCAGCAAATACCTTCACCCCCACAGGGGGCGGCACCCCACGACAGCCGCCCCCAGCTGCCTCTGCACCCCCACCTCGGCAAAATCAGGTCCAGGTGGGTCTTCGTGCCCGCCCGGGCCAAAAGGCAAACTCCAGGGCGCTCCGCCACTCCTCCAGCAGGGAGCGGCAGCCGGCGGAGCTCGCAGCCGGCAGCTGGGGCACCAGGAGGAGGGGCGGCCAGTGCGCAAGCTCCCCCTCGCAACGACCTCCGCAAACAGGGGGGGGCACTTCCACAGCTTCACCCCCTCACCTCAGGCCAGGTCCCTCCAGGTTCCTGTCGTGGCGCGACCTGCTCCGTCCCCGTCTCTGCACGCCGCTCGAGTTGGGCCGCGACAATGCGGCCGGCAGTCTCTCAGCGGCCCACACTTCAGGTCGCCTTGCGCGTCATCTCAGTCGGGCGCGCACAGCTCCCGAGGGCCGTCGGGTGTTCGCACCGGCCCCCCACACGCTTGCACTCCGCACGACAGCCCGGGAGCGCCTTCAGGATGTTTTTATGTGGGCTCGGGTCGGAGCTCTAATTTAAGCTTCCGTCCCGCCGCCATTTTGGCTCCTCCCCCCCTTAGCCATTCTCCATACCTCTTGGAGTTGGGGTTCCTCCCTTTGGGCTTCCTGGAAACTCCTGTCTGACTCCCAGACATATTCTTTTCAATATATTTGCACTGCCCTTGTTACAGTATGCTTTTCTGCTCTCCTTTGTTTCCTGCTCTTGCATACCTTTGGAATGGACCATTCTTCATCTCCTGCTTGAGCAAACGGGGCGGTCTTCCACCAAGAATCTCTCTTCTTCCAGGATTCCTGAACCAGATGTTTAAAATTTTGATAATCAGTACCCACAATAAGTGGTTCAGGGAGTTAGAGTATCATCCCCACTTAAAAGGGTAGTATTGGGTCATTTCTATGTTGTAAAGCAATTTCAGTTATGGGGTACTTCTTTTTGGGGGTCATTCTGGAGGGAACCGCCAGAATACCGCTGCGCGGTCAAAAGACCGCCGCGGTTATTCTGGGTTGCCCACTGGGCTGGCGGGCGACCGCCAAAAGGCCTCCCGCCAGCCCAGTGGGAAACAGCCCTCCATGAGGATGCCGGCTCCGAATGGAGCCGGCGGAGTGGAGGATGTGCGACGGGTGAGCAGACACTGAAATTCAAAGTGGGGCCCTCTTACGGGGGCCCCTGCAGTGCCCATGCCATTGGCGTGGGCACTGCAGGGGCCCCCAGGGGCCCCACCACACCCCTCACCGCCATCCTGTTCCTGGCGGGCGGAACCGCCAGGAACAGGATGGCGGTGAGGGGGTAGGAATCCCCATGGCGGATTCCCATGGGCAGCGGAAAGTCGCCGGTACACCGCCGACTTTCCGTTTCTGCCCGCGGCTGTACCGCCGCGGTCAGAATGCCCTGCGGAGCACCGCCAGCCTGTTGGCGGTGCTACCGCCGACCCCGGCCCCGGCGGTCCTTGACCGCCGGGGTCAGAATGACCCCCTTTGTCTCCATGGGCACACCGTATGTTCACTTCCCCAGTTGGTTTCGGGGGCCCACTCAGGATAATCTGCGGTCTAATTACACTCTGGTGACAACCAGTGTCCAGAGGAGCTGGGGCTGGGACCCCAGTGGCCTTCATGAGGCACTGGAATGTGGGCTTAGCCTCTATTGTGGTGTAATAGGAAGACTTGGCTATTCCAATATCCATTGGCTCTTCTTTTTACGGGCATATCCTGGCAATATGTCCTATTTTCCTACAATTAAAACATTGGAGTCTGGTTTGTGATGCTTTGAGACTAGGCCACAGTATTATGGGAGCTACATCCTGCTTTCTTGGGCTACTTGGGCTTGTCTGCCTTATGCTGCTAGAACTCTTATCCTTCCACCCACTATCCTCTCGTCCTTTGAAGGGTTCCTGAGCGCGTCTCCAATGCAACAGCTGTTTCCAATGCAACAGTTAGGCCTGGGCAGAGTGCGCGGACTCACGCTATACAGAACTCCACGAAGTGGAGAGAAAACTCTGCCGCTCTATGCAGAGTTCCGCTAGCGGGTGGAGATTTCCATTGCACGTGTTCCCATTGTATCTGACATCAAACGCAACGCGAATTACGCGGGTCGCATGGGCACGGCCATCTTGTTTTTCACTCTGTAAAATGGTGCTGGGTCTGTTTCTTTTATCACACATCAATCTTTGCAATCCTCCACCCTTTTATTCAATCTACCCCTATTTTTGTATTTATTGTATTAGTGTGTCTTTTTGTGTATGATTATTTTTACGTTTAAAAATTGTTTTTTGTGACTTTTTATATTTTTGTTTATGTTTCACTTATTTTTTCCTTCCTTCCTTCTCCTTCTGTTTCTTTTCTTCTCTTCTTCACCCTACCCCACCCAGCACCATGGCAGAGCAGGGGAATAGTGGCTGACTACTTTGTGGGTGGCAGCACCATCAAGGGGTGCATCCTCAGCCGATCTTTAGCGAGGAGGAGGTGGCAGCACTGTTTTTGTATGTGCAGCGCCACCTCCCCTCCATGCTGGCAGCAGGCCCTGGACCAGTTAACCCCTGAGGGAGCAGCACATGTGTTGGGATACGGTGTGCGGGTATGTCAGGGCCACTACCCAGGTCCAACACTCTGCCCAGCAGCTGACGCACCGCTGAGCGGATATAATCAACCATGTGCAGGACCTGCTCGACCTCATAGGTTTTGAGATTCCAGGGCTTGGTGAGTATTATATTTGTATTGTGTTTGTGTTCTACAATACTAACTATTTTTCCGAATAGCATGTGGCTTCCACTCAGAGGTAAGTTACATTTAGTTTACATTAAGAATATTATTCATTGTGTGATCCAGTTAGAGCTAGGCAGGTGCTTGGTGGTACATCATCGTACTCATAGGCACTCACTTTGGCTGATTATTTCAGAAGTGATTGCAACACAGACTCCTCTGTCCTCCTGTCTCCATAGTGAATTAGTGAAACCAGAGCGTCATCTGTGACTTTATGCCGCTCGTACAGTCCCAAGCAATTTCACAGTGATGCGAGTATGCATGTATTGCAAAAAAGGGAGACTGCTTTAGTCCATCAAGGGGGTGGGGGTTGAGAAATGAGAATAGAATGAAAGATCATTAATTACAATGCATTAGTTCCAAATGTAGTTTTTGTTAAATAAATTTGGAATAGGGATTTTAGGAGTATAGCCAAATCAACAATAGTTGATCATACTAGTACCACAAGTGATCTGTTTTAAGTACAATGTTATTGCATTTTCCTGTTCTAAAATAATTTTGTGGAGTTTAACAGTACTATTAATGTATTTCTTTATCTTCTTTACATCAACACCCAAGGGCAAGAAGAGGGGCATTTCACAAGTAGGTCCGACAGGAGCTGGGGAGGCACTGACCACCAGTGCTGATGCTGATGGCTCTGCTCATCCCAGTAAGTCCTATTATTTAATATTATTATTATTATTACCCTAACTTTTACCTCAGCTTGATTTTAGATTACTTTTACATTTTGCCTTGTTTACTTTTTTATACTGTCTCCTTTTTTCCTACTCCCCTATCCAATGTTTGTTTAGTTCCTGCTATCCCTGCATTATATTTGTTTCTGTCTTTCATTGACCATTTTGTCTTTCACCCCTTCATTACTCTTCAATGATTCCAAGTCATCGTCAATCATAGGCTATAGCTCTGACCCTCTATTATGCAAAGCTTTTGGTTGGCTTGACTACCTGGCTTTTCTAACATTCCAACAAAATGCCCAGAGTAATATTTTTGAGAGAAGATACTGCAGTGCTAAACGAACTGTAGCAATGTATTGCAGTTGCATTTACTTGGTTAAAAAAATGAAGAAGAGGAAGTGTACCTGGCACCTAAAAACTGTATACTTTTTTTTTCTAGCCACACCAACCAGTGTGACGAATGGAGGTGGCTCAAGTTCCACCACCGCAGGAGCAGAGGGAGCAGGGGGAGCAGGGGAGATGCAGTGGCAGGGACGGGCAATGGTAAGTCACATTGCTTGCTTATTGACAAATATTATTGCTCACAAACTACAAGGGCGTTGTCGTAATCTGATTCGTGCGGCAGCCGTCTGACCACCACATTATAACCGTGGCGGTTGCGCCACGGTCGGATCACCAGCACTGCCGGTTTCCCTCCACTGGCGGGACTGGCGGTGCTGGCGGTGCTGGCATGCAGCGCCACCCTGGGGATTACAACCCTCCCCTCTCTGCCAACAGTGCAGGAGCCCCCATGGACAGCCCAGTCGTGCTTTTCAGTGAAAAGCACGACGGGTGTTGTTGCACCCTACGCACTGCAACATTGCCGCTGGCTCAATTATGAGCCAGCGTCAATGTTGTGGGCTGTTCCCCAGTAGGGTACTCGTAATGGGGCCTGCAAGAAGGCAGCTGCACTGGCGGCAACCTGACCGCAGGAGTTTGGTGGATGGCCTTTTCTCCCGGTCAAGCTTGTAATGACCTCCATAATGTATGCTAAAAATGATGGCTTGATGGTAACGTGAAAGAACAGAAGGTTAAAAGAAAGGATGGTTGAAAAGAGTGAAAGGAAACGATGCGTGGGTGGATGAATAGATGGATCAAGGATTGTGAATTTGGGAGAAAGTAAATCTCAAATCATGGTGGCTATGGGTGACTATAGTAGGAAGAATGAAAGGATGATTGAATAATTGCTTGGATGAATAAAGAAGGGATTTCTTCTGTAGAGTGGCATGCCTAGTTCTCACCTACCTCACTTACTTTTTGTGTTTTATCATTTATGGTTATCAAAGCTATGGTAAAAAGTGGGGGCTATTTGTATTTGCATTGTAATCCCTTGACTCACTGTATTTGTTAAATGAGGCAGATATGTATCCCATTATCATTCATCAACCCTCTCCTTGCACATGGCATTTCACCACCAATGAAGGATTTATTTTACGCTTGTTCAGATTTTTCCTGAGGCCAGTGTGGAAAATGGGACTAGTAAGTACCTGATTTGATTTAAAGTGTGGCGTAGGGATACTCTGTGGCGAACATGCCAAATACAATCTATATAGCCCATTACTTTCACTGTAGTGCAGTGCTTCATTTTCCCTACTGTCTACTTACAGCAGACAGGATAAATATATTCACATTTTATACAAGATATGTGTGAAGTGTCTTATTTATTCATCTGCCTCTTTGAAGTCAGGGTAAAAACTAAGTGAAAGGCATTTGGGAAAGAGCAGGGCCATTGGAATTAAAGATAGATAATTGTCAGCTACAGCTGCCGGAGCTACAGAAATTAGCAAAGTACTCGAAGTGCTGGCTAGCATGCCTCCAATTATTTGTCCCAACAACTTTTAGTCTATAGTGCATAATGCCTTATTCATCATAAATGTGAAGTAGTTCATTTTTATTTTCTGTTTAGTTACTAGAAAACCCTATAAAAGAAAAAAAAATGAAATCATTGTTTTTTTAATCTGGTCTTGTTCTGCATTAAGTCTTTCCTACCAGACAGTCGGTGCTTTTTATGTGAGGCATGTGTAGGTGAACAAATACCATTTACCCTTAGACTCTCCTAATCATCATCACATCAAATTCTAATGTCCCTAGGGGACCAGCAATATAGTGCTACTGTGCCACTCACTACCTATCATTTGAAGAAGTGTTGTCCAGAGCATTGTTTACAATTTGTCTTTTTTATTCTTCTTTTTCTTGAAATTGCTACTCCTACTCAATGACCACCACAAACCAGGCAGGAGATAGCGGCCAGTCTGCAGCCACAGAGGCTGGGGAACATCCAGGCCGAATATCGCTGGCTGGTGATCATGGTGGAGGAAGAGGCCAAAACAGCTGCCTCGGACCCAGGACCCAACAAAGCAGCATGCCAGCTCCCAGACCCCAGACTCCTGGCTAGTAAATCACCACCACCAGCAGTCGGGGTCCGTGACTCTACCTCCTGCTGTACTCTCCCACTCCAACCGGGCATTGCTCAACAGCATCCTGCAGCGGATGGAACAAAGAGAGCTGGCTCCCCAGCATTGAGCAGAGCCTGGACCATTTCCTGACCCATATTGACAGTGCCCTCTTTTAAGCCCTTTTTACATTTATTTTGTTTTGGTGGGAAGGACTTGTCTTGGGTTTAGAGGGTAAGGAGGAATTCGGGATGGACTTTTTTGGGGTAGGGTTATTTGTTCAGGAAGAGGGGTGGGACTATTGTGGGAAGAGAGGGAGGGTTTTCCATTTGTAAATACTTAAAGGGGATAATTTTATTTACTTCATTTGCGCCTCAATTCTTTATCTTGGGTTTTAGACTTTTAGTTTGCACTGATGTCTTTTAGTGCAGCCTGTTTTTTTAATCTGCTAAAAAAGTGTATGTCATTTACTTATATCCTTGCTCTATTCCCCTCTGCAACTATATATTGACCACTAGGGGATGACTGACCATGCCTATTTTGCCTACAAAAACCTAGTACACACAGACAACATCTTTGTCAGTAGGAATTAAATACTAACTAAACAAGTTCACTTCAATCCATAGTCCTTCATTCACCTGAATTGTTGAAGCAAGGGAGTCTTCTCACTGCAGAATTTTTCCCAAGATGGCACCTTAAGGGGCTTGTAGAGGTAGTAGTAGGCTAGCACTCTAACAGGGAAGAGAGAAGGTACAACACCCACCTATACGAACTCCAACTGCAGGATTAATTCAAGAGTTATCCATCACTGTCAACTAGATTGAAAGAAAACTGCAAGCTAGTGGGTCATACCTCATAACTTTAGGCAAACTGAGACCAGACTACCACAACGACAGCATTAGACACACAACAAAGGTGACCATATGACAATAAAGTCTAGCAATATCAATTTCATCTGAGCTACTGTGGGGAGCTATAAAACTAATTCAGGAAATGAAATCATGAAGTCAGGAGAAGTGGGACAGACTCAAGAGTGGTTGGACCAGGTTAAGTGTTTACAGACCACACACACAAGGCATGAATGATGATGTTGATGGCACCAGTGTGGAATATTACTCAGGCAATAGAAGGGTAGAAGGTGATGCAGTGAGCTGGTGTTGCTTTCACCACGTCCTCCCCAGCAAGTGTGTGATTCATTTACAGTGTAAAATTGGGTCACACCTCAATAAATCATTCAGCCTGGGGGAAGAGGGTTAGGGGGTCGATGAATGAATGTATGGAAAAGGGGATTTGGGCAAAAGTGTAACAAAGACAAACACCACACAAAAAAAACCACAACAATATTCGCTGGGGTGCTGAGCAGCACACCATCATCAATCTGTAGTGGAAGGAAACAAAGGGATAAGTATGACATAGTTCAATCAAATGCATTGCAAACAGTCCTTCTGCCGCAGAGAGACCCCAGATAGTATATCCTATGTGTTATGTTTTCTAGTTTTGAAATGTAGAAGATTGAATTTAACCCACCTAGATCTAAAAAGTATGATTGTTAAAAGGAAAATGATACTGTATTGCCAAATTAGGTGATGCATCTCCATACCTCTTAGAATGTTCGTCACTCTTGGGTGCCTGTCTGAACCTGTTCGGTAGGTAAGCTGGAGTCTTGAGCTTTCCCCAAGATTTGTTCACGCAGGAGAGGACTAGGAGAAAGCCTGCGTATTGAAAAAACAGTAGCTGTATTATAGCGTAAAAGAGAAGGACAAATTGAAGCAAGGTAAGCTTCATGAGGAGACAGGAGTGTACCAAGAAGACTCAAAGGCAGAGCAAGAACATAAGAGGAGTTTCACGTTTGAGCCAGCAATGCAGCAAACACATACTCAGCAGCATTTCCAAATCAACGCACCTCTCTCCAGTTCACAGAGCTGAGTACTAAGCCTCAGAGTCTTTGCAATCATCATGGATTCTCCTTCTAGTTGTTGAGGTAGTCCCCCCCTGAGTCCTTCCATACTCCTCCTCCAGATTCTGAGTAAATCCATCCCAGTCCCAAACCAAGCAAGGTAGCCCTGTGAAGTGCACTGCTGTTGAAGAACAAATAGAGAAACAAAACTGGAATATTTTGTGCAGTTTTTGATTGGTAACTAAAGTGGCTTGTCTGTTCTGAGGAACCAGAAAAAAAGGAGTGGACCCTGCAGGCAAATTGTACTAAGTTTGAAAGGCCAATTACTTTTAGGAAAAATGATCAACCATCAGCCCCCAAACATTGCAAATCTTTGGAACCAAGTTTACGAATTTGGTGCACTCTCTCCCTCATTGTCAGCCACCACATATATCAGTCGTCACTCACAAATTCACAATCACTCAATACATAACCACTCATTGGTGCAATAGTTACTTTGTAGTTGCCTCTTCCAATCCAAGCACGATGGTTGAACAAAATATCTCCTCTTTGATGGTATCAACACATTGGAATTTGGAATTGGCACTGGCAGTCATTTAATCAATTATCTTCTAGGGCAGCGCTGCTAGGTGATGTAAAAAACATAGGATAGACAATGGCATGTGAGAGAGGCAGGCATCTCTCCAATGTCCTGAAGGGTATGTGGGGGCTTCTTCACCGCACACAGTTCCAACTCCAATCTGGGCTTATTATATATGGTGGGGTAGCATAAATCCAACATAACATAATGTTCTACAAGTATTTCCTTTTTTTTTTGCATAGAAAGGAAGAAAAAGAAGTTCAATGAGAAATTATTAAAAAGTTCTATGGTGGCACTGGCATACTCAGGGGCTGATTTAAGAGCCCCTAGTGCCTCCTTCTGCCACATTAGCGTAATTGTTATGCTAATGTGGCCCAATGAGGTCAAAATCACCACACCAAACTTACAAAGTGGCGCAATGCATGCATTGCTCCTCTTTGTAACCCTTTGAGTCACATTATGCCTGTTTCAGGCATAATGTATGCCAAGGGGGGGCATTCCCGTGTTTGGGGGGTTGAAAAGAGATTTCTTTGCATAATTTTTTGACACTTTTAATGACTGCTCTAGGCAGGCATTAAAAAGAGGCACACCATTGTTTTCAATGGCCCTCAATGGGTTTGCTGGATTAGCGTCAACATTTTTGATGCTAGTCCTGCCAAGCTTCAAATTGGCATCAAAGGTTTTGACACTAGTTTCCCTAACTACCGCCATGGTGTTCCGTATCTTAGATACGGCGCACATATGGAGGCATTAGGGGGGCTGAGGGACACAAACAAAGTGGCGCTACACTGGGTGAAGCACCACTTTTCTTAAATCAGCCCCTCAGTCTGGGAAGTAGAGTTGGTCCTCAAAATCTGGTGATTCTCCCAAAAGTTTGTTAGTTAACATGCTTGATTCTGACCAATCATCTTCCTCCTGTGGGGTTTAGGAAACGGTGTAATCAGGTGGTATAAAATGCTGGTTCATTTTGATCATGGTCAATTTCTCCAGGTTTTGAGATGAGAGACTGGGCCTTCTCACTGTAGCAACTGCACCAGCTGCACTGAACACTTGTTCAGCAGACACACTGGCAACAAAACAAGCCAGAAACTTTATTGCCAACCTGTTGAGCTCCGGCCATTGCTGCAACTTCCCATACCAATACACCAATGGGTTTTGATTCACATATACCACTTTTGGGTCATCCAGATACTCCTGGAACATCCTCTGGATGGTCATTGGTACTGTCACTTGCTCGATTATTTTTTCATTATGATGTATTTGGCAGATGTGAGACTAGACTGCCCTCTCTGGAAGTTGAAGGCGGCGCCCCAGAAATGTGAAGTGGGACTCTAAGTTCCAGGCATTCTTCTTCCAGTTTTCCTGCTTGTTCAACAATCTACCTCTATTATTGTGAAACATCGCCTTCAGAAAAAGGAATCAAAGTGGAAATATTTTTTTTGTAGGGTGCATCAAATAGGGTGGCACAGACGTACTCTTTGGAGGAGATAATGTCATTTTGCAGCTTGCATTACAAGTCAAGCAATAGCTTAGGCTCTCAGCCAAGGCATGCACTTCTAGGCTTCATTCACATCCCCGAATGCAAACCTTTCAGACACCTTATTGCATCTGCTCCTGTAGTAGATGCAATAACGGGATAGCTTGGCTCATTGTAGTGTCCTCCTTCCAAACTTCCTGCATGAAAACCTCAAAAGGGAGCAGCATCTGTGTAAGGCATTTGACAAGGCCCCATTTGTTCGCATCCATGGTCATAGCTTTCCAAATTGCATCAGCTCCTCTCTGAATGACATAGTCATTGATCTGTTTGTACAGCTCAAACAGACGTTGCAACATATAATAGGTTGAGTTCCAGCATGTTGGCACCTCCTGTATCAGGGTTTTACTGGTACTCTGTTAGCATGCTGATTCATCAGCAACTGTTTCCAGGCTTTAAAAGAATGGCTGAAATGAGTGCAGAAGTCTCCGCAGGAGGTCAGTATGTTGCTGACTATGGTGGTCATTATGACAATGGCTGTGACTGTTAAAGTGGCAGTAATACTGCCAACAGGCTGGTGGTAATTACTGCCAAATTATGACCATAGCGGTGATAACTCCCATAGACAGCCAATGTACCACACCAACCACCAGGGTGTTAACACCACTGACCATGGCGGCAGCCATCAACAGCCAGGCGGAAGCCAAGGTACCGCCAACCATATTATGACATAGCAAACCACCACGATTTCCGAGGCGGTACCAATGCCATCAAAAGCCTGGTGGATACACTGCACAGAAGACAAAAGACTCACCATCAGAGACACAGAGAAGATCAACGCTGCCATGGAACTAGAAATTCAAGTCTTCCCGATGATCTTCTATGCCATGCTCCACTTGGAACACCAACGCCGATGAAGACGACGACAGTGAGTATAGCCGCCTAGCACACAAGTGAGGAAGGGAGGAAAAGGAGAGTGACACGCACAACACACACCATTCACACACACACCATACACACAACCAGCTGCAGAGGAAAACTAATGTCACAGGACCCACGTTATAATAATGCAAGGACAACATGTAGGTATAACTGATATTGTAATTTGATGCCAACAGCCACCATATTGTCAATGTGATAAAAGAAATTGGATTAAATGTTCAGAAAGGGCCAATGAACAGTCCAAAGTACAAAAGGCCCACATGGCTACAGGGCACAGGGCACAGTCCACGCCCCAACTTGTTTCCTGACAATATCCGCACTACACTGTGCAGGGGCATCATGTTGGAAAAGGGCAGGCACCACGGGGAATGGGAGTGGGGGGCACCTCAGCTGAAGTGGAGAACTTGCCCACTGGTCCTGGAGAGGGCTCCATGCCCATTTTCATTTGCTGGGGAGTGCAAGGACAAAGTCTCTGGGGTTGGAAACTTACCAACTGGACCTGGAGGGGGATCCATGCCCATTTTCCTTTGCTGGGGAGTGCAAGGTCACAGTCTCTGAGGTGGGGAACCTGCCCACTGGTTCTGGAGTGGGCTCCATGCCCATTTTCCTTTGCTGGGGATTGCAAGGTCACAGTCCCTGAGATGGGGAACTTGCCCACTGGTTCTGGAGGGGGCTCCTTGTACAACGGTCCCTGGAGGGTGGGCTACATGCCCTCTGCTGGAGGTGAGGACTGCTGTGTCCCAGCTGGAGGTGAGGGATGCTGTGTCCCAGCTGGAGGTGACGGCTGCTGTGTCCCAGCAGGAGATGAGGGCAGCTGTGTCCCAGCTAAAGGTGAGGGTTCCTTGCCCACTGCTGTTGGAGGTGTAACCCCTGCCAGCCTCTGCTGGAGGTGAGGGCTTCTTGCCCACTTGCCGACCGCTGTTGGAGGTGTTACCCTGCCAGCCTCTGTTGGAGGTGGGGGCTCCTTGCCTACTGCTGTTGGAGGTGTTACCCTGCCAGCTTCTGCTGGAGGTGAGGGCTCCTTGCCCACTGCTGTTGGAGGTGTTACCCTGCCAGCCTCTGCTGGTGGTAAGGACTCATTGGCCACTGCTGTTGGATGGGGCCTCTTGCCTCTCTTAGTTGGTGGAGTGGGAAACCTTCACTTTCCTGGGTGGTGGAGTGGGATCCTTCCCTTTCCTGGGTGGTGGAGTGGGATCCTTCCCTTTCTTGGGTGGTGGAGTGGGATCCTTCCCTTTCTTGCCTCCACGACTCGGAGGTGCCTCCACTGTCCCCGTGGACTGTTTGGCTGAGGTGCTGGGCTGGGTTGTTGGGACCCTGCTCTTACGGGCAGGACCGGGGGTGGAGGAGGAAGGAGAAGGTCAAGCTAGGCAAGGTAAAGCTTCTTAGGGACGGTGGGGTGGGGTGGGATGAGGGAGGAGGGATGGGAGTGGAGGTTGAGGGAGTGGTTGTTGGAGGTGTACGTCTTCTGGACTTGGGTACAGGTGCATGGGCAGTGTGTTGATGGAAGGTGGATGGCTGTTGGGAGTCTGAGTGGTCGCGTTTGTGTCTCTTAGGAGGGGGCAGACAGGGTGGGAGAGGACACATCGTATATGGATGTTGTGGAGGTGTCTGCAAGGGAGGTGTGTGTGCTGCTTGGTGTTGTGATGGAGGTGGTAGCTGTTGATGCAGTGCATGCAGGGGTGAGTGCAGATGTGACTGTGAGGGAGGCGGAGGCGGAGGGGAGACAGTAGAGTCAGTGAAAGTTGTTGTGTGTGCAACTGCCTGTTGTTTGTGTGAGTGCGATTGGCCTGCAGTGTGCTGCCTGTGTTTGTCTGTGCCACTCTTGGGTGATGTTGTGTGTGCATGCTTGTCTGTATGTGTGCATGGGATGGGTTGGGGTTGAAGAGACTGGAACTGGAAAGTGGTAGTTGGAGGGGGGACGGTAGGAACAGGGACAATCGCTGCCATCAGAGAGGAGGCCAAAGTCTGAAACGATCTCTGTTGGGCCGCCAATCCACCGTGGATGCCCTCTAGGAATGCATTGCATTGCTGCATCTAGGATGCAAGCCCCTGGATGGAATTCACAGTGGTTGACTGCCCCACAGATATGGATCTTAGGAGATCAATAGCCTTCTCACTGAGTGCAGCAGGGCTGACTGGGGCAGGGCCTGAGGTGCCTGGGCGAAGAAGATGCCGACCCTCCTGGGTTAGTGGGCACAGGCAACTTTGTGAGGGGCTACTGAAAGTGGGGTGCTGTTACGGGGATGGTGGCTCTACATGTAGCTGGGGTGGTCCCAAAGGTGTCCACCACCACCAGGAAGCTTCCATCGGAGGAGGAATCAGAGTCAGTGTTGTCACCACCTGTCCCCGCCGTGGTGCTCCCCTCGCCCTCTGTCCCACTGGGTCCATCGGCATTGGTAAACGCTGCCTCCTGGGTCTTTTGGGATGCAGCTCCCTCTGTCATCGATGCCCCTGCTCCTCCGCCAGATGATGCTAATGCACTCATGGACAGGATGACAGAAGAAAAAAGTGGAGAGAGAGAAAGGGAGCACTGGGCCAATTACAGCACCAACACCACAGTTGGCATACACATTACTGTCATACACAGGGATCAGGATTGAGTACCATGCATCGCACTGGAGTTCCATTGGCTAGGTACCACAGCAAGATGAGAGCCAAACACCGCCAACTGCACCCCTCCTAAGGCCTGTCTGACATGGAATGCAACCTAGCTAGTTCACCAGATTTTGCAATACACCCATTACCCTCGAGCTGGATCACGCTGCAATGTCTGACCTGCCATTAAGGGGAATCCACTAACTGAGACCCACCACCAGGATCCCGTGCCACCTACCAATTATAGTTGTAACGCCCACTGTACTCACCCCCTTGTGGCGGCTGTGATGCCCTCAAGTACCCATCCAGCTCTGGGTAGGCCACCGCCCACCAGTATGCGGGACATCAGGAGGGTCAGTTTCTGATGGGCACCCTGCCCTTGTTGGGAGGCCATCCCCAGCTGGGCCTCCACGGTCTTCCGGGCCCAGCGTATCAGGTCCTCCCACCTTTTCCTACAGTGGGTGCTCCACCTGCTGTAGACCCCCAGGGTCCGCACGTCCTTGGCAATGTCACGCCACAATCCCTTCTTCTGATGGGTGCTGACCTGCAGAGGTAATACAGACAGGAGGACAGCATTACACCTACAATCTAGCCTGTCACACATATGGCCCACAAATCCCACTACCACCAGACAAACAACCCCCCCCAAATGACACAATGCTTGCACACACATCTCCATGCAACCTTGTCACATGCTTCGTGCCCATGGTGTACACACCTGTGAGTCTGGACGCCCATATAGCTGTCTATACTGGAGTAGGACCCCATCCACCAAGCGCTCCAACTCCTCCGAAGTGAAGGCAGGGGCCCTTTCTTCAGTCACACGGGCTATGGCTGGATCCAGACAGGTCACAGCAGCACACGCAGTGTAGGTGTTGTTCTGTGGAAAGTCAGGAATCAAGTGAGGTCATAGATAGAAAATGGCGGTCACGTCCGCGGAGGTGTACACCGTCCCCACTGCCGGTGATCCCCAGTGGCCACTGTAATCCATAGAGCCCCATATTAGCTAATGAAGTATAGCACGGCGATGCAAGACCTTCCGCATGACGACCAACGTCGGCGGAGTTACCTCACTTCCATCTGTCCCTACATTAAGGACAGGAGTTCTCCATTTTATGGTGGTGGACAACATTCAGATAATCGAGAACTGCTTCACTGCTATGATTTGCACATACATTGCCCTTCCCATAGTGCCAACACCTTAATGCTCAATGTACACTGAGGTGGCGATTCTGTTGTTCAAATTGTGACACCCTACTTACTTTTGTGTCCCTTAGATAACTACCACTGTGAATGAATAGGAGGAGAAGACAAGACCCCGTGTACAGATCCCTTGTGGATTTTGGCTACACTGGAGGACAAATGCAAAAAGAACAGATGATGGACTGAATGCTGAACAATGTAAATATTCACCCCAGTCACAAAGATCTGAGTTTAAGCCATTGTTTTTTTGCTCACCACGCCTCCCAGTTTGGACCCAGCCATATGCAAATCAGTCTTGACCATGTTCCTCATGGGAACAGTCCAGTCCGAACTGCCAAGCCAGGTCCTCCCTGGGCTGGAAACAAGCATCCTAGAACTGGTTTCAGAGTATCACCTTTCATCTGCTAGGCTAGCTTGAATCCAGTGGTGCAGCGAGCATGGAGGACAGGTACATAATACTGACCTATAGACTGGACAAGGCCACAATCACAAAGCTGCGTGCTCAACTGGAGCCTGATCTGATATCAGCTATCCGTCATCCCACTGGGATCCCCCCTCTTGTGCAAGTTCTATCTGTGGTCCATTGACTGGCAACTGGTTCTTTCCAAGTGACAGTGAGCCTGGCAGCCGGAATGTCAGCCAATGTTCTCTACCGTGCTGGCAAGGGTTTTATCTGCCTTGATACAACACATGTGCAACTATATTGCTTTCCCCCAGGTGGAAGATTTGGCCACTGTGAAGGCAGAATTCTATGCAATGGGACATATACCTAATATTATTGGGGCGATTGACAGAACACATATAGCGTTTGTCCCCCCCCTTGCCACTGTGAGTTTTCACTCACTCAGTGTGCAAATGGAGTGCCTGGCTGATCAGTACATCTCCCACGTCACTGCCAAATATCCTGGGTCAGTGCATGAAGCCTTCGTCCTGAGGAATAGCAGCATTCCAAATGTGATGGCACAACTACAGAGGCACAGGGTGTGGCTAATAGGTGAGCCTGAGTCCCCACCCAATGTATGTCAGTGTATGCCTTCAGGAGTTAACCCCATACCATTGTGTAAGACTAATTTTTGTCTCTCAATACTTGCAGGTGACTCTGGCTACCCAAACCTATCGTGGCTCCTGATCCCTTTGAGGAATGCCAGGACAGGGGCTGAGAATCAGTATAATTATGCACCTGGGTGAACCAGAAGAATTATTGAAAGGACCTTCGGTCTCCTGAAGGCCAGGTTCAGATGGCTCCATCTGACAGGTGGATCTCTGTTCTACTCACCTGAGAAGGTCTGCTAGATAGTAGTAGCATGCTGTATGTTGCACAACCTGGCCTTCAGATGACATATACCTTATCTGCAGGAGGAGGAGACTGGAACTGCCCCTGTGGCAGCAGTGGACCCTGAGGACAGTGGGGATGAGGAGGCAGAGGATGTGGACAACAGGACATCAGTTATAGGTCAATACTTCCAATGACACACAGGTGAGACAGTGTAACTGACCATTCCTCTGACTGTTGATGTTTTCTGTGTGGCTGTAGCAGGATGGCATTCACTTCCTTTGCATCTCAACTGACTGTCACCTATGTCTTCTAATTTTGCAGATGTTGGTGTTATAACAAGTGTGTACTGATGTGATGACTACAGACAGCTACATGTCTTCATTTGTATGCTATCACAGTGTTCAGATCTTTTGCACTAGATGTGACTGTTTCCATAATTGCACATTTTCATAACATAAAACAATATCACTCATGTTGTGTTCAAGGGTGTTTATTGTAGTGCTAATTATAGACGGTAAGGTGCAATGGAATGGGGTGATGGTAGAGGTAAGTCCAGGGTATTGGCCCAGTCTGTTTGTAGCACGGGTCCAGTGTCCAAGGGGCCATAGGAAGGGGAGCAAAAGCAGTTCAGAGTGGACAAGGTGACAGAAGGGGGACAATCAGGAGAGTCTCATTTCCTGGCAGTGGTCTTGGCAAGTGTCTCTGGCTTCTGCCTGGGTCGCAAGGAACGTTTGCAGGGTGGTTCACTTTCTGCAGGGGGTGGGGTGCTGGTGGCCTGAGGGTCCTGTGGCAGCGTCTCCTGTCCATGAGCCGCAGCAGAAGTGGAGGGCTGGTCAGTAGACTGGCTAGTGGTAGAGACTTGTTGGTGTGCTGTCCATTCCCTCATGATGTTGGCCATATCTGACAACACCCCTGCTATGGAGACCATGGTGTTGTTGAGGGCCTGCAAATCCTCCCTGATCTTTTGATGGTATACCTCCTGCAGTTGCTTGTTCTCCCACATGTTGGTAAGGATCTGACCCATCTTGTCCTGGGATTGTTGGCAAGCCCCCAGGACATCAGTGAGTTCCTTCTTGAGAGTCGGTTCCCTGGGCCTGTCCTCCCCCGGCGCACAGCTGTCCTCCCAGTGTCACTGTTCCCATGTGCCTGTGTCCCCTGAACAGTGTGGCCACTGCCACTGACCTGATTGTCTTGAGGGTGGGGTGTGGGCTGGGGTCCCTGTACAGGTGGGCACCCTGCTGATTGACGTCTGTCCTGGGGACAGAGGTGTTGGGACGTTGGGTGGGTGCTGTGGTGTTGGAAACTGATGAGAGAGGCTCTGTGGTGGACTGTGTGTGGGCTGGGGTGGCCGACTGACCAGTGGTCCCGGATGGGTCAGGTAGTTCATCCAGATCCTGAAGTCCAGAGTTTCTGTCATTACTGGGGCATCTTCTGTTGGGGGACTGGATAGTCGTGGTACCTCCTCGCCGCTGGGATTGGCTGGGGCACTGGTGGGGATGTAAGTGATGTATTAAGCTTCATGTCTGTGACATATTGTACATCCCTAGCTTTCTCTCTATCGTTGCTGTTGCCCTGCCACCTTTGTTTGTGTATTGTGATGTTTTATGTGACTATTAGTTTGCCATGCTGTACATGCTTTTGCGATGGGTGTACATGCAGGGCTGGGAGGGCTGTACACGCATTAGTATGGCATGCAGGGCTTGGCATTGGTGTTAGTCACATGTGTAGGTGCACTGTGTGGGATGTAGTGGAGTGATGGGAGTCAGGGTGAGAGGGTGAGATGGCCTGCAGGTATGGGGGGCGATAAGTAGTAAATATTGACTCACCAGTGTCCAGTCCTCCGGCTACTCCAGTGAGTCCCTCAGGATGCAGGATTGCCAAGACTTGCTCCTCCCATGCTGGGAACTGTGGGGGAAGAAGTGGGGGTCCACAGCCAGTCCTCTGGATGGTGAGCTGGTGCCTTGCTGCCACAGAATGTACCTTCCCCCGTAGGTCGTTCCACGTCTTCCTGATGTAGTCCCTTGTTCTTGGATGGTGTACCACGGCATTCACCCTGTCCACGATCCTCCGCCATAGCTCCATCTTCCTGGCAATGGATATTTGGTGTACCTGTGCTCCAAACAGCTGTGGCTCTACCCTGACTATTTCCTCCACCATGAACCGCAACTCCTCATCGGTGAAAGGGTGGTGCCTTAGTGGGGACATGGGTGTTGTGTGTTGTGCAGACGGTGTTGAGTAACGTGGTGGGGTGTGGGATGTGGAGTGCAGGACAGATGAATGGGTGTTTGTGGTGTATGTAGTTGTCTCTGTGATTTTCATGTCTGTCTTGTGGCAATTTTTGGTGTTCGTAAAGGGTTGTGGGTAATGAGAGTGTGTTTTATAGTGCTGTGGGTGTGTGGGTATGAATGTTAGGTGTGTGATTTTCGTTTTGGCTAATGTGTTGTTTTGTATTTGGGTGGCTATTCTGAGCGCCCCGCTGTGTACCGCCAATGGTTTACCACCATTGAATGTCTGCCGTGGTGATTCATGGGTCATAATGTGGTGGACGTTGTTTTGTTGGCGTACCGGTACAGCTGTTCATACCGACACTTTAACACTGACCTTTGGGCTGGCGGATATGTGTTTGTGGCAGTATTCTGTCGGTTTGGTGTGTGTGTCTCATAATATGGCAAACGGATGTTCGCCACCATGACGGTAATCTGGCGCCCTTCACCGTGGCGGTAAGTGGCATTTACCTCCAATGCCATAATGAGGGCCTATGTCTTCCTTTTTAAGAAAGTTGCGCACAACCAGGTTGATGCAGGGAGTCAAACACAGGACCTGGAAATAGCCAATTTCTGCTATGGCCTTGACTATGTAACTGCCATTGTCTGTGGCAACAAATCCAGTTCGAAGACCTCTGGGTCACAGCCATTCAAACACCTTGCTTTTGAATTTGTCCAAGATGTTTGCAGCTGTGTGTGATTTCTCAATGGTGAACATGGCTACTGTTGCATACCACTGAACTCTCTTAAAAATGTCTTCAGGGCCAAGACCTGTAAATATATTTTGCTTTACCCCCACAAAAGAGATCCAGTGTGCAGTGATGCACATGTAATCAGTTGCCCGACAACTGGTCCACATGTCTGTTGTCAGGTGGATAGTGTGGAAAACACTTTGCTGCAAAGCTTGCCCAATCAATGGTAGCACATCCTGATGAAGCTCTTGTAGGAGGCTGGCCTGGCTTGTAGTGGGTACCAGAGGTACTTACACCTTGTGCCAGGTCCAGTTATCGCTTATTATTGTAGAAGATGTGTTTCTAGCAGCTTAGACTGACAGAAGGTAGCTATGCCAGAGCAGCTTAGGCTGAACTAGGAGACATGCAAATCTCCTACTATACCACTTATATCATAGGCACAATATCATAAGAAAACACAATACACAGAGTTACTAAAAATAAAGGTACTTCATTTTTATGACAATATGCCAAAAGTATCTCAGTGAGTACCCTCAGTAAGAAGGTAAGTACTATACACAAGTTATGTGTACACAAACCCAAATCAGGTAAGTAGGAACAAGAAAGTAATGCAAACAGTGTAGAATTACAATAGGTTGCAAGAGGAACACATAGGTATAGGGGCAACACAAACCATATACTCCAAAAGTGGAATGCGAACCACGAATGGACCCCAAACCTATGTGAGATTGTAGAGGGTCACTGGGACTGTAAGAAAACAGTGAGGGTTAGAAAAATACCCCACCCCAAGACCCTGAAAAGTAGGGGTAAAGTACACCTACCACCGCCAGAGAGCACAGAAGTCGTGATAGGGGGATTCTGCAGGAAGAACAAACACCAGCAGTGCACTGACAATGGATTTCCAGACCTGAGTACCTGTAAGACAAGGGGACCAAGTCCAATAGTCGCGACAGTGTCCAGGGGGGGCAGGAGCCCAGGGAACCCCAGCTGAAGGTGCAAGGAAGCTGCCACCGGTTGGAAGAACCTTGGAGTACTGCAAGAAAGAAGAGGACTGGGGACTTCTCCTTTGGAAGACTGATGTCCCACGTCGCGATGAAGCGTGCAAAGGTGTTCCCACGCAGAAAGACCGCAAACAAGCCTTGCTAGCTGCAAGGGTCGTGGTAGAGGTTTTCGGGTGCTGCTGAGGACCAGGAAGGACCAGGATGTTGACTTTTGGAGGAGGAGACAGAGGGGGCACTCAGCAACTCAGAGAGTCCTCACAGAAGCAGACAGCACCCGTAGAAGTACCCCAACAGGCACTTAGAAGAAAAGTGAACTGGAGTTCATGCAAAGTCACAAAAGGGAGTCCCATGACGCCGGAGGACAACTCAGAAGGTTGTGCACTGCAGGACGGAGTGCTGGGGACCCAGGCTTGGCTGTGCATGAAGGAAATCCTGGAAGAGTGCACAAGACCCGGAGCAGCTGCAAATCACGCGGTACACAGCTTTGCAGTCTAGTGTGGGGAGGCAAGGACTTACCTCCACCAAATATGGACTGAAGAGTCACTGGACTGTGGGAGTCACTTGGACAGAGTTGCTGTGTTCCAGGGACCATGCTCGTCAGGATGAGAGGGAACCCAGAGGACAAGTGTTGCAGTCTTTTGGTGCCTGCGTTAGCAGGGGAAGATTCAGTCGACCCACAGGAGATTTCTTCAGAGCTTCTGGTGCAGGGTGAAGGCTGGCTACCACCAGAGCATGCACCACCTGGAAACAGTCGAGAAAGCTGGCAGGATTAGGCGCTACAATGTTGCTGGTAGTCGTCTTTCTACTTTGTTGCGGTTTTGCAGGCGTCCTGGAGCAGTCAGCGGTCGATCCTTTGGTAGAAGGTGAAGAGGGAAATGCAGAGGAACTCTGGTGAGCTCTTCCATTCGTTATCTAGAATTCCCCAAAGCAGAGACCCTAAATAGCCAGAAAAGGTGGTTTGGCTACCAAGTTAGAAGGATTGGCTACCAAGACTGGTAAGAGCTTATCAGAAGGAGCCTCTGACGTCACCTGCTGGCACTGGCCACTCAGAGCAGTTCAGTGTGCCCCCAACACCTCTGTTTCCAAGATGGCAGAGGTCTGGGACACACTGGAGGAGCTCTGGGCACCTCCCCTGGGAGGTACTGGTCAGTGGTCACTCCCCTTACCTTTGTCCAGTTTCGCACCAGAGCAGGGCTGGGGGATCCCTAAACCGGTGTAGACTGGCTTATGCAGAGATGGGCACCATCAAAGCATTTCCAGAGGCTGGGGGAGGCTACTCCTCCCCAGCCCTTCACACCTATTTCCAAAGGGAGAGGGTGTAACACCCTGTCTCAGAGGAAATCCTTTGTTCTGCCTTCCTGGGCCAGGGCTGCCTGGACCCCAGGAGGGCAGAAACCTGTCTGAGGGGTTGGCAGCAGCAGCAGTTGCAGTGGAGACCCCGGAAAGGCAGTTTGGCAGTACCCAGGTTCTGTGCTAGAGACCTGGGGGATCATGGAATTGTCCCCCCAATACCAGAATGGTATTTGGTATTGGGGTGACAATTCCATGATCTTAGACATGTTACATGGCCATGTTCGGAGTTACAATTGTGACGCTATACATAAGTAGTGACCTATGTATAGTGCAAGCATGTAATGGTGTCCCCACACTCACAAAGTCCGGGGAATTTGCCCTGAACGATGTGGGGGCACCTTGGCTAGTGCCAGGGTGCCCACACACTAAGTAACTTTGCACCCAACCTTCACCAGTTGGAGGTTAGACATATAGGTGACTTATAAGCTACTTATGTGCAGTGGTAAATGGCTGTGAAATAACGTGGATGTTATTTCATGCAGGCTGAACTGGCAGGCCTGTGTAAGAATTGTCAGAGCTCCCTATGAGTGCCAAAAGAAATGCTGCAGCCCATAGGGATCTCCTGGAACCCCAATACCCTGGGTACCTCAGTACCATATACAAGAGAAGTATATGGGTTTACCAGTATGCCGATGTGAATTGGTAAATTTAGTCACTAGCGTGTTAGTGACAAATTTAAAAAGCAGAGAGAGCATAACCACTGAGGGTCTGGTTAGCAGAGCCTCAGTGAGACAGTTAGGCATCACACAGGGAACACATACAGGGCACATACTTATGAGCACTGGGGCCCTACCTGGCAGGGTCCCAGTGACACATAGAATAAAACAACATATATACAGTCAAATATGGGGGTAACATGCCAGGCAAGATGGTACTTTCCTACAGCTCTGGAACAGCAACTCTGGAAAAATACGTCTGACTTGGAACCTTCCATTTTGGGCAGAGGGCTGCCACAAACGCTGCAAATTCCACTTTTTCCACAAAAGAAAAACGGAGGAGGTCCAGCGCTAACATTTTTGCCAGCTTTCCATTGTTCAAATGTGCCATTGAGTGGTTGCGGTAGTAGGGCCCCTCCTACCTAAACATGCCCAGAATTGTAGCCTGGATTTTCTTAATTTTTGGGGCTACTGATGGAGGCAAATTTTGAGATGTAGGTGGTGGTAGACTCAATGCGCGTTGTGGTGCAGTCACCGTATACCAGGGTGTCTCCATCAAACTATGAGTCTTTTTGTGCCATAGTGATGTCGCTGAGGCGGGTGATTCTGGCACACCATTGGGGTGAACGCTGCTTTGTGTGAGGATGTCACCTTCTTCTTCCTCACCTTTCACCATGATTTGACCACTTGTAGGTGATGTTTCGTGGCTCTCCTCACCTTCACCACCACAACCACATTGAGCCATTTTTTAAGGTGCTTCTCCTACCGGATTGCTTGATGTTTTTTCATCTGTGTTGTCTGACCTCCAGTACCGTAATGTGAACCAAGCTTACCTCGACAAACACTTGGGTGGTAAATCAAGCATATGGCAATGCTCTCCTCCTGTTTGCTAATTATAACAAATCCCAAACTGGGGAGAAGTATTTTGTTATTGGGCCACTGCCAATGCCTGAAGAAGAACTGGAGGTAGGTGGGTGTGTCGATGGCCTCTCTGCAGTGCGTACTTCTACTGAGGTGCGGGTTGGTACAGGTCTCTACTAGGGCCTTCCAAATATGGAAGCTGGCGGTGCTGCCTGTGCTACATCCCTCGGAGCAGGTTGGATAGTAATGTTGGACTCCTCTGTGCCAGCTTCCAAAATGACTGGCTCATCGTCATCTTCCTCCTCATCATCATCCCCTTCCATGATTCTAGGGATTCCTGGAATTATTCATTTTCCCTTGCCTCTCCTGTACTCTGACAGGGTCCACTCCATGTCCCTATCATCGTCATCAGAAGTGGTGCTCGGAGAAGATGGTGGAGTAGTGCCCTTCCTTTTTCTTGGTGGAGATCTGGGAGCCATTGATTCTAAAAGAAGACATTCTTGCTCGAGAGGAAGCTCGACCTCCTGTTCTGCTCCAACTTTGGGAAGATCTGGCTGCGGCTGCTGCCCACTTTACTCTACTTCCTGAAATGATGGGGTACTACTTTGTAAAAGAGACAAATCCAATTCAACATCACTGCTTATCAGCATTGCCTTGATTGCAGTGGCTGCCTCACTGACAGACATGGTCTTGGGCTTAGGTTGGGGTGGTGCTGTTGATGTAGGAGTGCTGTTCCCAGGTTCCTCCCCAGAGGCCCCTGTGGGAGACAGTTGTTGCCTGAAAAGGGTTGAGGTTGGCACACCACTGGCGAAAAGCTGCTGCTTCTCACTGGCCACTTTCTTGGGAGAAACTTTCTTTGGGGCCATCTGAAGCTCTAGGTTGGCAGTGGCACTAAGATGCACATGCAAAAGAGTTTGTTGGACCGAAGTAACTCTAAGGCCTTCTCTTTGGCAATACTACAGGTGATGTGGGGTCTTTTCTCTTGTGTGCCTAAAAACAACCAAGCAAGAAAACATGTAGTTAGTGAAGCATGGCATTGTTGTAGGTTGAAATAGTACAGCCAAATGCAATCTTTTTGCAGTTTGTTACTTCTGTAATAAATACCAATTTAATCAAACATTGTAAAGGCAAACCACACCATAACCAAAATTACATTTCAAATCAGACAGCACAACAGGCAGATCTAGCTCTTTGTTTTATCGCCATCTGTTTTAAAGGAGACACCTGGGGTAGTCAGAGAGAGGTGCATGGGTAAATGGAATATTCCTTTAAATAACCTATGGTGACAAGGTGGTCCAGGGGAAATGGAATAATCATTAACAAAATAAATTATGCTGTTGGTTTGCTGCAGTGCTCTGCAGCCAAGGTGTCTGGGAGGAAATGGAATTATACCTACAGAAACGGAATGCTGTAGTGCAGCTGTGCGTCTTTGGTGGATGGGTGAATGGAGGAATGGATGGATGTGGATGGATGGATAAAGGCAAAATGCAGAATTAAATAAAAATTAAAACAAAAAATAAAAATTATTTAAAAAAATGTAAAAATATAAAATATACAAATTTAAATAAAGAAATTACACACACAAAAATTAAATAAAAACTTAAAATAAAAAATAGAAAATGAAAATAAAAAATGTAAATAGAACAAAATAAAAAATATATTGAAACTTAAAAACAAAAGATCAATAATTAACGATGTTTGTATGTAAGACTATGTCAAAGACACACACTGGCTGTGTGTACAAAATGGCTGCCATCCAGCCACATGGTTATACAACAATAACAAGGAGCAAGGAGGCATGGCAAACAAAGGACACATGGAGGTTTATGTCAAGTTACACTGGTTGCATGCAGAAAACGGCTGTCAGGCAACCACATGGTCAGACAGCAACAACAAGGAGCAAGGAGGCATGGAAAACAAAGGACACATGCAAGTCTATGTCAAGGGACACTGGCCGGATGAACGAAATGGCTGCCAGCCACATGGTGAAACAACAGCAACAAGGAGCTAGGGGACATGGCAAATAAAGGACATATGCAAGCCTATGGCAAGGGATGCTGTCAGGATGGACAAATGGCTGCTAGCCAGCCACATGGTTAAACAACAACAACAAGGAGCATAGAGGCATGGCAAACAAAGGACACATGCAAGCCTGTGGCAAGGGCCACTGGGGCATACAAAAAAAGACTGCCAACTAGCCACATGGTCAAATAACAACAAAAAGGAGCAAGAAGGCATGGCAATCAAAGGACACCTGTAAACCTATGGCAAGGGCCACTGGCTGGATGGACAAAATGGCTGTCAGCAAGCCACGTTGTCAAACAACAACAACAAGGAGGCATGGCAAGCAAAGGGCACATGCAAGCCTATGGCAAGGGACAAGGGCTGGATGGACAAAATGGCAAAATATAAAATATACAAATTTAAATAAATAAATTACACACAAAAAAATTAAATCAAAACTTAAAATAAAAAAATTGAAAACTAAAATAAAAAATGTAAATAGAACAAAATAAAAAATATATTGAAACTTAAAAACAAAAGATCAATAATTAACGATGTTTGTATGTAAGCCTATGTCAAAGACACACACTGGCTCTATGCACAAAATGGCTGCCAGCCAGCCACATGGTTATACAACAATAACAAGGAGCAAGGAGGCATGGCAAACAAAGGACACATGGAAGTCTATGTCAAGTTACACTGGCTGCACGCAGAAAACGTCTGTCAGGCAACCACATGGTCAGACAACAACAACAAGGAGCAAGGAGGCATGTCAAACAAAGGACACATGCAAGTCTATGGCAAGGGCCACTGGCTGGATGGACAAACTGTCTGCCAGACAACCACATGGTCCAATAACAACAACAAGGAGCAAGGAGGCATGGCAAACAAATGAAACTTGTAAGCCTATGGCAAGGTACACTGGCTGTATTCACAAAACGACTGCCAGCCAGCCACATGGTCAACCAAAAACAACATGGAGCAAGTAGGCACAGAAAACAAAGGACACATACTAGCCTATCGCAAGGGACACTGGCTGGATGCACAGAATTGCTGCCAGCCAGCCACACGGTCAAACAACAAGAAGGAGCAAACAGGCACGGCAAACAAAGGACACATGTAAACCTATGGCAAGCGCCACGGGTTGGATGGACAAAATGGCTGCCAGCCAGTCACATGGCCAAACAACAACAAAAAGGAGCAATTAGGCATGGCAAACAAAGGACACATGCAAGCCTATATCAAGAGACACAGGCCGGATGAACAAAATGGCTGCCAGCCACATGGTGAAACAACAACAATAAGGAGCCAGGGGACATGGCAAACAAAGGACACATGCAATTCTATGGCAAGGGACGCTGTCTGGATAGACAAATGGCTGCCAGCCAGCCACATGGTCAAACAACAACAACAAGGAGCAAAGAGGCATGGCAAGCAAAGGACACATGCAAGCCTGTGGCAAGGGCCACTGGCTGCATACACAAAAAGACTGCCAGCCAGCCATATGGTCAAACAACAACAACATGGTGGAAGGAGGCATGGCAAACAAAGGACACGTTCAAGCCTTTGGCAAGGGACACAGGCTGCATGCACCGGATGGCTCCCAGCCAGCCACATGGTCAACTAATAACAAAAAGGAGCAAGAAGGCACGGCGATCAAAGGACACATGTAAACCTATGGCAAGGGCCACTGGCTGGATGGACAAAATGGCTGTCAGCAAGCCACATTGTCAAACAACAAGAAGAAGGAGGCATGGCAAGCAAAGGGCACATGCAAGCCTATGCAAGGGACAAGGGCTGGATGGACAAAATGGCTGCCAGCCAGCCAGATGGCCAAACAACAACAACAAGGAGCAAGAAGGCATGGCAAACAAAGGACGCATGCAAATCAATGGCAAGGGACAGTGGCTGGATGGCAAAAGTGGTTCTAGCAAGCCACATGGTCAAACAACAACAATAAGGATCCTGGAGGCATGGCAACCAAAGGACACATACAAGCCAATGGCAAGGGACACTGACTGCATGCACAAAATGGCTGCCTGCCACATGGTCAAACAACAACAACGAGGATCAAGGAGGCATGGCAGACAAAGGACGCATGCAAGCCTATGGCAAGGGACATTGGCTGGATGCAAAAAATGGCTGCCAGCCAGCCACATGGTCAAATAACAACAACAAGGAGCAAGGAGGCACAGAAAACAAAGGACACATACTAGCCTATCGCAAAGGACACTGGCTGGATGCACAGAATTGCTGCCAGCCAGCCACACGGTCAAACAACAAGAAGGAGCAAACAGGCACAGCAAACAAAGGACACATGTAAACCTATCGCAGGCGCCACGGGTTGGATGGACAAAATGGCTGCCAGCCAGTCACATGGCCAAACAACAACAAAAAGGAGCAAGGAGGCATGGCAAACAAAGGACACATGCAAGCCTATATCAAGAGACACAGGCCGGATGAACAAAATGGCTGCCAGCCACATGGTGAAACAACAACAACAAGGAGCCAGGGGACATGGCAAACAAAGGACACATGCAAGCCTATGGCAAGGGACGCTGTCTGGATAGACAAATGGCTGCCAGCCAGCCACATGGTCAAACAACAACAACAAGGAGCAAAGAGGCATGGCAAGCAAAGGACACATGCAAGCCTGTGGCACGGGCTACTGGCTGCATGCACAAAAAGACTGCCAGCCAGCCTTATGGTCAAACAACAACAACATGGCGGAAGGAGGCATGGCAAACAAAGGACACGTTCAAGCCTTTGGCAAGGGACACAGGCTGCATGCACCGGATGGCTCCCAGCCAGCCACATGGTCAACTAATAACAAAAAGGATCAAGAAGGCACGGCGATCAAAGGACACATGTAAACCTATGGCAAGGGCCACTGGCTGGATGGACAAAATGGCTGTCAGCAAGCCACATTGTCAAACAACAAGAAAAAGGAGGCATGGCCAGCAAAGGGCACATGCAAGCCTATGAAAGGGACAAGGGCTGGATGGACAAAATGGCTGCCAGCCAGCCAGATGGCCAAACAACAACAACAAGGAGCAAGAAGGCATGGCAAACAAAGGACGCATGCAAATCAATGGCAAGGGACAGTGGCTGGATGGCAAAAGTGGCTTCTAGCAAGCCACATGGCCAAACAACAACAATACGGATCCTGGAGGCATGGCAACCAAAGGACACATACAAGCCAATGGCAAGGGACACTGACTGCATGCACAAAATGGCTGCCAGCCACATGGTCAAACAACAACAACGAGGATCAAGGAGGCATGGCAGACAAAGGACGCATGCAAGCCTATGGCAAGGGACATTGGCTGGATGCAAAAAATGGCTGTCAGCCAGCCACATGGTCAATCAACAACAGCAAGGAGCTAGGAGGCATGGCAGACAAAGGACACATGCAAGCCTAAGACAAGGGACACAGGCTTGATATACAAAATGGCTGCCAGCCAGCCACATGGTCAAATAACAACAACAAGGAGCAAGAAGGCATGGCAAACAAACAACACATGCAAGCCTATGGCAAGGGACACTGGCTGGATGGACAAAGTGGCTGCTAGTCAACAACATTGTCAAACAACAACAATGATCCAGGAGGCATGCCAAGCAAAGAACTCATGCAAGCCTATGGCAAGAGACACTGACTGCATGCACAAAATAGCTGCCAGCCACATGGTCAAACAACATCAACGAGGAGCAAGGTGCAAGCCTATGGAAAGGGCCACTGGCTGGATGGACAAAATGGCTGCCAGCCAGCAACAGCTACAACAAGGAGTGAGGAGGCATGCCAAACAAATCATACATGCAAGCCTATCACAAAGGAACACTGGCAGCATGCACAAAATGTCTGCCAGCCAACTGGTCATAAAACAACTACAAGGAGCAAGGAGAACAAAAAGGAACACAGGCAACCCCACGGCAAAGGACACTGGCTGGATGGACAAAATGGCAACCAGCCACATGGTCAAACTACAACTACAAACAAGGAGACAGTGAGAACAAAGAACACATACATGCGTATGGACAGAAAATGGTCCCTTGCCATGCTGCATGGAGAACAAAGGGAAATGGTGGATGATGACAAACACACACACACACTGGCCATAAGGAGGCATGGTGGTGGTAACACTGAAGAAAAGTGACCAAGATTAAATTAGCAATGCAAAACATTGGAAAATTAACTGAGCTATAAAAACATCACAACAACACACATCCTCCTATACTATCAAATATTACCCCACAACATATAGACGTTTTGCAAAAACAAATGAAACATATACCACTGAAACATGTATTTCATACACTAGTGCAGGTCCTACTGGTAAGATGGCCATTTGGAAATCTAGACCACATACTAAAATAATACTGCAAATGTTACAAACATGTATAAAAGGTACTGAGTTGTACAACAATTTTCCTTTACAAAAGGTGAAAAATCAATGAAATGAAAAATAAATAATAACTAGCCCTGTACTAAAACTCCAGGCTACCCACCAATATAAAATGTACAAATCTAATTAAAGTGCAAAGAAATACTAGTGCATGCCCAAGCAAATAAGCAACACCCTTATGCAATGGTTTCTTAACTTACTTGTGGGATTCAACAAAAACAAAATCCTTAAATCCAATGCAATATCCATAAGACAAATAGAGTGATCCTTCCACCTCGAAAGTGACCAGGAGATGGATAAAGCACTGGGAGGAGCCTGCTGGGCTGAAGCAGGAAGTTTGAGTCTCTGACACACCTCCTTCCTGGCCTGGCCTGGGAGTATCATGGTGCTCGTGAAAGAGTGCCATAACCCAATCTTGCAAGCACAAACAAACTCCGCTCTGCACCAGAGTGCGGAATTTGGGAACAACGCACTACTCCACATAGCACGAAGTGCCCAAATTCCACAAACTTCGCCAGGGGAGCGGAGTTCTATGCCCAGGCCTAGTAATAGTACTATGCTGCCTTACTCATTTTGGATGGGAGGTGTAAGGATTTGAGGAAATTGTTCTAAATAAATCTTTTCCATTGTCTCCTTCTTGGTTGCAGTCTCTAGGTTGCGCCATCTATCCGTCATATCCCTCACTCGATAATATGAAAATCTGGGGGTTCATGGGGGCCTTACTTAATAAGTCTTAGTCTGATCCGATAAGTTTTGGTATCCACTACTAGCCTCTCCAGGATGCTCTTCTTAATATCTTCATAAAGTGTAGTTCCCCGATGATTGTCAGCCTGATAGGCCGTCTATAGATCCCCAGTGATTAGGTCCAAATACTGACCCCGACAGTCAACAGGCCATGAGCGTCCTCGGTTAAACATTCAAACTTGTTAAAAAACAAATCAGGGCTTCACCTGCTACATACATTTGTAGCACCACTTAGGGGAGGGTAGTGTGACCTTATTGTTGTCCCAACACATCTGCCAACCTCCCACTAGCGCATCCTGTGACTGCGCCACCTTATCAAGTTTCTCAGCTTGACTTGTGAGAGCTTTTTTGAAATTCTTCCTATCTTCTGTGACTGCCTGTAGGAAACGTTCATTTTTTTTTCCAGTCATTGGTGTCCTTCTGCCATCTTGGTCATCATAGCCTCCCTTTCCTCGAATCCCACTTCTGACACCACTTGTGAGACGGATGGGCGGAAACAAGGCTTTGGAGGCTTGGTTGGTTTTCAAATCTTGACCTTTTATTTACAAAGAAAAACAAAAACAGGGCAAACATTATATATGGCAGTCTAGTTCACACAAGTAAGAGTCTTAGGGCTTTGTTATATACTCCCTTTTTAATTCTTGACTGTCTTGGTAACATTTTCTCAATTGGATTTAACCTTTTCTCCTTTTTCTTTTTTTGCTGGCTCACCTGTTGGATGTCGCTGCCAGCACTCTCAAACAAAGGAGTACATAAAATGCGGTACGTACTCTGTTCCTCAAATGGTTAATATCACCATCACCAAAACACTGTTGTCTCCTGTGGGGTCTGTTTCTTTCTCTCTTTGGTAGTAAAATAGATGAGAAATGGTGCTCTTGGGGAGGTGGCTGCAGAGAAAAAAGGAGCCCCCCTTCTCTACCCCTCACCTATCCAATCATTGAAGATCAAGGGTGGAGTGGTATTCTAAATAAAATAAGAATAATAAATCAAGACAAATGTCTCCTTTTCCTCAGGTTTTGTGATTTCCCTTCTTATCTCCACCTTGTGCAAGCCAGTTGTAGCCCCTCCCAGCACTCACCATGCGAGCTACAACTCTCCAGAATTGTGCAAGGCTGTTGAACTCTAGCTGGCACCATCCACCAGTCCTCACACCATGTTTCCATAACCTCCTCACTGGTTCCAGCTTCCGTGTCCTCACAGTGGTCTGAGTTGTTCTCTCCCTCCTCCTCAACCTCTTTTTAGGCTCTGGACGCTCCTTCCTCACAGTTGTCCAGGCTGTGCTCCTCCATCCTCCTGTGCTGTTTTCACCCCTTGTTGGTGTTAGCGTGCTCCTTCTCTAGTTGTAATCCAGAAGACGGGGACACACTGATTGGCCAGTCTGTCTCCTCATTAAAGTGCGTGGCCCCACCCTGTTTCTCCTGACTGGCAGGTCCATCGTTACTGTTTGTGGTGTCACTCCAGCCAGCTTCCTTGTCTTTTATGTTTTGTCCTTCTTTTCTTTCAGGTACCTTCGATTGCAGGACTCATTGGAGGAGAGAGGGAGGATGTTGGCAAGAATACCAGGTAAGGAGATGGCACGTGAGGGGGTCCCTTCTCAGTGCTCGTGTGCTCTTGGGCAAGGTTCAGGCTATGTTAAACTGCCAAAAATAAAATGTGGATTTTATCTGTCACTCACAGTCTAAGAATTAATGATGAGGCATTAACCTTTGAGGTCAAAATAAGACACCCATTTAGTGGCTGAATTGCACAGTGTTAAACTGAAAAATCTAAGATCTTTCCCATTTTCCCTTCTTGACCAGACTGTACGATCCTAGGCAAATAAAGTTTTGTACTTAGCCTCCTTTATGTTCCTCATTGCATATGAATGCACTTTCAAATACTGCACAAAAACTAGCCTATAGTATTGCTCTATCTATATTAAGAATATAGGTGAGATAGAGAATACACTTGACCCCTGAGGCCTCTCAGTTCACTAATGGCATTGTCATCAGGCACGGGGCAGGAATATTTCTCAGTTCACGTTAAAAAACTCTCATTTGGTCTAGCATGCAAGCGCTTTGAACTGTTGTAAGAATTGTGGGCTTTAACCACGCCCATCTCACACCCATCACTTTCACTCGTTCGTGGGCTTGCCTCTCAAAAATCACTTGAAGACATTTGCAAATACGTTATGTTTGTCCCGCTTTGGGGCGGTTTTGTTACCACCTTGTAGACTCACCCTTTTACAAGGATAATTGCACACTTGCCGATATACTTCGGCGTGAGCGAATTACTTTGATTTATTGTCTCTGCCCCTTCGCTCATGCTGGCCACAGCACGAACTCAGTCGCCGCATATCTATGAACATTTGCTCTATCAGAATAGCTCCTGTGCAGGAACCACCTCTTGTCCTAAAGCTGTAGATTGCACGTTTTTTTCTTCTGAGCTTGAAACTTGAAGCATGTGATCTACAGATTGAGGACAAGAGGTGGTTCCTGCACAGGAGTCATTCTGATAGAATAACTGTTCATAGATATGCAGCAATCGAGTTCACGCTGTGAGCGCAGGGGCTGCTGGGGTATGCATGACGCACTTTAAAAAGAGTTGCCGATCTGTGGAGCTCACACAATGCTTTCTGTAAATGAAAAAACGTGATTGCCCTACTGTTATTTATAGAGATACAGTAGTTGGAAAATATGCATTATTTTTTCACAAAAGTTACTCGTCTTAACAACGAATAAAATATTTCCACATTACCTGTGCAGTCCAGGTCTTATTCTGGATGCAGAAACATGTAGCCAAGCTGACTCTCTGTGCCCCCACACTGAACTTCTGCGATTTTACAGACCAGCTCGTAGTGTATGTGGAGGAACAGAAACTCTTGACCCACATGTCTCCTACCATTCCCCTGATGGGTAGCCTAATACATTTCATATTGCTAGTGGGCTATTGATAATATGGGGGCACCTGGAAACACTGCAAAGTGATATTGCCAGTGTGCTTAACAAAACTAGTCTAGACAGCCGGACGTGATGGTGCCTGAATGAAAATCGGGGTAGGCTGAGATACAAGGTCTGGCTTGGTAAGATTCAGGAATAGGCTGGAATAATAGCCCAGACCGAATGTGGTGAGATGAGTTACTGCATGGGAATTGGCTGCATGAGGTGTGGGATTAGGCAGGTGAGACACAGGGCCAGATTGGGTAAGGTGCATGGCTCGATGATCTCCCGAGGTGGGCTACTTGAGATAAATGGATATTTATTTGAAGTTTGCTGTAGTGCGACCACATCATTGTGGAAGTACGAGTCCTTTACAGAAATGCAAACACATCTTCATTAATTACTGTTGTGATCTACTATCCTCTTAAAAAAATGTCTCCCCACTTTCCCTTCTGACCACCTTGATCTAGCCTCACGTTTTCCGTCCATCTTGAATCTTGTTTTCTTTTTTTTTTTTTATAAACAAATTTTATTGTTTTCATAAAGATATAATCCAAACATTTAGTACAGACATGGCACAGCAGTTCATGTTTTGTGTTGTTAACGCTTGAACTAGTGATAGGTGAGGGAGAGTACATGCTACTTTGCCTAGGGGTCTCCATGGGACGGCTGTATCAGTTCAGTCTATGACAGCGCCCCTAGCCAGGGGCCCCAAATCTTATCATACTTCCGTGGGCAGCCCCTCGCTTTGTACACTTTCTTCTCCTGATTTGCACACCAGTCCATTCCCGTTCTCCATTTCTGTAGGGACGGTCCAGAGGGCGAGGCCCAAGCTGCAGCGATGTCTTGTTTTGCCACTAAGAGGGCAACCCCGACCAAGGTTCGCCTCACCCATGGTCTTACCACGTCTTCCATTACCCCCAGCAGTCCCATCCCCGCGGAGAGCTGCAATGTCATTCCCAAGATCTTGTTGAAGTCATTTAGTATCCTCTCCCAATAGGTCTGCACGACCGGGCAGTCCCATACCATGTGGAAGAATTTGTCTGGATCCCCGGCACAGCGAGAGTATCGGCCATCTGCCTTTAATCCTGCTCTGCAAAGTCTAGCTGGTGTTAGGTATGCTTTGTGAAGGTAGAAGAACTGTATGGTGTGCAGTTTCACCGATATGGCTAGTGTCCTAGGGCCTCTCAGTGCTTCTTCCCACTCCGAGTCTTCCAGGGTACCCACCCGGCCCTCCCATCCCCTTCTAGTCGGGTCTGCGACCTCTGACGCGGTGCTAACTAACATTTTGAATATTTGTGAGATCCCTTTCCCACCCAGGTTTCCCATAAGAAATATAGCTTCGAGTGGGTTGAATTCTGGTAGTGGATTTCTAGTAAAGTGTGTGCCAATGGCGTGCCTATGTTGGAGGAATCTAAAGAACTGTGTTTTAGTGAGACGGAAGTCTGCTTGAAGTTCCTGGAAAGTCTTTAATGTCTCTCCTCTCCACACGTCCCCTACCAATGATATGATTAGCAGGTCCCACTCTTTGAACCCCTCTAACACTGCTGTGGCACTCATCCACCTCCCTCTCCATAACGGGGTCTGCAGCTTGATCACATTGTTCCAACGGGTGTGTCTCAGTGACGCTCTCCAAGCCAGGAAAACTGCCTTGGTAGTCGCTTCCATAAATTGCGGGAGGGGTGTACCATATAGCATATCTAAGACGCGCGGGAAACCCAGAATTCCCAACTCTACCTGGTCTGCCGGGTCCGACCAGCCCCATTAAACCAATTGTGTATTACCAGGAGATGTGTCGCCAAATAGTACAAGTATGGATCAGAGGCTCCTAGTCCCCCTTCATATATCCCCTTCTTGCAGTGTTTTGTCACCACTCAGTGTCTGGCTCCCCTCCAGAGAAATAATGTCTTGGCTGCCTCTAGGGACCTGAACCACGATTTGGAGATTGGGAACGGGAAATTCTGGAAAGCGTATAGTAATCTGGGTAGAATCATCATCTTGTATAAAGAAACCCTTCCCATTACGTTCAGTGGCAGTGTCTGCCTTCTCTGCATATCGGTCTTGACTCGTTTCACCAGCGAATCTAGGCTCCTTGCCCATGTCAGCTCTGGTAGGAGAGTCACCCAGACCCCCAAATATTTGAAACTTAGTCTACGAAGTGGTATTATGTCTTGCCAGTCGTAACAGTCACGGCCGTTTACCGGGGGGACCAGTATAGATTTGGTGGGGTTCATATTCAGGCCTGATGCCAGCGTGTATCTCTTGAGGAGTAGGAGGCTGCGTGGGCCCGATACACTTGGCGAGCTCATATATAGCAACACGTCATCTGCATATAGAGCTATCCTGTCCTCTCTGGCATTGTTCCATTTCCAGCCACAATATTCCAGGTCCGACCTAAACATCTGGGCTAAAGGCTCAATAACGAGGGCGAAGAGAAGGGGGGAAAGCGGGCATCCCTGCCTCGTTCCTCGTCTTATTTGGAAGATTGATGACAAGGTTCCGTTAACCTGTACTCGGGCCGAGGGGTCAGCGTACAGCGCTGGGACTAGGTGGCGGAATCTCGGTCCTATACCCGCTCGTCAGAGCACCTAAAAAAGGAAGTCCCAGTCTACCGAGTCGAAGGCCTTTTCGAAATCTATGAATAACAGCGCAAGGTCTCGGGCAGCCTGTGGAGCTCGGCGAGGGCTACGTGAAGTCGGCGGATACAATGGCGAGTACTTCTAGTTGCCATAAATCCACATTGGTCGGAATGGACCAGCTGTGGCATGACTCTCTTGAGATGTGTCGCTAGGATGGTGGCGAGGATCTTGACCTCGCAATTGATCAGGGATATCGGTCTGTATTCCACACATTGTATCGATGGGGGCTGGGACTTAGGAATTACTACTATAGTTGCTTCATCTAATCCTCTCGGGAAGGATTTCTGTTGTTCTACCTCTGCAAAGAGAGCCACCAGATGAGGCATCAGTTCCTTTCTGTATTTCTCATAGTATTCTGATGGGTAGCCGTCTGGACCAGGCATTTTCCCAGCTCCCAGTGCTGAGATGGCTCCCTCTATCTCTTCCCCTCTCAGAGGCTCATCTAAATTTCGTACATCCGCCGGGGGCAGTCGGGGCAGGGAGATAGTGTCTAGTAACCTGCGGGCATGGGTCAGGTCTACTATGTCTGAGGCTCTGTATAGATCCCTGTAATAGCGGGCGAAGGCCTCCACTATGTCCTGGTGCTTTTCTGCCTTACCAAATTCTCCATCCCATATTTCTGGTATGATGCTCGAGGCTCTACGCTGCGAGACCAGCCAGTGTAACAGTTTTCCGGTCTTATCCCCCATCCGCATATTTTTGCCGTACTAGCCCTCCATATAGCCTTCGCTGCCTCTAATGATCTGTCTTTGATTTCATTTCATATTAGGGAGAGTTGTCTTGTCACTTTCTCACAGGGTGCCCCCCCACTGTGTGTGTTCGAGTATTGCCGCTCTTTCTTCGAGTGTTGTCATGTCTTGGGCTTTTTGGCGTTCTATCTCACGTATTAGGCCCTTGGCCGCTCCTCTCAATACAGCTTTACTTGCAGCCCATAAGGTGCCGGGAGAGGACACCGACCCGTGGTTGAGGGTAAAGAATTTGCTTTGCGCCGTTCGCAATTGCTCCCTGAATCCTTCATCCTGTAAATACCAGGCGTTTAGTCTCCACATGGGCTGATTCGTGGATCGGACCTGTCCTATTGTGAATCGGATTGGTGCGTGGTCCGAAATGCCTCTTGCCAGAATTTCAATGTGGGTCAATGCGTTGCAGTCAGTGCTGGGCAGTAACAGTAGGTCAATTTGTGACTGTGATCCATGTGACGCCAAAGTATAGGCAAACTGCCTGTGGTCGGGTGCCACAGTCGCCACATGTCGTGGAGCCCTGCCGCTGTCAGCCAGTTCGTAAGACCTGTCGCCATTTCACGCCTATGGGCCGTTATTGGGCCACTTACATCCGCTACAGGATCAGGGACCACGCTGAAATCCCCTTCCACCACCGTGAGTCCCAGGGGTAGCCCCAAGTGAAGCTGTGTCAGCTCCTTGGTTGTTCCACGTTTTTTCGTTGGGGGAATGTATACACTAATGATATTGACAGTCACTCCCTCTAGTCTACCGGTGATTTCCACAAACCTTCCCTGGCTGTCTCTCGAAACCTGCATCACCGTCAAAGGGAAGGCACAGTGAAGTAAAACCGCGACTCCTAGTGATCCTCGTGTGAATCCTGCATGATAAATTCTATTGAATCCTCTTCGCGCCAAGAAGGGGCAACGTTCTCCTACGAGGTGTGTCTCTTGTATTAGGAGCACTTCAGGTCTGTATCTATGTATGTATGTAAAGACTGCCGTGCGTTTGATTTGTCAATCAGCCCATTAACATTCCAAGAGATCGCTTGTATTGGGTTCATCTGAGTCTGTGTATAATCTTGTCCCTACTCCATTTCTCTGGTGTGTTCGCCCTGGGTTCGCAATCCCTCCCCCCGCTCCCTCTGCGCAAATACGTGAGCATTTGGAAGTCATGTAAATCTATCTGCTGTCTGTCTCGTACCTCAAACCAACTTTGTAAATGTGCCAACGTGGCCTTGAACCGAGCTAGACCCCTTCCTGTAGGACTTGGTCTGTCCCCCCAACTACCACCCCACCCCACCCCATCCTTCCCCCAGAAGCATCTGTCGCCCTTACTGTTAAACATCTTGCCTATAAACGTGACGGGATAAAACTTGAACCAGTTGAGCAGTGGTGGTCCCCTCCATTTCGACAGATCATTGAAGAAGGACAATTGATAATGATGGGCTAAGTGTGTGCCTTGGACAGCGCACCGGGGTGAGTTTTTCTCCCCTCGACATCCCCCCTAGTCCACCATTTATATTATCGGGCTGCGGGATAAGTCTGTGATCTCAGATGAAATCGAGCCAGTTCGCTGCGGGCTTTGTGTCTCTGGGGCTTTCTCATCTTCTCCTAGCCTCGGGGACCGCACGTGGTCCCCCCCTTATCAGCCGCACACCTCTGCGGAGAACTTGAGCGGGATCCACGGCGCTCCCGATGTCTTTGTGACCTTGTGTGGATTCTTTTGGTATTTACTTTCTTCGATCGGGGGTTGGACCAGATTCCGCTCAATGCCCGCCCCGAGCATTCTCCTGTCGGTCCGAGTGGAATCTCTTCCGTCAACCATGTCCATGCCGCATTTGGTTGTTCAAAGAAGTGGGTTCTATTCTCATAAACCACTCGCAGTTTCGCGGGGAATAGCAGACGGTATGGAATGTTCATAGCTCTCAACTTTTGCTTGACCTCAAGAAAGGAGCGTCGCTGCTGTTGAATGTCTCTTGTGTAGTTGGGAAAAAGGAGGATTTTGGTCCCATTACAGAAGAGATCTCCCTTAGCACAGGCCTCTTGTAGGATCGCGTCCCTGTCCTTAAAATTTAAAAAGCGGAGTATCACTGGTCGCGGCAGGGGTCTCATCTGCAGCGCTCTATGGGCACGCTCAATGACAAATCACGTGGTGAGCCTCTTCGCCTGTATCCATGAGCGGAACCACTCCTCCAAGAACGCGGCCAGGGACGTCATTGCCGTAGCTTCCGGGAGGCCCACCACCCTGAGGTTGTTCCGTCTTGACCTGTTTTCGGCATCTTCGGCTCTGCGGTGAAGCTCCGATGTACGTGTTGTGAGTGTGGCTACTTGCTTCTTAAGAGCATTGACTTCGTCTTCTACTGTGGATATTCTGGTCTCTCTCTCAGTGATACGTGCCACGGCGTTTCGAAGATCCTGGCGAGCCAAGGTAATTTCTTCTCTGACTTCTCTTGGCCTCTACTGCGGCTTGCGATGTGTGTATGGCTCGAAGAATCGTCTCCAGGTCCCCGGGTGCCACCGACTGGTCCGCCGTTTCCCAGGGGGGTCGAGATTCCACTCGGGGACCATTTGCATTTGTGGCGAATTCATCTATTTGTGTCTGGGCGGCCGATTGCCGCGCCGTCTTGTCTTTGCCCATGGTTCTCCCTCTCTATCCCGTCAGTGGCCAAGTCAAGGGCTGTGAAAGTTTCCTCTGTGCGCTGCGCCAGGTCCCGGATGCTTCGTCTTTCAACAACAGTTCGATCTACTCAGCACCTCTGTCTCCACTCCTGGTAGTGGGCCTCCGCGTCCCAGGGGGCCAAGCTCCCCCTCGTGTGTCCGTCCCTGGCTCCGCACAGGCTCCGGGGGGCACTCCTCATGCCCCGGGCCCTTCACCTCAGCCTCGGGGGGGGTGTGACCCTACCACGACCCATTCACCATGGGCCCAGGCCCCCCAGTATTCGTCTCTGACCCCCCGCCCGAGAGGCAGCCGACCAGCCGGGGGGGAGGAAAGAAAGGGGAGGGACGGCCGAAGAAGCAGGAGGCCCCCGTGGGGGGAGGGGGGAAGAGCCAGAGGGGGCGCGACAGCAATCCTCCAATGTCACCAGGCCCTGCACCCTCCAGACGACTCCCCAGTCCCCTCCCCACGAGGGGAGGAAGAAAGTATCCGTAGCAGGGGTGGGGGGCCAGATGTGGTTTAGCCATCCGGGACAGTCCTCTGCCCCACCACCGTCAGCACAGCACCCTTCGCCGTCCCTCAGGTCCCGGAGGAGGGCCACAGCTCCCGATCTCTGGACTCGTCCGCTCTGGCGGTACGATCCAGTCTCCTGACTCGGCGCCTCACCTTGAAGTCACTGCAATCCAAGCCCGTCGCAGCCGTCCGACCAGGCTCTCTTAGCGGGTGCCATTCCTCTCCCCCGTCGCTCCGCCATCTTGGGTGAGGCTGTGTCTTCATTCCCTCGGGACCCTGGTTAGGCCGCACGTCTGCCGGTGCCAGAAGGGAGAGGGAGTGGGGTCTGCCGAGAGAGAAGGGGGACCCTCTCCTAGCTCTCACCCACTTAATCGTTACTTGGTCTTCCTGGGAGGGTCCCTGGACTCTCTGCCTCCCGGGCGCCCCAGCCGCTCGCGTCCGCCGGCAGACAAGGCCACCGATCTCACCGGCTTTTCTCCTGCTCGTTGCCCAATTCAAACTCTCCTCTCCTTCGCCATTCCATCGAGGGGGGAGTGTCGAGGCCCCTCCAGCAGGAGGATGCCATAGGTGGCCACTGGTACTAGCTGGATTCCCAAGCGGATGACGGAGGGGTCCGGGCACTACAGGACTGCATCCGCCATCTTGACACATAGGCCACGCCCCTCCCTTGAATCTTGTTTTAAGCTGGGTGGTGTAATATTTGTTGCCCAGCTGTGCTTTTTTGAGACAGACATGCCTAGCTTTGTAAGAAATAACATATCCGAGGACCAGCTAAATGTAAATTATACAGAACATAGAGAGTTGTTTGTTTCATAATGCTCTTGCGGCACCAACTTGGAAGTAAATGGAATTGCTTTAGTTATAAGCAGGGCCACTGGAATTGTGTGGCAGGAAAAGACTAAATTATGAGGGAAGGTTGACCAATTTATGTGGCAAGAAATGTCCAGTTATCAATTTACAACGCCAATAGCTCTAACTCAAGTAAATGCGGGACCTATTGCATTGCAAATTATTGTTTTTAATAAGAAGCTTGCAAAAAATTCATGAACTATGGTGAAATGCTTCTACAGGTTAAAGAAATACACTTTTTTGAATTTTGAAGACACTTGATCATATTTTACCATGATCTTTTTCGCATGATTGACATGCCAAATATTTTCGAGGCTCAGCTCTTGCAGATGTTCTTACAACAGGAGGTGACCTTTGACTCAGCTCTGGCCCGGCTCTCCCTGTTAATATGTTGGCTCATCCACTTCTAGTTCAATATGGTAAAGTCTGATAAAGGACATATTTGATATGTGAGCAAATAATTGAGTTACAATAACTAGGAAGTTTATTAACAATAATAATTCTCATCATCTACAATACAACTGCGGCGGCCACCGCCAATGTCAAGGAGGGGACAGGGGAAAACAATTTAAAAAAGGAAGAAATTAAAAAAAAAAAAACTTACCTTTGCCCACCATTCGCACCAACTCCTCCTGCCACCTGCTGCCTTGTTCCTCTTCTGGTGTCCCAGCATTCACTAAGACACCAGCACAAACTCACCAGAAATCCTGGTGCCGCTTTTATTCTAAACCTAGCATGAAAGCAGGGTCAAGATTGGTCAGCGTGTCTCGGACTGCCACTCAGATACAGCCCTAGGGTCTGTGCAGTTTCTCCAACCTGGCTGTCTAGCACAGTCAGGCTGGAGAAACCTAAGTGTGCATGTGTGTTTGGCTGGCCTGAGACAGCCGGCCAAACACACATGCACACTCAGGTACACTCTCTCCTCCTCCACTCTCCTACCTCCCATGGCCCATCCCTGCCCCTCCCTGCACTGCTGGCTGATCCAGCAGATGAAAAATAAAACAATAGTCAACTATTGTTTTATTTTTCATCACCTGGTTCTTGGTCAGGGGGACGATGCTCCTCCATCATTGCGGAAGAGCCGCCCCTGTATTACAAACACCTAAATTTGGCAACATGGTCAGTCTATAATATGCACTTTTATCCCCCAGCTCTTGTTATCGACCATGGACGGCCCTACTGAAGTTCGATACTGTGACCTGTAGGTTGCTCACAAAGGCCCAAATTTAAGAAGGGCCTGGCGCCAACTATTGACACATTAGCGTTGTTTCTTTACTCTAATGTGGCGATAGTGTGACAAAAATGCTGTGCCATATTTACAAAGTGGTGCAATACACGCATTGCGCCTCTTTGTAAACCCATGCACCACATTATACCTGCGCTAGACATATTGTCTGCAAGGGGGGGCGTTCCCCCACCAGGGGCCTCGCAAAAATGGAGCAGTGGAACCTATAAGATTCCACTGCACCATTTTTAAGGTCATTTTTAATGCCTGCACAGAGCCGGCGTTAAAAGGAGGCACACCATTATTTTTAATGGACCTCTATGTACTTTGCAGGAAGCCTGCAAGTACAACAATAGTGTCAAAAATGATGATGCTATTGTCCCTAATCTGCGGCATGTTGCGCGGTATTTTAAATACGGTGCACACATGGTGGCATTAGGGGGGCGCAATGGGCCGCAAGGAAAGTGACACAAATCTGTGCCAAACTGTCATAACACCTGCATTAGTAAGGAACAGCAGCTTTTGCTATCCATGGCAGGATCTGCGGTTGCCCCAGCCCCTGCTTCCTTTGCTACTCTGGTCTCTGGGGGTCAAGTTGCAGTGGAAGGAACCAACACTGCTTTATATTTGTTTATTTTGTATACTTTTCATTCCAGGACCGTTCTTAAGCTCGTGTATGCATCCTCCGGGCAGATTAAAGTCTGTGATGTTATCATTGTCAACAAGTGTGTGATGTCACTTCCTCTACCTCGGGTATTTTGGTAGAAGGACGCCCAGCATCTTAAATGCTTTAACATCTTTTTAATGGGAGAGCTGCATACCCGCGGTGGCTCCCTTGGCCTTGCAGCTGATGAAACATTCCCTAATGAGAAGCATGCATCACAGAGAGAAGTTCCCCTGGGCCAGAAGTGCCCAAAGCGACCGTGCTCCACCGGAAGCAGCGGATCTTAGACATTCATTACACTTTCCCAGGGTGTGAGGCCTGCTTTCGATTGAAGCTGATTGAAAACATTAAACAAAATACACGAGGATGATCCAGATATGAAGACACCTGCTGCTGAAGAGCTCAGTTCATTAGAAATACTCTTGGCTCGCTAAGCCTTTTTTCAAGTAATCTATGCTGCTAGAACGTTTCCCAGACACAAATATTTGTGCGGAGTCCCGGTGTGTCCCTCAGCTGAAAGTTGTTCCTGCCTTAAAGGGAACTTTGTTAGCAAACCCATAATAGTTCTTCAGTCGCAGCGGCCCCTGCTCTGGGTCTGACTGGGTAATAAAGAAAGCAACATATTAGAAAGGTTTGGGCCACGCAAATGCTGGCAGGATTGGGGAAGTGTCAATCACATCCCAAATAAGTGTCACAACAGGTTATCATTGACGTCTGTGAAGTATGTTTCCTCCAGATGTGACCTCCGTACAGTGCTTAATTTGTAAATAAAGAGGTGCTCAAAGCCCTCCAACACGCGGCTGCTGAATTAAATGTGTGAACATGGAATACTGAGGCGCTGTAATCCTGAAGCCATTTTAGGTCTCTTCAATCCATATAAACCACTCCCTGCCTCTTCAGCTCACTCTTGCAGCTTTCTACTTTCTCCCTTTGTAACGCTTTTTCGTTTTTCCCCTCATCCGTCTTTCCCATATGTGTCTTTTGCTCGCAGCAAATGCTTGAGACAGAAGAATAAGCCCCGGCCCTCAAAAATAAGTGCCGGTGCTCAGCACCGGAAACAACAAGCACAAATTAAGCACTGCCTCCGTGGAGGGTTTACAGTTCATCTATACTGCTAGTGTTTAGTTTTTGCTGTATTGCAAGGCCATCTCATGCAAAATTGAGCGTTATGGTTTATGAAGCGTCGGGGGTCTGGGGAGAGAATTTTACCAAAGACATTGGTGCTGACCTTGAGGGTGTAACCTGGAGAACTTTTCTGTCATTCCGGTGTGGCTCGGCCGGCCGTCACAAAACTTCAATACTGTCCTCCATATAGAACTCTGTTTTGGTGGTGTTTTGGTGGTCGACAGCTGAAAGAAGGACTCTGAAGCTGGCAACAGTCACACAAGAAAAGGGTCTAAAGGCGGCCAGTCGTTCCACTTTATGTTTTTTACATTGCTTGCCAAGTGACACCGAGTTCCAAGCCGCACAGCCTGTGGGTGTCAGTCTGGTGGGAGATTCAGCAATGCAAAGTATCCTTGAAGGCATCATGGAAAGGAGTTTGCAGATGCTTAATGAACAAATGCAATTTGCACTAGCGGGTCTTGATTCCATTGTGCAGGAAATGCTGCCTTGTTTAACGAGGAGTGGTTGAACTGAGGTCTTGTGCATGTTGTTTGAGATGCCATTGGTCAGGAACCAATCTGAGTACATGTGTGGTAGGATATGCAGCACATAGACTTTGTCCAGGGCCTGTATGATGTAGTCTGCCACTGTGTTATACAGAAACTCACGTACTAGGTATCTCATGAAGTAACTCATGATGGCAATTATGTTGCTCCTGATCTTCACGTTGACAGATAACATTATTCAAGACTCAAGCAGGTCCACTGTAAGGAGACTAGGAGGACAGACAGATGCCTCTTTGGTTACATAAGTTACAAGAACGAAATTTGCATAGTTTTTTCAACCTTAATGAACGTCTATGTAAAACTTTGCAATTTGGTAAAGTTTGAAAAGTCTTTTACTTTGTCATTTCTATATGAAAACCAAGACTTTTGAAGCTACCTTGGTTCCATATATTCTTATTTAACACTAAGCAGTGGCTCTGCTGTGCATATTGCATCCCCACACATCTGTTTATTCCACAGTCTATTTAGATTTTGGGTTAATGTGATTTTACCACATTTCCCCACATTGCTGGCTCCACTGTGAGTAAAATGTGTTCTCTTGATGCTGGTAGACATGGCATGGAAGGGGCTATAGAAGGCGTTAAAAAAGCAAACACACTGACTTGGAGGACTTGTTTTTAAATTTACCTGCCCTGCTTTTCCTCCTCACAATGTTACTTCCGCCATAGAGTTGGAGGCTACTTTCAAGGCAAAAAGGCTACCAGCTTGGTAAAAAAAATATACATTTGTAGGGCTGGGCTACATAATGGTGTGGGAGCAGAAACAGCTCCATAACAACCCAGCAATGGCTGACAAACAATCTCCAAACAATACACACAAGTGTTCTTCTGCAGTAAGATAGCACTGTTCACATAAACAATTTGCAGTTGGCAACCTTTGCAACATACATTCTGCATACAATTTTCATCTTGGTTTGTGTGTAAATGCTCTCTCGAAATGATGAAAATGATCTTGCAATGCATATATACATATATTTGCTTTGGTGAAGGTAAATCAGAAACCATTTTAAACGTAGGAAAGGTTGTGAAAGGGTAACCTCCCTAAACTTTGCAATTTAAAAACATCGTTGGAGGCTCGACTATTTATTCTAGAAGGAGCCAATGAAGGGGAAAGCAAATCATCTATGGAGTAGGCATGGTTGTTTTTTGTTTTTTTATAATTCCTTGGTGCCCTTCATGAGTGAGACTGCCTAGGTGTTGTTAGACATACTGGGGGGGGGGGGGGGGGGGGAGCTAGTGTTAGGGGATCCTTGTGAAGATTGACTTCAAGAATGGCAGTGTGCTGACTGGTCACCTATAGCTTAACATGAAGGAGGCTTCTAGACTTGAGGTGACTGTACGAATAACAGCAAACAAGATTTTCTTGTTTTTTGAAGATCTGTAACTCCAGCTGAATGTAGTTATTTTCATCCACTGAAAACACATTTGCATCTATAAAGAGCTAAACCTTATTTTTTAAGTTTAAAGATAACGTTTATTGAATAGAAAAATAAAAAGTAAACAGTAATAACATTCCCCAGTATGATGCATCAACAGTTCAAAAACTACATGAGGCTTTCAACTGACATTATAAGAAAATACTTATACTGTATCAAAAATAAGAAAGGAGAGGAAGAAAAAAGAGGGAGGGAAGCGTGAAAGGAATAAAAAGAAGAGCTTTTTCTGTATTGAAGAATGGACTTACGGCCTGATTTAGAGTTTGGAGGACGGGTTACTCCATCACGTGACGGATATCCCGTCCTCCGTATTACAATGTCATTAGGATATAAAGAAATCGTAATACGGTGAACAGGCTCCGTAAAACTTTAAATGAAGCCCCTAATCTAAAAATATCAAAATCAGAACAATGTAGAGTAAATCTGACAGTGAAAAAGCTGAATTGCATAATACAAATGGCATAAAAAACAGTTGAATAAATAGGAACGTTAAATGGGTTTAGATACTTCTTCAGTTAGGGACTGACATAGATTCGCAGTTAGAGCACAGGAATCAAGGAAAGCTGTGACAGGTGACCAAAGAATGTAGCTTCTCACAGCAAGACACATTGGAGTGGTATAGGTTCTTTCCAGTCTAAAATTGTAACAAATACCGTACTGCCATGCTTGAAAAGATATATCTAGAGCATTTTTCCAATTCTTTGTTATTTGTTGAAATGCAACAGCAATTGGCAAATCTATAATTTGCACAATAAAAGCACAACTATTCCAATCATCTGAAAGGGTACCTAAAAAACAAGTTTGTAAGAGACAAAGGTTTAAATGTATGAAAAATAGAATTGATTTGTGTCCAAACCTTTAACCAGAATTGCTAAGTATTAGGACACTCAAATAATAAATTATTTGTACCAGAAACATAGATGTTACAAGACCAACAGTATGGCGAGATTTTGGAATTAAATTTATGTAAGGTAACTGGGGTAACCACAAGGCTGTTCTAACTCAAAAATTAAGTTTGAGTTGTATTAGCAGCACAAGAGGTTTTGCAGATCTTGAGACTTATTTTATTCCATAAAGCAGGAGGGAAAGAAGTGTGAAAGTCTGTTTCCCATTGTAACGCCAAGGTTGTTTTCTGTCTAGGATCAGGAGGAGGAGTAAGGTAGGAACAGATACGGGAAGCTGTGGGGAAGGTTGATAACAATGGTTGCAGGGGGAAAGTGGTGGATGTAGAAGTGGTGATCAGACAGAGGACATAGTAGGTTTCGGAAATGTCTGAGATTAGAGATTGAAAGTTGGTTTTATATCAATTAGGTAATTGAAAGGAAGATTGAGCTTGAGAAAAAGAGATTGTTGAAATGGTAGATTGTGAATTAAATGGTGACTACATTATAAACATTTTGTTTGTTCGCCAGGACTTCCAGAAGACAGTTCTATTATTGATTTTAATAAATGTATTTACCAAATCAAAGAATAAAGAAATTGATCAATGATGGACAAAGTGGAAATATGTATGGGGCATAATATCTCACAAGCATTTTTGACCATAGGGAGCAACATGGAGAAAGGACATTGAGTGAGTGACAAAAATTCTAAAAAATGAAAGGGTTTATTATTAAAAGATAAACCTAGCTTTGTCGATAAGGGGGGGTTATGTGTGTACTGATCTTCTTGGTCAAGGGCCAATTGTTTAAAAAAGAAAGCAGTATGGTTTGACTGGATATCCAGAAAATATACTCCACTTGGTGTTTACTACATTGTAGTCTGGTGAGAAACATACAAAGTTTTTTTATTCTTCCATTAAAAAAGCAGTCAAGATAGAATATATATTTTTGAAAACAGAAGATGGAATATTAATCCGGATTACAGAGAGGTAGAAAAGAATTATAGGAACCAGAGATCCAAATACTTGATTTTTGCTGGATTCGAAAGAAAGTCTGAAGATGTGACTCCATCTTTAAAGCACCATTTATTAAGAGCAAGAATTCCACATGTGTACGAATTAAGCCTATAACCTGACAGTACAGCAAAATTTGAAACTGTGTTTAAATGTTTGTAGGGAAGATTCAGGAGAGGAGACTGAGAACTTAATTTCTTTATCTCCCTATTTAAAGCCCTGTATAGTGTTATTTTATCAGATTTTAGATAAGAAGGGTTTGAGTGCAAGAATGAAGAGAAAAGGAGAGAGGGACGACCTTGTAGTACTCCTCTGTGAATAGGGAAAGAGGACAAAATGAAGACATTAACGAAAAGTGATACTTTAGGAGATGAATATAGGTGAGAATCTAGATCAATTAATTTTGTCCAAATCCAAACCAAGAAAGAGTAGGTAAAAAAACTCCAATGCATTTGGTCAACAGCTTTCTCAGCATCTAAGGAAATAGCTGCTAATGATTGTTGATATGTTTTCAATTTGCTCAAAAAGTTAAAGAAGAGTCTAGTGTTCTGAGAAAGATGCCTACCTTTAACAGATCAAGAATGTTCCCTGACGATTATATTTGGAAGGAGGGGGTCGAAAAATAAGACAAGAATTTTAGCAAATATTTTATAATCAGAGTTAACAAGGGAGATTGGTCTGTAATTTTTACATAGCTTAGGGGCTTTATTGTCTTTAGGAGTAAGGCATATTAAGCATCCTGAAAAGTACAGTTAGTGGTTTGGAAGTGGCAAAGAAAGTAAATACTTGGTGTAATTTAGGGATTATCACCTTTGAAAAAATGAAAATAAAATTTGATAGGAAAGCCATCTGGCCCAGGGGCTTTGCCTTTTTTAATAGGGTTAACTGCAGTACGAATGTCTTGAATAGAAATATCAGTCTCAAGGGAGGGACAATCCATATTTAAATCACATTCTGTATGTATTGAAGAGAGGTAAAGATTGATGTCAGTTTGAAGAGGATTATTCTCTGGTGGTAAATTCAACTAAAATATCCTTATCTGTAAATATAAGCATTGCATCACCCCGTAAATTGTTTTCTATTTTAACATATTATTTTTTCAATTTAAGGTAGTTTGCCAAAAATGTGCCTGATTTTTTTTGGCCTCCAGATTGTTTAGCACTTGACTCATAAGAGGCAGCACCTTCTGTAGATGATTTATTAAATTCAAATTTGGCTTTAATCAGTTAGTCTAAACATGATTTAGATTTGAACGTAAAGTAGGAATGTTCTAATGATTTAATATGTTTCATGACGTCTGACGCTTTTTTTAAAATTTGCTATCTTTTTGCTTGAGTCATAAGATATAAAAACATCCCTAGAGGCAGCTTTAAAGGCATCCCAGATTGCCTGAAAATATACATTCGGAGAGTCATTCAAGGTAAAGAATTCAGTTGTTAAATTATGAAAGCATTGTGTAAAAATGTTATTGAGTAAAAGGAAGGTATTGAAGCACCAATGTCTCACCTTTGCGGGATTAGGAAGAAGATCTTGGTCTAACATAACTGGTGCATGATGTGAAATTAAAGATGGTACCAATATCAGCATGCACAGTATGTTGAGATAAAGATTTACAAATAAAAAGGTGATTAATCCTGGATTGAGAAGGTTGGACAGGAGAAAAACATGTATATTCTTGTAGGCAGGGATTACAAAGTCCTCATGAGCCTATAAGAGATATATTCCTGATGGCTGCAGTGAATGGTTGGTGGACAGAGGAGAGAACAAATGTAGATTTAGAAGAAAGATCTAAAAATCGGTCTATTACAAGATTACAATCACCACCAAATTTTTGTCATCTGCGATAGACATCAGTTTGTATGTAATGATGGGACAAAATGATTTGTTGAGATGTCTTGGAGCATAGATATTAAAAATTGTTAGTGGTATATTTACTGTTCATTTCAATAGAAGTCAGCGACTATCCATGTCTAATTCTTGTAATATTAATGCAAAATCCAAGTTTATTTTTTATTTTTTAGAAAGGATTGCATTTACCAGACACTGGTGAAGTAAATGCATGGCCTACCCAATTGCAAACAAGTTTTTTTGCTTCTGTTTCAACAACATGTGATTACTGTAGTAAAGCAATGTCAGCATTTCATTTGGCTAAATGAATAAGTACTTGTTGCATTTGATGGGTGAACCCAGCCCTTTTACATTCCAAGTAATTGCATGCAGAGTCAAAGATAACATTAAAGTGAAGCTACAATACTCTACAAATGAACCACTGTGAGAGAAGTCTGTACTTCTATAATAATTTTTTTTTATCTATAATACTGTTAGCAGGAAGATGGAAGAGGGAAAAGGCAAAGTGGACCCCGAAGAACATCCAAGGAGCATCAAATTAATTGAGGGAATGTAAGAAAAAGAAATGAGACATGATGTAATAAAGGAAAGAGAACTAGGGATAGTGTGAAAGTAAATTGGGAAATATAGAAGATAGAACTACAATAAAAAAGACAAGAAGATACAAGTAACATACTTGGTAGTAAGATAAATGGTTGGGGTGGTGCAACCACTAAGGGGAAGATGACAGGACCAGAATCCAGAGGCAACCGGAAGGGGTGTGATATAGACCACGCATATGGATATGTATACAAAGCCATGAGACACAGGAGAAGGGAATTACCTATGGAAGGAAGCAAGAGAGACATTTTGTGTCTCATGAGGAACATACAAGATAGATATATGACAAAAACATGAAACAATATAAGTGAACAATGTAAAGATATAAAAGCTATTCATGAAAACAGGACCTGTATGTAAAAGACTGCATAATTTTACAATTGTCTATACATTTTTGCAACAAAAGGGTCCTTTTACGTCATTGTTTTGTTATTTTAAGGCACTGTCAGAAGCCTGGATAAAAGAGACCAAATCGGGTACCAAGGGGATGTAATGCAGGAAGCATGTTTAGACATCTCTTCCTTCTATCTGCTGTATGCTTGGCTGAATCCTGAGTAAAAACTTAAGTATTACCAGACCAAGTAATATGTCCTTTGGGTTTTGCATTCTAATCACCATGAGAAGACCCTGATATACCAGAAAGAAGATGATAACACCTCGATGTTTCTGGGATGACGAAGTATATTGGGGATGATGACCAAGTCTGTGGGCTTGCTGTATGTTTAAGTCAGTGGAGTCTGGCATATCAAGGATTTTAGGACTAAGGCCCTCATTATGAGTTTGGTGGTCTTTCAGCAAGACTGCTGCGGTTGTGGGTGGCAAAAGACCGCCAGTGTTGGCGGGATCCTGCCCGCCATATTAAGAGTCCACAAAGTATTTTGCCCCAAAACAGCCACAAATCCTACACCTCCAGGACAACTGAGGGCGAGATAGAGGTGGTCTCACCACCAGCACCGCCATGCCAAACAAATACTGCCCTCCATATTACAACCCACAAATCAGCACAGCAGTCATTGCATGGCAGAAACCACTGGCGGTGTGAACCGCCGCGGCCAAAAGCACACCTCCATCAGAACAGAGCACCACATTGGACAAACCGAATACCCCACACCTGACACACATTAGACACACCAACACACACCACTATAAAACACACCCACACAACTATTTGCAAACAAAACAAAATACACTGACAGCAAGGCCCACACAAACCAGAGACACTGCACACGTACACCATATGCACTATCACACAAAACACTAAGCACACACCACACAACTCTACCATTGACACAATATACACATTATCACTGCACGCAAACACCACAATGAATCGGTATACACAACCAAGCACCCCCCACTCCACCAAGCATTCTACACTGCACCTTTGGACACTACACAGATCTTCACTCACAACCCAAAGACCCATGCTTCACAGATGATGAGTTGAGGGTCATGGTTGATGAAACTGTCAGGGTAGAGCCACAACTGCTCAGAGCACAGGTCCAGAAAACACCCATAGCCAGGAAAATGGAGTTATGGCAGAGAATCATCAACAGGGTCAACTCAGTTGGCACCCATCCACGCATAAGGGAGGACATCCGGAAGAGGTGGAACGACCTACGGGGTAAGGTGCGTACCATGGCATCCAGGCACCAAATTGCCATGATGAAGACTGGCAGTGGGGCCACACCTCCTCCCCCAGAGCTTGCATCATGGGAGGAGAAGGCCTTGGACATCCTGCATCCTGAGGGCCTGAGTGGAATACCTGAGGGACTAGACACTGGTACTCACACGCCCCTAGCACTAGTTTGGCCCTTCAGCATGCTACCCCACCGCCTAGTCACTCCCCAAGTCCCCCTATCTTCCACAACACCTCCCACACAATCACCTAAAGCCCCTCCCCTACATGCCACCCCACCACCCAGGCACAATGGCCAGACAGTCCCTGGACACTACTCAGACAGCACTGCCAAACACCATCACTACGACTCCCACACTGCACCTGCGCATCCACATGAAAAGCTGATCTGTCCATATCACAATGCAAACACATGCATGTACAACTATCTCATCTGCAATACCAACAGGATGCTATGACTGATGACCTATACATGTCAATGACAGAAATGCAATCCTCATACAGCAACTCTCAATGGAACATGCTACCCATATCACTGTACATTACCCACAAACAATGTCTGTAGTGCTGCATCTGTCATTGCCATAACTGGGAATCAAGTTAAGCCACAGTATGCATCAGACACAGAGACCAACATTCACATCTCCACCATGTATTGTATTGTATAGTATTGTATTGTAATAGTAATAGTAATTATATAGCGCTTACTACCCCTGACGAGGCGTCAAAGTGCTTTTCGGTGAGTAGCACGCTACTCTGGAACCCAACAAGAATTAGTGATGGATTAGTATTGGGAAATATGAGTGTGATACTTTCCCACTAACTCACAGGTACCCCTGCCTCTGCCACCATGGAGAGGATGCCAGAGACAGCCATCCCTCCCCAATATGACGGCCCCAGTGACGACAACGCCACATGATGTCTGAACATAAACGACTTACCTGGCCCATCTGGGACACCTGGTCAGTCCACCATGCCCAGCTTTACCCTGCCCACATGCCATCCCCCCCAACCTGTGACATCTACATCTCAGCCAAATCCTGCTTCCCAAACCTCTGTCCTAAGGACCAGTCAATCGACAGTGTGCACCACAGTACAGGGAGTCAACCCCTCACACCCAAGACAATGACAGTTCTGGGGTAACTGGGAGTGCATACACCGTTCCAGGGGCACAGGCATGGAGGTCAGGGGCAGTGGGAGGGCACCTGTGGCCCAAGGGATGGGGCCCCAAGGGACTCGATTGGCCAGGAAACCACCTCCCAAGTCCAGGGAGCATAGCAGCAATCCCAGGGCAAGATGGGCCAAATATTCACCATTCTGGAGGAATACCAAAGGCTGCAGAGGCAATACCACCAGGAGGTCATGCAGCAGTGGCAGGCCCACAATGCCACCATGGCCTCTATTGCAGGGGTTCTCAAGGCGCTCACAACCATTCTGCGTGCTACCTCCACCCACCAGCAGGCCCTTTCCAAAAGTTAGATACCAACTGAGCCATCAACATCATCCTCAGCTAGTGGAATGGAGGCCCTGCCAGAGGAACCACAGGCCACTGGCACCCCTCCTTCTGCAGCTGAGGAGCACCCACAGAAACGTGGTCATCCATCCAGACATCCTGCAGGAGCAGATTCCAGGACCAAACCCACTGCCAGGAAGTGACCCTCTTCTGAAAATTCTCCCTTGTGTGCCACTGAGATACCCTGTTGGCTGTTCAATGTAATTACTCCATTTTCACATGGTCCTTGGATACTGGAACTGCACTGGCTACAGCTATGTCACCTACTCTGATGATTACTCCAACCATGACCCCACTCATCAACTCATCCACACTCTGTGCATAACAAACACTATAGAACACAGGAACTGTCTTCGTGGCTTATTGTCATATGTACGAATGTCAATCCTAGCGAAATGTAATGTGTGGCAATTTCCCTTCACCAAAAGGATGTCACATGGACAGCAGAAGGAGCCATTCTGTGCAGGTGGCACCCTACACCAGACAGGGTCCAATTTCCAGTTGCAAGGGAATCACTAGCCCAGCCACACACAGGAGTAAATCCGCGAATCCAGCCTGCAAATAGACCTAGACAGGGACTCACATCAGGATAGTAGGCATGGTGGGAGCCACAGCACATATGCAGTACATTGGTGTCACGCACAGTGCGGATTTGCAACTACACAGGGGACCATACAAGACAATGTCACACCCAGAAGACTAGGAATCACATGCAATGGGTACATTACTAAACTTACTACTGTTAGAAAAGGACAGTGTCCATGAATGCCACTGCCAACAGTTTTGATAGGGAGTGAGACACACTACACAGTCTTCATTGTGGAATATATCAGCACAGGAGCCTGCTAGGACAAATGACACACCACATGCCCGTACACATTATCAACCTACCAATCTGCATTCACCACACATGTCAGTGACATTTCATCAGTAACACAGCTCCTACTAGGCTATCTGTCTCCAACCACATGTCACATCAAGGAATAGGTACACTGAACATCTCCAATGATGTACCTGACCATGAGCAGCACTGTCATTAGGCAATTTGGAAAAAATACACCTGACAATACACACACAACATACCTGTATGTTACTGGAAGTAATGAGTGATCAGCTAGGCCTAGATTCAGCTGCATCATCCTCATCAGTCTCCCCATCACTTTCCATGTCCCCGTCATCAGCCACTGGCCCAGCTGCCTCCTCCTCATTAGCCAGTAATGGAATCTGTCGTCTCAGTGCCAGATTGTGTAGCATGCAGCAGGCAACTATGATCGGGCATACCTTTAGGGGACTGTAGAGGAGGGCACCTCCAGAGACGTATAGGCACCTGAATCTGGCCTTTAGGAGCCCAAATGTTCTTTCAACAACACACCTCGTAGTGCCGTGGGCCTCATTGAAAAGGTGTTCCCCATCCGTGGTACGATACCTCACTGGTGCCAGCAGCCAGGGAAGATTAGGATAGCCAGAGTCATCTGTGTGCACAAAGGCAGGACGTGTCACAATACCGGTAGAGGCACAGGGCAGAATGGGATGCCAGTTGACATTACAGTGACACACAATCCTATTGCAAATATACCAATGAGCCACGCTCTTTCTCTCTGTAGTTTTGCCATCATGTGTGGGACATTTCTGTTCCTCAGAATGAAGGAGTGATGTACAGATCCTGGATACATGGCTGTCACTTGGGAGATGTACTGGTCTGTAAGACATACCACCTGTGCATTGATGGAGTAGTAGTTTTTCCTCTTCCTATAGACTTGTTTATTGGCCCTAGGAGGGACCAAAGCAATGCGGGTGCCATCTATGGCCCCAATCACATGAGGGATGCATCCAATATGATAGAAGTCAGCCTTAACAGTAGGCAAATCCACACATAACAGGAACCTGATGTAGCTGTCCATGTGTTTCAGTAAAGCAGACAGTACATCTGTCAGCACAAGACTGAACACAGGCTGTGACATTCCTGCTGCCAAACCCACTGCAATCTGGAAAGAGCTAGAGACAAGGAAGTGTAGCACAGACAAGACCTGTACTGTGGGAGGAATGGCATGGGGGTTACATATAGCAGGCAATAGATTTGGCTCCAACTGGGTATAGAGTTACATTATAGTGTTACAATTCAGACAATAGGTCTAGATGGTATGTCTCTCCTTCAGGGTTGCAGTACACTGGTGCATATCACATTCTCCCCAATACTGGGTATCTAGGATAGACAGGAGAGATTTTACAACTTGATGAGCTTTCAACAAATGCTAGCTAACAAGATCCTTGTTGCACACAACAAACACTTATGACAGACCCCAACAGTGACCACATACCATTATGGCCATGTAGAGGGCCCATGTATACCAACCTAGCTGCCTGTTACATGGCCTGAACAACAGCATGTCACACATATCACATGTCCAATAGCACATGTAAAAGCTGCATATTTGTCCAACAGATTCCACGGATGTACAAATGCTACTGCCTCATATGCTTGCACTGCCTATGAGGTACTGAGACGCTGGTCATGCCCTGGATCCGAGACTCGGCCATCGTAGCACTCTGTGGCATGATATTCACATTCACTGGCCCAGCCCTGATGGCTGAACATAGTCCTACACTGCAATTGGGACACATGCCTAGCATGACGCACTTATTATTTCTTTACAAACCATCGTATGTGCCTAAAATGGCAGCCGCATGTCCTGCGTGCACTGGATAGATGGAAGTGACCTAATTCCACCCACGTATGTCGTCAAGGCACCGTCCAACTCCTTATTGGATCACATTGCTGCCTATGGGTGACTGGAGCCAATGATGATCACAGCTGGCGTTGACATTCATGTATGCGGCGGCCATAACCGCCATTTTCTGCCGCCTAGCTCCCTTGACTCCTGACACTCGTGCAAGCAAGACTTCTACTACGTGAGATGCTGTGTTCTGTCTCTGGGAGCCACCATGCCACATCCTGCAGGAGATAGGGCCCCAGCCTCCACCCAGGAGGAGCTGGAGAACATTGTGGATGGGGTCCTACCCTTTATGGATATCTGTGTGGGGCCCCAAAGGAGCAGGTGAGCCCAATTCCATTGTCCTGTGTGATAGAGGTGTGTGAGGCTGTAAGGCGTTTTCCATGCCACATAGGGAGTGGATGCATGCAGGTGCCATGTAGTACATGCGTTTGTGCCATGAAGACACATTAGTGTGGCCATGTAATGTGCATGATGTGAGTAGTTCAATGCTGCTGATGTGTTGCCCCTCTACATGACTTTTTCCTTCTGTCTGTGTCAACCATGCAGGTCAGCGTCAATCAGAAGAAGGCCATCGCCAAAAAAGTGCAGACCTTGGGGATCCATAGCCGGCGGACCACCCACTGCAGAAAGCAGTGGGAGGACCTGAGATGCTAGGCCTGGAAGACCGCAGACGCCCAGCTGGGGACATCCTCCCACTGAGGGAGGGGTTCCTGTCGGACCCCGGCCCCACAATGGCCCACATTTTGGCAGTGGCCTACCCTCAGGTAGATGGGCCCTTGAGGGCAGCACGGCAGCCACAAGGGGGTAAGAACAGGCTCCTACCTCCCACATGATAGGCCTTGTTTGGGATAGTAGGGCTTACTTGTGGGCAGATATGCATGTGATCAGTGGTTGATGCACATGAACAATGGGTATCAGTTGCCCTGCCAGGCTCTGAATCGGTCATGTGTGGCAATAAGATGCTGTCAGTTTATATCCAATGGACAATTTCGATGGTTGGGTGAGCTTGGACACGTACGGTGTCCGACCAGATTCTTCCATCTGCATCAATGTATCTGAGGTGTAAGTACTATCACATCAGTATGTGTCTCCCACTATGACTGAGGCTATCTCTATCTTGCACAGTAGCTGCCATGGACTGATTGTGGGGGTGGCATCAGGTGTCCTCAATGTGGATGGCCTCAATGGGACAGCATTGTGAACATGAATCCTTTCCATGCTGACATATGTTGACCTAAGTGTGTAGGATATGTGTAGGGAAACAACAATGGCATTCTGCTACATGTGACTCTACATGTGCAAATAACACAGCAAAATCTATTGTAGGAGCTATCATTCTGTGGTCTAGCCTTTCCAAATATGGTATGGGAGTAGATGTGGTAAGTCCCCTGGGAGGTTCCTTGAGTCTAACACTATTGTTTAAATGCCATGCATGACATTGCCCTAGCAATCACAATGCTGCAATGCAGTGTTTCAGCCTTGCCAATTAAAGTCAAAAAGTTCCCACAATATCTGGTTTATGAGCATTGCATCTTGCAAATCACAATGTATATTTTATGTAATGCACTGTCCTTGTAATGACATGGCATGCAGCAATGAAATTTGAGAGATGTACATGTTGATCTGTGTTAATCGTAGGTAGGTATTGATCCTTTTCCACCCTATTTTTCTGTCTCACCCTGCCTCCCTCTTCTCCTTTGTCTTTTTGTGCATCAGCATCATCAGGCAAAGAAGAAGGGGCACCGGCGAGTGGGGATGCAGAAGCCCGCGGGACCCAGGAGGCTGGGACCAATGGGACAGAGGGCGAGGGGAGTGCCACGAGGGAGACGGGATCATCTGCATCATCTATAGATTCCTCCTCCGATGATAGTCCTTGGTGGGGGCGGACCCTTCTGGGACCAGCCCAGCACCATCCTTGTCCGTCACCCCCTTGCCAGCACCTCCCTCCCTGTTGCTCCCCCCAGTTGCCCTGTCCCCGTTCACCCAAGAGAGATGGTGTCTCCTTCACCGCAGGCATCTCTGCCCCTGCCCCAGTCAGCCCTGCTGCCCTCAGTGAGGAGGATATCGACATCCTGAAGCCCATCTCTGTGGCTCAGACAACAATTGTGAATGCCATCTAGGGACTGGCAGCTCAGGTACAGCAAAGCAATGTGTTCCTGGAAAGCATTCACGGTGCCCTGTCTGGCCTGCAGGGATCTTTTCAGGCTCTGGCCTCGTCGCTGATGGGAGCCAGTGTCCCTTTGTTTTCTTCCCCCCTCCAGCTACCTCTGCCCAATCCCATACCCCTTTCCCCAGACCCATCCAGAGCACACAGTCAGACCACCATTCATCCACCTGAACAGACACGGTTCACAACATGCACACAGGCAACACCTATCTGTACACACAACAACATGCACTCCCTACACTGACCCTCACACCACCCCCTCCTTCACAGGCACTACACCACTCACACCTGCTGGCACAACACCAACACTCCCTGATCCAGCCACTAGTCCCATCACACCCACAGTCACCCCACTTCCAGACCCTCATACATCTACCCCATTCACCACATGTGCACTCAACTTACCTGCAGGCACCATCCCAACAGACAGTCACCCATCCACCATGGCATCTCCCTGCACTTCCTCCGACCCTCTTCCCAAAACACCAACATGCCCGCCCTCACACACCCAACAGACACTCCTCACACACATGCCTTCCACCCACGCACCTGCACCCAAGACACATACAGGGACACACCTCACAACCACTCCCTCTACTCCCAAACGCTTTTCCCCTGACTGCCCTTGGGTCCCTAAGAAAAGATTCCTATATGAGTTTTCCCTCTTCCCTACCACTCTCCCACCCATGATTCCCCAAAGCGCACTGTGTCCCTCCCTGACCCCAGCCTCCTCCTGCCAAAAAATCAACCTCCTCAAGACCAAGCTCAGTCCTCCCAAAGACAAACCTAAGGAGCCACAGACTCAAGCGAAAGGCAAGCCCAAGCCCCCCCCCCACCAAGGGCAGACCCAAGGAACCCCCTCCCAAACCCAAACCCCCACCCTCGACCACAACCCCATCACCCCTGAGGTGCCTGCTTGCCACTTGATGCCCCTATCATGTGGAGGCCACTTTGCAGTTGGGAATCAAGTTGGGGCATTCACATGTGCCATATGTGCCTGGTGGCACTTGAACTATTTGGACTAGCCAGTTGGCCCATTTTGTACTTTTTAAATTATTTTTTATATATACATATGCCTAAGGTATATGGGCCAACTGCCTCTTGGTCTCGATGGACACATACTTCTCTTGCCTTTCCTTCGTGATGGATTTGTGGTATTAGTGCGATTTGGTTTGTGTACATTTTGTGTATGTGATGTGATTGTGTTGCAGCATGCGTTGTGTGGTTTCCTTGTGCATTATACTCAGTGTGATATGTTGTGATAGTGTTGTGTGGCATTGTGTGTTTTTATTGTGTGCGTGCATGTGTGTGAGGATGCATTTGTTATGTGCGTTGTGTGGACGTGGTGTGACATCTGACACATTGTATGGCAGTGTTTTGGTATGAGTTGGTTGTATGTGGTTGTTAGGTGTTGCTGTCAGTATGTGTTTTCATGTGGAGGTGTGCAGTGTTGTTCCTTGCCAATGCCTTTGTGTGTTTGCAGAAGTGATGCTGTTGTGTGAGTCTGTGGTGTTGTGTATGTTTGGTTTAGACATTGGCGGTTATGTCTGTGTGCAGGGTGGTATGTGAGTGGCACATGTAAGTATACAGCGGTGTGTAGTTTGTGTGTGCATGTGTGTATGTTGGTGTGTGTATGTGTGTTGGTATGGGTGTTTGCGTGTGTGTGCCTGTCGCTAGCCATCCCAGATGTGTGTGTGTTGTGTGTGGATGTGTACTGATGCCTTTTCCTCTAGTGTGTGCTAAGTGGGTGAACTTACGGTTGTTGTCTTCATCGCTGGTTCTGGAGTCGTAGGGCGATCAGGAGCAGAGGGAAGACTTCAAGTTCAGGTTCCATGGCAGCTCACAATGTGTCTGTGTTCCTGAAGGTGAGTGTCTCCTTTTATCCTGTTAGTTTCTGCCAGGGGTTTGGTGGCGCCGGCAATCCTGGCAGTGTGCAACCTTGAAATATGCTCGGTGGTAACATGGTCCCCCCAGACCGGAGATGCCTGCCGCCGGCCGTGGTGCTATGTCCGCACTGACAGTCCTGGTGGTGTATTGGCTGTGTTCCGCTGGGAACACCACCATAGTCATAATATGGCGGCCTTCTCTGCTGTGCCGGCGGAAGTGCAACCGCCACCTCCACAGTGGCGGTCCTTGGACCGCCAAACTCATAATGAGGGCCTAAATGATTAAAAAAATGAGATTGGTTTGTTTCCTTCCACATCCACAGCAAGACCATAAACATAAAGATTGTTTAGTCAATTGTGATTTTCCAAACCTTCAGTCAGTTTTTTTGAGGTGTGCGACTTCAGTTTGAAGATGTTTAACATCCTTAGCTATGTCCTGTATGTCACTTTTCCCTTGTTCTTTGGTAGTAACTCCATTCTAAATCAAAGACCACTGGTCAACAAGTTGCTGAAGTTTCCTTTTAGTTTCTTCCACGGAAGGTTTCAAGGCCCATATCTCATCCTGGATAACTTCCATTGAAAAGGAAGCAATAGGTTTGACTGGGGAAAGAGAGTTCTTCTTAGGCCTTTTATTGGTTGTTATAAGTGTTGTTGATGGAGGTTTAGAGACACCTTTAGAGGAGGTTGTGTGAGTGAATGAGGAACATGATGGAAGAGCTTCCTGAGATAAAAGATTTGGATTTTTCATAGGAGACTAGAGCAGAAAAAGAGTTCTTGGTATCAACTGGTGTACTAAGAAGTGGGCATAATTTGCGTGTTCAACTTCAAGTTTCCAGTTTTCCACATAAGCAAGAAAGTTCACTGTGAGGAATTTTGAAATATAATTGATATTTGAAACTTAGATTATTTGCACTTCGTAATGAAATTGTCTAAGACATTGCTGTACAAATTATGAAGTAAAATGAGGTTGATAAAGAAAATGTGTGCTCTCAAATAGCCTCAAGAGGTCATAACTGCAATAATTAGTGACAGGTATGGGCTAATCAGGTATAATAGATGAAATGCAATGGAAATAAAGCCGGCATTCACTTCATGAGAGGAATTAAAATAGTAGGTGTGACTGGGCCGTTAGCGGGCAAACAGCCATGTCGACAAGTGTGTGAGAAGAAAAATGTCACAGACTGGCAGATATATGTGCATGATACGTTCTGATACATGAGACCCAAATATGAAGCCGTCTGGCGGCCAACAAGATGGTAACGGGCTAAATTCCTTCTGCAGAGGAGTCGGAATTCTCTTAGCAGGTAGCCATCTTCGACAGGCACCTACGTCCGAGCAAAAATTTTATTAAACGGTATCAAAGCACTGAGAGATGCACAACTAGCATAAAAGGATTTGAAAGCATGTACAGATTGGTATAACTTTAGTCTGTTACTCAGTTTCATGTAAAATTCCTTGAGCTTTGAAGTGAGTAGCCAAAGCTACTATACTGAAGTTAGGGGGTCTAAGAGAAGAACCCAGCAGGACCTCACTTCATAGCATATGGTTTGGATGGAACTAGTGGAATAGCAACTACCTGAGAGAGCAAAGTGATATTTGATCCAAACAAAGACTACTCCAGAAAAGTAAGAATCTTTCAATAATTGGAGCAAATTGGTCTAGTTATCATTGCCAAATACAGCAGAGACATTTTGGGGGTCATTACAAGACTCGCAGATGGCAGTCGGACCACCGCCAATGCGGCGGTCCGAACGCCACATTACAACTCTGGCAGTCGGGCGGCCAGGGAACCTACAGTTCTGCCAGGATTGGAGATCCCAGCCGTCTGGAGGTGGTGGCGGTCCTAATCCACCAGGGCATTGCTGCAAGCAGCGCTGCCCTGGGGATTACGATCCCCTTCTCGCCTGCAGTTTCATGACAGTACCACTGCCATGAAAAGGCTGATGGAGAAAGGGTAGAGGGGGCCCCAGGAGATGCTATCAGAGTTAATCTTCCTACTAATTTTTCTCCACTATTCACTAGCTTTTGATTTACCTACTTAGCATAATGTTTTCCCTTTGCCCTGAAAAAAGAAAGGGGGAAAAACCCCTTCCATAACAGTTGTGTGATAAAGGTTATTGTTTAGGGTGGATGAAGGTGTACCTCTAACTCCTTCTTGGTGTGATATAGAGTGACAAGCTCCTTGCCAGTGTTGTAAGTAGCACACTTCAGTACTGCTATTTCCCTGGGTACCTGGAGTGCATTTAACAGACTCATTACATGCATATTGTTTCATATTGGGGAACCAGAGAAGGTCAAGAAACCTCCCTCTGACTACAGCTGTCCGAAGTCATACACCATGCCGAATACATATGGGCTAGCGGTATAAATGGCCATTCTCAGCTCATCAAACATGCAGCATGTCCTCGTTAATGCTGCCACTCAGCTACTTGTGCGGAGGTTAAATGGCACAACTAAGGTGGTTTCATAACACCATTTGTGGTGCAAGTGGCATGTGCTGCTCTCAAAATAGATTGCCTGTCTGGTTATACTCTTCAAGTCCGTGGCCAGTCTCCTTGATTGATAGATCCAGAATATCTGGTCTTGGTTTCATGCACAACTCCAATACATGAACACAATTATCGTAAAACTCATCCTCTTCACAGTCACTGTCAGGAATGGGAAAAGGGTAGCAGGATTGAGCATTTTGCAACACCTTAATGACCCATTTCAGCCTCTAAAATCACCTGTCCATACTTTGTAATGCAGCTATTCATCATGTGTTGAGTTCAAGTGCAGATCAGGAAAATTTCATTTGAATGCAGGACCATTACAATGAATCAGCAATCAATTGTAAACTCCCACTGGATTGGGTGTAGCTGACAAGTATGCCACTGGCTGCTTCACCTCCCCACTGGTCTGTGCTGATCCAGACAGCGTGCACCCATCATGTTCATAAAAAGTGCAATGTAAATTATTTCGAATAGTCATGGATTCCTATAGAGGGTGTGGGGCAAAGTATGTTTCTGAGCTACAGGAAGGCTTCCATGCATTCCTCATCAAATGGTACCAGTTCACTGATGGTATAGTGCATGAGCCTTTGTAAAGGCTACATCATCAGGGAAAATTTGTGAATTTATTGGTGACAGAAGCCATGCCGGATTGCTCTTCTGTTTTATTCTCTGTATTTTGCTGACCTGAACTTTACTGAGTTGTTTTACTGATTCTGTATTTTAACTGAGCTTTACACTCTGATTTATTAATTGATTTTGATAATATTTCTTGATAATTTTTATGACTTAAAATCTGAAAATAAACTGTTAAGGTTTAAACCTTCCCTGCTTGTCATTCTTGTAGGAATAAATAGATTCTATATCTCTAAACTGAAATTATCATTCCGAGTGCTCTATAGAGAAATAGGTCCGGCAGGAGCACCAAGATCCAGTAAGGGATTAACCTTAGTATAGGTTCATCAGTCACGCAAAATTAACTTGAGGGAGCATAACATCACATGCAGAGTGAACACTAGCAGCAGTCTGTCAGATAACTCCCTAGTAATCAGATGCAGTTTCCCTCAGAGTTCTCATAAACAACTTGTGCGCTAAATTCTGTACTTACGCTAAAGTGTGGCACATCTGAAACCATCTTGATGGAATCACAGCTGTAAAACCTAAAGCATTTCCTTTGCAAATAAACAAAATGACAGTGGGGTTTCTTTTTGGTATAGAAATTATGGTTAGTGCTCTAAAAAGCTGAAAGAAGGATATGTGTCTATGAATTCTCAAATATCTTTCTCATCCTTTTCAGTACAACATTCTGTCATGCAGAGTGAAATGTACTTCCAACACCAGCAACAGTGTCATTTAACTCTTTTGTAATCAACTGTAGTTTCCCACAGTGTTTTAATGAATAACTAGAGTGCTTACTTTCTGTATTTATGACAAAAGTGTGGAACACCAGAAGCCATCTTGATAAAAATCAAAGCTGTAAAACGTAAAGCATTTTCTCTGGAAATTAACAAAATGGCAGTAAGGGGGGCTTCTTTTGTCACAGAAATGATGGTTAGTGCTCTAGAAAGCTAAACTGAGTAAACATTTTTAATTATGTCTCTAATATTTTCTTCATCTATTTCAGTAACACATTTTGACATGCAGATTAAAACATGTAGGGGCATATTTACTAGAAGTGGCGCAGTGCACCCGCTGCGCCAAAATTGGCAGCGCCATGCTGTGTCACTTCTAAAATGCAGGGATGTGCCATATTTAAAAGAATGCAGCACAGCCCTGTGTTTCTCCATGCGCCGGCACTTAAATTAGCTGCCGAGCACCAATGCAGCCACCCTTGCACCTTGTGCAAGGGTGGCTGCATTGTGGGGAGATTTTTTGTGCACGAAGGGACACCCTCTTACTCAAAATAATCTTTAATTACAATTTGCTCCTTCTATGTGTTGTGAAGAATGCAGCACACATAGAAAGACCAAAAAACGAGGAGAAATGAAAGCATTTCTCCTCGTTGTGCCATGCTAACGACACTCCTGGGGTGGCTATAGATTTTGGCACTGCCTCAGGTTTACGACATCCTGTAAATCTAGGGAACCATCGAAATGCAATAGGTGTTGCCGTGGAATGCCCACAGCAACACACATTGCACTACCCTTACACACACGTGTTAAGGGGCAGAATTTACAAAGTGATGTTAAGCCACAAAAAGTGGCTTAACGCCAGTGCACAACATCCCCGGAGCATCACAAAAAGTGACGCTCTGGTGGCCCTCGGGGCTTGTAAATATACACCAATGTAGTTTCAACACAAACAGCAGATAACTCTCTTGTGGTCAAATGCACAGAGTTCTAAAGAGTAACTATAGTGCTAACATTTCGTATTCAAGTCACTAATGAGGCAGTCTTGAACACCATTTTGTTGGAATAGAAGCTGCTAAATTTAAAGCCTTTCCTAAAGAGTAGGGTGACGTAAATGAGCATTGAGGTGTTAAATGTGGGCTTGTGGTAATTTGAGTCATAATGTATTTTTATGGAGCGAGATGCCTGCATAAGTACAGCATCCCCTTTCTAGATCTATTTCCTCAGCCTACCCAATTTCTCAGTCTCATAACAGCTCACTGATTTTAAAATAGTAACATCTTGGTCTTTATATATATATATATATAGTCACTGAAAAAACAAAGGTTACAGGGATGTTTTAGTTAGGCTCACATTTTAAATGTGCAAAACCATAGAAATTCACCTGTTATAGTTAGAGGTATCTCAAGTAACCATACCTCGTGCCTTAAGGAAACAAAAACTCAGACTCTCGCCATGCACTGGTAATTACCCCACAAATTACGGCACTCATGCCATCTTTGATAACATAATTGATAATATCAATGTGATATCTACAGTAACATTTTTGATGAAAAAACTGTGCATGGCGGGGAAGAAAGTTATGGTTACCTTAGGGCACAAATTATAGTTACTTGAGATAACTCTAACTATAACAGGTGAAATTCTATGGTTTTGTACATTTAAAATGTGAGCCTCACTAAAACGTTCTTGTAACCTTTGTTTTTTTCAGTGAATTTCTGTGTTTTTTTAAATTCTATTTCCTAACTATAACGAACCTGCTTTTGTTTTTTTTCAGTAAGTTTCTATTTTTTTTTTACGTATAGTAATTTTCATTACTACATGTTAATCCAGCCACTGCCATGCACAGCCAGGCCCTGAGGCCAACCCCCTAGAAGCACCCAACCTTGCACTGTGCGCAGTCTTCATCCGTGCGCAGCAGGGGTTGCCCGCAAGGCCTTTCCTGAGGCCAGTCCTTTGTGGCCAACCCCCCTAACCACCCAACCCTACTGTGCACACCCTTTGGCCATGCATTGCGGGAGTTGACCATTGTCTATCTCTCTCGGGGTGAGAATAGGTATAAAAGAGTGTATCTGGGGGTGAGAGTGGCTGTGAGAGTCTGTGTCTGGGTGTGAGAGTGCATGCATCAGTGTCTTAGTGGGTGTGTCAGTGTCTGCGCAGGTCTGTGAGTGGCTGCATGAGGGTGTCAGTGGGTCTGTGTGTGGGTGTGTGAGAGTCTGAGTAGGTCTGTGAGTGGGTGCATCAGTGTCTGAGTGGGTCTGTGAGTGGGTACACAAGAGTCTGAGTGGGTTTGTGAGAGGGTGTGTGATTGTCTGAGTGAGTGGGAAGGGTCTGAGTGGGTGTGTATGTGGGAGAAAGAGAGAGAGCAAGAGCGAGATAGAGAGTGTTTTAGGCTTTGGTGGATGATATACTTCGAATGTTTTTTTTTTGTATAAACTGAAAAGAAAAAATGATTTGTCAATTAAAAAGAGTAAGATCACCTTTCAGAATGAACCTGAAACATTTTCAGTTAAAAATAAATTAAAGGAGCGAAATTACTACGGATACACCTGAAGTTGAACTCTCAACTCACAGTATGAAGGGCAGTGACCTTCGCCATTATGCTGCCTATTTTTTTTCTTCTTCTTTTGTGCCCTTTATGTACTATATAGGACCACTGGGGGAGCCTCAAGGTCTCCCCCGCGGCCCCAGATGATTGTTTTTTTTAAATATATATTATTGCCCTTTATGGGCTATCTGGGACCTCGGGGGAAGCATCAAGGCATCCCCTCTGTCCCATCTGGCTCCCGCCTCCTGCGTAAGCCGGCATTACTTCAGCCAGGAAGCAAGGAGCTGCTTTTAATAACAACTCCTTGGTTGCTGGAGCAATGTTTTCATCTGTCTTCCCTGCATGCTTATTTGTGTGCAGGGAAGACAGATAAAATCTCTGCTTTCTGACAGAGGAGGTAGCTGTTTGCTTTTGCTTGACAGGAGCTGAAAGCTCCCACCAAGCAAAACCAAAAATAACCTTCTGCAAGCCAGAGCTGTCTAATGGCTCCTGCTTGCAGAAAGCAGAGTTTTCATCTGTTTCTCTGCATGCAAATATGCACACAGAGAAACTGATAAAAACATTGTTCCATAGCAGCTCCCTGCTTGCGGGAGCAATGCCGGCTCCCGCAGGAGTCAGAACCAGCTGGGACTGCAAGGGTCTTCAGGATCCCCTACTGTTGTCTCTGTCTCTCTCTCTCTCTCTCTCTCTCTCTCTCTCTCTCTCTCTCTCTCTCTCTCTCTCTCTCTCTCTCTCTCTTTCTCTCTCTCAGAGATTGTTATTGCAATTGTCTCCACATAGAATAACTTCAAAGTTTCACACTAGCAAGTTAATTGCTTCAAGCGCTATAGTTACATTTACAAAATAAAACAAACACAGTTACCTCTGGCCTACTGGTAAAGCTATTAGACTGTCACCCAGTAGGTTGAAGGTTGTTACTAGTGTTTTGACTGTTGAACATTCCTAGTGATGGAACATTTGCATTTTTTTTTTTACATCAAACTCTTTGGCATAGCAAAGAGACATCTGTGGTCTAGAAGTTAAAGTCTCAGGCCCTCACCCTGAAGGTTGAGGGTTCCCACGTAGGTGTGTCAGTAGTCACATTTCTGCTTTAATTACTTTTCAAATTCAAATATTTGAGATAAATATCAGAATGTAATTGCACTCTTTTTACTTGACAAATACATTTTTCTTTTCAATTTATCCTAAAATATCTAATTCTAAGTGTATTATTCATCAAAGTCTAGAAAAACTCTCTGATTGGTAATAGGGGGTTGGCTGCAGGCCAAGCCCTATGGCCAACCTCCACCGCGTACGGCCAAAGGCTGTGCTCGACATGGGGTTGAGTGATTATAGGGGGTTGGCCGCAAAGACTGGCCACAAAGACGGGCCGCAGACACACCCCCCCCGCTGCACACGGACAAAAGTGCTTTTTTGTTTGGTGCAGATGTGATGATATTCTGGTGTATCAAGAATGCAACTCCAAAATCGGCAGAAAATGCGTCTAGGGGGTCCTTTTAATAAACTGTCCATCATCCTGGGAAAACGGTGGTAAGATGTTGCATACCACTAATGTTTATGGGGTGGTGCCAAAAGGACAGGCCTTCTAGGCCATTTTTCATACTTGCAGTTCACTCACGCCCTAAGGTAACTATAACTTGCGCCCCACCATGCAGAGTTTCTCATCAATAATTTGACTGCTAATTTTACATTGAAATTTTACTGATGTTATAAAAGATGTCATGAGTGCTGTAATATCTGGGGTAATTAGCAGTGCATGGAGAGGGCCGAAGGCTGAGATCGGCGGTGGTTGGATTAATACACGGGAATTAAATTATTTTAGATTAAAAAAACATAGAAATTCACTGAATAAACTATAGGTTACAGGAACTGTATAGTTAGGAAATAGAATTAAAAAAATAAAATTAAAAATAACATTAAAATTCATTAAAAAACCCAAAGGTTACAGGGACGTTATAGTTAGGTTCTGAATTTATTAGCACAAAACCATGGAAATTCAGCAGTTGTAGCTAGAGTTATTTCAAGTAACTATAACACGCGCCCTGAGGTAACTATAACTCGCGCCCTCACCATGCACAGTTTTCTTATCAATAATTTGACTGCTAATGTTACATTCATATTTTTAATGATGTTATAAAAGATGTCATGAATGCTGTAATATCTGGAGTAATCAGCACTGCTTGGCAAGGGCACAAGTTATAGCTACCTTAGGGCGCTAGTTATAGATAACCATAACTATAAGTGCTGAATTTCCATGGCTTTGTGCGAGTAAATTAAGAACCATAATGTCCCTGTAACCTTTGATTATTTTAAGTGAATTTCTATGTTGTTTTTTTTTAAACTCTATTTCCTAACTATAACATCCCTGTCCCCTTTGTTTTCTCTCGGTGAATTTCTATTTTTTTTACGTAAAGTAATTTAAATTACTTTATGTGAATCCAACCACTGTGGATCACAACCTTTGACCGTGTGCTGTGGGGATTGGCCTCAGGGCCTGGCCTGCAGCCACCCCCCCTTATAACCACCCAACCCCGCACCATGCATGGCCTTTGGCCATGCAGGGTGAAGATTGTTCGCAGGGCCTGGCATTTGGCCAGACCCAGCAGCCTACGCCCTACACCCACTCAACCCTACACCACTCATGTGCTTCTTGATTTGGTGGAGATGTAATGATATTCCTGGGCATCAAGAACACACCTCCAAAATTGGTGGGAAACACGCTCAGAGGGTTCTTTTAATAAGCTGTCCATCATCCTGGGAAAATGGCGGGAAGATGTTGCATACCACTAATATATATGGCGTGGGCCAAAGGGCGAGGCTTCTAGGCCATCTTTCATACTTTTAGTTTTTAAAAGGGAGAACATGACTTCTGGTCTCAGCATCAGATCTCAAGAAAGAACCTACTCGTCACAGTCACTACAGGAGATATTGCGCTTGAAAAAAGCAAGGATGCAAACACTTCCATCTAGGCTTACAGATACTGTGTCAAGATGATAATGCAGAGAAAAAACACTTGCTTTGCCTTGACCATGTGCAAGAAATTTGGATGATTAGTACTTTACAGAAGTGTAGCTTGAATTGAGCACCTGCTTTGTTTATATCTGTGAGTGCTTCCCATTGAAGTTTGATTTCTGTGAACATCATGTCAGCATGAATACTGCCCTGCGTATTTCTCCAAGAAAAGGCCACCGTTTTACTGGAGTACTTTCTACTAACTAATTGGTAAGTGCTACCTCATTGCGAAAATGTTTAGTGCACCTCCAACACTACAGCTGCTAAAGGACACAGAAGTAATGTATCCAGTAACCTTGTGTGTCTGTAACTTTGCCAGTGTTTTCATCCGTGTCACCTTTGTATTTTTTCTGAGTTTCCAAGGTTTTTAATGTCAAATGCCCATTGCAATGCACGGTGGGGGGTAGGTGGGAGTCAGATGCAGGGCCTGGCCTGATACTGTGCTGCCCCTTCCAAAGCTTGCTGCTCCTGCCTTCCCTCCTTGACATCCATTGTCCAAGTCCATGTCCCTGCTCCCTCATTACAGCCCTGTGTGGCCGTTGGTCTGCCGCTGCCCTTCCCGCCCACCCTGAACAGTTAGCTCGCTGCCCCATCCACCTCTTCCCTATCCAGTGTTGTCCAAGTCCATGCATCAACCCCACCCTCCTGCCCTGCATGGTCTAATGTGCTGCCACTGCTGCCATTTACCTTGATGTCCCTGCCTACTCCTCTGGCCCCCATTGCCCAATTCTATGCCACATCATTGCCCTCATGCTAAGCCTCTGTGCTTAGCTTGCTGCTCCTACCCTCCTTCCGCCTGTCCTCCAATGTCTATGTGCTTAGTCCTGCTCCCTCCTTTTTGTTCATCATGTTCCATGGACATGCCACTCGCCCTCCTATCTACTCTGAGTGTTCTATTAAACTGCCACTGCCCTTCCCACCTGCCTACCATGGTCAGATGCCCTGTCACTGCCACTTCCACCATGCCTGTCTGAGTTAAATGCCCCTATCCCCTCCATCCTGACCTCCATGGTCCATTTTGGTGCCACTCCCTTCTGCACTCCATGCTCTGTTGTGTTGCAATTGCTCTGCCTGCCTACCCCATGTGGTCTGTTGTGAAGTTCCTTCCCCTGTCCTCTGTAATCTGTGTCCAGGCCAACCCATCCCTTTTGTCCTTCATGATCCTTTCTCCATGCCCCTGTCTCCTTCCTCTTGCCAACAATGGCCGTTGTGCTGCCACTAACCCTCCCCCTTGCCATGCATGATCTTCTGTGCTGCCACAGCCCCTCCCACCTGCTCTGTGTGGTAAGCTTTCTGCCTCTGACCCTCTCCCACCTTCTCTCCATTGTCTTTGTGTATGCCATTATAATCTCACTGTTGCCATCTATGGTGTGCTGTACTTCCAGTGCCCACCCCACCTACCCTCGGTGGTCAGCTTGCTGCTCTAGCCCTGCCCTCTTGCCCCCTGCTCTCCATTTTCTATGTGCAAGCTCCTATCCTGTCCCTCCTCAATTGTCTGGTCCATTGTTGTGTTGAAGCAGATGTCTTAATTAGAAATTACTAATGAATGCTTACGCATTTTTGAATAATGACTTATGCAGAAAAATGAATAACGTAGAAAAATAATGTGCACATTTGAAATGTGACCTCTAAGAATGGCCACCAGTGATCACGAAATGTACTAAATTATGATTAATACGTACAAAATATTGAAAATGTATTAGATTAATGTAATAATATGTCATATTAAGGGTTATGATTTATGTTCTTGCTTATTAATTGTAGGCCTTAACTTAGCAAATGCCTTGGCCTAGTTTTGCCACGCCTCATGCAGAAGCTCTATTTCTTAATGTTTAATATAACATGCTGACAGAGTGAACTAACTGTGAAATTCTCAGTGTTTTAATAAAAATGCTTAGCAGAAGCTTTCTATGGGAACCGACGGACAGAAGATAAGGTCTCTAGTAATGTATCCAAATGTGTGTAATGTGCATGAGATGTACTTTCCCAGGACGTGAACAATGAAGACACTGACTGGAGACGAAGATGCAACAAAATTGATACCTGACGAGCCAGATGATGAGAACATCGTAAAGCAGACCAATCAGCGACATGTGAACAGTGAAATATTAGAATTCATAGATTTGGTATATGGACACTATTGGACAGAGTAATAATGTACGATTGATTGACCAATTGGAAATTGGAGGATAGTTTGGGTGACTTTGATATAACAACATGACAGAGGGAAAAGATTCAGAATAGATTTTTAGGCAGACCGCTATCGAGAAGAGGAGACTTGGAAGAGATTCAATATTCTGTCATTGGGCTCATACTCTCTGACTGAGAGCCTGATGTTTTGCTGATTGATTGATGAACTGAGGACAAAGACTGATTCTGCTTGCTGACCCATACCGTGGATAGGTAGATATGACAATGACTGAATTGCATTTTTATGCCTTTTCTTTCTAAGTGCCAACTGCGCTGTCTTAATACTTTCTTTAGGTAGATGTTTTCCAAATTTGTGTTCTAAATTGTTTTGCATGAAGCCCCGCATGCTGATGCTAATCTGTGTTAGTTGAGGTTACTCACATGACGACGGACGAATTGCAGAGACAAATGGTTGACAGACTATTTTGCTGAACTTTATGGGCATCATAGCTTTGCTGAAATGGGTTTTACTAAGTCTTTGTGTTGATGCATTGGAATGTCTTTTGATTCAAGCTTTGATTAGATCACGTTTCTTGCGACTTGTTGATTAACAAGCATTATTAAATTACTTGTGATTTGAATTGATGATTAAGATTCATGACTTAGTATTGTTAATATAAGGGAAATAAAACTTACAAAACTTATAATTAAAGGTGTGGTCATTCATGGCTGAAAAGTAATGGTGTGTGAAATTTACTGAGTCCATTTATTATTGATTTGACTAATGACTATTGCTTATTGTGCGTTGATTATTGTCTCTCAACTGGAACTATGGTAAGAACGCCTTAAATGAATCAAAAGGTTAATCGACCTATACGCGTCCCCTTGTAAGTTTACTTATTAAGGATCGACATGCTAACATTTGTGTCCCTGCCCCCTCCCTTCTGCTCTTCCTGGTCTATGATGCTGCATCTGTCCCTTCTGTCTGTCCAACATGGTCAGATTGCTGCCCTTGCCTCTTTCCCCTCTGCACTCTGCTGTCCATGTGCATGACCTGTCCCCTCGCTATTGCTAACCATGCAATGGTCCGTTGTGCCTCACTGTCATCCTGCTTGCCCTCTGTGGTGTATTGTGCTGTTGAAGCCCTGATTCCTGCTTTTTAAGGTCAGTTTGGTGCCCCTACCCATCTCCCTCCTTCCCTCTGCTATCCGAGTCCATGTCCCTATCCCATTCTTCCTGTCCTCAGTGATCCAATGTACCATACTTACCAACATTTTGATCTTGGTAAGAGAGACATTTTGAGAACAAAACTGGGGAATTGATTTTCCCCATTGATTTACATTGGGAAAGGTGAGATTGTAGGCAGGAGACAGATAAAATAAAGCCCTTTTAGACTTAAAAACATTGAGAGTCTCCTGCCTGAATTGGGTCTGTTGGCATGTATGGTTGTATTGACGTTGCTTCTTCCTTCTGCCTTCAGTGGTCTCTTATATTGCCACAGCCTATCTTGCCTGTCCTGCATGGTTGGTTTGGTGCCCCTGCTCCCCTTCCCCTGCCCTTTATGGTCTGTTTTGCTGCCACTCCCCCTCCCACCTGCCCAGCGTGCTCAACTTGTTGCCTTTGCACTCTTTCCCCCTGCCCTGAAATGTCCATGTCACTCACATCTGCTTCCCCTCAGTATTCTAATAAACAACTAGATTGCTAACATTCTATATTTATTTGATAAAAAGTGGCAGGCCTGGTGTCATCTTAATGTAATCAAAACTGTAATACCTAAAGCATTTCCTTTAGAAGTTATTAAAATGAGAGGGTCTTATTCCCATAGTAATTATGGTTAGTGCACTAAAAAATTAAATTGAGGACATATTTTCTGAGTTCTCAAATAGCGACAAAGCACTTTTAAATGATTTGCTATCTTTGTGTACCAAAACAAATGTATCCTTGTGTAATGTAACTGATGCTCATGTAAAGCACTCCAATCACTTTGGGTATTAGAGTGCGCTATGTAAAACTGCAAAAAAAAACTAAAACATTGAGGGCCTAATTGCAAGTACGGCCGCATTTGCGGCAGTTGTCCGAAGACCGGATTAGGATCCTGGCGGTTGGACCACCAGGAGACCGCCCCCACCACCAGGATCATGGATTCCAACAGGTTGGCAGTGGTGTAAGTCGTGGTCAAACACGGCGGTGCCGATGCCGGCACCGCCATGCTGATCACGACTTGCTTTTCCACAAGCCATTTCATGGCAGGGTCACCGCCATGAAAAGACTGATGGAAAAGCAGGAACAGGGCCACAGGGAAGCCTCTGCACTGCCCAGGACTATATCATGGGCAGTTCAAGGGCCCCCCTGTCAGCATAGTTGGAATGCGCACTTTCCAAGTATGCTGCCAGCAATGACAGTATGGTGGCATTGACCTCAGCTGAGATGAGATGAGATGACCTGAGATGCTGGAGCCAATGCTGCCGCACTGTCAGTGCCGGACAGCCCGGCAGGGAACTCATAATATGGCGGTCGAGAGGCTGCCGGCTTTGTGACAGCCTCTTGTAGTGGCAGTTCGACGGTCAGACCGCCACAGTCGTAATGAGACAGTAAGTGTTTTGGACACATCTGTCATTGGGCTATCTTTGGGCTACGTTTAGGTGCTATGTGTGCTGCATTTGGGATCTTTTTTCCTCTGCTGGTCATCTTGGGAGACTTATTTGTGATGAAGCTCCCTAATTTCTTTATTTACTGCAGTAGCCTCAGTATGAAAGGCGGTCAGATTTCCACCTCGATTCCAACAAGATGGCGTTCAGAACTGCCTCATTTTTGGCATACATCAGTATGTTAGCACTCTAGTTGCTCATTTGAACACTGTAAGCTACTGATCACCAGGGAGTTAACTGGTAGTCTGTTGCTGGTGTAGAAAGTATATATATATATGTATATATATATATATATATATATACACATATCCAAATTGTTTTGTGTCGCCGTATTCCAGCCGCTTCCGTGCGGTGAGCCCGCAGTAGGGTGGTAGGGTGGCAAACCCTAAACATCAACACAGCAGCGTCGTCTACCTCCGAAATTAGATTGGCAGATATAGACCACTTACTGCGGCTCCAATAAATCCAGCGTTTTATTTCAAAACAGGTGACAGCATACACCCTATGCGTTTCAGGGCAAACGCTCCATGCTCAGGAGTACAGATTCATCTCAAATATATATATATATATATATACATATATATATATATATATATATATATTAGCTAGTTTGCTTGCCACTAGGTAGTTATAGTTAGGACCTAGTTTCTAAACAAAGAGCATTTTTTTACGACTTACATCTTTGGTGGTGCTTGACAAATCTTCACAAAACTTTCCCAAAAAATTTGCCAGTCCTGTCTGCTGCTGCTTGGAAAGATTTGGGGTGATCCGTCCGGGGGGGGGGGACGCGAAAAATGGGGTATCCCAAAACACATTTTCCCCATTCATTTTTCCATAGGGATTCTGAACAGTGATAGTGCTAAAACTACTAGATAGAATTATACCAAATTTGGCAGGAAGGTGGGTCCAGGTCCTAAAAGAGTGCTTTATTTTGTTTTAGTGGAATTCCATTCAGTAGTTTTTAAGAAATAAAGGGGAAAACAAATGTGTATATCTAGGGACCCAAAGGATTAGCGACCCCTAATGATCTCATGCTGAGATCTGATTGGCTGATAACACTTCAACAAAAGAAGCTGTTGAAGTGTTGGTAGCCATCTTGGGACTCAGCTTCAGCCGAGTCACAAAAAAAAGTAAAAACAAAAAACAGAAGGGGCCAGGGTACGAACACCCTGACCCCTTAGCTCTGGTGGTTGGGTCCCAAAAGGACCCCCACACCTCTCCAGGACTAAAAAGCATTGTTTTTATTGATTTTACATGTGGAGACACAGTGGATCTGCGACTCCTCATGATTGTTTTTTTCAAAAACAAAGCGCGGTCTCCTGAGCTTCGTTAGCCTCATGCCCCCAGGTGGGCCAATTAATGTGGGTCCCTGTAGCCCCCCGCTACCCTGGGGACCACCACCCCTTTGGGGCAACACTACATTTGGATGGGGGGGTTACGTAGCCCCCCCGCACCCTGAAGACCACCACCCACCGCGCAACCCCCTTGTAGATGACCATGACCAGGGACATAGCTGTTTGCCGTGGCTTGGCATCAGCACTGCAGCTGCAGACAAGCCACAGCTAACACTGTGGGTTTTGACAGCAGGACCTTAAAAGCAGGTCCCATTGTCAAAATTTGAAGTTTCAGCTCTGTCCCCTGCATGTGTGCAGGGAACAGAGATGAAATGCTTCAGCAAGCAGGGAGCTACTGCCAAAGCAGATACGTGATTGCAGAAGCAACAGCACTGCGAGGGAAGCCTTAAGGTAGTGCCAGGTAGCCCGTAAGGGCTTTATTAATAATTTTATTTTTTTATTTAAAAAAAGTAGGGACTGCAAGGGGAGCAATTAAGGGCTCCCTCGCAGTCCCACATAGCCCGTAAAGGGCTTTGTAATAAAAATATAAATTAAAATAAATAAAAAAGAAGGGACCGCGGGGAGCCCTGCTAATTAACCCACTAATTACGGCACTCATGACATCTTTGATAACATCATCGATAATATCAATGTAATATCTGCAGTAAAAAAAATTATGAAAAAACTGCATGGCGGGAGTGTGAGTTATAGTTACCTTAGGGCATGAGTTATAGTTACTAGAGGTAACTCTAACTATAACTGGCGAATTTCTATGGTTTTGTAAGTTTAAAATTTTAGTCTAAATATAACCTCCCTCTAACCTTTTAACCTTTGTTTTTTTAAGTGTATATATATATATATATATATATATATATATATATATATATATATATAGTTATATATACACACACACACACACTCACACATAGAAATGTTTAGCGGTTGCCGGGCACAACCTAATCTCTGGTGGTGTCGTCATCTGATGTCTCTGCTTCCAACACTACAAAATTCACAGTAAAGTCCACCAAATAAGCACAGCTTGGCACTCAAACGTTGTGAAAAAGTGTAGATTTATTCATGCAAATGTGCAGTACCTTACATCTACGTGTTTCGGTTATACAACAGCCTTTGTCTTGATATACTTATATATATTTTTTCACTGACTAAAACAAAGGTTAAAGTGCCATTGTAGTTAGGTATGCTTATAAGATTTTATCTTACGTTAAAAAACTCTAGAAATTTACTGAAAAAAGTGACATAATAGTTAGGTGTTGAAATAAGGTAAAACTAGGGGTGGGCGATAAATTCACAAGAGTTTGCAGAGTTTTGGCCACTCCGCCGTACGCATGTAATCCGGAGTTCTGGCCAAATTCTGCTAACCATCGAGTTTTTCTCACACATGGCTCACCAACAGTAAGTTTGGCAAGTGAGAATTGGCAACCACAAGTGTGATTTGAATGTTCCAAATGCGGGCAGTCGCAGGTGGGCGAGATCGTTCATGTTGGGAAAGCTGTCACTCCAGTGGAAAATCTACTTGAGCTGCAGCAAAACCATCTCGAACAGTAGCCCCCTCTGGCACAGCTTGTGGTGCAATTTATGCTGATTTCTCAGCAAGGACCAAGCTCCAAGCGCTATAAACCAGCGTGGCCAACATGACGTGCTGATTTCCACTCACTTGCAGCACTCTATGGAATCTCGCATAGCTTTTATGTACCTCTGTGGAATTCAGCAGAGTAAAACTTTGCGAGTTCCGCCCACCCCCAGTAAAAACTAACATTCAATAACTGAAAAAACTCTGAAATTCAGTAGCTAGAGTGTACAGAGCTAACTGGCACTTGTGCCCCCGCACTGCACTACAAGGTAGTTGGTTTGTTGACAATTGCTACATTTTGAGGTTGTGTTCTTTAACTCTTTCCTAAATTGGAATCGCACTGGACAAGTAGCAGTGGACAATACTGGTGGATACAGGGATGTTGTTCCTGCATAAATTGAACTTTCTCAGTGGGAAATTTAGGACATTAGGAGTGATAATAGACTTCAAAATGTTGATAGATGTTTTCACCTAATTCATCATATCTTCATTTTATTACCATCATAAGAGGTTGACGAAAACTTGGTATGTCTATTAGGAGGCAGAAAGAGAGAGAGAGCATCAGCAGCTACAACCATAATTCGCTCAAAACTGGATAAAAGGAAGTCAGTTAGGGTTGGAATACCTAACTCCAACACAAACAAACTCCAGATCTTGTACGATTCTCTGTCAAGGACAGGCCTTAACCTTCCTTCCATGTCTTGTACACTCAGAGATTAATACTTACTCTTTTGATTTTTCTTGCTTCTTCATTAAGCTGTATATGGTAATGTACCAAAATATGTGGCTGAGAAATTTGTTCCACATATCGCAGACTGATCATTGCGGTCACCCTAAAACACACCTATTTGTGCCACCAAAAAGTGCTCCAAACAATAAAAAAAACGAAGGTATTTGTAAACTCGAACATGCTCCTGGAGAATATAAGACATTTAGGTGAACGTGTGCATTAGGAGGAAAATGCTAAAGGCTATGTAGCTTTAATGCCCTTACATTTATCTTAAATTAAATACGTTAATTTGATTCCATTTGTTTAGATTTTAGGCATCTGCCATAATGCACTAGTATCAAGGCAAACGGGATATCCATCACATTAGTGACAGACCACCCCTCTACCAAACTCTAAAACAGGCCATTTTTCTCCAAAATAGAGCGCATTATTAAGATGATGGTCTCATGGCGAAACTGACCTGTTTCTCTCTGAACAAAATGAAGCTAAAATACACACCAAGGGTTTTAATTTTGTAATTCATCTGTGTCTATGTTGAGAAGAAAGCGGGAAACATTTGTGCATTGGTGATCGGCAGAGGAAAAACAATAAGAAAACAGAAATAGCGTGCATAGACTAAGAAATCCAATATCACACGGAACTCCAAAGACAGGTATTTTGCAGTAATTACATGATGAAAATGAAATGCAAATCTGTTAATTTATTTTATATTTGCTCATAATGTGTTTCTTATTAACTGGAGGGTCTCTTGAACCATGTCACTCGTTGCCGCATCTGCTTACATATGATTAGGTCCATGCATAAATTACATGAATGTACTTCAGGGTAGATCCCACTTATTGAGCTACTTGTAGCACAGATAATTTCATGTTTTTCTTACAACTATGTCAACCACTGAGCTTTCTGTCATAAGAAATGTTTTTCAAGCAGACATTTTTTTACAGGAACTATGAAACTAGATGAGGTTGTGTGTACTACACTAACAACGTTCACCACATAACCTACACATTGGACGGTCAGGAGTGTAAGTAAGCAAGATAATTTCTACTCACAAACCAATACTGGAAATGTTAATCTTGAAATGAAAAGGATAAAAAAACTCCCAACTTTCACCTGCCTAGGCATGTTCATATAATACACTTAAAAAATGTAGTTCTCAGGAGAAATATGTAACTTTGCCCACCCATACGTTATATACAAGCACCGACAGAAGCTTGACTGATGTGCAACAGATATTTTGTCATCCTCACGATATTTAAATTGCTCTACTAAGCTTTAGTCCAGATCAGAGAGAAAGGTCTCCCTCTCTGGATTTGACCTATGGTGATCTCAGATATTGTATGACGCAGACAGAACTGCATTGACTGGGTGACCGAAGAGATCTGTGTGACTTGTGTCCTGGGGTCTGCTGAGTGTTTTGACCAAAGCTGCTACACACTGACTCTGAGAAATTCACGGCCGTGGCGACCCCGGCACACATCCTGGGCCTCGCCTTATGCAGGGGGGAGTGTTTGTAAAACAGTTACCGCTGTTCTTGTTATTTTTGGGGCTTTTTACCAATGTGGCTGGCAGTGTGAGTTTCGGCGCTATATTGGGCTCCAAATAGTGCATCCAATCAGGGACTGGAGCACTAGTTTGGTTCTAGTTTGATGAAGAATTATACTTTCCTGGATCTATTTCCCAATGAGCCTGCCTTGCCTATTTGGATTGATCAGATCTGCAATCACTCAGGAACCTTTTGGTCAGACAATTTGTGAGTGGTTTAATCCGTTCATTTCCAGCACCCAACGTGTGAAAGGATACTGAATTTGGTAAAGGAGCTTGTTTTGATTTGTTTGAAGAATATTCTGTTCAAGGCTAAAGACATACCCAGTATTTTAAATAATGAGGCTGATGCATTGTCGCTTCTCAAGTTGCAGGAATTCTGGCATTTCCATCTGGGGCAGAGAGGGAGGCCACCCCTTTTCTGTGACTCATGTTACCCAAACCTACCAAACCCAATCCTAGCCAACCTTGAACCCAAGACAAAAGGAGCTTATGAGAGGGCTTTTCAAGCCTTCTTTTAAATACTCTACAAGTCATATACAAGCACTGCATTTCTTTCTAGATTGTTGGCGTGTTTCCTTCAATGTGGGTGAAAGGAAGATCAGCAGCATTTGCAAGGTGTCACATCTCCACATTAGTTGTTTTCTGTATACTGGGTGGGGCTCCAGAATACTCTCATTCTTTCTTAATTGAAAAGGCATGGGAGAGGTTGAAGAGGGCAACCCCTGAAAGGAGGCCCCATTTATACTGGCAAACTTACAAAGATCCTGGGGATTCTATACTCTATGTACAATTCAAGTTAGGAAACTGCTTTTCTCAGCAGTCATGTCACTCACATTCCCGTTCTATGGGGCATTGAGGGTTACTAAGTTGGTTGCAGGATCCAACAAAGATATTCACGCAGAGGTTACTGAGCCACATCTCCAGGGCTTGAGGGGCACTGGGTTGTTACTCTGCCTTGCTCCAAAACTGATCAACTAGGGAAAGGGGATCAAGTGATCTTGAGGCAAGTGGGTGGGGCGCTAGGGTGTCCAGTAACCACTCTAGCAGAATTCTTGCAAATATGTTCTATCGCTCTTTTCGCCTTCTTGTTGGTTCACTACATAGGTATCCCTCTCACAAAGTACCAGTTTAGCAAGGTGATGCACCTGGCCCTCCAAGAGGTGAGTACAGACAGCAGATATTACAGCTTGCATTCCTTTAGAATAAGTGCTGTAATCTCTGCAGCAGGTGCAGTCTTAGCAGGGAGACAGAATAGGGAGATGGAAGTCATATTGCTACAAATGCTATGTTAGCCTCAACATGGTCGGATGCGTGATGTGGCTCATTGGGATTGATTTATTAGTGGCATATTTTTTTACCTCTTCTTGATGTTTTGCTTTAGGTCACATGGCTCCAGCCACTATGTTGATTCTCTGGCATTCATTTGTGCGAAGAGTGGGAGCAGCATTCAAGCAAGGCAGGTTCCACAGGCAAGCAGCTGAGATGGGCCAACATTTCCACTGGGCTGGCAAAGGAGGTATTTAGTTGGATGGTGCCTACTCCTCAAGACATTTGTGGACGGGCGGATGTAGCAGCCTTTACTCATCATTCTTCATATTGCTGGTACAAATTTGGAGCCCTTGGAGAGAAGAGGCCTATTTGAGAACTTGATGGCAGAAATGTCTTGGTTGGCAAATAGTTTCCTGGGGTGTGTGATTGCTTAGTCACATGACATCCTGCAATATGAAGGGTCTGTCATCCCTCAAGGGACTAAAAGAGCAAGTGAGATGCTTGAACAGCCATCTGCAGCAGATTCTTAACACTGCTTTATTAAAATCAAATGTCTCAGGGGTGAGGCCCTTTTTTACTGGGATGGTGTTCATCTACCTGCTGAGGGCAATGAGATGTGTATCAGATCCCTGTTGTCTTTTGTAGCGTGGCATTTTTAGAATCATAAGAGTCCAATTTAATGGGAAGACAGCCTAGCTGGTCAGCTAACCATGCTGTCCTCCTGGTGGGGATGGTGATAGCCAGTGATGTATGCTGTAATGATTGTCTCTGGTACTCTATTGTACAGTTCCCAGACTGTTGGAACTTTATGCTTGCACCCTGTGTCCAATGTATTGCCAGGTTGCCCAGGCCCAACTCTAGAAGGGTTTCAGTGGGGAATCCCTATTTGCATTGGCTCTGGGGTGGTTGTTTTATGGGTTCAGCTGACTTGTTGTCCAGGCTACTTTTCATGTGAGGGAGCAGGTGAGTTTGTCCTGAAAAAGTTACATCTGTAGAGCCGAGTGGGGTTTGATTGGGCCCAATTCAATAAGCCTATGCTGTTAGAGCCAGCTAGCTGGTTTATCATGACTCCAAATCTAAATGTTGATTAGGAGTTCAGTGTCTAGATTGCAATCAGTCCCATTGAAAGGTCCTTGTAATCAAAAGATTTGCAAATATGTAAATAAAATATGTATTGCAATATTTTGATGAATGTCTAATAAATACAGCATGAGAATTGTTTATTCACCAACACAACATCAAAGGCTGTTCTTATGCACACTGACCCATTTTCTATCTGACTGCCTACTTGGGCCTGTCTCACCCAGGCCTAGGTGGGGTCCCCATCTGTGCAACAGAGCCATCTAAAAGGAGCGAAATAGGCAGTGGAAGCGTACAAAACACTTCCATTGCAGTGCCAATGGTCAACATACCTACTCTCTAAATACTGGGAGATGCATTTAACTCCAGAGAATTGTTAAAACACCTATACAGACACTCAAACCCTGAACACAGTTGTCCACTATTTTCTTGGAAGAGGAGCACAATATGATGTTTAATTTGCATTAATTAGAATAAGTTCAATGTCACCGTGCTCTGGATGCCACCACATTCTTTCACATAACTTCAGGGCACGAAGCTTGGTCAAGCATAGTCCATGAGTAAAGTGAGGATTTCAGAAAGGCAGATCGTTTTCGTGATGGAGATATTTGCAATGTCACCAGGGCCACATTCGGATTGCTAAGCCTGTCACCTTTGCTACTCCATTTCATTGTGATTTCAAATATCATACTCTGATTAGCAAATAAAATCCCAAGTTTAAATCTAGAAGAGAATATAAAGTTTTTGTATTCATAAAGATTTACCAATATCAGTTTAAAGGAACTTTCTGATGATTATACGTTCATGTAAAGTGGTCAGTTCCAATGTACTTGTAGAACAAACTGTCCAATGTAAAACTAAGAAAAAAAAGATAAGCGAAACAGGCATCACTTAAGAAAAATAGTATCCAACTGACAATCATCATAGGTGATTCACAGAAATAAAGCCCACAGCCTGTGCTCTGCTGTCCTCCCCTTATGCTGCAAGACTTTATGGAGGCAGACGTTGGTTGTGTTGTGTGTCACTGGGTATGCTGGAGTAGATTTGAGCCTGTTTGGGCTATAATACAACTGGAATAGAAGTGCCCGTAACGTTTGTAGATTGCAGCTGTCTTTCCATTTTGTATTTGCATGGCTTTTCATTTGCCCTTCCTTCCTTAATTTTCTCTTTCTTTTTTCCACTTTCTTGTAGATATGCCCCATTTTCCAGTCACTCCCTTTTGCCCCTTCTGTATTTCCACCTAAAATGTTAATCTAAGTGTGGGCTATTTACAACTGGAAATTTGGTTGTGAACATTAGTATACATCCAAAGTCACCCTACTTACTCCTGCCAGGCATTGACAAAGGAATTCCTGGCAGGTGTAAGCTCATTTATAATTTTCAGAACTTTCCACAAGCATGGAATACTCTGCACCAATAAATTCCACTCAAGAAGTGGAAAGTGGGTGTTCCAAGGCATGTTTATTCTTGGACGTTTGTGAAGACCTACAAACTTGGATGATGCGTCTCTTTAGCTTTTCCACCTTGGAGAGGATCGGAGATTTATTGCAGCTAAGGGCTGATGAAACTCCCCCTACAGGTTAGAAAGGGAAACAAATTATGCCCTGCCTGGCACAGCTTTCCATATGTATTCCTGGGAACATTTGTGAAATCCAGAAAGTCGTAAAGCTATACTTGTTTGTAGGTGTAACTCTCTAAATTGGGCGTAGTATGTGTGGTTCTTCTCACTAATGGTGGAAAACTCTGCACATAAGAGATAGCACCAGTGTAGTTGTAGAATAGATCTAAGCATGTACTTTTGAGAAATGCATTTTGAGAAATGTAGTACTATGGGAGTACTGATATACATAATACTTAATGCCTTGTTCATTTGCCCCTAAACAAGTTTAACGATTGATGCTGCTTAGAGATTGCTCAGCTTCCAGAATAGAAGCACCTATGTTTCCATTGGTGTGAAGGAAGCTTGAATCTTAAGCTTTAGAGAACGATTTTTTTATTGCAGTGGTTGCACTTTATGCAATTCAGTTCTAATTGCTTTTTTTTATATTTGGCACGGGGCCACCCAAATCAGGGGGCCCTGCTTATGGCAGCCACGCCTCCGACCCCCACCCCTTCAACAAGGGCACGGGCCATTAGGTGTTTCGCTGCCGCTGCCCCAGATGCACTTCTAGTGCTTCCAGGGCTGCGTGCAACTATAATGCGGCAGGCCCCGCCTTTATAAGGTGAGCGGGGTCGGCAAACGTGTCTCTTGCTCGCGCTCACAGGCCATGTCAGCAGCGTCCGAACAGTCCACTGATCGAAGGATTGAAGTGGTGGAACAGAGTGTTTCTCTGTGTTTTCCTTTGTGTCTCTCCCTTTTGTTTTTTCTTCTCTCCCTTTTGTTTTTGCAGGTGCCAGCACAAGCATGATGCCCCAGACGCCTGCAGTGTCACAATCAGCCCAGCACTGCTCATAGGGAGCCGTACAGGTTCGAGCAGAGCTCACCTGGCCAGTGTTTATCTCAGTGGTGGCTCCTGTGGGGCTCCTGGTGCTGAAGGGTGAGGGGCCTTAAGTCCATATTTATGGGGCTTGTTCCTTGAGGAAATTAGGGGCATGTTAAGGCAGTAGGATTAAGGGTAGGAGTGGCCAGATTGTGTGGGTAAGCACTTGCCCGTAACTACTTTTGCCCTTGTTGGTGAATGTGATAGGTGTGGACAGAGTGTACCAGTAGCCATTTGCTGTCCTACAGTGGAGTGCATTGCCAGTAATGTCATTGGTTATCAATTTGAAGGATAGACTGGTTCGGTTTCAGGTTTTTCTTGCCTACTACAGTAGTTTGTACAGTTTTGTGCAACTGAGTCTGCTACAATTTGGAAGTTTGTTCTGGTTCCATTGGGTAGTTGCCTATTATCTAGTGATTTTCGTGTCTTGCCTACGGCATGGCAGCGAATGCACAGAGAAGTGTGAAGTGCTCACCCACGAAAGCTCCTTGAGGCTCTGATGCTTAGGATAGATGCTATAGATAAGGCCATAGCATCCTTGAGGTCTCAGCCATCCGCTCCTGAGTCAGTGCCACGTGATAAGACGGACAGGCCCTGTGGACGAGAGTACTTCCCTAGGAGGCATTCCCCCCAGTGCGAAAGAAGGGGCGTGGGCAGAAGAAGGGCAAGGGGACCGCGGCGGGGCAGGCAGAAATGGGGTGACCCATTCCAGTGCAGGGGACAAATCTGGTGTTGGCTTCGGAGGGGCTGGCCTCATCACAGACTCCTTCACTCCAGACGATGGCTCAATCGTTGCCAGTGTTAGGTGCGGTTCAGCCCGCTAGTGCGTGTACCAGTCAGGTAGCAGCTCAGGCCGCAACCGAGAGTGTGGTCGGAGTTGTGCCGGTTGGTGATGTGTCTGCTATGGCTATGGGGGCATCTCGTGGTGGGGAGGTTGGACAGCAGGACCTCATAGGACACCTGGCTTTAGTATTACTGTGGTTGTTTGAGGTGGATCTGCTGCCCACCTCTTTGGTGGGGGGGGGCCGTTGGTGGGTGTTAGTGAAGGAGAAGGTATGGAGAGGGCTTGGCGTTTGGTTTCACATCTGGGTACCAAGAAAGATAGCAGGGGGCCCCAAGGGAAGGGACCGGGGTCAGGCCATATTGAAGGGACGCAGAAGGCCAACCACCCATCATTAACTCCCCCAGTAGAGGGTCAGGTGTCCCCCATTTCAGAATCATCTGCGCAGCAAGTTGCTTCCATTTCAAGGGTTTCCACCCAACAGTCGGGCAATGCACAAGCGGTGGCGACCATTAGGGTTACATCTTCTTAGACCTAGGGAGCGACAAATCCAGGTACTGGTCACTCTTCTCCCCTTTACAGACCTGGGTGATATTTGCACAGAGCATGAACAATTGGAATTGAAGTCGATGGAGTTGAAGGAAAAGATTTGGCAGGGGGCTTACATTGATATCTTTGAACTACTTGTTGACAAATCTGACAAGGTTGACGTGAAGTGGTGTAAGGACTGTGCGCATTCAAGGGAGTTTGGCCATTGGCCTCAGAGAAAGAGGGTGAAGGAGTCACTGTCCAACTGGGTGAAGGCTTTCTCCATCTATCAGGCCATTTTAGCTGGGCGATTCAATTATCTAGGAGCCCAGTTAGCATGTTACCAGTACATGATTGTAGGAGCGCATGATGAATATGGTGGTATGGCGTGGAAAGAGTATGACAGGGAATTTAGAAGAATCAAGGCCAATCAACTTATCTTAGGGTGGGATCACATCCATATAATTATTTGGTTGCCATACACGAATCGACCACAGGGGTCCGGAAGCCATCCCTTTTGGGGGACGTCAGGAACAGCCTCTGTCACGGCTCGGGTGTGCTATGGCCAGGAGGGGGGCCTGCTGGGATTTCAACCGGCGTACATGCTCACGGTCCATGGGGACTTGCCATGTCAAACACTGGTGCTCTTTCTGTGGCCAGGCCTCACACCCTGAATTCAAGTGTTGCAAGAAATCACGAGATAAAATCGGTAAGAAGCAGGAATGATGATTCAACAGGAGCCGGGCGTGGTGTTTCAGTTTTTTTCAAGGCCTCATCCCCCATTAATCTATTCGCTATGGTCCCTTGGCTTAATTCCTACCCCAGTCAGGCAGCTGAGCAGGTAATATATCAGAGCTTTAGGGATGGTTACAGGATCCCGGCTCAAGGCTATGTAGGCTCACCCCAATGCAAGTACCAGCTGTCTCTGAGGTCCAATCCCAAGGTGGCTAGGGTTAAGAATCAAAAGGAGCAGAAGGAGGGGCAGGTAGCTGGTCCGTTTGAGGAAATTCCCATACAATGCTTTGTTTGTTCTTCGCTGGGAGTGGTCCCCAAAAACAACCTGGTCGGTTTAGATTAATACACAACCTGTCTGTGCCGAGGTGCCAATCGGTGAATGAAGCCATTGATGGGGTGCTTTGTTCTGTTCTTTGGACCAAGCAATTCAGATGCTGTGGGAGCTGGGGCCTGGAGTGCTGACGGCAAAGTCCGACATTGAATCAGCTTTTCGGGTGTTACCAGTCCATCCTGATGACTTCTACCTCTTGGGTTTCCAGTGGGAGGGAAAGTACTATTTTGATAAATGTATGCCAATGGGCTGCTCCGTGTCCTGTGCCTATTTGAGAAGTTTAGTACATTCTTGGAGGGGTCTTAAGCGCAAAGCACAACATCAATGGGTACTTCACTATTTGGATGATTTCCTTATTCGTGGTCGCCCAGAGTCTAATCGGTGTGCTAGTGTGTTAGGGGTTTTTCTGAATCTCATGGGTGAGTTCGGAGTCCCACTGGCTGAGGGAAAGATGGTAGGGCCTTGTACCACAATTGAATTCATGGGGATCGAGTTGGATTTGGTTGCAGGGGTGTCTAGGCGTCCTTTGGAAAGAGTTGCCTCTGTCTCTCAAGCTTTGCAAGCATGCTTGTGTGTGCGGAAGGTCATGCTCCACCAGTTGCAATGTTTGGTGGGACAACTCAACTTTGCTCTACGGATCATCCCCATGACGGGCCCATTTTCTTGGTCTATTGCTCAGGCCCTGTCAGGACTAAAGGCCAAACACCACCACACCAGGCTTTCCAGTAAAGTCAGGGAGGATATGATGATTTTGGAGTCTTTTCTATGTGGTTTTATTAGGACAGTCATGTGGCCGAGTCCACCTAGATCCAGCGAAGAACTGGGCCTGTTTACAGGTGCGGCAGGCAGTTAAGGTTTTGGGACTATATTTGGGACAGCCTGGTGTGCACAACGAGGGCCCTTGCAATGGGTTCAGGAGGGCCTGGTAGCCAATATCCGTTTCTAGGAACTATTTCCAATTCTGGTGGCAATATCAATCTGTTCAGAGGGTTTTCGCAACCAGTTTGTGATCTTCTGGTCTGATAATATGTCAGTGGTGGAGTGCATTAATCAGCAAGCGACTAGGTGTAAGATGATATTGAGACTACTAGAGGAGATTGTGTTGGTGTGTTTGAAATTTAAAGTGACTTTCAGAGCAAAGCATGTGCCTGATGTTTTGAATAAAGCTGCTGATGCCCTGTCCCGTTTTAAGATGCAGATTTTCAGGTCCACCTTCCAGGAGCGGAAGAGTTTCCAACGCCCTTCTTGGAGCATCTGTGGCAGATTGGTGCCAAGGAATACTGGATTTCGTGGCAGCCAGCCTAGCATCCAGGACAAGGAAGGCCTATAAAGGAGCGTTTGCGGCCTGTATTAACTTCCTGGTCAGGCCGGGGTGGTCCCCTTGTTTTTATGCATCATCAGTCTTGTCATTTTTAGAGATTTTGAAAGAGAAAGGGAGGTCCATTGTATGTGCTAGGCACCACACTGCTGCCATTTCTTTCTTTGCACAACTATGGGGGGCGCCCGACGGAACAAAATCATTCCTGGAGAGAAGATCCCTCAAAGGCTCTCAGCGGCTCCAGGGCAGCAAGCCAGATTTTAGGCATCCCGTTGATGCTATAAAGCTGAGATCCATATTTGGCACATTATAGCACATCTGTATGTCTCTCTGGAAGGTCGTCTTATTTAGGTCAGCCTTTACCCTGGCCTATTATGGGGCCCTAAGATTGGATGAATTAGTGGATGCGAACAAGAGGGACGTTGCAGGGGGGACTACAGTTGGGGGATAGTCATTGTCAGTAAGGGTCTGGGTCCTTGGTGATCAACATTCCTCATTCTAAGATGGACCAGGATGGGAAGGGTGATCACATTCTTCTGCCAAGAGCCCCAGGTAGTTTGTGTTGTCCGGCCCATAATTTAGAGGTCTTCCTAGCGCAGCGCCCTCCGGGGCCAATGGGTACGGTTTTGGTGCATGCTGACGGCACCATTTCTCACAGGTACTCAAACTTGCTCTGTCAGTGGCAGGTTTTGACGCCTCTGAATTTGGCACACACTCCTTTAGGATCGGAGCAGCCATGGCGGCAGTAGCAATGGGTTTTCAGGCGTGGCAATTAATAGAATTGGCAGGTGATCTTTGGATTGTTACAAGAGCTATGTGAGATTGCATATGCTGTGAGTATCTGTCCCTCACACTTTGTTTCTTTCCGTACTCACTTTAGGTGGCTGAGAGGTTGTTTGAAGATCCCAAAGGTTCTGGCACACACAGGAGCGGCAGGGGTCACTGATGTGTGGGTCATCGGCCACTCCCATGTCCGACGGGCAGGTGAACTAATGCAAGGAGTGCCTCCGCGTTACGCACATCGCTGGCTGGATACCGTTTTTCTTTCCTGGGCCGGGGCAAGTTGTGCCTCACTTAATTAAGGTTGGTGCTAGACTCAATTGTTCCTTCAAGGTGCCCGCCACTGGACGTCATGATCCTGCATCTTGGGGGGAGTTATTTGGTCCCACTGAGTCGCCAGCAGCTATTTGAGTTGGTGGTCTCAGAGTTTGGTTGGTTAGCCAAGAAATGTCCACAGGCGGTACTTGCTTGGTCAAACATGACCCCTCATCTGCAATGGAGGGGTGGTATTCAGTTAAGACCCTCAATGACTCACAGAGGAGAATTAATAACAAATTGGCCAAGTTGTTTTGGACTCCAGGGTTAGCAGTTATCCCCCATGGCTGCATTCATGGAGAAGGCTTCTTCCTGCAAGACGGGGTGCATCTTTCTTGTGTTGGATATGAGAGGTTTCTGGAGAGTTTTCTTGCTCATTTGGTTCATCGTACTCACTACAGGATAGCCCACTGGGGGGGGGGAGGCCACATAGTCGGTCAACTATGACTAGGAAGACAATTAGGTACCTTTTTATTACAGGAGCAGGATGACAAGGTAATTGGACCCTCCAAGGGGCGCGAGGGTTGCGAGCGGTCACTGGCATATGGCCCTTAGGGCCAACCACCCCTGCATGCGCAAAGGCCTGAAGCAAGGATTGACCCTTGGAGGGGGGTGGAGCCTGAGGGTGGGGGGGACGCCCAAGGTTGATATCCTGGCGGGCAGGCGGGCCACCTCCACAGAGTGTGTACCCCTAATTGGGATTGGAAAGGGCTAGGAATCCCCTATGGAGATGCTACCCCTGGGCCTCATATAGCAGGAGGAGGGACAGGGACTGGGTGTGCTAGACAAACAGTCATGATCTCCTTCACAACCACCAACACTGGAGTACACAGGAACTAACTGTTTTAGTCAGTATTAGGAATTTGGATGTATTAGCGTACTCTGTTAAGGCTGGGCATCTGAAATGCTGCAAACATTATGTAATATGATGGGGTTACTGCATATAATTTTAATGGTTTGTTGTTTGTTTTATGTGTTTTGTCAGAAAAATACGGCCGGAGGTTCACGACCCCTAAACCCAAAAGATGTGTGGTTGAGTGCCAGAGAAGCTAAGGTCGTTTTGGGGTATCCTTGGGGGAGTGGCGTGGGAGCTTGTGGTGGGATGCCTCGGAGGTACCTGGCCATATGCACGGGGCCACCCCAAATGGGGGGGCCCCATTTATGTTGGCGGCGCTGGGCTGGAAGTGCGGGGGTGGAGGGAGGAGGGTGCGAGGTGCCTCCGACCCACACCCCTTCAACAAGGGCACAGGCCATTGGGTGTTTTGTTGCAGTGGCCCTGGAGGCCCTTCTAGTGCTTCTGGGGCTGCGTGCAACTATGACACGGCAGGCCCCGCCTTTTTAAGGCAGGCGCAGACGGCGAGCAGGTCTCTTGCTCACACTCACTGGCCTTGTCAGTAGCCTCCCAATGGCCCAACAATCAAAGTGAAATCTCCACCCGCCTCCCCACTTTCGGCAGCAGTCTCCTCCGGAAAGACAATGTGATGACTCGTCATATGCAGCTTCTGATTTTATAGCTGTGGCATTTTGCCTTTTAACAGTTTTTTTCCTTTTTGACAGGTGATTTGGTTTGTCGTGAAAGGAAAGTGGTTTGGGTAGATTGTCGTATTTTAAGGTGTTAGGATGGTGAGATCATGACTGGGAGGACCATTAGGTACCTTTTTCTTACAGGAGCAGGATGGCAAAATAATTGGACCTCCCAAGGGGTGCTGGCTGGGAAGTGAGGACGACACCCAGGGGTGCGGGGGTTGCAAGCAGTCACTGGCATCTGGACCCTAGGGCCAACCCCCCACGCACGTGCAAAGCGAGCACTGGCCCTCCAGAGACTGGTATACCCCTAAATGGGATAGTAATCCCTTATGGAGCTCCTACCCCTGGGCCTCATAGCAGGAGGAGGGGCAGGGACTGGGTACGCTAGACAGTCATGATCTCATTCACAACCATCAACACTGGGGTACGCAGGAACAAACTGTTTTAGTCAGTGTTAGGAATTTGGATGTACTAGTGTACTCTGTTAAAGCTAGGCATCTGAAATGCTGTAAATATCATGTAAATAGGATGGAATATGATGGGGCTACTGTGTATAATTTTAATGGTTTGTTGATTGATTTATGTGTTTTGTCAATAAAATACAGCCGGGAGTTCACAACCCCTAAACCCAAAAGACGTGTGGTTGAGTGTCCAACAAGCTAAGATCGGTTTAGGGTATCCTTGGGGGAGGTGGTGTAGGAGCTTGTGGCAGGAGGCCTCGGCGGTACCTGGCCACATGCCTGATACCGCCGTTTTACAGCTACATAGCACTGTAGTTAGGTGTTATTTAGAGATTTTCAGCTTTTTACCTGACCTTTTTTTGCAAGTTTTCTGATTTTTGTTCTTTAAGAAGTTTTTGAAGTTTCTTACTTTTTCTGCAAAGTTTTTTCTCCGCATAACAGGATAGGCTCTCATTATGAGTGGCCTGTTAACTCTAATGTGCCCAGTAATGGTAATTCTTATGGTAGGAAATTCCAGGGTTTATAATGGTTCACTAGGGACCATGATTGTGCTTATCCATGCCAAATACAATCAGTGGATTGCGAGCCACGCTAATTGTCTATTTTCATCATAATTCCATGATGATAAATGTAACCAGAATTTCTCACTGCAAGGTCATATATTTTACGGTACTTTACTATACACAATAGCACTGCAATGAAGTAAAACGCACTTTTTTTCAGCGATGGATATGTTCAGCAGAAACGTCTTTTTGCATTAGACCGGCCTAAACTGCTGTAAAATCAGCAGATCATAGCTGTATTCTCTGAAAGATAGTTCAGGAAGTCATTAAGACCGCTGCAGAGATCTGTGTGCAACATCGAGGTGACCAGTTGTAATCCTTTTAGGGTGGCAAAGATATTAATGAGCCGGCTCAGATGCAAAATTGGGTATCGTCTGTTCACGAGTTTAAATCCCTTTTAGAATGACCTGTGCTAGATGGTCTATGTGCCCGTGAATTATAGCTGTAACCTACATAGGATATGATCACAGCAGGGTGGACTCGACATTTGTCCCTTCACTATGATCCTTACTGAGGCTTGCGAAAAACATTGCCCCCGTACTAGGGCCAAAATTACTTGCTTTGTCAAAGCTTATCACTTTAGAACCAGTTTCTGTAAACTTTGAGCTCACGGCACATTCCTCCCCAATCCCACCCCATGCACCATCACTGGAGTTAGTAGTTTGGAACAGTGCTTTAAATGGTAAAAATAGAAGTGCAGGTACTCACTCTTTAGAGCACCTATTAGCCCTGAGAAGTGCCGGTACTCTTCCATTAAATCTACTGCAGCAGAGCTGAGAAGTGCAGGTACCCTCTGTAAAATTAAGGACGCGCAGGTACTCACTACCGGACAGTACGTGCCCATTTAAAGCGCTGGTTTGAACTTGAAATTGTGTGAGCTTTTTAACACACTGAAAGTGGCCTCCTGTTTGAGGACCAATCAGAAGGCAGCACCAGGGCTCGCGGAAGCTGCCAGGACGCATTGTCGCAGTGCCTGCAGTTTTAATTGGTGCTGTCCTGACGAGATGAAATGTAAAAGATCCCACTGTGTCCCTTAATGAAGCTCGGGGTTCCCCTCGCACTGCCAGTAATGTCATTAATCCGAGCCTCCTCGCTCTAACTCTTAATTGGATGCCGCTCGGCCTCATTAAGATATTTATAGATACGGCTCGGTCCACAGATGTATATGATAGCTTATTACACTTATTTACACTCCATTATGCGCCACTAATGGTTTACGCTGCTTCAGCGCCTCCTGCATTCTTTGCGGCTGAAAGGGCTGGAAGAAATTGCCTAATCGCTGTCTTCAAAGCACATGAAGCGGCTTTGATTTCATTAGCCGTCAATGCACAGGGAACAGCCTTCCAATAGACCTATCAAGGAGATAAAGCAATAAACAACACTCCGCGGAACGCGTGACGTAGGCGAAGAGCTCCTGGGTTCAGCTGGGGTAGGGTAGCGCGGGAAAACGAGCACCGTCGATGGGCTCGAGCTGTCCTGCAGTCTGATTTCTTGTATTTTATTTTTTCGCTTCCAACCTCTCTTGCCAGGACTGGGATACGATATCTCCTCCTCAAGGTCCAAGTAAACAGTTACCAGTTGGAGCAGCGGCCCGCCCCGTTGCTAATTGGATCTCCTGAGAAGCTTCTCAAGGCAAGGAAGGTGTGCCTCAGCGCCGAGGTTTAATGAAGGGAAGGAGGCTTCAGTGAGAGCCAATTAAGGTTCGCTGCAGCCAAGTGCAAAGTCATTCATTTAGGGTGTAGAGACACTTGGGGGGAGCAGAGAAAGCGGGACAAGGCGGGAAGGCCACGAGAAGGAGTGCGCGTTAGGTGTTATCATACCGGATGACCTCGAAGTGGCAAAACATTGTGATGAGGCCACGGGGATAGAAAGAGGAATGTCAGGTGCACATGGAGAGATATATTGACCAGCATATGGATGTTGTGTTTCCACTCTCTAAGTAGAGTTTCCACTTCAGGATGCCACGTCCAAAGGATTTTTCCAGTTCCCAGACAAAGGTGGGGTATTGTAACCCGTTCTTTAGCATGCTGTGCCCAGTACTGGAGTCCCCGCTTGGAGTGGTGCAGGACATGCCACGGGTATGAGGGGAAGAGGAAACGGGCGTGGGAGATGGTGCACAAAACTAAACACTTCAAAGACACAAAGGCCCATGAGCTTCTAATTCGTGTGTTGCTGATCACAGGCGTAAATAAAACACAGGCACTACCACACCTGACTCTAATAATTGCTCATTTGAGTGCGCTATGCTGCCAACTCCCTCCTGAGGATATGCCGCTGACCCAAATGCTCACATGCTAATGTCCGGGTCTCCCACTCTCCTACAGGGAGTAGATTGCTTGCTCGGCAGCCTAAGCCTTCATCTGAAGACGGGCCCTCATGGTGTAGGACCGCTGGCCTGGTGAGATGAGAGACACTTATGGAGGGTTGAGATCATAATTAGGCCCGGGCAGTGTCAAATAAGTGGCCCACATTCCTGGATGGCATCTTTTCATGAAACACTATTTGCTTAGTGACATTTGACTCGTTATTTGAGAAATGCTTTTAAAAAAAAGCATTTTAAAGCTTCTAAAGCAAGTAACTTTGGCGAAAACTAGAAGCACTGTATTTTGTCGGGGTGGAAGAGGTGAAAAAAGGGGCCAAAGAGCCACAACACCTGATTAGTCTAGGGGTGCCACCTGGCGACATGATCTGTGCTTTAATGTCCGGGCTGGTATGGAAATAAAGAAAAGCACCCAAAGCCGGAATTTTTTATCTCTGATCACTGTGTACTTTAATTCCACAGACATAACGTTGAAGCACTTAAAAATGTGTTCTAAAGCTATCTTGTGACTGATAGTTAAACTAAAGAAAGGCATAACATCCATGTTATAAAGAAATACAGATATTTTTATATAAAGAGCCCTCTTTAGTTATCTTGTTCTGGCATTTAAAGAATCTTAAAATAGCAGTTTATTTCTTTTTCTGTTTTTTTTGGCATGGATGCAGCCCAAGGGTACCGAAGCGATTGAACAGTTACAATAAAGAAGATAAAATGATTTTTTTTAAATTTAAGGTTAGAGTGATTTGCCCAGAATCACAGGATGTTGAGCCGATGCCAGGACTCCTCAAACATAGTTTCCAGTTTGAAAGTCGGCAGCTCTGACCTTAATTTCATCCATTTTTCTTCTCTCTGGGAAAGATGGTGTCACAGCAAGCCTATGCAAACACACCCGGCCATCCACCAACGCCTTAAAGATACTGGGGCCACAGTGATGGGTGAGAGGGTCAGAAGAAGCACACAGCTGCTACCGCTCCAGCACCAGGAAGGAGGGGACAAAGGCCACAAAACCCCTTGCCCGAGTCACCTCATTCCCAGCCCATCATAGCTTCAGGGTCTATGCCTGGCAGGGGAGGAGTTAAGAAAAGAACATAGCTGCTACTCCAGGGGGCTGAGTTGAAGATGACCCAATGGTCACAAAATCACCAGCTTCCTCCCTTCCTCCCCCAGCAAAGTCCTGCATGCTTCCACCCTCCCCACCCACCATGCCCTGAATGTAATGGCCCAGCTGGAAGGGGGGAGGATAGGGAAAATGACACTGCTGCAGGGCAGGGCTGGCCCCACAGGGGGTTGAGGTAAGAATGGTCCAAGGGCCACAGCAGCACTTGGCAAGGCTGCATCTTAGACTCAATCCCTTCCCCACCCATCATAGCCTCAGGGCGATGACCTGGCAGGGGAGGAATGAAGAAAAGGGAATGCTGTAGGCCGGTTGACAGAGGCACTAAAGAAACTGGCCCCATGTCACCTTTAGGCAATGGCCCATCGGTCAATGCCCGACTGCCAGCCTTACCAATTGGACCCTGGAGACACCCCCTCTGTTCTTTGCTGCCCACATTCCTCTCCAATTTCTAACCTAGGAGCCTCCAACTTTTTCTGTGATAAGAGGTACTTAGGTTCAATGAAAATCACCCTGAATTACTAATATTTTTAGTGTTGTATTAGTGACCGTATAAGACACAAATACGCTTGTGGCCACCCCATGGAAAATTGTCATAGTGATCACCTCAGTGCATCCGACAGGGTTGCTAGCAGCAATGTAAAAAGGCTTTACAAATTTTGAATGACTACGTGGGTAGTACAACACAGCCATAGCTGCAGTGTCCCTGGCACCAAGGTAATAATAATATGGAGAATAAGTTTCCCCAACCCCACATGATAGATCACTCATATATCAGCTTTAAATATATTTTTTAAGATTCAACCATTTTTCTTCAAACATCATCTTCTGAAAAAAGTTCAGAAAATACAAACATTTTCATTGTGAATACATGATTTTTAGTTTTGGTGTACATATAGTAATTAAACCAACCAAAAGCTTCTATTTAGTAAGTTGGGCTGCACACCAGAGAGCTACTTACAGGTAGCTGGAGAGCTACCAGTATCTCACGGGTGACTTGTTGGAGAAGCCTTCAAGCTGACCACGAAGACAGGAACATGACGAGGTACAGACAGAGCCTGCTCTCTCTCATTTCTTAACATTAACTTTTTTAGAGTTCAATAAGAATGCAAGAGGATCTTGCATGGCCTAAGCAACAGATATAACACTGACAGTAAAGAATAATATTTGCTCAATCAAAGCGACAAAAAAGGAGTATCACTGAATTGTTGGTCTTTATCCATCCACTCAATAGTGTAAATCCTTTCCATGGACCTCATTTTCCTGTTCCCTTTTTCTGCAGCCCCATGTTTCTAACACATATGCTATAAGGCTGCTTACCACTCTCTACCCAGTTCTAGCAATCTAGTTTAAAAAATGGTTGCTTTGTCTCCTAATGACTTTGAACCTGGCATCCAACATAGCTTTCTTTTTTGTAATAGAAGTCTCAGCTTTTCATACCTGAAGGGTCAACTGGGTTTGAACAAGAGACTGTCTGAATTGTTTGGGGAGTTCCAGGGTAATCAAGCGATAGTAAAATCTAATTGTAACAATAGGAGACCTAACCCACTTGTACACTGGAGCTTCACCTTCCTGTTGAACCCAAAACTGAGCACCAAGTACATCCCTTTAGCATATGACACTCAGGGTTTCAAAGTCTAGCAGTCCAAAGAATTACTCAAGGAGATGGTCTGGGGTAGAAAGTCAGAACTCAATAAGACATCTTGAAAAAATCAATACATAATTGTTCAATCAATTCTTTTACTTAAGAATAAAAATTACTTTAACCTTGACAGTCATCAAAGTACGAAACATGTAAAAGGAGAGGACAAAAGCTGGCCACAAAGTTTCTGTACTACCCGATGAGGCCTAAGAAAGCTCTCCCCTGAGCCTAAGTTATAGGACTCTCCCAATCAAGCACCATAATAACCTCTCCTACAAAGTAAACCAGGCTCTGGAAAGTGGTGTTCGCATCGTCTAGACCTAAAGGTATAATTTTGGACTGATAGAAGCTCCCTGTGGTGGAGAATGTAGTCTTCTCCATGACACCATGTGCCAGGACAATCTGTCAGTAGCCACTGGTCAGATCAAAACTACTCATATCACTTGTCTGTGCCCAATCTGTTGACCAGCTCATCAGAATGGAGGATGAGATGAGAATCTGTCTTCATGATGGTGTTGAGAGCCCAATAGTCCATGTGAAACCAGAGGCCGTCAACATCTGCATAGTTGTCAGTAACACTGGAATGGCCCATGGATTATGGCAGCATGAAACACCTCCCAGGTACAACATCTTTGCCTTTTCGGCCTTGCTGCAGTCCTGGATCAGATCTAACATCCTGTAGAGCTTGCTTTTCACTGGCAAGGTGCCCATGGTATCTGTGCCATGAGCACAGGGTAGAGTTAACCCTGAGGTCAGTGAAAAGACATGTAGAAATTGCCCTAATACACTTTATCTGTGGCTGAAGAGTAAGATCAGGGGTGTGAGTCACCCCATCTGCTGAGTTATATTTTTCATCACTGTGCAGCAAGTTTGGGTGGTGGCTCACCCTCCTCCTCAATCACTTCTACCATTGCCTGGATAATTAATGTGTACTCTGTTGGAGATATGTTTTTCAGCCAGTTCACATGGTGCAAACTCTTGGCTCCGGTGTCAACCAGGGAGTTGATCTCAGATACCTTTCCTGTAGGGGCTGTGCGATTTGTTGTCTAAATTTTGAAGTCAAATTGGGATTGGCACCAATTTCTCCTGACCCTCCTACGATTTAGTTGCTGTTACGTTCTGTTCATAACACGCCATCAACACTTGACTACCCTGAAAGTTCTTATTTCTTTGTTCATAAGCTAGACCATCGGTTTACTGAGGTGAGAATTTAGTCCACCTACATCATAAGTAGGGGACTGAGAGGCAGGGTCGGATAGGTAACGCGGGCATTCGGGCATTGGCCAGTGGGCCAGTGCCTGAGGCCAACTTCTGGGCTGATTATTTTGGTGCAATGATGATGCTCGTTTTGAAGGGTTTGGGGATCAGCTATGTTGTCTGACATTTCTGAGGCTGTGACTCTAGGGGGGCTAAACGCCCTCGCTGAAAGCCTTCAGCAGTGTCAGACAGTCTCCTTCCCATCCCCTGCGACATTGTCCCTACCTGTCCCTTGCTGGGTCTGTCAGTTAGTGTGTGGGCTGGTTTGGTCAGACTACAGCCATACTTGATGAATGCAGATCGATTGCTATGACTGAAGAGCAGAGAGAAAGAGCCGCCTCACTGGAGCACAGGTGTGAAGAGCGATTATCACCTCTCACCTCTCTGTAGGAGGCTGACAGTGTCCTACATCTGACCTCTCTCCTTCTCAGCTCCACATGAAGGGCATTGTGGTGGAGGGGCAGGTGGTCCTGAGCAGCCTCCCTGAAGCCTGCATGAGGTGGGCCATTTCACACCCCACCTTCCCCTAGGAGACTGGCTTTGTACTGCCCTGATCCCTGCCCTGCCAGGCTCTGTACACTTGCACCACAGAGGGAGGGGGATGGCAGGCTGTGTTGTTTGTCCCTGCAAGTTCACATTGGGACTTCCTGGACAAAGGAAGATAGGCAGATGGAGGGAGGCGTTTACGAGTGAGGGGGAGAAGAAAGGGTAGAGGACAAGCTGAAGGGGGAGAGATAGACAGGCAAAGGGGGTGAGCTATGGAATAGATGGGAAAGAGACAGAGCAATGGAAAGAGTAAGAGAGGCAAAGAAAGACAGGAAGATCGAAGATGAGAAAAAGAAAGTGCTGTGTGGGGAGATAGTACAGCTGTGCTGCAGAAGGGGGAAAGAAAGTTACAGAAGAAAGAGAAACAGAAGTGAGTGGAAGAGAGATCGAAAGATTAGAGACAGTGAAGGAGAAGAATGAGAAGTATAGAGATAAATTGTGTGTGAGAGGTAGAGTATTCTGTATGCATAAACAAGGAGAGTGAGAGATCACACAAAAATGAAGCAGGCCATATGTCTCACTGGTGTCGCTCATTGAGGGTATACAACTGTTGTGCATTCATTTACAGTGATGCTTGAGCTGCAGCTACATGTCTAGACATGATGTGACTACCTGTTTAAATGTAGTGTGTGTTTGTAGAGGATGGCAGAGTGCTTTCATACAGCGCTTCACTGTGCATTTTGCTAAGCACTATCTGGTCAAGTGTTACTTTTACCCCATTTAAAAGTACTCAATATTCCTAGGATCAAGTTTGTTTATCCTTTATTAGGACACGTGACCTGCCCGTCGCAAAAGATGTCAGCATCAGTCCCAACTCCTTGAGCCCTGCTAAAAATCACCCAGTCTCTCTGCCTACCCAATCACCTTTTTATGATTGCCTCTTTCTCTGCCTGACATATCTTTCTGTTTCAGATATCTTCCCTAACACTTCTACCTAAAACCTTTACTTTCCCTCTCTCTTCACTGATATCTAGAATGTATGTACCTACCCCAATCCCTATTTCAGCCCTTTCTAACACATTTCTGTCCACCACACCTCTTTCTTCCAAATACACCTCTCTGAATCCTACCTGTCTCTACCTCTCTGTCCCGTACTCTGTGTCTAACTACACACCCTCCCTACCCTGACACTACTGTACCCTTTCTCAGCACCTGGCAGTCCTTTTCATATTACTGCACTGTCTTTCTCCTCCACCTGCTTTGCTTCTCTCACTCTCTCTACCTCATCAGTTTCATCTATTTCTTTACCTCACCACTCTATCTGTAGGTCTCAGCTCTCTCTTCCTTTCTCACCTATCTCTCTCCCTCATTTCTCTCTACTTGACATTTCATACACTACCTCATCTTTCTACTGTCACATTTCTCCCTCTCTTACACTTCCCAAACTCTCAATTTCTCTTATCATTTGAACACTCCCTTACCTCGCCACTTCTTTCTAGCTCTAATCCCATTGTGTTGCTTCTCTCACAACCATACTCTTTTATCACTAATTCTTTCACTGTCTCTAGCCATCTTTTAAAACTATTATTGCTTTTCTCTCTGTCTTCTATCTCTTTCTCTCTGGTCCACCTCTGGACACACCTTCTGTGCTTCACATCATTGGCTTGTTCTTTTTATATCCACCTACTTCACCTCTCTAGCTCTTCTTCACACTTTCACTCTTTATCTATCTCAATTCCCACTCTTTTTTCTCCACCTCACCTCTGTCTCTACTTCACTTCTTTTTATTACAAATAATCTCCTTTTCTCACGTTCACTCTTCTCAACCTACCTTTCTCAATAACTAACAGCACACTTTACCTAACCAATCTTTCTGTACCTTAATTATCATTTTGCCCCTCTCTCTACCTCACAGCTGTCTCTATCTGGCATTTCCGTATATTTCTGCCTCATATTTTTGCCTAGGTACTCCTGCAGCAACCCTTTTCCTACATTACCTTTCCTCCTACTTCACCCCTCTGTGTATCCCACCCTCTTACTTATATTTCATTATTATTAGCTCCCTCTATATGTATCTATCTCTTTGCCTCACTCCAAAATCTTATCTATCACTCTACATCCCTTTTCCTATGTACCTCTTCATACATCTCCATATATTTTTTTCTGGCCTCCTTCCTTCCTGTGTGTCCTCATCTCTCTATATCATCTCGGTTTTACCTCACTTATCCCTCTACATCTCACTAGAACATTCTCATTTCCTCTCTGTACTTTCAATTTTGCTTACTCAGCAGAGGAGGAGCATACTGTCAAACTAATGAAAAGAAAAGAGGGAGAAGGCAGGGAAAGAAGATTAATCAGAACATTATTTTATTTCACCCAATATAACAGTGAAAATCCTCAGAGTAGTACTTTGTTTTTCATGACTGCAGCAGGAGGGAAAGTGTTGAAGAGAGATTTATGTAAGATTGTAGATATTCATCAATCAAAGCTACAATCTGAAGCACTATGTGCATATGTTTCAATGTTATGCCCTGGTCCACCAAGCCGCCCTTACTGTGTCTTTTCTAGAATGTGAGGAACTGGTGGATTAGATAGTGATTTGCACATAAAGAATAGTTTTTGCATGATAAAACCGTTTCTTTTTGCAGTTGAGTCTAAATTGTTTATCAATGCTTGTTCAAGCTTTATTTTGGTACTATGTGGCTGGAAGATGCAAGGTAGTTCCAGCTTTTGGCTGCTTTTGTGTGCCCCCGTTTCTGGAAGGTTAACATATAATATAGGCCCTCATCACAACCCTGGTGGTTGGTGTTAAAGTGGCGGTAATACGGCCAACAGGCTGGCGGTAACTATCGTCAAATTATGACCATGGTGGAAAGATCTCCGCAAGACAGCCAATGTACCACATCGACCGCCAGGGCAGAAACAACAGCCACTACGGCGGTAGCCATCTACAGCCAGGAAGAAGTAAATGTTCCGCCCACCATATTAAGATCCTAGAAACCACCACCTTTTCCAGGGCCGTACCAACGACATCAAAAGCCTGGTGGAAACAGACCTGAGAAGGGAAATGACTTACCATTGGAGACACATGGAAAAACCACGCCGCCATGGAGCCTTAACTGCATGTCTTCCCCATGATCTTCTACGTTCTGCTCCACCACGAACACCAACACCGGCGAAGACGATGATGGTGAGTACAGACGCCTAGCACACAAGGGAGGGAGGGAGGAAAACGAGAGTGACACACACATGCACCCCCCCACACTATACACACAATTAGCTGCATTACAAAAACAATTTAACTCTATAACTCGGATGAATAATGCAAGGACAAAACAATTTCGAAAAAGTGAATGTAATGAGATCCACACAGCATGAAAAATAAGTTGGGCAAGATTATATATATATATATATATATATATATATATATATATATATATATATATATACATATGCAGAAAAAGGGGCACAGCCCAGTCCACAATGTTCGTAGGCAACATGGCCACAGGCCAAAGTCCTGTCACCTGCACCAACACGGAGAGAACACAGCAGGGGCATCAGTTGGTAAATAGGCAGGCACCTCAGGGGGACGGGGGGCACCTCAGCCGGGAGATGGTACAAGCCCACTGGTTCTGGAGGGGGCAACATGCCCTGTGCTTGGTCCTGGGGAGTGCAAGGCCACAGTCTCTCAAGTGGGTGACTTGCCCACTGATTCTGGAGGGGGCAACATGCCCTGTGCTTGGTCCTAGGGAGTGCAAGGCCACAGTCTCTCGAGTGGGTGACTTGCCCACTGCTTCTTGCTTGCTGTCATCGCCGGCGTAGATCACCATTGGCCACTGTAACCCATAGGGCCCAATGTTAACCAATGAGGAGTTGCACGGCGGTTCCCGATCACCTCCCGCAAAGGCGCACAACGTCAGCGGAATTACCTCACTTCCACCTGTCCCTCGACACAGGACCGGCAGACGCCATTTCAGGTGGGTGGGAGGGGGGGTCAGGCCCTGGAAAATAGCTGCGTCACCGGTGAAATTAGGAGATAAACCAGACAAATCGCACTGACCCATTACTTGTTAACAGCATGCAAAGTTCCGTTGTAGCTCCATTGTTCAGTTTGTGACCTGCTCCTCACTCTTTTGCCCCATAGATACCTACTGCTGTGGATGAATAGGAGATGGAGACATACCCCACTGTACAGCCCCCTGATGGACTTAGCTACACTGGAGGACAGGCACATAATACTCACCTATAGACTTGATAGGGCCACAATCACAGAGCTGTGCGCCCAATTGGAGCCTGACCTGATATCTGCTATCCGTCATCCGACTGGGATCCCTCCTCTTGTGCAAGTTCTATCAGTGCTCCATTTTTCTGGCAACTGGTTCTTTACAAGTGACAGTGGGCTTGGCAGCAGGAATGTCACAGCCAATGTTCTCAAACGTGCTGACAAGAGTGTTGTCTGCCCTGATTAAACACATGTGCAGCTACATCGTTTTCCCCCAGGTAGAAGATTTAGCCACAGTGAAGGCCGAGTTCTATGCAATGGGACATTTTCCCAACATAATTCGGGCGACTGATGGAACACATATTGCATTTGTCCTCCCTCCCCTAGAATAAACAGGTGTTCATAAATCGAAAGAGTTTCCACTCTATGAATGCACAGATGGTGTGCTTGGCGGACCAGTACATCTCCCACATCAATGCTAAGTATCCTGGGTCGGTGCATGATGCCTTTGTCCTGAGGAATAGCAGCATCCCAAATGTGATGGGCCAACTACAGAGGCACAGGGTGTGGCTATTAGGTGAGCCCTGGCTCCCACCCAGTATATGTCGGTGTATAGGTATGGTGTGGGCCATAAAGGATAGTGTGTGGCTAAATGTTGTCCCTCAATATTTGCATGTGACTATGGTTACTGAAACCTATCATGGCTCACCTCTGTGAGGAATGCCTGGACAAGGGCAGAAGAACGTTATAATGAGGCACAGGGGCTAACCAGAAGGATAATTGAGAGAACCTTTGGCCTCCTGAAGGCCAGGTTCTAGTGCCTCCATCTGACAGGTGGATCCCTGTGCTACTCACCCAAGAAGGTCTGCCACATGGTGGTGGCATGTTGCATAACCTGGCCCTCAGACGCCATGTCCCATTCCTGAAGGTGGAGTAGGCTGGAGATGCCCGTGTGCCAGCAGTGGACCCTGTGGACAGTGAGGATGAGGAGGCAGAGGGTGAGGATGAGGACAACAGAACATCAGTGATCAGACAATACTTCCAATGACACACAGCTAAGACAGTGTTACTTCACATTTCTATGACATTTGTTTGCATTTCTGTGGCACTGGCATGCTGATACTTCCCACTTCTATGCCCACTTACTGTTCCCTCTGGCAAATCTTTTTGCAGATGTTAGTGACCTCACATACACTCCTGGTGTGATCACTGCAGCCAGCTACAGGTCATTAATCTATGCTTATTTTCTGTACAGTTGAATTGCAATGTTTGTACCTGTTTCAATGAATACATAATTGAAAAACATGACATACTCCAAACTTCTTTTTTTTCTTCCAAGGGTGTTTATTGAAGTGCTAAAATATAGATGGGCAAATGCAAGGGGATGGGTGATGATGGAGGAAAGTCCAGGGTATTGTTCCAGTCAGTTTGTAGCACAGGCGCATTGTCCAAGGAGACATAGAAAGGGGAGCGATGGCAGTTCAAGGTGGACCGGGTGACTGAGTGGTACACAAGGGTGACAGTCAGGAGAGTCTCATTTCCTGGAGGGGGTCTTGGGAAGTGTCTCTGGCTTCTGTCTGGATCGCAGGGAACATTTGCAGGGTGGTTGTCCTTCTGCAGGGGGAGGGGTGCTGGTGGCCTGTGAGTCCTGTGGCGGGGCCTCCTGGCCACTAGTGGCAGCAGAGGTGGAAGGCTGTTCAGATGTCTGGCTAGTGGAAGGGGCCCGCTGGTGTGAGACTGCCTCCCTCATAATGTTGGCCATGTCTGCCAGCACCCCAGCAATGGAGATCAGGGTGTTGTTAATGGCCTGCAAGTCAACCCTGATCGCCTGGTACTGTCCCTCCTGCAGCCGTCTGTTCTCCTGCACATTGTCTAGGATCTGGCCCATTGTGTCCTGGGAATGTTGATAGGCTCCCAGAATCTCTGCAAGTGCCTCCTGGAGAGTCAGTTCCCTGGGCCTTTCCTCCCCTGGCGCACAGCAGTCCTCCCAGTTTCCCTGTTAGCCTGTGCCTCTTTCCCCTGAATCGTGTGCCCACTGCCACTGACCCCAGGTCCCTGATTGTCTTGGGTATGAGGTATGGCCTGGGGTCCCTGTAGAGGTAGACACACTGCTGATTGACATGTCCTAGGGACATAGGTGTGGGTACACTGGGTGGGTGTTGTGGTGGTGTTTCCTGATGGGGGAGGCTCTGTGGTGGTGTGTGACTGGGCCTGGGTAACCGGCTGTCCAGAGGTCCCTGATGGGCCAGGTTGGTCATCCAGATCCTGAAGACCAGAGTTGCAGTCATCACTGTGGGCCTCTTCAGTTGGGGGACTGGATATTGCTGGCACCTCCTCACCGCTGACATTGGCTGGGATACCTGTGGGGATGTAAATGATGTGTTATGTTTTCTGTTTCTGGCATATTGTGCTTCTGTGGCTTCCCCTCTATGGTTGTATTTGCCCTGTCAGCTTTCACTTGTGTATGTTGGTGTATGGTGGGATTGTTAATTCTCTATGGTGTGCATGCTTTAGTGATTAGTGTCCATGCAGGGCTGTGAGTGGTGTCCTTGCATTGGTAGAGCATGCAGGGCTTGGCATTGGGATGAGTGAGATGTGATGGTGGGGTGTGTGGGAAGTGGTGCAGTGATGGGAGTGAGGGTGAGGGTGGAGGTCTGTGATGGCATGCAGGTAGGGGAGCAGTAGTAGTAGAGAGTTGACTTACCAGAGCCCAGTCCTCCTCCTACTCCGGACAGGCCCTCAGGATGCAGGATTGCCAAGACTTGCTCCTCCCATGCTGTTAGTTGTGGGGGAGGAGGTGGGGGTCCACCACCAGCCCCCTGTGCAGCGAGATGGTGTCTTGCTGCAATGGAACATACCTTTCCCAGTAGGTCGTTCCACCTCTTCCTGATGTCATCCCTGTTTCTTGGGTGCTGTCCCACAGCGTTGACCCTGTCCACGACTCTCCACCATATCTCCATCTTCCTAATGTGTAATGTGTTGGGGGGGTGATGTGGAGTGCGTGAGTGGTGTATAGGTGTGTATAGTGTGTGGCTCTGGTTGTGTCTGTGGTCTTGATGTCTCTCTACTGGCAAAGGTTTGGAATGGTAAAGGGTTGTGGGTAATGTGGGTGTGTGTTTTATAGTGGTGTGGGTGTGGTGTGTGTATGGGTGTCAGGTGTGTGTTGTTTGAATTGTCCAATGTGATGTTGTTTTGTATGTGTGTGTCCATTTTGAGCGCGGCGGTATGTACCGCCAATGGTTTACCGCCGTTGAATGTCCGCCGTGGTGATTCGTGGGTTATAATGTGGTGGGCATATTTCTGTTGGTGTAACGGTGTGGGTTTTGATACCTCCAGCTTATCACCGAGTTTTGGTGTGGCGGATTTGTGTGTGTGGCTGAATACCAACAGATTTGTGTGTGTGTGTCATAATATGGTGAACGGATATCCGCTGCCTCGGCGGTAAGTTGGCGGCAGTCAATGTGGGATTTACCGCCAGTGTCATAATGAGGGCTATAGTGTTGTTTGACATGATGAAGGCTTACATTAACTGAAAATTGATTTTAAAAAATCACAGCCTTGTCTTGTATTTTCAGTGCCTTAAGATGGCATTGAAAATACAAGACCTATAGGGGGTTTGTGTGTCCAGGCTGTCCCCTCACTCCTTTCTCATCCAGTCAGCAAAGTGGGGTTTCTGTAGGAAAGGGATAATTAAAGATTTCCTTCCTGCCTCCTAATTCCCATGCCTACTTTTGCAAGGCAAGAACAATACAGCACCTGGATTCCACAATTCCCACTACCAGCAGCATTTCATCAAATTGTTGCAGGAGGAAGAGCTAATCAGCCCTGCAGGTCCACAGGAGAACCTGCTTTAATAGACTGTGGGGGTTATTCCAACTTTGGAGGAGGTGTTTATCCGGCCCAAAAGTGACGGTAAAGTGACGGATATACCACCAGCCATATTACGAGTCCATCATATCCTATGGAACTCGTAATACGGCTGGTGGTATATCCGTCACATTTGGGACGGATTAACACCTCCTCCAAAGTTGTAATAACCCCCTGTGTTTCCGACCATTTCTTCAACTTCTAAAGTCCAGTCATCTCCCTGTGAGAAAGGAATCCTGGCTGGAACCAAGGCCTTCAGTGGCCCACTCCAGTTCCTGAGACCCAGGCAGAAGGCAGGCCATAACTAACACCTCCAAATCTAATCAGGCTTACCTAGCCCTTTGTTTACTGTAACTCTGTCAAGGCAGAAGGGCCACAGGTCACCAAACCCAGAGGACAATCACATTCACCTATCACCCCCACTCCCGTACCCAGAGGACTGACCAATGCAAGCTGTCCTAAACCCTTACATCTTGGCTTTGAGCTAGATTTCTATGATTGACCATGCAAGTATGTATTCAGCTTTTGAAGATACAGTATTTCTTGTCTTGACCAATATTGCTACCTACTATAAGCTTCAAATGCTTTATTTACCACACATATTTGCAAAAATAAGCCCCCCTGATATTAATCCAGCATTATTTCATGAAACACTGCGATCTGCGAATGGGGTGCCCAGGCCGTTTTTTGACCCCAGTCTGACCCTGCTGAGAGGTGTTTTCCCAGCTTTCTGACAAAAGTCAGAGGAGAACCTACAGGATGCCCATTCTAAATTTCAATGGGGATAAGCCCTAAACCCTTCTGTTAGATTGCCCTCTAAACAAAAAGGAGGCATGGTAAGTGGAGGCCCCAACTTATTTTAAGGATCTGTTGCAGAGTTCCCATTATGCTCTTATGATCTTAGTGTAGCATTCTACCAGACTATTAGTCTGGGAGTGATGAGTGAAGAAGTGAACGGTCAGTCCCACTTGTTCTCTCATCACCCTCTTGTATAATGAGATAAAATTAGTTCCTGAGTCAGACTCTATCATCCTGGGAAATTCAGCCCTACAAAAGATCCCAAGAAGGGCCCTAGCCACTACCTCAGTGATAGTGTTTCTCAGACATACCACCTTGGGTACGTAGTGGGATGATCCATCACATCCAAGAAAAATGTATTGTGTGAGATGGAAGGAGATCAAATGGATCATCAATGTCAATGCCTCCTTCTCAAACTGCACATTAAATTCTATCAGGAACATCAAGAGAGCCTTGGTTTGGCCTCTAAATTAGCTGTTCTCTTGAAATGCTTTGCAGGACCTACAGAATCACTCTACATCTTGGTCAGTTGAACAGTGACCATATCACACATATGGCACATTTTCCTTGTTTGCACTGGGTGCACCTTCTAAAATGTGTGTTCCTCAGACACTAGGAAAATGCACTGGATTAGCATGAATGCGCTGCCCTCAGGGCAGCTGCGAACTTGCGCTGCTCTAGGGGCAGCACATTCATGTGAAAAATGGAGGGGCTGCCTTAAAGCGCTCCATGTTTCACTGTGCAGGCAGCAACCCACCTACACTTTTAAGGGGGATTAGAGATCCCCTTGCAGGTGGGTGCAGTGAGTGACTGCACCTGCCTGCAAAGGGAAGTCTGAAAGGTCCATGGGATCCCTTTCCCCCCCCTCCAGAGGGCTGCCATCAGGGGGAGCACTGTCAGTGCACCTCCTGACAGCTTCTTTGACTCTGCACCCCCGTCTATAATAAGGCACGGGCACAGAGGCAAAGGGATTCCCTCTTTTGCATATGACCATGCCCCGTGCAAATGAGGGAACACCCTCTGGTGATAGCACTGGTGCTATTTGTGTGCCAGCGCTATCGGTATTACAGATAGGGCTGCACAGGTGTCTGCGGCCCCTTCTGTAATACCAAACTGCCCCGGGGTGTGCACAGTGGGCACACATGCCTGTTGTGCCCCCCAGGGCACTTCTACAATATGGACCTATATGTATTAATCTGTACTTGGTCTTCTTGATGCCAAGTTGCCAACTAATTGTACCTCATGGGACAGCAACAGCAGAAAATCCTATGCCCTTGTGGAAATGCCAGTCTCTTCCTGGCACAGGGTGCAGGGTTCACAGCTCACTCTTCAGAAGATCATCCTCACAGACCCTGTTGTGCCTATTCCTCAGTAGTAATTTGTTCCTGGACCACCTTCCTTAGGCCCTTTAAAGTGGTACACTAGAATTGAGCCTTGTGGAACTTCTCTCAATAAAGTTCTCCAGTCACTAACAACGCCCAGTCCTTTGGTAGCTAACCATGCCCCAATACACAGACTGTATCTGTGGCCTTATCCTCCTCACTGTCTGGAGCAAGGGATGTGCACCACAACCAGTGTTTTCTCAGAGCCTGCTCTGGTCTGCATTGCAGTACTTTTCTTCGATTCCTCCACCTAAGAGTGATCACAACCTCCTCCTAAGGATGATGCTCAGCGTGTGCCTTGGTAGGCACAGCTGATATTCTCTACACCATATATGCCTCTATGTTTGGTACTAGTCAGTGCACAATCAGGTCATTACCTAGCAGACACATGGAACCCCGTTACTGTATCATGGCCACTTCGTCCACGGCCGTCTTGCCTTTTCCCTCAACCTCTATTCTGGCAAGCAGAAACTCCATGCCTCCTATGCTGGTGACCAAGCTAGGCCAATTGTTCCAGGGAGAATTTCTTAGGGTCTGAGATACTTTTGACAATAGTCTCTAGTATCTTTCAGGGCAGGAACCTTCCTTTCATTGATTCCCACATCACTGTCAACCCCATGTTTTTGAGTGGATGTGCTTGGGAATCAGACTTTCAACTGATGCGAAAATACCTCACTTTTCCCCTCAGACTTTGAAAGGGAAACACTTCAATATTATACCTCCAAACACGTGCTACATCTCTTGCTTTCCTTTGGGTGAAATACCCAACTGGGCCAAAAATGAGTTATGTTAAGTACACAAATGACAGATATTGGCTCTTGAGATTTGTTGTAGGTAAAACCTGTTGTGAATTGGAGGTGCAATGTGCAAGTGCTGTTTGTGTATTATGCAATGGAATACTACTAGAACGTTACTCTTCGTTCGAAGGTGTTGGACACATAATTGGGTGAAAGTTGCACAGCTGCTAAACTCCATGGGATTTTAAATTAGCCAGATCACAATTTTCACCTGATTTTTCTGGGTCAATTGTGATTAGACCTTCAGAGTTTTGCAGTTCAGAAGAGTGGAACACATGCAGTAACATGGCATTGTAGTATTGGTATTTAACATGTGCAATATAATTGTATCACATATCAAGGCACAGAGAATGAAAAACAATTGTGTATAGGGCACAATTATACCCAAATGCACTGCTCTGCAAGGTGACAAATCTCACAATGTTATCAAGTAATGTTAATCACATTTGAAAAACTGCAGAGGATGACTACGGGGCCTGATTTAGAGTTTGGCGGAGGGTTTTATTCCATCAGAAGCATGACGGATATCCTGTGAGCGGTATTACGATCCCATTATAGCCATGGAGATTGTAATATGGCGGATGTGATATCTGTCACGTTTGTTAAGGTGTAAGCCGCACGCCAACCACTAAATTAGGCCCCAAGTCACTGAGGGAGCTCATCTGATTGGAGAAAATTAACTTGGGCTGGATATTGATAGGCTGTGGAGTTTGCTTAAGATCTAGAACCATAAGAGGCAGTGATTGGCATCCCACTGAGACGCCTCCTCTTCAGAATGAAAGCACTAACACCTCTCTGATTTATTTATTTGAGAGCTTTATAACGTGTTAGAGGATATGAAGGTCCATCAGAACAATGAATTAGGAATTAAAACATGGCAACAAACGTTCTGATTACACAAGAGTTAGAGGACTAGGAAGGACTTTCATCGCTCCCACAGTAATGTTCACCTTAATCAAAGGCCTGTTTAAAAGGTTTCCTTAAGTGAAGACAGCAAGCTTCCTTTCACAGGTCTGAATTTGTTTCAGAGTTTCAGAGCGTACCCCCTCCCCCAAGGATCATCCACTACACCTTCGCCTCTCAAAGGGAGGGAGTTGGGTGAGTGAAAGAGGAATTTCTCATTATTGTTTCTCCCATTCCAAGCAGTTTCCTAAACACGTCAAATCTGTGGTGCTCTATCAAGTCTCGCTCCAGCTGGCTCGTGGGCTGTGGTAGCAGGGCTGGTTCTGTATGGCACTTGGCCTACTACTGCTAGGCCACGTTCATAACAGGACCATCGCCATGTTGGGCACAGCCACAAGCAGGGAGGCCCAAGGGTTGTTCCACAGAGACATTCTGGAAGCCAGGGCTCAAAAGAAGGTGGACCAGCGGGGTGTATGCAAGTCCACTGCTGGAAACCCAAAGCAGATGTCCCATGATTATATTAACATCTACACACAGGACAACGCTTTGCCAAGAACCAAATAGTTCAAATTCCAAAAAGTTCCACAATTCACGAGCTTTGGATTCCGTCCGCATCAAAGTAAAGTGTAAAACCTAAAAAAAAAGTGAAAAAGGAGAAGTTTCCTGTAGCTTCAAGGCCAGTCAGTGCATGCGGCACTTTCCGACCCTCCCCCTCCTGGCAAAGTACCCTGAGACTTCAATAAAGCCTTGCAGCTTGTTATTTGATTTTAATGCATATTGTTGTTGGCTCCGCCAGGAAAGAAATTGTTTGACGAGAGGGTTTATGGAAGACATTGCAGGCATGTTTTCATTTTGAAGAACACATGCAGGGCGATCCGCAATGCGTGACACAGCCAAATCGTTGCTTTGTGGAAGGCAGTTGATGGGGATATTTTCGCTGTATGACCGCAGAGGTTGCTGGAGCTGCGAGGAAGGTCCCCCGTGGATGCAGAGTCGATAACAACAGTGCAAGGGATTAACTGTGATTGGGAGCGGATAATCAACTAGATTACCTACACTTTAGCGTGAAAATACGTAGAATATTTATTGTACCCCCAACTGCACATAACAGTTATCAGAAGTCATCAAGGGACTGTCTGATGTATGAAAGCAGCGTTTCTTGGCAGCATGAATGTATAACACAACCTTTCACGGCCTTTGTTGTGTACATATCTGAAAATAGTTTATTCTGCAGGAGACATAGCCTAGTAATTACACTTTCAAATGTTGACTCAAAAGACTTCTGCTGTAATTCCCCTTTCTTCATCTGACCAAAATGGATTTTTCAGTAAACCGGTTTATCTCACTATGCCTAGGTTGCCACATAAACCAAACATTTGAACGGGATTACAAACAGGACAATTCCATATTCCCACTGACATTTTCATCTACATTGAGGATTTATTATTGGCCCGCCACTGACAGCCGGCTCAAGTGGAGGTGGCCCATGTGCAAGTGGGGGGTGGATTTCTCTCTCCATAGTCCACTTTCCCTGCTTAACTAAGCTGATTAGTCTGAATCATGAGTGAAACCATGGGTCAGCTAAAACCCATGGGTTAGTCACGAGTTTCTGGACCTCACCTCAAACCAGTCACGCGATCTCTATTTTCTCCTGCATGGGCCTTTTGTGTCCCTGCACGCCATATCTCCAGGGCCTGCAAATTCAGACCCACCTAGAACTCCTGCAGAGCAACAAGGGAGTGTATGAGTATCATCTGCCTGCTCCTGAACGTGCGCTCCATCTACAAACATGCCACCGAACTCTGGGATTTGATCGACACTGCCCGACCAGACATCGCCTTTGATAGAGCGTTCCGGACCTAATAAATTACCTGTATCTGAACGCTCTTGGGTCGATGAATCTTTTGACCTAGTGGGACTCTCCTCACCCGTGAGTAATCAATTTAATCAAATCAATAATCAATAACAAACATAAGCAATGCCCTGATCAACATAACACTTCACAATTAATCCAGAATACATTTCGACGAAACCATGACCTTTCGGTCACGAATAACCACACCAGTTTATTCAAAGTTAGTGAATTTATTTCCCTATATTAACAAAGCTAGCATAATATAAACATGTCTCAACACCAAATGATATATGTAAATGAACATTAATAGCTGTCCATAACGACGAAACAGATGTAATCTACGCAGCATTTGAATAATAATGCATTCGATAATAGCAATGCAAACCACTAAAACTATAATCTGTAATGAGCTAATAGCATACATTGGTCAGCATAACAAGGTCTCAAATTGCATCGTGCGACAGATGAATCCTCATCTATCCTCAAATTAGCATCGGCATGTGGGACTTCATGCAAAAACAATTTAGCAACATTAATTTGGAAAACTCCTAACTAGGGCTCTTATCAAAAATCAGCAGTTGGTTACCTAAAAAGAACACAATGCAATTGTACAATTTCCTTTCATATTTACCAAATTCAATCAGCATTCAAGGAAGTCTTCGTCTCACAGGTACCGGCTTCGATCAGCATGGGACGGGGCAAAGGGGCAGGGTGGACGGGGCAATTGCCTCTCAGCGGCAAAAGGACAAAACTATTACTTCATGCAAAGGGACGAATCAAAATTAAAGTCTCTAGGGCGAGAATTACTTAAAGTCTCTTTCTCTCGATTAGAGAAAGCATCAAAGTCTCATCAAAATGGCGTCTGCAATGGGAAATGTCCAAATAATGGCTGGCAATGGCGTGCTTTCTTCTCGTGCACCTGGTTTAAATAGACAACAGTTCAAATCCAGTAGGGTCTTCCATTGGAGGGTTCATAGGTTGGCTTCAAATTGTCCAATCAAAAACTACAGTTCACAAGCTTCTACCTAAGCATACATTATCCTTGGAGTCGGGAACGTAAGTTGCAACATATTTTACCAATTAACTCACTTTCAGAGCGTCCATTGTCTGCACCTGGAGTAAAGAAGAAGATGCCAGGCTGGCACGAAACCTTAAAGATAAGCATGTGAACGATCCCACTGGAAAAGTACAGCTTCAAGCAAGAATACACTTTTATTAGCACGTTGGAAAAATACGAGCATCTAAACCGTGAGACCGGCAACTAGGCCAAAGCCTCCACTAAAGTTATGCTAAGGTAAAAGCATTTCTAACAAGCAAATCATAGCACACGTTTACGGTTATGTCAGATTCGTACAATTCTAATACATCACGTTATATAAAGCACGCTTATAAACGTTGGCAAACTACTCTGAGGGCACATTTGTCCCCGTACAATCTTTATTAGTTCGGTTAAAGTCACACTTGATTATTGCAGTACTACGTTTAAGCGCTAATAAATGTAAAACCTTAATTTCTGCGTCATCACCTTCCTTACCAAGACCTGGACCAATCCCACTGCAGGACCAGACATCACCATCGCCTTTCCCGATGGATACAGCATCCTACGGAGGAACCGGCCCTCCCGCCCAGGACTCGCCATCGTACACAAGTCCTCACTTCCTGTCAAGGCCGTCCCCGAAGAACAGTGCACCACCATGGAACACCTTCACTTCCTGGTCCACTCCAACTACAACTCCTCCATCCACGGCACCCTGGTGTACAGGCTACCCATCCACTGCACAGCTTTCATAGACAAAATTGTAGACATCGCCACCCCCCAGGCCCTGGAGTCAGATGACTACCCCCTCCTCGGCGACCTGAATTTCCACCTTGAGGACCGGTCCGATCCAAACACCACCGCTCTACTTGACAACCTTGCCACCCTCAGCCTCAGACAGCTGGTCTCCGCACCCACACACATCGCAGGACACAAACTGGACCCCATCTTCACCTCACGTAACTAGATCACCATCAAGACCATCTCCACCCCAGACAGGACCAATCACCACTGCATTCACTTAACAATCACTGCACCCACACCCCCAGGACCCCCCCCACAGGAAAGGGAACAAAATCACCAAAGAGCAACTCACTTAATCTCTCGCCAAAACCCTCTCTCCTCCCTCCAACGACGCCAACACAGCAGCGTGTAATCTCAACGCATGGATCACCGAATGCGCCGACACTGTAGCCAACCTCTGGTTGACATTGGCCAAACGCATACTTAAGAAAGCCAGCTGGTTCACCATCGAACTCCAAGAATCAAAGCGTACCCGCAGACGTTTAGAAAAAAAATAGAGGAACAGCCAAACCAGCGAAGACCTTGCCTCCTTCAGAGCCGCAACCGCCGCCCACTGCCGAAAAATCAAGAATGCAAGGAAGGACGCACGCTGGGAGCGCATCAACTCGTCCACAAACAACTCTAAGGAACTCTTCTCAGTCATCAATGAGTTCACAGATCCCCCCTCTGAAGCCACCACCATCCCCCAGTCACAAGACCTCTGCAACAAACTCTCCACCTTTTTCCACCGCAAGATCCAGGACATCTACAACAGCTTCCTCCTGGAAAATCCTGGCACCGGAACCTGTGACTGACCCACCCAGAACCCCCCCAGACCACCCACGGTTGGTCCATGCTCACCACAGAGGAAACAGTCAGCATCATCAACTGCACCCACTCCGGAGCTCCCACGGACCCCTGCCCACACCACATATACATCAGAGCCAGTGCATCCATCGCCCCGAGCTCCGAAACACAATGAACTGCTCAATCAACACTGACACCTTCCCCGAGGACTGGAAACATGCTGAAATACGCCCTCTCCTGAAGAAACCTTCGGCCAATCCATCAGAACTTAAGAATTTCCGGCCCGTCTCGCTGCTACCCTACCACGCCAAAGTACTGGAGAAAGCAATCAATGCACAACTACGGAATTTCTTCGAGGCCAACAACTCCCCGGACAGCTCCCAGTCTGGCTTTGCAGCAACCACAGCACGGAGACAGCCCTCCTGGCAGGCACCGACGACATCCGATTACTCCTAGACTGCAGCCACACCTCAGCGCTCATACTCCTCGACCTCTCAGCAGCCTTCGACACTGTCTCCCACAACACTCTATGCACCACACTCCACAACCTAAGAATGGATCCACTCCTTCCTCTGCGGAAGGACTCAGACTCCCGCCCTACCCATCACTGCAAAGTCCCCCAAGGATCCTCACTGAATCCCACACTGTTCAATGTATACATGATCTCGCAGCCATCGTCAGAAGGCACGGTATGAACATCGTGTCATATGCAGATGACACACAACCCATCATTGTCATCACTAGAGACCCGGACACAGCCAAAAGGAACTTCCACCTAGGAATGGAAGCCATCGCCACCTGGATGAGAGAAAGCTGCCTCAAGCTCAACTCCAACAAGACTGAGCTCATCATCTTCAGAAACACCACCTCAGCTTGGGACGACTCCTGGTGGCCAACATCCCTCAGCGCCCCCAGTGCACCAACAGAGCATGCCCGCAACCCAGGCATCATCTTCGACTCCTCCCTATCCATGACCCGTCAGGTAAACTCAGTCGCCTCCTCCTGTTGGCACACACTCCTCAAACGCCAGAGGGTCTTCAGATGGATCCCAGCAGACTGTCGCAGGACAGTCACCCACGCCTTAGTCACAAGCAGGCTCAACTATGGCAACGCCCTCTACACCGGCACCTCGACTAGAAACATAAAAAAAACTACAGCTCATTCAGAACGCTGCCGCCAGACTCATCCTGGACCTCCCACGCCGAGAACACATCTCCCAACACCTCAGGACCCTCCGCTGGCTCCCGGCTGAGAAACAAATCACTTTCAAGCTACTCACCCACACGTACAAGGCCATACACAACACAGGACCAGCCTACCTGAACAACTGCGTCTCCTTCCGACCCTTGCCAGATCCCTCCGCTTTGTCCAGATGGCCCTGGCCACCATCCCTCGCATTCGTTGAACCACCGGTGGAGGATGATCCTTCATCCACATCGCAGCAAAGAGCTGGAACAACTGCCCCCTACACCTCAGACGAAGCCCATCGCTCACCATCTTCAGGAAGAATCTCAAGACGTGGCTCTTCGGATGAGGCCCCCCCCAGCGCCTTGAGACCCTCACGGGTGAGTAGCCGCGTTTTACAAAAACTGATTGATTGATAGCTGATTCTTGTGTAGGAAGAGAATATAGGGAGAAGGTTGAAGGACTATTTTGAGGAAGACAGATTTTGTGTCAGTTTTTATTTGGGAGGTGGCTATGCTGCTGGCCTTTGTACTGTATCTGTCCTGTCGCTGAGTGAAAAGTGCAGTGTTCTGCATGTGCAAGGATGACCTCCATTTGCGGCTGTACTGTACCTGTCTGTGTGTGAGGACAGTTGAGTGCTGGATTGTATTCAAATGAGGCTGTACTACTGGTGATTTGTTTCTACCTGTCACCACGTCAGGGGCGTTTGCACTCCTGTTGCCTAGTGTAGTCCTGCTCTGTGTGTCTGGGAATTTGTGTTTAATAGTCACTGTGCAAAACGTGTTGAGGCATGAGAACATAGCAACGTGAGCTGGGGTATTATGAAATGTGGTTAATACGGTGTTACCTAAGGCGATTATGTGAAGATGGCATGTGTATGGTTGCTGATGCTGGTAATGGGTACATGCGGGCTTATTAGATCATGACATTAGATATGTGCTTCATGCTAATTAGGTGATTTACTGAGAAGTACTGACGCTAATGGTTGGGTGTACTGGAGGCTCACATAGAATTTTTGTGGTTGTAGCTGTGTTGCCCGTACCCACCAAGGAGCAAAAAAATTGATCAGGAGGCACAATGTCGGTTTGGTAATAATGTCTACTAATTACAAAATATTTGGCTTTGAAATTGAATTCCTCCTGGAAATGCAATTGGAACCCGTTTAACTAAAGGTGTTTTAGCATAAAAAGCTGATGACAGCTCATCTTCACTTGCAGAATCAGACCCAGGCCTGTGATTGTACCAGCAGTGAAATAACATAACATTTACTGCTCTTTTTTTCCATGCAGAAACTTTCACCTCCACCCATACACAACCATGTCCCTGTGAAAATATGTATTTAATTTCTCCAAAGATTTTTTAAATGTTATTTATATCTTAAGGGAAAATAAAATAAAGAGAAAAGTGAACACTTATTCTAAATTAAATTAATTACATAGAGGTGGGACATAAAACAATTTATTAACTATGGTGTACTGTGAATCAAAATGAGGTATAAATCCATTTTATTACAATTATTTAACGTGCAAGAAGTGTGAAAAGAACACAACAGCATGTCGTCAGGATCATACATATCTTCTTCCAAGTCATAAGCAAGGCAAAATACGTGACCATAATCAAATAAAGTAAAGACAACCTTCAACAGATTTTGAAGGAGACAACAGAGTCTAAAACAAACACACCTCACAGCTGTTGGAGATATAGTTCATATTCCTACCCCAAATGCCCACAGCTCACCCATTCCCATGTGTCCAAAGTAGCTTACAAACATCACACATCCAAACATTAGCTCACACCCTGAGACACCACTGTCCCCAAATTTTCTCAAGTGAACCCATCTGATCAAAGGTCAAAATAAGCTTTATTCGATTTTTGTGTCAGAATCATAAAAGCACACAAAACATGATACAGGGCCTCATTACAACCCTGGTGGTCAAAGACGGCCAGGGCTGTTTCGGCGATTGTACCGCCAACAGGCTGGGGGTATAATTTTGCCAATTACGACCGCGGCGGAAGCGCGACGGTCACACCGCCGGGACGGGAAAAGTCTTGGCGGTTTCCTGCCACGGTCGTCCCGGCGGTTTTAATCCGCCAGGGCAGTGCTTCTTGCAGCGCTGCCCAGGGGATTACGAGTCCCCTTCCCGTCAGCCTGTCCATGGCGGTAGGAACCGCCATGGAAAGGCTGGCGAGAAGGGAAGTCGCGGGGCCCCTTGGGGCCCCTGCACTGCCTATGAACTTGGCATGGGCAGTGCAGGGACCCCCAGGCACAGCCCCACACTGCTTTTCACTGTCTGCACAGCAGACAATGAAAATCGCTACGGGTGCAACTGCACCCGTCGCACGGCCGCAACACCGCCGGCTCCATTAGGAGCCGGCTCCCATGTTGCGGCCGACATCCCCGCCGGCCCAGCGGGGATGTCAAAATGGGCACGGCGGGAGTGCGGCTGCATTGGCGGCCATACAGCGGTTACACCTTGGCGGGTGGCGGTTGCCGCCTGCCAAGGTTGTAACGAGGCCCACAATATCATTAACAAATTAAAATCAGACAAGCATAAATAAGTTAAAAAATAAAAAACAGTGAAGATTACATTGTGGTCAACTAGAGAAAATAGTGCAGAATATAAAAATTCATCTTAAATTAGCAGGGATTTACTAAGATTACTCACTGCGTATAAACAGCTTGGCATGGAACAGCAAATATTTAAAGTGGGAAAAGTTTGCAGAAACAGATAAGCCGGGGCAACATTGTGCACATTCTAATTCTCTCGAGATAGGTAATATTGAACTCTCCCTCAAATCCTCATAATTTGTTTTTAAAAAGACAATATGCAGAGTGCTCTGATTTGAAGTTTTATTGCAAGGACATTTGATTAAAGTTTCAGACCAGTCATTTACACTGGGAAAGCTTACCAAACAATGGAATATGTCCAATCTGAACCGGGTTAAAACAAACCTGTGACAAGTATTTTGCACAAGTTTTAGATATGGTTCCACTGGCTTTGTAAATAATTAACATTTTTTTCAGGGACGTCTTGCCAAGTTTTGTTGCAAAATTATACATCACTGTAGTAGCTTTCATAGAAGGTAGTTCCCAGCATTAATTGCTTGCTTCCAGGGTCCATGCTTCTCAAATAAAATACCCAAATAAGAAAATGAAGAAGCAAAATTAATGTTAGTGTCACCAATCATAAGGTCACAACACTTTGCTGGTCTCTATCCACATTTCATTATGTAAGTTTTACTTAAGTTAACTAATATGCATAGATTCTGCATATAGTCGACAAAGTAAGTGAGCAATCATTGCATACCTAGGGGAGTATGGGCCATCAGAACATCAAAGTCTGCATAGTGAAGGCCCGGTATTGAACAATGGCTGTTTTGTGGGAGATAACTACAATTCTCTGCTAAGATGGAACCCAAGATGTTAATATATGAAATAAACAGGACAGGAGTGAGGACACAACCCTGTTTATCTACCCTCTTTATATTAAATGAACGGGTATATTCTCCTTTAAGGCCACACCGTACCCTGGCCTACTCCTCAAGTACAACTCCCTTAGGAACTGTATTATAGCAGGGCCCACGCCAAGCTCTGTCATAATAGATCACAATTTGTCATCTAAAAAGCAATCAAATGCCCTGGATAGATCAATGAAGGCTAAAATCATCTGACCCCTTTTGATGAAAGTATATTTTCCTCCTAAAAATGTAGGTTTAATCCCTGTTTGATTGTCCATTAACCAGTGTGAAAGCCATAGTGAAGGTTGGAAAGAATCTCATTCTTTTTAGCCCATTTTTCTAATCTGTTCAGAATGATAGGACCTACAACTTTCACCAAAGAATTAAGTAATAGGATGGGATGATAGCGGGAACAATTAGTGATTCTGACCAGGTGTTCAGAAAAACAGAACTGCAGCATGCCCCCAGCACCTGAGTCAACAAAGAGACCAGAGAAAAACCTTTGCCTTAAATAAGTCAACGGGTATGCCGTTGGGACCTGGTGCTTTCTCACTGTTGCTAGCCATACAGGCTCTATTAACCTCAATTAAGGTTAATGTAAGACCATCAAGACTATGAAGAGAATCCACAGGAACAATATCTAAGTCAGGGGATACCGTCCCTGAGAGTGAAGTGTTAGGGTTTGAGTATAGTTTAGTTAAATGGGTCACATAGTCAGTTTCAGTGATAACAATTTCTATTCTTAGACCACTGTCATCTCTTAAATAAGGACTGTTAATAGTGCACCAGACAGCTGTGCCATGCTAATTTAGGCTGACTTTAATAAGGGACTCCCAAGCTTCACCCTTTAGGTCTTTTTCCCTCCCCCTTAGGGCTAATTTGTATTTAAGTCTACATATCTGTACTTCTTGTGCGCACCTTGGAAATTGATGGAGAGCTTAAAACTTTTATGAGGCTTAGAGCAAATGGAGTTGAACCAATGTTGACTATTGCATGTAGATTGTCACCTGGATACCGTTAGACATGCCTTAATCCCCTTTGTGTTAAAGGCTTCTCTGTATTTAGTTAGTAATCTTTCCAGGATATCATTGGAAATGTCCTGTGTCCCGCGTAGAACAAAACCATTATGTGTAGCTAACTCTATATTATCAAATAGGTATTATGTTTTATCCAACTTTACGTGTTTGATCACATGGCTAAGATTAAAATGAATATTCTGGGTGTAGTAATCACTCAGAGAAATACTGGCCTGTGGGAAGGCATGAGCGCAGGAGGAGTCTCAGTGTCAGCAGTGCATTGTGCTACAATTAGAGTCATCAATCTTGTATTTACTATCTATAAATCCTTTTAGGAATAACCTAGATCCATGAACACCCACTAAAGGTATCTTGTAATGTTATCCTGTTTTGACCAATGTTATAAACTCATTCTGCTCAAAATGCTCATTTGACAACCATCTTCCATTATAATCCTTGAAAACCCGAACACCTTATCTAGTAAACTGGGCTTTAAATTAAACACAATTTAATGATTAAATTCATATTTGCATGTTTATTATTCACTTTTCAAAAATACTTTTATAGACAACAGTAACACCACTATAAACAGTCTTTAAAACCTAAGCAGAATGTCATGTACATTTGGCTACTTTAAAATGCACAATGTCCAACTAGTTCTTCTCAAAAGAATCCAAGACTGTAAACGGAATAAGGGTCTCACTTCAAATCTTTTACCTAAGCCCCAGAAAAGCTTCTGGCAGGACAGACCAGGCCATCCTATATGATTGTTATTATCTATAGTCTTGGTGCAAACAGTACTACTGTTGCCAAATTGTTTCTATATTCCTTGCAGAGGTAGTCTGTTATTTTGTTTCTCCTCACAATCTTCAGGTAACACTTCTGCTGCCACATTATATTTACATTGTGGCCAATGTAGCAGTTCTCATCACACTGTTTTTGCACACTTTGAGAAGATAGCTCTGTTGCTATGACATGGGTTCTGTCCATCTTGAGTTTATAACGCTGTTTGTGGCCCACAATGTCAGTTCACTTTGTGGAAGAAGCATTACTATTGTCAGAATGTTTCTTTACACCTCACATTATATAGTTGTCACACTGTGTCTGTACATACATGCAGCTAGTTTTACTGGTGGTCCACAGCTTTGGTACACCTTGTGTAGGTAACACTGTTGCTGTCACACCTCATACAGGAGGTAGTACTTTTGTCACGCTGTTTCATTAGTCACAGTAAAGGAGGTAGCTGAGTTGCTTTCACAGTTTCTGTACAATTTTGTAGGTAGCTCTGCTGTTACTGTTACCCTGTTTCTGTACAGCCTCTTTAGGAAGGTCTGTACTTTTTACACTTTGTCAACCTTGCTCTTGCAGGACTGACCTGGTATACCTTAATATACGTTTATAGAATGAGTTTTGAGAGTAGAGTATCATTTCAACTATCTCATTGAGTCTTCAAGAAACTAGAATCACTTGTTAGATTGGTAATGCCTCAGCTGTAAAACCTTTAACAGGATACAAATTGGACCACAAGATGGAGAGCATAAGTTTATGTGTTTTACATTTAGACACCAGATACAGCCACTTGCAGCATGATGACTGTTTCTGTTTTTCTGATATGTGTAACATTGTGGCTATTACACTATTTTTGTACTAGATGTTCGTGAAGTGACAGTTCTTTTTAACTCACCATACCAATGGGAGAGATAGACAATAGAATATGATACATTCTCCTAACTACATATGTATAAACCCTGATAGTAATCTCTCCTATGGCATTCAGTATTTGAGGACTGTTCCTATTGCAAATATCCTTTCTTGCATACCAAGGATCCCCAACAAATAATTACTACAACTGTTAAAAATAAACCACAACATGTTGGGAAGTTCTCCAGTCTAACATGCTTCTAATAAACAAAATACGAAGAATCACAGCAAATAATCAAAAGAAAATTGTCATTTCAACTGACCAGAGCTGTTGCCCAAAAAGTCCAGTTGGAGCGTGCAATGCTAAAACTCACTAAAATACATGACATTAAGGACATTTTGTATTTGTTTTCTCTCAATACAAATGTATGGCACCTAATCATGAAACAGAAACTTGTTACTTTAAACTAAAAATGTGTCTAGTGAGCAGGTGGCAGGATCTTCCATTGGAAGAATTGTGAAACATCCTTCAGAAGTTCATTTTTGAATACAGTACTGAGTTCCTGATTCTCCTAAAATCCCACTTTTAGTTGCTAACACGGAAAATTAGGTTACACTTTGCAGTAATGTGCAATTGTACTATTGCGAATTAAATGGCTTCTGTACATTAGCCATGAAATGTAGTAAGCATAATTCAGGCTAGCAGACACTTCACATCAATAAGAAACAACAGGCATATTTGATTATAAAATGTGTTCAGACACACAGTGATATGTGGATTTATATATATAATTTTCACAAAACTTCATGGAATTTCCACTTCACTTGGTCAGTGGACCACCCCGGACTCCAGAGCACATATGAAAAAACAAAAACAAATCTGAACTACAAATTATTGTCAACTGTAGGCTACTTCAGGGATTTTGAAGGTCCAATCCTAGTTTTTTTGTACACTTGGTTTCACCATTTAATACTGGGAAGTATATTATTTTACTTTTTCCATTAGATGTAAAGCCACGTTAACCAGTTATCTCAGGCTCATTTATCTAACTCATTGTCACCTTTTGAAGGAACAAGATAACTCTCACAGGTATATTGCATATATATTTGTACAACCCCAAGGCCGTAGCATACACAAAGACAGAAATTAATATCATGTTCTCAGCTGTATACCTCAGTGGAAATTTGTAAATGAGTAAAGCTAGGCTGGTTCAAACTTAATAGTGCCAGGCCTGCACATAATTATAAGGCAATAAGGAAATTATCCACCTTTCAAGTTTTAATAGTCAGCTAAAATGGTCAACATATTCCTGACAATCGCTCTCAGATCATGTGCATTTTTGGAACCTCAAGTGAAATACAAATATATGCCATGTTTGATACCCAAGTAGCTCAGAAGTTATAGCATCTTTCACTACCTAGTGGGCCTGAAAGTGTCATAACTTTTGAGACTTAATTGTGATCCTAGAGCACAAAAGTGCCCAAGGTAAGAGGATAGCCCCCAAATGAAAAGTATTGTTGAAAAGAAGCCTATCAAAGTCACTCATGCATCTAAATCTACCTTCTGTGCTCACGTGTTCCATCTCAAGTACACCAAAAAGCTATATTTTTGTTGACTGTAGAATGTTCATATCATTGTGATAGGTGTCTGCCCTAGCATTCCATGCGGTTTCATTTTTACATTACTGGTGATATTTTCAAATACCATAGTTTTTTCATCTAGTGGCATTCCTGTGACCAATTTGCTGTAGCCATGGTTACAGTAACTCTTTTCAAGACTCAAACCTCCACCTCAGAATATCCCAAATTAGCAAGGGGTGCACACCTCTGTATTTACTGTTCATGAAAATATCTGCCCCAAAGGACTTTGGTGTCTTTACCAGAAGAGTAAACCCTTAGCAGCTTATTGGGTGAAAAACTGAAATCAAACAGCTGCACAAGTTCCACTAGACACCCACAACAACATAAATAGTTAAAAGCAATTGGAACAATTTAAACAATGTTCTACTTTCACCTGTTAAAATGCACATTCTGACCATGCAAGGACAAAGAAAGGAGAAATTAAAGGCTGTTCTGTCAAAATCCTCAACATTTAAAAAATTACGGTGATCTCTTCTTTAATTCTCCCTGACAGCATGCCATGGGTTGTGACATCAGCATGCCATGGGTTGTGACATCAGTAGACGTGGATCATGGAAGGACATTGACGAGGGGCTGTACCATTCCGACCCCATGGGGTCACTTATTTAAGATGTATACTAGCAGCCTGTGCTTTCATCCAACACAATAATGCTCAATTCCAATTTTACCAATGTATTTAAAGCCCTGTGATGTAGGTGGATTCAACCAAGGATATTTTTTCATAATCTAACTACTAGTGATGGTCAAAAAGTGGCCTCAGGTTGGGGATACAGTAAGAAGTGCAATAATTGTCAAAAGCCTACATCTTCCAGCTCTATAGTGGGCTAAGCACAGACGTCCTTCAAAAAGATGTGCATCGGTAAACACAGATTGCGTGGAAAACAAACTGGCGGTTTGACTTCTCCTGACAAAAAATACACCTTCTATTGTTTATAAAGCCATGGTGTACAACATTCACATTTACCCTTAATAACTTCAAACAGTTGCAAAGTTTCTTACTTTCATCACAAAAGTTTGTATATGAAGGAACTCGTTCTTTGAGAATCACATGGAAAGCTTCTAAAGTTGGACTAATCATTGGTGCAAAACAAAGGTGCCTTTTCAACATTTTATTTGTGCTGATTGGCACACAGGTTTAAAAAGGCTCAATTATTTAACAGCAAAAGTCTATTCAATCTTGATATCACCCATTTTTAAAATGATGACATGGTGATTAAGAGTAATGCTCCAATTGGTTTGCTGCAATTGTTGGAGACATTTGAACAGTGATAGTCAAAGTACGGCCCTCCTGACCTTTAGCACTGGGTTGCTATTTTCTTGAATGAGCATTAATATTCTGAAAAATGATAAACGGGAAAGCATTTATTTATAGATTAACTGAAGTTAAAGAAAATAAGTGACTAAGTTGTCCTGCACCAGTTAACTTTAGGTACACCTTCATCTTTAAAGACATCTTGCAACGAACATGCTGAAAGATAATAAATCTCTTCAAAATTCAAAAAGTTTATTTTATTAACATGTACCCTAGTACATCAGATTATATCAGTGCATTGAGTCTTTTTTTAAAGTGATAGTTTTCAAACATGAATTTAGAAACATTCTTGCTTCCCCCCTACCCTGGCAACAATGTCAGTACTACGAGACAAGTCAGTTGTTATGTGCATACTCTGGGTGACCTGGATTGATATTCTACAATAACAACATTACAGATAATTACATCAAACCCAAGAGAAGGTTTTGTAGTTATATATTTCGAGAACTTCTTATTTATGATTTCTGTCACACAGTTTGGTCAAGTGAGGAAGCCCGGATTAATCCCAGGAGCCGCATTACTCAAAATGCTCCAGGGGCACAGCGGGTGGTTGCGCTCGCTGTGTACGCCATAATTGGGCATACTTTCTCAGTTTGCGCATTGCGCACTGCTTTTAAGGTGCGTCATAGCACAAACAGAGAAAATGCACCCTATCTGTAATAGGGCCTCAGGGGTTTTGGTTTCACATTGTACAATTCAGCCAGAAGATGTACTCGCTTCACTTCTCCTATGCCTACCTAATACCTCCCCTTGAACCACCCTCCCTGACTGCAACACTGCCAGCATCAATGTGGCCCATGGTCACACCACAGACCAAGGTTTTTGGCCTTTGGGAGAATGTTTGCGAGTACCCATGCATTAAAATGATATTGTTGTTTGCTTTAATGTCAATTGGTTTAATGTTAATCTCATATAATCAAATGTTATGATAGTTGGAACCCGTGTCAGTAAAAAGTCTTGTTTTGTAGGTGAGGCAAAATTGGGCATTGCCACTAGATAGTGTTATACAGGACTGTTATAAGAAAATTGTTCTGGAAACCATACTATAAAGCATAAGACATGCAATTAAAATATCTATAGATGGCTACTGAAGTTCTATGGGAAGTATGTTGGGCAAATGCTGAAGCCATTGCAAGTGACCTATAATGCAACAATTGTGGTAATATTATAATTTGGGCCTCAGGTATAGTGGACAATAAGTGAATTTGACCATGATAAACCAGAGGGTCCTCTGTGGAATGGGGCATTTGAGTGTAGATCGACAAACCCAGTACAGGCAATATAACACTGCAATGGCAACGGTTTTTCATTCACTACTTTGACTATTGTCCTAATTTAGGATACCAGGGAAAGAATTCTTCTTAGCATGTCTATCCCATGATTTGGCTACAATTACAATTTTGGACAAGGGACAATTCTGCTGGATATGTTATCCCTTCATGAAATCTCAAATGAAGCAAGTGTATTGATGACTAAATTTAAACAGCTGGTTATTGCTAGAACTTAAGAATGGTGGGCGTGGTTACCGCCCGGGAAGATGACCACCTAGATCTGGAGCTCCGCTGTGCCCACTACTCACGATGGCTTTTCCATCACTACAGGTAAGCTGCTGACTTGCCTCCATGTGACTGATGATGCAGTGAATGTGGGGGGCTTCTAGTGCACAGCTCGGATCTTCAATCCCACGCTTGGTAAACTGTATGCATGAAGCTCTTCCAGGACCGCATAGCGCATTGATAGAAAATGGAGGCCCCATCCCTAAAATGGTCACCGTCAGGACCTCGCCATTCAAGCGAATCACATCCCCTGTGGCACTACTTGAAGCAGTAGCTATCTGGGGGTAGAGGTCATGTTCCTGCTACCTGCCTACTTGTTCCAAAGGCAGAAATCCCCCCAAAATCAGTGTCCTACTAAATTTATTTGCCTGACTTCAAGATGGCCACCAGAAATACTTTGTGACTTTCAATTCCCCCAAAATTTAACTCCTAACCACTACTATCTGCATCAGTTATATTGCAAAGACCTCCTGGTGACCATGCATTAAAAGATTCTTTCACCTCCTCGCAAGATCTTACGATACAGGTGTGCTCACCGTCATCACTATCAAATGGGGAGCGTTTCTCCACTCAATAACTCAACCACAATCCCCGCCCTTTCCCACACCTGGGACTCAGCTCACACCCAGATATGCTCTAAGTTCCAGTTTGAGTTACCTGCTTTGTCTACATACCCGCTGTCATGTTTGACCCTAAAGCTCACGACTCCAGGAACAGCAGGTGCGTCCTGAAAGATGCAAAACCTGCACAGAAGAGATTCAAACAGGATTCCCCTGTCCCGGATTTACCGATCAAAGCTAACTAAATTATAGCCTTACTCTGGAACTCATTGTGCAGTAGCTTGATGCTCTACATATCCTTTGACAACCCACTAAAGCCAGCACATACTCCATGCAAAACAACCTTAGAAGCATTAAAAAGGACATACATCTAAGCCTCTTAGAGGACTATAAACAGAACTTAACTAAAGCCATATCAAGTCACTGCTTCAAAACTGGCCCACTTGGAGAGAAACCTTACAGACTTTGAAGACAGACACAGAAACGGTCTCATTTAGTGCCACTTTAATAGAAAAATGAATATTAGAAACACTTGGCTTAAGCTTTGCAAATGACTTTCAAATAACTTAATAAGTCCCCACTTTTAAACTGAAAAACATCTCATTATCCAGGGCCCTAATTTTCAGTCCTCTCCATTGCTCACTCTTAGAACTAAGTCTGGCCCAGATGAAGAAGATGCAAACGATCATCTGGCATGACGCCTCTATCGGTATCTCCCAAGACTACTCCAAAGACACAGGGCCTCATTATGAGTGTGGTGGTCCTGTGACCGCCATGTTAGCGGTGGCAGTCAGACCGCCAACAGGCTGGTGGAGAGGGCCCCCCCAAATTATGAGTTTGGCGGTGGTGCACACATAAGACCGCCAGCGGTCCGCCGGCACAGCCAAGCAGTACAGACCGCAGCAGTCATCTGGAGGCATAAACAGTCTGGTGGACATCATGTTTCCACCGGACCTATTAGTAGTTTACACACTGCCATTGTGACCACGGCGGTCCGACCACCATAGAGCACCAGGCAGAAACGAACAGTATAAAAGGAGACACTCACCCCCAGGAAGCCCTACATGTCAAGAGCCGCCATAGAACCAGAACTATACGTCATCATGCTGCTCCTGCTCATCGAAAGACAACGTAATCATCACTGACGAGGATGACAACAACCGTAAGTAGACACTCTCACCTGTTACATGTGTAAAATATATACGTGTGTACAGTTACATAACATACCATAGGGAGGGGGGTGCGAAGGACTGCACTCACACGTAACAGCATAGTGACACACACTCACATACTGCGTCAAGGATACCCACACAAACACATCACGCACACTTCAGTCAGCACACACACACACCACACATCAATACCACACATTTACGCTCGGCAACACAGCACAGGCCCAGAGCCACAGATTCCCATACACCATACAAACTTGTAACAACAACACAGCAACTACACTCATACAAATACATGTCACACACTCACACCCAACACTGGCCAGGAACTGGACACACATAAAACAGAATGTACATCCATGTGTAATGGAACACACACAACAACACCATCATATAACCCAGCAATCGACACACAGATCACACACACAGCACATCAAACATGCCATGCACACACAAAGCAGCACATCACAACAGGACCGGCACAGCAGCGATGGAAGCAACAAGACCATACATGAAAGGAGGCCGTGCTGGGACAAATCTCATGTTGAACAAGGCCCACAAAAATATGCCCACACAAACAGGCCCTATTCAGATCTCATGGACAAACAATACCAAAAACAAAATGTAATGCACAGTTACATGTATGGGTGAAGGGCAAGGTTACAAAGCATACACCACTCCAAACACCATACAAGACACAAGCCAACTCTGAGGGATACACACCTAAATAGTTACATGCACACAAAAGCAAAGCACACTTGCACAACTCAACACACTCCATGCCTGCACTGAAAAAACTTCACAACACACACCACATGTACACAATAGCCACATCAGGGAACAAGGCATACACCATATAGGACCACATCCCACATCACTCCAAAAAACACATATCACTACAAACAAAACACAATACCATGACACCAACGTTTTGGCTACCTACACACAACTTTCATACAACACACACTGTACCACTGGTGGACAACAGCACTGCACACAACCTCACATACTGCTAAAACAATACATGAAGTAGCAAGCAGCACACACAACAAAATACTGGCACACAACCAATGTCAGCCAGGAACAACTCAAACCTAGGAAAGGAAATGCAGGACAAAGATGTAACCAAAAAACTGTCTGGCTATAATATATTGGTAGTTCCAAAATATATAAAAGTCCACAGCCATTGGCCAGTCCATTATTCACAAGTTTTGCACCAAAGGCACAAAATGGTGCCCCACCTTGACTCCTGACCTCCATGTAACCTCCATAGATAGGGGCATCAATGGGGCAGGCAGGCACCTCGAGGAGTATTTAGGGGTGGTGAGAGAGTGGAGGGGTTGAACTTGAACTTGGGCTTGGGGGGGGGTTGGCTTTTGTTTGGGATGGGGCAACCTTCTTGGGAGAGGTGGACCTCTTGGCGGGGAGAGGGGCATGGGTGGGGATAGGGGGGTATGGGAGGCCTTGGAAGTGCAAGGGATGGTGTTGGGGAGGGAAATAGCTCTTTTGAGGGTGTCTTGTGGACGAGTAGGGAAAAGGTAAGGGATACCAAGGAAAACGTTTTTAGACATGCAGGGACGATCATCAGAAGGAGGCTTGGGTGTAGAGGGTGAGGGAATGGTTGTCTGACGTTTAGGTGTGGATGTCTTGGGTGCATGTTTGTGGGAGGTGTGCTTGTGTGCAGTGGGTGTCTGTTGAGTGGGTGAGTGAGGGAGTTTATGTGTCTTGGGCTGAGGGGGTGAAGGTGCTGGTGATGCCATGGTGGGTGTGGGACTGTCTGTTGGGGTGGTGACTGCAGGTATGGTGGATGTGCAGCATGTAGGCATCTCAGTGGTTGTGGTGTCTGCGGGTGTGGTGACAGGGATGGATGTCTGAGGGTCTGCTGGGGTGGTGTCTGTGGGTAGGATAGGCGTGGTGGCTGGATCAGTGAGTGTTGGTGTGGTGTCTGCAGGTGTGCCAGATGCTGTGTTTGTGATGCTGGGGGTTTTGGGGTGTCAGGGCAGGGGATGATTGTTGCTGTGTCTGCAGGTGGGTGTTGTTTCTTTGCGTGCCAGTGGTGTGTTTTGTGGTGCTTATGTTTGTGTGCACTTCCCTTATATGTTGAGGGGGATGCATGACAGTCTGTTTGTGAGCTTTCTCTGGGTTGGGGAAGGTGGGGTTTGTACTGGGAAGAGGAAGGTGGAGGGGGGCACAGTAGACAAGGGGTGACTGGCTGCCATCATTGTGGAGGCCAGAGCCTGAAAAGATCTCTTTAGGACAGCCATTGCACTGTGAATGCCCTCCAGGAACAAATTAATTTGTTGGACCTGCATTGCCACTCCCTGGATGGCATTCATGATGGTGGACTGACCCACATAGATGCTTCTCAGGACGTCAATAGCCTCCTTACTGAGGGCAGCAGGGGGAACAGGGACTGGGGCAGAGGTGCCTGTGGCAAAGGATATGCCCACCCTCTTGGATGAGCCGGCAGGGCCAACTGGGTGGGGAGCAACAGGGAGAGCGGTGATAGAATAGGGGTAGTGGACAGAGATTTTACTGGACTGGTCCCTGATGGGTCCGCCACCACCAGGGATTGGCCACTGGAGGAGGACTCAGATGTTGCAGATCTGGTCTCCCACATGGCACTCACCTCACCCTCCGGGCCACTGGATCCCTCTGTGTCTGTGGTGTCGTGACTGGAGATTCTGTGGCCAGAAGCTTCCCCACTCGGCTGTGCCCTGTCTCCTTCGCCTGCCGCTGCTGATGCTGAAAATAGATAGTGAAGTAGGGTCATAACATACACATGATAACACTTCCATCACAAATCAGCTAAAATCACATACCAACATGTCAACTGACCCTCCGCAGGAAGTGCCAGTAAAGTGCAACATGATGGAACAACACAATACAAAGCATGCACCTTAATTTCACAACAGTAACACACCAGCAAAGCAAGCTAACAGAAAACTACAATACTGGGAATGAAGTTGACCAATCACACTGACCATACCATGACCAGGTATCTATTTCATCCAATACAGGTGCCATGATCAGAACAACATAGTCAAGCAGTCGAAAAGCAATGGATTTCCATTGTAAGGCAGTTTACTAAGTACACAGACCCAATCCTTACCACAGAAATACCTTACCCTGATGTCCTGAACCAGGCAATAACATATGTTGCCAAGTAAAGGTGCGCAACCCTGGTACAAACAAGTCATATTTTCAGCAAGTGACATAGATTCAACCTTATCACATACCATAATATGACATATCAACATATCACACCTGCTAAATGTTAATTATGAGGTAGTACACTTGTCTCACACACACATGCGCCAATTGAGATGTAGAAAGGAGCGACAATGGACTCAGGTCCAAAATATCTACGATAAATGTCTCCAGAAGACAAACAATATTAGTCATGTAAGCGCCAAGTAAGCTCACATTAATGTCCCACACACATTTAGATGTTTACTATTTTGTGTATGTATCAAATAGACTACTGTACTGTGCATGAAGGAGGGAAACAAACCTTGCAAACATTAACATGAGTAAACTAATTTTTCACAGGATGAGAAGCAACATCACTACCCACACATCAGACATGGAAAGCCTGGCATCTGTCTGTGGAGGATTCCCAGAGGCAAAGCATAAGCGATGCTAACGTAACTGGTACACCAACCATGATGCAAGCCAACAGTTAGGTCACACTTACCAACCTACACATAGGTGTTTATGAACTACCACAACTGCCCCAAATGAGTTTATCGTCAAACATGAAGTTCCCAAACACCCTGGCCTCATTTGTCATATCCTTCATAGTTACAGCAGGTCCACCTTATAAATTCCTACAGTGAGGCATGACTTTTGATTTCAGAATACAGATGATGTTGACACGGTACTGCCTGGGCCATATCTGTGAGTGAACAACCAATGCCTATGTAGCATACCTACAGAAGTGTACCATGGACAGAATATGTGACACGTTTCTGCTATCAGTACTTCAGCATGGCAATCATATTCTTACATCTAATACCAACATATGTATCCCAGTGGACCTGGCCTGGCAGTTGGGGCTGGACTGTCCCCATCGGGAACAGGGTCAAGATTGATTTGCATATGGCTGGGTCCAAACTGGAATGGCATGGTGAGCAAAAAAACTGATGGAGTAAACCCAGATCTGTGACTGGGGGTAAATGTTTGATTTGGTCTACATTCCGTCCATCAACTGCTCTTTTTGCATTTGTCGCCCCAAGTGGAGATGGTTATGCCCAGACGTGGGTCCTGTGCTCGCTATGCCACCAGATTCAAGCTATCCTGGCTGAACAGGGGAGATATCCCGAAACTGGTCCCAGGATGCTTGCTTCTGGTCCAGGGAGGACCTGGCCTGGCAGTTCGGGCTGGACTGTTCCCATGGGAAACAGGGTCAAGACTGATTTGCATATGGCTGGGCCCAAACTGGAACGGCATGATGAGCAAAAAACTGATGGATTAAACCCAGATCTGTGTCTGGTGTGAATGTTTGATTTGGTCACATTCCGTCCATCAACTGTTCTTTTTCCAGTGGAAATGTAGCATATGCACACTGGTATCCAACATGCATATTGACAACTCTGATGGGACATCACACATGTCAATGTACACTCCTCACTTACCAAGGAGAATTACCTTGCATCAGGTTTGAAGATGTTAGCTATGTATGTCATTTGACATGTTTGATGGACACCACTGCATCACGTAATGCTGTGGCACATCAGAAACCAACAAACACTGCAGATGACTTGTCCCTGCCTGACTTAAAATCACACATAGACATACCCCCTGATACATAGCAGAGGACAGAGAGCAAGAACCTACCCAGCTTTCTACTGTGCCATTAGGGAGGAGTGATCGGTTGGTGGGAACTAACACCCACCAGGTTAGTAAATTCAGATTACTAGAACACAAAACACAGTCATATGTGCCCCATTTTGTGCTTTAGGACTGAGGAGTCCCCATAGTTGAGTACTGTGTCTCAAAACAAAACAAATATGCACACCTGTTGCCAATGTATGACCCGTGTACACCAATGTGAGCACAAAAGATCTGTGACACATTACACTTCCAACATTATCAGAGCTAGCATTCTGTCCCTCACTCAATCACCTGGTAAATGGGCACACCGAGTTAGGTCTGTACTTACCCCCTTGTGGCTGCTGTGCTGCCCTCAAATGCCCATCCAACTCAGGGTAGGCCACAGCCAAAATGCGGGCCATTAGGGGCGTCATGGTCAGAAAGGCACCCGGTCCTCTTAGCTGGCCCTCTGCAATCTTCCGGGCCCAGCGTTTTAGGTCCTTCCACCTCTTCAGACAGTGGGCGCTCCGCCAGCTGTGGACCCCCAGGGTCCGCACCTTCTTGGCAATGGCACACCAATTCCCCTTCTTCTGATAAGCGTCGACCTGAATGGATGCAGAAGACAAGAAAGAAAATCATGTCGACAGGTCCCATACAAGAACAGGCAAAGTTAACTACAACTCAGTCCAACAAGCCAATGACAAACTGTCTTGACCATCCTGCCCACCTATGGCACATAGTAGACGTGGGATAGGGGGACGTTACTGCTAACACTCCCCACAAGAGTACCTATCACAACTACCAGCTCAGCCCCTGCAGTGAGCAGGTACTAGGGCAGTGTGTTTTGTGTGACATGAGGAATCCATATGACACTGACCAGGAACATGATATAACATATAACACAAAATGGCAAGTGACAGCTACATCAAATAGCAAACATTGCACACATACATCCACAACCCCTGATGATCACAAGCAGCATATGGTCCCCACAGGACACAGCGAGGCTACAGACAGGCCCATATTGCCAGGACAACATACAAGGGAGTCACATTTTGTGCACACAAACATGCAAGCCTATACATATATGCACCTATGCACATACACATGCATCCACATGCTACTTCATGAAGTGGGGGACTTTGTGTCAGTCCATACATTTTGAACTATACTTCTAAAACATGTGTGCACACAAAACATAGGGCAAACAAAGATACACCCAGGCTTGCATTTTTCTATGTCCCACACCATGTCCTAAACACTGGGTCAAATATCATGGAACGTCAGTTCACAACACACTGTTTGCAGAGGTTCAATGCCTAATAGACTAGGAGAATGCAGAGTATGCATCAGAGCTAGATTAAAGAGCCAACAGGGCAGTGTGATCATGGGACCTGCCAAGGACATGTAACACAGTTGGTCAGAGTTATTATGAGCACATCTGTCACAGTTCTCCACCATGCTCCCAATGCCATGACAATGGTATACATGTATACACTGGGCATAGGCTGAAGTCGATGAACGTTAGTAGTAAGGCATGATTTTTAACCTTCAAAAGCTGTTTATGTATACAGGGTGTGGCTACAGGTGCACACTTGCAGTACAAAAGCTATACATTAACAGTCCAGAGGGCAATATTTACAGAAAATGACAATTGAAAGGCAACCTTCTCTGCAGGCAGTCCACACAAATCAACACAAACTAATATGTCCCAGACTGTTAGCTGCATCACAATACTTCATGTATCCCATAGCCAATTCTTAATGGCTGTCAATGTGCAGAGTTTAGAGCCATAGAGTGTCATTAGCTGGCTTCACTACAGCACTACAACAATGCCAGATGTGGCCACAGATGTATGTGCAGATACAGCAAGGGCACAAGTATGTTGAGAAACCGGAAAACAACATGCATCAACACCTCCTGTTCTCTTGTTAGCACATATGACCACACATCAACCACACTGGATGATGGGATTTACCTGGTGATGACTGTCATGACACCTCAGCTAACCATGTGCAACACTCACAAGGTGGGTCAGAGAACACTCATTGCACACTCTCCACAGTGTCTCAGAACTCTAAATCTGTCACTTCACATAGGTACCTGCCCAGGAACTCAACTATTTAAGCACACTGATAGCATCTACAGGGCTTTAAGGACACATTCTGACATATTTCCCATAAGCCTAGGCTTACTAAATCAAAGCTTAGTTGAGCTACAGAACCATTGGTGCACATGGTGCTCTTACCTGCTCCTCTGGTGCACCATAGAGCTGTCCATGCAGAGGTAGGACCTCATCCACTAGATTCTCCAGGTCTTCTGGTGAGAAAGCAGGGGCCCTACCACCTGTAGGATGTGGCATGATTGCTTCCATGACAGTACATAGCAGCTCAGGTTGTGGAAGTCTTGCTAGCAGCAGTGTTAGGAGTCAAGTGAGAGATTAATCAGGAGATGGTGCTCACGTCCACCACGTACATGGCTGCCACCGCTGGCGGACACTGCCATTGGCCCAAGACCACCGCAGGCAGCAACGTGTTCCAATGGCAATGTTCGCGGCTGTAGCATCCACCTACTGCCATGATGACTTCCGCCGGTGGTCGTTTCCTATTGTCCAGTGAAGTAGGTCAGGCAGTCGCCATTTTAAAGCCTTGTGATGGTAGGAAAGGTTAATTCTTTGTTGCGTGACAATGTGGGAAACATTTCTACCACATAATCTTTAGTGCTGACATTGTCCAAAGATGTATATTAGTCCAGATTGAAGGAACATGTTGTCATGTTGTCCTCCTAAGTTTAAAAAATCTTTATTGGCATAGTCACCACCCTCTCGGCCATGGGCAAAAAATTTTTTGGGGCTTTTAATCACAGGCATTGATTGATGTAAGTATCACATAGTCTCGCTGATTTATCCGTTTACATATACATATCTTAATTGAGGCAAAGGGATGACTTGACACTAATGTGCCACTTTTACCATTGTATGTGCTATCTATCATGTTTACACTGTATTAAATGGCATGTCACATTTTCTATGTGACATATGTAGTGTCACTTGCAAGGGACACAATGAGTGATAGAAAGAATGAGAAGGGTCAGACAACCTCCTGTGTACCGTCCACTAGCAGATTTGAAGATCATGGAGAATAGTTATGTCATTCAGATCCAGTGCCTGATAGGCAGACAATCAAGGATCTATGTTGTCAGTTTGAGCCAGATCTGATGCCTGTCATCAGTCATCCAAATAGCATACCACCCATTGTACCAGTCATGTCAGTGCTGCACTTCCAGGCCACAGGCTCCTTCCAAAATACAGTGGCCCTAACTGCAGGGATGCCCCAGCCTATATTCAGTCTGGTCTTGAAGGATGTTCTGTCTGCAATGTTGAAGCACCTGGACAGCTACATCCGATTTCCACAATTTAAGGATTTGGCCCATGTGAAGGCAGAGTTCTATGGTTTGGCACACATGTATTGGTAGCCATTGATGGTACACATGAAGCCTTGTAGCCTTGGTTCCCTCACATGGCAATGAACAGGTCTATCAGAACAGAAAGAACTTCTACTCCATCAAAGTCCAAGTAGTTTGTTTGGCGGACCTTTACATTTCCCAAGTATGTGCACGGTACCCAGGTTCAGTCCATGATGCCTTGATCATGCAGAACAGCGCTATCCCACAGCTGATGACACAACAGTACCCAGAGAGGGCATGCCTAGTTGGTACGTTACATATGTCATTTGTGTTTGTATGCTATGTCTGCTGCCACATATGATGATGCCCTGGACTCATGGTTGCACACATGTCACGATTCCTTACAGGGGACTCTGCCTACCCAAACTTTCCCTGATTGTTGACACCAGTGAGGATCCCAACCATGCCTGAGGAAGTCCGCTTCAGCGAGGCCCATGGAAGAACATGGCCTGTCATGGAGCAGGCTTTTGGGCTCCTGAAGGCAAGATTCTGCAGCATCGATAAGACGGGTGGAGCCCTCCTCTACTCACCCGCTAGAGTGTTTCAGATCATTGTGGCCTGATGCATGATCCACAACCTTTCCCTGAGGCAACCGATCCCATACATCCGGATGAGGGGGAGCTAGCAGTTCCACTGGATGAGAATGCAGAAATGCCAAGTGTGGATGACAGTGATGAAGGTGAAGGTGGTGACATGTGAGCAGATCTCATCAATCAGTACTTCACCTGAGTGTAAGTATGTGATGGTCTGTAATTTCACTGACTCCGTGGGGCAGTGTGGGAGTCAGGATTGGTTGAGAAGGGTCTCTATGTGATCATCAGACAGGTCATTTGATGCTTTGCAGTATACAGCTCAGGTTTTCAGGCACGTTTAGACTTGGAGTTGTGACTCTTGTGAGGATCTCCTTTGTTTGGGGCAGTCAAAATGTACAATCTGAGAAACAACAATATTTGCAACAGATTTTTCTAGGTCATTTAAACCTTTACCTGCCTAAACTCCTTGTTTTTCATTTTTTCCTTCCAGGTCTCTTCACCACGCCATCCTCACGTGGACATTTCTGAGTTGTGTCAATGACAGGGGGCTTCAGCTGGTCTGACATGTGAAGTGGACATGGATTGATCCAGGTACTGTGTTACATATTTTTGGGGTGTAAGAGTCAGTGGGATGGCAGAGCTCTGTGCTACACAGTAGACCTGTTTGCCATGGTCTGTGGGTCCAATGGTGTCATGTGTGTGCCGTGTCTTTGACACATGTTGTAAAGAAATGGCTCCCTGTTGCAGTTACCCCCCACTTTTTGCCTGATACTGATGCTGACTTGACTGAGAAGTGTGCTGGGACCCTGCTAACCAGGCCCCAGCACCAGTGTTCTTTCACCTAAAATATACCATTGTTTCCACAATTGGCACAACCCTGGCACCTAGGTAAGTCCCTTGTAACTGGTACCCCTGGTACCAAGGGCCCTGATGCCAGGGAAGGTCTCTAAGGGCTGCAGCATGTCTTATGCCACCCTAGGGACCCCTCACTCAGCACAGACACACTGCTTGCCAGCTTGTGTGTGCTGATGGGGAGAAAATGACTAAGTCGACATGGCACTCCCCTCAGGGTGCCATGCCAACCTCCCACTGCCTGTGGCATAGGTAAGTCACCCCTCTAGTAGGCCTTACAGCCCTAAGGCAGGGTGCACTATACCACAGGTGAGGGCATATGTGCATGAGCACTATGCCCCTACAGTGTCTAAGCAAAACCTTAGACATTGTAAGTGCAGGGTAGCCATAAGAGTATATGGGCTGGGAGTCTGTCAAAAACGAACTCCACAGCTCCATAATGGCTACACTGAATACTGGGAAGTTTAGTATCAAACTTCTCAGAATAATAAACCCACACTGATGCCAGTGTTGGATTTATTAAAAAATGCACACAGAGGGCATCTTAGAGATACCCCCTGTATTTTACCCAATTGTTCAGTGCAGGACTGACTGGTCTGTGCCAGCCTGCTGCTGAGAGACGAGTGTCTGACCTCATGCGGTGAGAGCCTTTGTGCTCTCTGAGGACAGAAACAAAGCCTGCTCTGGGTGGAGGTGCTTCACACCTCCCCCCTGCAGGAACTGTAACACCTAGCAGTGAGCTTCAAAGGCTCAAGCTTCGTGGTACAATGCCCCAGGGCACTCCAGCTAGTGGAGATGCCCGCCCCCCTGGACACAGCCCCCACTTTTGGCGGCAAGTCCAGGAGAGGTAATGAGAAAAACAAGGAGGAGTCACTGGCCAGTCAGGACAGCCCCTAAGGTGTCCTGAGCTGAGGTGACCCTGACTTTTAGAAATCCTCCATCTTGCAGATGGAGGATTCCCCCAATAGGATTAGGGATGTGACCCCCTCCCCTTGGGAGGAGGCACAAAGAGGGTGTACTCACCCTCAGGGCTAGTAGCCATTGGCTACTAACCCCCCAGACCTAAACACGCCCTTAAATTTAGTATTTAAGGGCTCCCCTGAACCTAAGAATTTAGATTCCTGCAACAACAAGAAGAAGGACTGCCTAGCTGAAACCCCCTGCAGAGGAAGACCAGAAGACAACTACTGCCTTGGCTCCAGAAACTCACCGGCCTGTCTCCTGCCTTCCAAAGAACTCTGCTCCAGCGACGCCTTCCAAAGGGACCAGCGACCTCTGAATCCTCTGAGGACTGCCCTGCTTCGACGACGACAAGAAACTCCCGAGGACAGCGGACCTGCTCCAAAAAGACTGCAACTTTATCCAAAGGAACAGCTTTAAAGAACCCTGCAATCTCCCCGCAAGAAGCGTGAGACTTGCAACACTGCACCCGGCGACCCCGACTCGGCTGGTGGAGAACCAACACCTCAGGGAGGACCCCCGGACTACTCTACGACTGTGAGTACCAAAACCTGTCCCCCCTGAGCCCCCACAGCGCCGCCTGCAGAGGGAATCCCGAGGCTTCCCCTGACCGCGACTCTCTGAAACCTAAGTCCCGACGCCTGGAAAAGACCCTGCACCCGCAGCCCCCAGGACCTGAAGGACTGGACTTTCACTGCAGAAGTGACCCCCAGGAGTCCCTCTCCCTTGCCCAAGTGGAGGTTTCCCCGAGGAAGCCCCCCCCTTGCCTGCCTGCAGCGCTGAAGAGATCCCTTGATCTCTCATTGACTTCCATTGCGAACCCGACGCTTGTTCTAACACTGCACCCGGCCGCCCCCGCGCCGCTGAGGGTGAAATTTCTGTGTGGGCTTGTGTCCCCCCGGTGCCCTACAAAACCCCCCTGGTCTGCCCTCCGAAGACGTGGGTACTTACCTGCTGGCAGACTGGAACCGGGGCACCCCCTTCTCTCCATTGAAGCCTATGCATTTTGGGCACCACTTTGAACTCTGCACCTGACCGGCCCTGAGCTGCTGGTGTGGTAACTTTGGGGTTGCTCTGAACCCCCAACGGTGGGCTACCTTGGACCAAGAACTGAACCCTGTAAGTGTCTTACTTACCTGGTAATACTAACAAAAACTTACCTCCCCCAGGAACTGTGAAAATTGCAGTGTCCACTTTTAAAATAGCTATTTGTGAATAACTTGAAAAGTATACATGCAATTGAAATGATTCAAAGTTCCTAATGTACTTACCTGCAATACCTTTCAAACAAGATATTACATGTTAAATTTGAACCTGTGGTTCTTAAAATAAACTAAGAAAAGATATTTTTCTACACAAAACCTATTGGCTGGATTTGTCTCTGAGTGTGTGTACCTCATTTATTGTCTATGTGTATGTACAACAAATGCTTAACACTACTCCTTGGATAAGCCTACTGCTCGACCACACTACCACAAAATAGAGCATTAGTATTATCTCTTTTTACCACTATTTTACCTCTAAGGGGAACCCTTGGACTCTGTGCATGCTATTCCTTACTTTGAAATAGCACATACAGAGCCAACTTCCTACATTGGTGGATCAGCGGTGGGGTACAAGACTTTGCATTTGCTGGACTACTCAGCCAATACCTGATCACACGACAAATTCCAAAATTGTCATTAGAAATTGATTTTTGCAATTTGAAAAGTTTTCTAAATTCTTTAAAGTCCTGCTAGGGCCTTGTGTTAGTCCCTGTTAGCATTTCTTTTAGAGTTTAAAAGTTTGTAAAAGTTTGAATTAGATTCTAGAACCAGTTTTAGATTCTTAAAAAGCATTCCAACTTTTAGAAGAATAATGTCTAGTACAGATTTGAATGTGGTGGAACTCGACACCACACCTTACCTCCATCTCCAGATGAAAGAGCTAAGGTCACTCTGTACAATAAGAAAAATAACAATGGGCTCCAGACCTTCCAAACTACAGCTCCAGGAGCTGTTGGCAGAGTATGATAGAGCCAACCCATCTGTAAGTGGCAACACAGATGATGATGATAGTGACTTGGAGGTTGATTCCCCACCACCAGTCCTATCTAGGGAGAACAGGGCCTCTCAAGCCTTGACTCCAAAAATAATAGTCAGAGATGCTGGCTCCCTCACAGGAGGGTCCAGCCTCTCTGAAATCACTGAGGATAACTCCAGTGAAGAGGACATCCAGTTAGCCAGGATGGCCAAAAGATTGGCTTTGGAAAAACAGATCCTAGCCATAGAAAGGGAAAGACAAGAGATGGGCCTAGGACCCATCAATGGTGGCAGCAACATAACTAGGGTCAGAGATTCTCCTGACATGTTGAAAATCCCTAAAGGGATTGTGACTAAATATGAAGATGGTGATGACATCACCAAATGGTTCACAGCTTTTGAGAGGGCTTGTGTAACCAGGAAAGTGAACAGATCTCACTGGGGTGCTCTCCTTTGGGAAATGTTCACTGGAAAGTGTAGGGATAGACTCCTCACTCTCTCTGGAAAAGATGCAGAATCTTATGACCTCATGAAGGGAACCCTGATTGAGGGCTTTGGATTCTCCACTGAGGAGTATAGAATTAGGTTCAGGGGGGCTCAAAAATCCTCGAGCCAGACCTGGGTTGATTTTGTAGACTACTCAGTGAAAACACTGGATGGTTGGGTAACTGGAAATGAAGTGCATGACTATGTTGGGCTTTATAATTTGTTTATGAAAGAACACATTTTAAGTAACTGCTTCAATGAAAAGTTGCATCAGTATCTGGTAGACCTAGGTCCAATTTCTCCCCAAGAATTGGGAAAGAAGGCAGACCACTGGGTCAAGACTAGGGTAACCAAAACTTCCACTGGGGGTGACCAAAAGAAAGGGGTTACAAAGCCTCCTCAGGATAAAGTGGGTGACACTAGAAACAAAGAAAAAGAGTCCCCTGTAGGCCCCCAAAAACCAGACCAGGTGGGTGGGCCCAGAGACACAACCCAAAACAAAGGTGGGTACCAGGGTAAGAGCTGGGATGCCACTAAGGCATGTTGCCATAACTGTAAACAGACAGGGCACCACACCAAGGACACTTCTTGTCCCAAAAACAAACCCCCTAGCAAAATCCCAGGGGTGACCAGTGTAACCATTGGGGATGACTCCTCAGATGAGGAGGTCTTCATAGCCTTCAACTGGAAAAAGGGCCCAACAGGTGAGTTGGAGATTCCAGAGGGAAGTAGACACTTCCACCACCTACTGGTGAATGGAATCCCAGCCACTGCCCTGAGAGACACTTGTGCCAGTCACACTATTGTGCATGACAGGCTGGTGTTCTCAAACCAGTACATCCCAGGTGAGATGGCCAGAGTAAGAGTTAGCCCAGACAGGGTCACTGATAGGCCTGTGGCTTTTGTGCCCATAGAAGTGGGTGGGACTTTTAGCTGGAGAAGGGTGGTAGTCAGTACAGACCTCCCCCTTGATTGTCTCCTTGGAAATGACTACCCAGAGGTTAGTCAGAGCCCAAGAGAGGAACTGGTCCAGTGCCAGTCCTCTCCCAAGGATTCTGGAGTGCCTGCCTCTGCAGTAAATGCAAGTAGGCCCCAGAAGAAAAAGAAAAGGAAACAGAGTAGGAAAGGTGGACAACCTTTAGCCAAGGTTCCAGCAAGCCAAGGAGATTCTGCTCCAGTAGAGGAGAACTCCAAAAGTGGCTGTGATAAAATCCAACCTGACCCACAAGAAGTCCTGGCTAGTCAGGCAACTGTTAAGCCTGAGTGGGTGGCTCCTCAGCTAACAGAAGAAAGAGTGGAAGAAGGGTGTTTACTACAAGATGTGGTAACCCCCCACTCTAATACAGCAGACAGGCACCCTGAACCCAAAGAAGCCTGTAACTTAGCCCCTTCCCTTGTAGGTGAAGAGCTAAAGGTGTGGTTCTGGGCACTGACAGCTGTCAGTGGCCTCTGCTGGGTGTTAGCCTTTATGGCTGCACTATCCTTGGCATGGTGGTCTGACCCCATGCCAAATAGCAAGTTAGGCCCCCTGACCCTGTTGGTCATGGTGGGGTTACTCCAGCTCTGGGTAACCTCTTTGGGTAAGCTAGGGGTGACCCTGGCTAAGATAAGATAAGCAGAGGTGGATACCTCTAACCCCAAAATAGAGAGAATGGGTGAAGACATAAAAAGCACAGACAAGAGGCAGTTCAGACTAGGTCCTATCACTGTGGAAGTGGGTCAGTTCCCCAGAGGGAATGACCTGAACAGGAGGATGTAAGGCAGAGTAGGCCCTGCAACAAACCAGCCTATTTCCTCTACTCTTCCTCGCCTGACAGACTAGGAAGACTCTCCCAGCTTTGGCTGAGTCTCCTGGCCTGTGGGCTGGGGGGGGGCTTGTGTAAAGAAATGGCTCCCTGTTGCAGTTACCCCCCACTTTTTGCCTGATACTGATGCTGACTTGACTGAGAAGTGTGCTGGGACCCTGCTAACCAGGCCCCAGCACCAGTGTTCTTTCACCTAAAATGTACCATTGTTTCCACAATTGGCACAACCCTGGCACCTAGGTAAGTCCCTTGTAACTGGTACCCCTGGTACCAAGGGCCCTGATGCCAGGGAAGGTCTCTAAGGGCTGCAGCATGTCTTATGCCACCCTAGGGACCCCTCACTCAGCACAGACACACTGCTTGCCAGCTTGTGTGTGCTGATGGGGAGAAAATGACTAAGTCGACATGGCACTCCCCTCAGGGTGCCATGCCAACCTCCCACTGCCTGTGGCATAGGTAAGTCACCCCTCTAGTAGGCCTTACAGCCCTAAGGCAGGGTGCACTATACCACAGGTGAGGGCATATGTGCATGAGCACTATGCCCCTACAGTGTCTAAGCAAAACCTTAGACATTGTAAGTGCAGGGTAGCCATAAGAGTATATGGGCTGGGAGTCTGTCAAAAACGAACTCCACAGCTCCATAATGGCTACACTGAATACTGGGAAGTTTAGTATCAAACTTCTCAGAATAATAAACCCACACTGATGCCAGTGTTGGATTTATTAAAAAATGCACACAGAGGGCATCTTAGAGATACCCCCTGTATTTTACCCAATTGTTCAGTGCAGGACTGACTGGTCTGTGCCAGCCTGCTGCTGAGAGACGAGTGTCTGACCTCATGCGGTGAGAGCCTTTGTGCTCTCTGAGGACAGAAACAAAGCCTGCTCTGGGTGGAGGTGCTTCACACCTCCCCCCTGCAGGAACTGTAACACCTAGCAGTGAGCTTCAAAGGCTCAAGCTTCGTGGTACAATGCCCCAGGGCACTCCAGCTAGTGGAGATGCCCGCCCCCTGGACACAGCCCCCACTTTTGGCGGCAAGTCCAGGAGAGGTAATGAGAAAAACAAGGAGGAGTCACTGGCCAGTCAGGACAGCCCCTAAGGTGTCCTGAGCTGAGGTGACCCTGACTTTTAGAAATCCTCCATCTTGCAGATGGAGGATTCCCCCAATAGGATTAGGGATGTGACCCCCTCCCCTTGGGAGGAGGCACAAAGAGGGTGTACTCACCCTCAGGGCTAGTAGCCATTGGCTACTAACCCCCCAGACCTAAACACGCCCTTAAATTTAGTATTTAAGGGCTCCCCTGAACCTAAGAATTTAGATTCCTGCAACAACAAGAAGAAGGACTGCCTAGCTGAAAACCCCTGCAGAGGAAGACCAGAAGACAACTACTGCCTTGGCTCCAGAAACTCACCGGCCTGTCTCCTGCCTTCCAAAGAACTCTGCTCCAGCGACGCCTTCAAAGGGACCAGCGACCTCTGAATCCTCTGAGGACTGCCCTGCTTCGACGACGACAAGAAACTCCCGAGGACAGCGGACCTGCTCCAAAAAGACTGCAACTTTATCCAAAGGAACAGCTTTAAAGAACCCTGCAATCTCCCCGCAAGAAGCGTGAGACTTGCAACACTGCACCCGGCGACCCCGACTCGGCTGGTGGAGAACCAACACCTCAGGGAGGACCCCCGGACTACTCTACGACTGTGAGTACCAAAACCTGTCCCCCCTGAGCCCCCACAGCGCCGCCTGCAGAGGGAATCCCGAGGCTTCCCCTGACCGCGACTCTCTGAAACCTAAGTCCCGACGCCTGGAAAAGACCCTGCACCCGCAGCCCCCAGGACCTGAAGGACCGGACTTTCACTGCAGAAGTGACCCCCAGGAGTCCCTCTCCCTTGCCCAAGTGGAGGTTTCCCCGAGGAAGCCCCCCCCTTGCCTGCCTGCAGCGCTGAAGAGATCCCTTGATCTCTCATTGACTTCCATTGCGAACCCGACGCTTGTTCTAACACTGCACCCGGCCGCCCCCGCGCCGCTGAGGGTGAAATTTCTGTGTGGGCTTGTGTCCCCCCCGGTGCCCTACAAAACCCCCCTGGTCTGCCCTCCGAAGACGCGGGTACTTACCTGCTGGCAGACTGGAACCGGGGCACCCCCTTCTCTCCATTGAAGCCTATGCATTTTGGGCACCACTTTGAACTCTGCACCTGACCGGCCCTGAGCCGCTGGTGTGGTAACTTTGGGGTTGCTCTGAACCCCCAACGGTGGGCTACCTTGGACCAAGAACTGAACCCTGTAAGTGTCTTACTTACCTGGTAATACTAACAAAAACTTACCTCCCCCAGGAACTGTGAAAATTGCACTGTGTCCACTTTTAAAATAGCTATTTGTGAATAACTTGAAAAGTATACATGCAATTGAAATGATTCAAAGTTCCTAATGTACTTACCTGCAATACCTTTCAAACAAGATATTACATGTTAAATTTGAACCTGTGGTTCTTAAAATAAACTAAGAAAAGATATTTTTCTATACCAAACCTATTGGCTGGATTTGTCTTTGAGTGTGTGTACCTCATTTATTGTCTATGTGTATGTACAACAAATGCTTAACACTACTCCTTGGATAAGCCTACTGCTCGACCACACTACCACAAAATAGAGCATTAGTATTATCTCTTTTTACCACTATTTTACCTCTACGGGGAACCCTTGGACTCTGTGCATGCTATTCCTTACTTTGAAATAGCACATACAGAGCCAACTTCCTACACATGTTATCCTGTGCAATCCATTCACTCAATCTTCACACTGTGTTGACAATGATCCGGTTTGACTTGTATATAGTTGTCATTGTGTTTCCTCATTGCAGGCCACTGTGCATGTGTGTCCACACTGACATAGAGGAGGAGCATGCCTACAGAAGCCTGAGCATTGTAAGTGGAAGGTTCTCTGACTAGTGACTTTTGTACTGTCCTCTGTCTGTATTATGGGGTATGTTTATTTGGTAGGCATGGTATAGGTATGTGACAAGGGTTTAGCTGATGTAAATTTCCACCAATCGGTTAGGCTATTCAGAGTGACACAGTCTGACATGTCCCTTACTTCAGTGGTTTGTGGGACGTTACTCACTGACAACTAGGCAGAAGCAAGAAATGTTTAGGCATACTTGACCTGTGACAGTCCTGACATTTTATCAGCCTATTTGCTGCACAGTGTGATAAATAGAGTTTGGAGATTGTCCACTTGTGTCATAGTGTTGGTATTGATCCCGAGCATGACACTACCTGTGACATGTCCCTCCTCACATTTCCTTCTTATTGTTCATGTGCATGGAATGGATTTCAGATTAAACTACTCATATAGATGAAAAATGACTATCATACATAGCATGTGTATTAATTGTGTTGATTTACATGTGCACAGGAGATTAGGATGAATGTTAGCAAAGAAATAATGTTCAGACAGTGAAGGGATCAGTCATGGTGGATGTTATCATTTGAGTAGCGATCACAACATTTTAAGTCCCAAGTCCATTGTCCTACTACCGTGGGAATCTGGAAAGTGATTGTAGAAAAGTCAACAGGGTGCCTCTGAGGCACAAAAAAGTGAATATATCAGTTTGGGGTTACTTTCTGGCAGTGGTTGTTATCTTGCCATCTGCACCTCTTGGTTGTTTGGGTGGACGTCTACGCTTGCAGGGGTTCTTCAGCTACAGAGGAAGGGGTGTCTGAGGTATGTACTTCCCCTGGCAGAGCCTCCATTCCACTAGCTGCCGCAGTTGTTGAATGGGCTGGGGTAACTTGACCAATGGAAGGGGTCAGTGTTGTGGACGTTCCCTGCTCATGGCGGTGTTGATGTCTCTCAGCACCCCTGTTAGGATGACCATGTGGGCAATGAGTGCCTCCCACTTTTGCATGACTTCCTGGTGGTTGTCCCACTGAAGCTGCTTGGTCTCCCCCATCATGGCAAGTACCTGGCCTATCACGCTTTGGGATTGTTGGTATGCTCCCGAAACCTGGCAGATAGTGTCCTGGCCAGAAGTATCCCTAGCAGCCTCATGCTGCTGGCCCACACCATTCCTCTCATGCACTCTACCCCCACGTGCCTGCGCCCTTGGCACAGTGTGCCCACTGGTGCTGGATCCATCATTGTCAGGGATTTTGAGTTGTGACTCCGATACCTGGACTGGGGGGCACATCATGGATGTAACTGTCTTTGGGACACAGGTTTGGTAGCAACTGGTTGCCTGGGATGTAGATGCAACAGGAGTGGAAGGAGTCAATGTGGGAAGGGTGAGGCTGACAATTGTCATCCGACCAGGTTGCCCAGGTGGGCCAGAGCCATCCTCAACATCCACACATCCAGGAGTGCTCTCCTCACTGAGTGCTTCATCCAGGGGGTAAGGGGCTGTCTCAGGAGTGCTTTCTATGATCTCAGTGGCAAGTAGACCCGTTGACGATTGGAAACAGACAGTTACAGGTTATGTGACATGTAGCACCAAATTTGACAGGTAGATATGCTTGTGGGCCATGTACAGATTGGCTTTGCTTGATCCCCTTATATGACAGTGAAACCTGCTTTCAATTCTGAAGACCTGCCATTTGGGGTACAGAATTGTCTTTTTAAGTCACCTTGTTACAGGATGTCTTGTCACTTGGATGTCTGTTCATTGACTCATATCTTGGAAGCAGCATAGCAGTATATGTTTCATGGTACCTGCCAGTTAGCAATACTTCATTGTTGAGTTAACAGACAGCTGCACAATGTCATGTGAACACTAACCTGGCCATCAGAGTTGGAGTAACCATTCTACCTGCCCGTATGTGACTGGTTACACAGAGTACAGCACAATGCATATGTGAGACCCCCACAAGTGAGCAGAGTCCAATAGGTGATGGGAGGTAGGAGGGACAGAGTAGCTGAGGACACAGTTGTAGCTGTGTGTGTGTGGGGTGTGTCAGTAGCTGCTGTTCTAGGCATTCCTGTCAATAGCTGTTCTATGGCAATGGAGTATGCTATTGTTATCCTCCTAGGTGAGTACAGTTCTATAGGTGATGGGAGGTAGAAGGGTCACGTTAGCAGAGGACACAGTTGTAGCTGTGTGTTAGTGCTGTTACACTAGCAGATGTCCATAGCATTGCTGTCATTCCCACAGAATGTACATTTGTGGAGCATTCAGGTGAGTATACTCCATTGTTTAGTTTACATGCAAGGCTATTTTCAATATGGTACACTGTTCTGGTTTTCTTAATGGTAGAACAGTGCCTGCTGGGACTTGTAGTGCTGTCAGCCCCTGTACTACCAACGCCATACTCAGAAAATGTGCCCCCAAGTGAGTTAAGTTCACATGTGAGATGCCAGACAGGGGTATTCGGAGAGTTGGACACAGGGGTGGTGAGTGGGTTGGCTGTTAAGGTGGCAAAATGTGATCTGTGAGCATGCATGACAAAACATTTTGGTGGCTTTTTTGGTGTAATGACTTACCCGTCTCAACTCCCCCAGGTATTCCTGTCAAGCCCCCAGGGTGCAGAATGGCCAAGACCTTATCCTCCTATGATGTGAACTGTGGGGGTGGAGGTGGGGGCCCACCACCAGTCTTGAGGACCGCAAGCTGGTGCCTGGATGCCATGGAGCGTACCTGCCACCTGAGGTCTTTACACCTCTTCCTGATGTCTTCCCTTGTGCATGGGTAACTGCCTACTGCAATCATCTTGTTGACTATCCTTTGCCACAACTCCATTCTCCTGGCTCTTGATGTTTGCTGGACCTGTGCTCCGAATAGATATGGCTCTGCTCTGATAATTTCAGCCACCATGACTCTTAACTCGTCATCTGTGAAACATGGATGTTTTTGTGGTGGTGGTGGTGGACAACATTAAAAAAGGGTGATGGGGTGTAGGTGCTGTGTGGTAAGGGGGTGATGGTTAATAAATTATGTGTAGAGGTGCTATTTTGTGTGGTGGATGTGTTGTGTGGGTGTGGGATAGTTGTTATGTGAAAGTTGGAGGGGGGCCTCATCTATTGCACTGTGTCTCTGATTTTGCTTTGTAGATACAACAGATTATGGTGTGTGAAGGTGTGTGTTTTATAGTGCAGTTTGTAGGTGTGTTGGGTGTGTGGGTGCGTGTCTGTCGTGTTATTTTTTAATCTGTTCAATGTGGTTTTGTGTATTACTGTGGTGACAGCCAACCGCTGAGGTTCGTACCGCCATTGGATGACCGCCATGGAAGAACCTCCATTGGGATTTGTGAGTCGTAATAGGTTCAGTGGTTGGTTGATGGGCTGGCGGTGCTGAAGGTTGGACTGCCTATTTCCTACCCTCCAGAGTCCTGGTGGTGTCGTTTTTTTGCCTCTGTTTTTGTGGTCCTGGCTGTTCAACTCATAATATGGCGGTCTGTGAGACCACCAACATGGTGGTCTTTTGGTGGTGTACACCAAAACTCATAATGACCCCCACAGTCAGGAGGAGGAAAGTATTTGTTGCCCAAATGAAAGTTCTTAAAGATCTGACAATACAATTCTTCTTCATCGGCCCTGCTCACCTGAAAACCATTATAAGGGAAAAACATCTGTCTTTGATGACCCTACAGACTTGGATTCCTTCACTGTGGAAATTCAGGAGTCGAAACTAAACTCTTCTGTTATCCATTTTTTTGGTCCATTTACGCTTATGCAGTACACAACTAACTTCCAGTCACTAATGGTATGTCATTAAGCTAATAACCTCCTACTCTTAAACACTTAAACATAATTAAACATCTACTTAACCGACTAACAAGCTTTATCCACTACTCATTCCATGATCATACAACATTACCACACCTTCTCATGTGACCCTGGAAGCTAGTGTTAATGCTTTAAGCTCAACTAACTTTCGTAATACTACCTCTCACTAATTATTGTGCTACTATGAAGGAGCTCACTGTTAACCAGTAACTAACCATATGTGACAATGATTTGAAAATGTGGCATCTAGCCCTGTGACTCTAGGCTTGACACCTCATGGCCTCCACCACCTACCCTAGTGCCGAAGTTAGCATTCTACCTGTGTACTCCTTTCAGGCACATGGATTCTTGCTTGTACTCCCTTTCTTCTATAGTCCATCTTTCTTCTCGTCTATCCTCTCTCCGCTCTCTTTGCTTCTCCACACTCTTCCTTCCGCCTCATACTTCCCAGCATTTTACGCACCTCCCTCCGACCAACCTCACTCCCTCGCCCACCTTCCTGCTGTTGCTCTCCCACCCTTTCCCCTTCTGTCAGCCCCCCTCTCTACACTAGGTGGTATGACCACCATCATTCCATGCTCCCTCATTTCTACAGCACTAGACTCTCTCTATGAACTACATACATCCCAAACATGCATAATATAAATATATTAGCCCTCAATGTGAATGGACTGAATGACCCTATGAAATGTCAGAACATTCTAGACTATCTCCACAAATGTAAGGCTGCCCTAATCCTCCTACAAGAAACAAACGTAGCTAAGAAGGAAGCCACCTTTTTACGTAAACTATGGGTGAATGACCTATCTTTTGCCCCAGCCATCAAAAAAGAAAAATGGCCTCATTGCTCTTATCTCCAACTCCTCGGACCTCTAAATCACGTCCTTGGAAGTGGATCGTGAAGGCAGATGGCTAATAACAAATCTCCAAAAGGCCAACAAAGAAATCATTGTGGTAAATGTTTACACTCCCAACAACGATCTCCCATCCTTCTGGTTAGAGTTACACAAAACGTTAGCACATATTCCCCTAAAAAGTAGAATTATCATGGGTGGTATACTAGACCGGAGCTCCCCCTACCCCTTTAAACTGAGAAAATCTCAGAAATAAATGCTACATTTTTGCAAAGCTCTCAAGCTGAAAGATGTATGGAGGCTATTTAACAAAATAGGCAAAGACTATTAATGTTTTCAACCCTCACAACTCTTTTTCTTGTATAGCCTACATTTTAATAGATGAGGCACACATCCCCAACACCGCTAGTCCCACCATCGGACCATGCTTGCATCTTCCTCTTTATATGACATCTCCCAACCCACAAACAAACCAAAACCTGGAAATAGAAAATCTTCTCATAGAAGATCCTATTTTTAGGAAGAAGATAGAAAATAAAATTATTTAATTCATAGAAGTAAGTAGAAACTCAGGTCCCAATCCCCAAATTGAATGGAGCGACCTGAAATCAACCATTCATGGTGATGTGATCAAACTAATGTATTGGAAAAACAAACAAGACAGCTCTAGCTTAAATATATAAAACAAATAAAATCCCTAGGGAATGGCCTTAAAATAAGCCAAGACAGCTCACGTTTAAACCCACCAACAAAGTTGAAGTATGAATTTGACAAAATTGACTTCTACCACTTTCTAAAGATTAAAACTATTATTGGCAGATATAAATCTGACCTTCCATCCACACTGTAGAACAAAGCCCAGGGGAAGCCATATAGCTTCTGCATTCTACTCCATATTGACTCCCACAAACTCCTCCCTCACTAAACCATTGCAAGCTAAATGGGAGTCTATTTTCAACAAAAGAAACACTGCACATAACTCAGTTCTAAACTGGCCGTCTATTTGATCCACCTACCAACCATCATGATCACACCATCAGCTCAATGCAGACCACATGCATGGCCCACTGGACCCCCACCAAACTATATAGGCTAGATATCTTAGAATCAGACAACTGTTGGAGCTGTGGTGATGCAACAAGAGACTTACTCCACATGCTACTTGACTGTGCCTACACTAAAAAATGATGATCTGACCATGGGCCTACTGTATCGTAGATCTTTCAGATAAGTTGACCTCAACTCCATAGCTCTGGACATTTTCCCCTCTGAAATATGCCACTGCCTAGACTGTGAAAGTTGTATCTTATGGGACATACCAATCTCAATAGATCTGAAAGCTATTCTGTCTGAATAGCTAAAGACCTCTCCAAACTATTTGGTGGGAAAAGGTCCAATAAACCAGGGAGGTGGGGGTCAAATACTTCTTAAACCCAAATAAACTCCCTCAAAGGACCACCATACTCGTAATTAGGCTCTATTTCAGAGTCAATCTGGAAAATGAAAATTAAGTCAAACAAAATCAGGTAAAGATTCTATTTTAAGAAGTACTATTTGTTTTCTAAAAAGTTAAAAAAAGACTAAACATTTTAAACCATTTTTACAACAGATCACTATGGAAAACATTATATTTAGGAAAAGAAGGCTGTCAAAATTGACACTAATAATAGCATTGACCTTTGTTATCGTTCACAGGCAGATAATCAAAAAATATTTTAGCGCAATAATTTAACTATTTAAATTACAGGAACAATTCTATAAATTAGTAAATTGATTAGACATTACTTTTTTACTTTCCATATTCTAATGATTTTCTAGAATACAGAAACAAGACTACAGAATGTAGTGTATATATTTCCGTAGAGCATAAGGTAAGGAAGTAAAGTAACAAAGTGAGAACATTAACCTCGTCAATAATAGACTGTAAACAAATTCTTAAACGTTTTTATCTCTGTTCTTTTTAATTTGATCTAAAATATTGAATGTTCATAATCCTAAACATAGCCTAAGCCAACTACGTACTTCCTAAGAGAAGGAACCAACATTTAAAGCACAGTGGGTACATTTTTGTAAGGAGATATTGAGGTCTGGCTCATTGGAAGTGTGAAACTATTTCTGAGGTACTTTGTGGAGAGAACCTCAGGGCCTCATTCACAAAGGGCCTCTGCACTTGTGGAGTTGGTACTGCAGTTGTGGGGGAGTCTCTGCACTTGGGGGTGGAATCTCTGCAGTGAGAATTCACATTGTGGAGATTCTACCCCGAGTGTGGAGACTCCCCCAAGAATGTGGGGCCTCTGCCATGAGTGCGTAGGCCGTTTGTGAATCAGGCCCTCAGAGCATAATCACTCTGCCTCTGTTATTCACGTAGTTGTTTGAAACACGTTTGTTAACTCAGATAAAAACAACAACTAGCACTTCCAATGAACAGTAAAGTGCAGAGGGAAGGGATGTATCTCAAAACGTCCCTATGCATGTTGCCTGAGAAATGGCTGCAAAACCAAATAGAAAGAGAGTTATTAATCAAAAAGACAGGTTTGTATGGGCCTTCCCCCAACCCAAATTCTTTGCTCACATATACAAATCCTGAAGAACTAACTCAAACATTCAACAAAGAAACATTTCTACTCTATTATAGCTACAACCGTTAGCAACAAACACCAATATTTGAAACTCATCCTAACATTGTATGACTGGATAATAGAGAAATATGGATGATGAATGGTACATTTAAAACAATAGCCCATCCATTCAACCAAATATGCACCTTACATGCAAAAGGACATAATACTGACATGCTTCTCATGCCTCTATTGTTCAGTTTACTACCAGACAAACTGTCTTCAACCTACAATAAATTTCTATTGTAATAAAAGGAAAAAAGTTATAAAAGACCTGGGAAATAAAACTTAACTACAAACTGGCTATCGTTCTTGTAATAAAAAGGGTACATCATAACACCCAAATTCAAAGATTTATTTTTTCATTTTGCCAAGACAACCTGATGAATACTACAGAAAAGATCCATTGCTGGAGACAACATGATTGACAGTAAAATGCAATTTGAAATTAGATTTTGTACCCCTGAGCATGTGAATGACTTTTGTACTGCAAAAATTCAATTACAATATTATTCACAAAACTAGGAAAAATGGCAACCTGATTAAATTATTTTGAAGCAATATGGACTGGGCATCTAAACAGGTTTAATTGCCAGAGACTTCCACAATTTCACATTGACTGGTGGAACTGCGACACAACTTGTTAAGTGGGAGAAGAAAATTTGCCATTAAGGGATAGAATAACTCTTTCTGTTCCTTGATTGGTCAAGCACATACCATTTTCTACCATTCAATGTAAATTTTGAAAAAGGAGCAACGTTTCCAGGAAATTCTTCAAGCACAATCTTTTTCACGTAGACTGCAAACCAGGGTCAGCAAAGCAATACAAGTAATGAATTAACATCTCTTTTGAATAGTTTAATAACTTGAGTGGTGAACAGAATAACTGGAGCCGTATTACAGATGTGGTGCATTTTCCTTGTTTCACTGGCTGCACCTTTCAATATTGTGCACTTGGTGCAAACAAGAAGAATGCGCTTTATTAGATTGAATGTTCTGCTCCCAGGGCAGCCATGAACTTGTGTTACCCTGGGGGAAGCACATTCAAGTGAAATACGGAACGCCTTTGAAGCAGTCGGTCTGTGTTTCACTGTGCAGACAGCTATCCATCTGCACATTTAAGAGAAATCGCCTTGCAGTCGGGTGCAGTGAGTGACTGCAAGGGGATGGCCTCCAAAAGGAAGCGGGCTGCATCAGGGTCCGCACTGACAGTGTGCCACCTTTTCGTGGTGCATTGTCAGTGCACCTCCTGATGGCTTCTTTACCTTTGCACCCATGTCTATAATATGTTGTGGGGGCAAAGGCAAAGAGATGCCTTCATTTTCATGAGGCCACACCCCCATGAGGGAACACCCTTGATGATAGCACTGACGCTTTATGTGCGCCAGTGCTACCTGCATTATAGAAGTGGCTGCACAAGAGTTTGCAGCCCCTACTATAATACCAAAATGCCCCGTTGGTCTGCAAAGCAGGCGCAAATGCCTGCAGAGACACTTTGTGAAATACGGCCCTTGGTAAATATTACATACATAATGGGGTCATGGCTACAAAACATCAATTTTAACAAATGAATATCACTTACCAACTTTCCTTACTATCCTGTTCTGATTTTTTTTAATTTTTGAATAACAAAATAACCTCTCACCTCCTCTTTCAAAACAGTCTACCTGCATGAAACATACCTAAGGACAAATTCTACAAAAAAATACCCAACATTTTTTCCCCAAAATATCCTACCTGCAGCTATTTTCTTTTTTCCAATGGTGGTGGTATTTTGTATTTCCCTCAATCTATCCACCTTCACTCCAACTAATCCAAAACAGAAATTCACAATCCATTGTCCAAACCATACATACATGGAAAAAATTGTAAGCAAGCTTGTCTTCAAAAAATCACCCAGGAAAACCAGAATGCTGCTTTTGGTTTAACTTACTGAGAAGCATGTTTTTGTTGTTTTAGCAATTGTTAAAAAATGTATCCAAACCTTTAACATACGATCCACATAAGTAACCCTTATTAACTGAAAACTATTGGAGATCTTAGACACTACTTCAAGAAAGGCTTAATGAGAAATGGAGACAGGAGAGTAGGTAAGAATTTAAGTCAGGATTTTCACTTGACCCCTTTAGACTTTAGTCCAAATTGCCAAAGACACAGAGTAAAATCCCACAAGAACTGGAAAAGTTAACCCAATAAAACTCAAACAACATAAAGAGCATAGAAGTACTGCAGAATAAGCAAACACTCTTGTTCCACTCCTTATGCTATGCTAAAAGACCTGAGAAGGCCCTATAGGCATATTCTCTGCCAACCTGGATAGAGGAGAAAAGTCAAGGAAAAAATAAAGAAAACATACAAACAAAAAAACATAGAAAACATACAAACATCACCTGAACCTTATTAACCAACATCCATACTCTTTCCCTACAATAAAGGTAGCCTTTCTAAACAGTAAAATATGGTTTCTACATGCCCGGTTTTAGAGCATTTCTCTACCCTCACCTGCAATGCTCATCGACTTAGAAACAATTTATGCAAGTAGCAAAATGTTGTTTGTTAAATATATATTGTGCAAAGTCAAAATATAAATAAAATGATTTTTAGAAACATATATTTTCATACTTAATGCACATTCTTTAAAAAATCTATTTGACATTTTTTAATAATAGCATGTAAAAAATGGGTGGTGTTTTATTTAAAAGTAAACGTTTATTTAGTAATGAAAAATGTATTTGATGTTATGTGCTGTACTATGTGTATATTGGGTTTGCTTTATTAAATAAAAAGAAAAATGTATTAAAAACTAACATTTTAAAAATAAAACAAGAACAGTAATCATTTTTAATAATGGTCTAAACTCCCAGATGAAATGACCTCAGAACAAGAGTTAATTTCCTTCCCATAAAATCCCCACATTTAATCACCACACAAGTAATTATTTACCCAACAATACTATAATCATAACCCAAGGTGCCTATCACCATTGCATCTTGCTCTTAAAATTTAAAGAACAAAATAAAAAAAATAAAAAAATAGAACATAACGTGTTCCTTAGTTTCTTTTGGGGATATAATCCCTCACCCCTCCATTGTTTTATTTCTGTGGGTTAAGCTCCCTTGTTTCTTTTCTATCACTAAACCCAACTCAGACTTAAAGACTAAAAAAAGATATAACATGCATGACTCAAAAAATAAATACCCATCTCAGCACTCCCAGATTAATTAAATTACTCCCTAAACATTTCATTTCGGAATATTAACAATTTTTTTCCCCAAAATATAAAACATCTCCCCATGCAGCCCTGTCAGTCTCTGTCACCCTTCCATCCCATTTCTGAAATTTCAACTTATGTTTTATCCAAAAACTTAATAAATACATATCCATCCGAAAAATAAGCACCTACCCTTGAACCACCAAATTAAATGTTCCCACAACACTAATAAAAACCCTCCTCCTAAAGTCACTTCCCCACAAACAAAAAACTCCCCACCTGGGCCTGAAAACATTTTATATACTTCTAAACCCATCCCATCACTGAACACTTACTACAGCTGAACACACCCCATCCGTGAATTCTAAAACTCCTAAAGCCCCTTCAACCGCTTACCTTTATGTACAATTGCAAAGTAATGACTCATTTTGTGCAGTAATGAGATGTAACGACGCCTGACATCCAAATTACTACATAGAAGAAAGTTTGTGACACACCAGTTTAAATCTATATTTGTGAATTGCAGTTGTCCTACTCTCATGTTTGTGTGCTTTGTATGAATGCATTCCTTTCTAAACCCTTCTTCAATTTCCCTTAAATAAAAACAGGGAATCATAGCACTGATGCTAAGCCTAACTCATAATAAATGCTTAACTTTAACATTAACGGTGGTAAATTATAAAACTCAATACTCAGTTGAAATACAGAGAACATTAACCTAACAAATGTAAAATGTTTAATTTGAATAATAATAATTAGATGATTTCAAATTAAATGAAATTAAAAAATTAAAATAACACTATTCCTAACCCTAAACTTATTCATAAATCTAACCATAGATTAAATCATAATGCATGTAAAATAGACACTCCAATCACAGAGCAAATGTATTTCAAGCACTTAATTGTATTAATGTTAATTCAATTAAATTAATTAAAACTAAATTAAAATGAAATAAAGAAACCGAAGCCTCCTTCAAATTATAAACCTATGTTAAATATTTATCTCATTTAATGTTCATTAAATTAAATGCATTAATCTGAATTAAGGAAAACCAATGTTTAGTTACTTTGAAACTACGTATTCGCTTGTCGGAGAAGTCATATTAAAAACATAGTTGAAGTGATTATGCTGAAGTGATAGCAGAGAAGTCTGGTCTGGCGAAGCAATGGTGTTGCCGTAATTTCTTTTTATTAGAAGTCATCTGCAATTGCATATAATCGGTTTGCAATAGGTTGGGTTATATGAAATTCGCATAAAGCATGCTCTTTAGTTGCGTCATGAGGTTTTGTTTGTGCATAATCTATATCACATAGTGAGGGGTACACATGGCCTTTTAATAAAAGTAGCACTATATTTTTAATAATCAAAATGAGCATTTGTAGTGTAAATTGAACATGCGTGTCAGTGGCCTCTCAGTGCTTGTGATGGCAGTATTGCATTTATGTTTATGGAGCTTACATAGCGCCATGTGAAGCCCCCAGCTGCTTCTCAGAGCTTGCAGGACACAACATTCACAGATTGACCAGACGTTGCTCTTATTACTACCCTGTGAAAGCTGAAGCTGACTCCCTGTGATTCACACATGCAAGAGTTAGTCATCCCAGAGAACTGACGTTTTATAGTATCAGTCTACAACTGTTTCCAGACAATGGATAGTCATAAAAAAGACGTGATGTTATGTCTGCCTAGCTCACCACACAAACACAAATAACAAAGAAACAATATGTCAATCGTCAATTTTTTTGCCAACAAATTAAAAAAGTTAATCTGGTAATTCGCATCTATTTACTTGCATACCATGTGGAATATGTACGTGAATAAATAAAAAAATCGGTTCTACAGATAAGTCTGGCTGCAGATTCTGAGCAATTGACTTGCTCTAGTACAGGTTCTTTGAAAAGCAGTTCTGACAGACTACCCTTGGAGAAAACCGTCCTTTATAAAGACACTATGAGTAAAAAAGAAGTGGCGTCTTTCCATTTCCACACATCCGACTCCTGTCTTACACCCAAGTGGAATTTGTACCAGGGTTGGGTGGGGTTGGCTGTCACCCTCAGTGTTACATTCTGTTGCCTTGTCCATGCTGGCCCTCCCCTTTCATCACCCCGTTTATTCAGCATTCCACTCTCTTCTCGCCTTCTCGTTTACAGCTACTTTCCTATTTGTACATCTAACAGTTTTTTTATTTAATGAGAATACACACACACACATATATATATATATATATATATATATATATATATATATATATATATACACAAATATATATATCTACATATATATATATATATATATATATATATATATGTATATATATATATATATATATATATATATATATATATATATATATATACTTGAGTAATGTAAGAACATTCCCTGGCTAATTTTAAGACGGACTCATCCTTGTCTCTAGACACATACAGCAACGTCAATAATATATACTAGGACAGATAAATTGAGGATTAATGTTTGAAATTAACATCATTGTTGAATATTCCTGGCACAGTGGATTCGTTCTGGGGCAATGATAGGCAATTTATAATTGGAATACAACCGGAAGGAGTGTCTATTGTGTGCCCGTATAAAAATACACAAAACAAAATACACAAAAAATACACACAGTATATGTTGGTGTGATCCAATAAGGGGTATCCTATATATATATGGAGTGCTGTTTCCCCTTTGATGGATTGGGAGGAAAAACTTTAACATTAATAAGAAGCAAGTCATTTTAGGAAGTAATGGTAGCCAATTCGTTCACCTTGGAGTAGTCTAGACAAGACCCACCACATCACAAATCACTAATCTTGGTTTGGGAATTGACTTTATTACACAACAATTAGGAAGCAAGAGCAGCCAAAAGGGCATTAGGAGCGGAATGCGTATTTGGTAAAGGTAAAGCCTGCGGTGCAACTACTGAAAACCCAATGGGAAATACACATATGGAGGATAATCTGAAGTGGCTATCTGTCAAATTAGAACGATTATTGAAAAAAGAGATCTCCAAAAGTTGGGAATGTCTCACATTGGAAAAGTATATAGAGGTGGGAAGAGTGCCTAGGGGCCTGAGTATTTTCACGCTGCCAAACCAACCAGATACGAAATCAGAGATGCTGGAGGAATGGGGTGCCAATACCATGGAACGTTCGAAGAATATGATGCATATTATTATTAAATATGCGAAGAAGGACATTGAGGAGATTGTAAAAAGTATACAGGAAATAGAAGAAAAAATAATAGCGTTGAATAAGGAAGAGGAAAGTAAAAAATTGAGAATCATGATGGAAAATAATCTGGAGAAATATGAAAGCATAATAGAGGAACGTAAACAGCGAAAGTTTAGGAGGGATGAAATTGATAATGAAACTGGCAGAATTCTAACATTTGCTAAGAGGTTTGATGTATTGAAACAACAAACGAATATGGGAACTGAGAAAACCACTGTTTCCCCGGAGACATCGCTAAGTGAATCGGATGTGGAATTGAGTGAAGGAGAAGGCACTTCTACGAATGTGAAGAAAGTAACTTTTTTAGACGAAATTAAACTGATCTACATGGACCAGAGAACACCAAAAGGGAGAGGCAGAGGCCAAACACGAGGAAGAGGGAAGAAATTTGGAACAGAACGAGGAAACATCGGAAAACAAGGAGGGGACCTAGAAAAAATAAGAGGATACCCACTGAGAAGCAAACAAAAGAATTGAGCAGTCCAAATAAATAGGAACAGGATGAAAACTTAATAGTTAATCTCTCCAATCATGAATTGACATAAGATGAGAGAACCCTATTAAATAGGGGATTAACGTTCTGTCCCGAAAAACATTATGACTATGTAGAAACTAGAGTGGATTTATATAAATATGTACGCAAACTAAAATTGGTGAAATTCTTTGCAAAGAGTGCACCTAAAAAAGTGACCAATAATGATGGGGGTGTGACTAGCCCCAGTCTGACCATTCAACAAAAATCTGATATTAAAACTGCATTTGATTTGATGCACAATCTTGAAGACGATCAGCTCACAGAGACACAGATATTGGAGGAGCTGCGGATTGAAACATCTAAACACTGTCGTACAGACTTTAAGCCCAGATCTAAATTCTGTCCAGCTTTATCACCAGGTAATAGAATGGATATATTCCATGATTTGGTAATCGAGGCTCTTGATAAGATGGTTAAGATCAAGAAAAGTGAAAATATCACTATACGAGAACAGCAGGCACTGAAGGCACTTATGGAGAATAACAACTTGGAAATCAAACCAGCAGACAAAAGGGGGAACATAGGGCCAGATGTAGTAAACTAAAATTTAGTGACTTGCAAATTGCGAGTCTGACCGACTCGCAATTTGCAACTCGCAAAATGGGATGCAGAAAGGTGTCTCAGACACCTTCTGCGACTCGCTATGGGGTCGCAAAGACCCACCTCATCAATATTCATGAGGTGGGTCGCAGTTTGCGAACCCATAGTGAGTCCCTGCACTCACAGGGATGGTGGCCTGCTGTAGTCAGCAGACCTCCATGTCTGTGACTGCTTTTTCAATAAAGCAGTTTTTTTTTTTCATTTTGCAGCCCGTTTTCCTTAAAGGAAAACGAGTTGCAAAATGAAAAAACTTCAGAAACCATTTGGTCCATTGGGACCCTTTCCCTTTTGCGAATGAGTTACCACCACTGTGACACTGGTGGTAACTGCGAGTTGGTTTGCTACCGCATTCGCGGTCACAAAGCAACTCAGCATGGCGATGCGGTTGCAAATAGGAAGGGAACACCCCTTCCTATTTGCGAGTCGCATCCCCAAATTGCAAGTCGGTACTGACTCGCAATTTGAGGATGAGCATCGCGTTTGGCCTTTTGCATGCCGCAAACTTCGTTTTTCGCAGTTTGCGACATGCAAAAGGCTTCGTACATCTAGCCCATAGTGATTATGAAAAAGCAGCAGTACATGCAGGAGGCATACCGTCAATTAAATGATAAAAATCACTATCTGAAACTGCAAAGAAATCCCATAAATGATTTGATCTTTGAGTTAAATAGATATCTGGACTCGTAGTATGAGTCTGGTTTGTTAAATGATGATGAAAAAACATTCCTTAGAAATGAAAATCTGACACTTCCTACAATATACTTCCTCCTGAAGATACACAAGAGCTTAAAAAATCCCCCAGGGCGTCCAATTGTCTTGAGTTGTGGAGCACTGTATGAAAATATTTCTACTTATGTGGATTACTTTCTGGCACCGTTAGTATAAAATTTGAGTTCTTATATTAAGGATACTGGTGATTTCCTGAGGATTCTTGCTGACATTGGATGGGAAGAAGGCTACAAATTGGTCGCTTTTGACGTGGTATCTCTCTATACATCTATTGACCACGAGATTGGATTGAAAGCAGTGCAATATTTTTTACAACAACGTGACATCAGTCTGTTAAAACACTCTCAAATGCTGTTGAAGATGATAGAATTGTGTCTGAACAATAATATATTCCTATTCAATCATCAAATCTTTGCCCAAATCCGCGGGACAGCAATGGGCGTTTCCTTCTCACCGAGTTACGCCAACTTGACCATGGGCTGGTGGGAGAAACAGATAGCCTGGGGAGGTGAGAATGAGAAACTAGTGGAGAAAACTGTGATCTGGTTAAGATTTATAGATGATCTTTTCATCATTTGGAATGGGACAGAAAATGAATTCCTGCAATACTTTGTAAAACTAAATCAAAATGATATGGGCCTCCAATTCACATATAATATAAGTAAAGAACGGGTCCAGTTTTTGGATGTGATGGTGTATGTAGAGAACAATCGGATTCAGACAACTCTATTTTGGAAGGAAACGTCAACTAACAGCATCTTGCATGGAGAGAGCTTCCATCCAATGTCATTGAAAAAGAGTATACCTTATGGAGAATTTGTCAGAATAAAACGTAACTGTTCCACGGAAAGTGAAATGGAACAAAAATTCACTGAAACGAGACAGAGATTTCTTCAAAGAAAATGCAAATATAAAGATATTAGAGCTGGGGAACTAAAAGCAAGAGCTCGAACCAGAGATAATATATTGAACAAAACAATGATGAAAAAACCTCAGGAAGACACAACTATCAGATTTGTAATGACATACACCAAGGAGAACCATTTAATCTCGAAAATTCGGAGGAAATATTGGTACATTATAAGGAAGGACCCAGAAGTGGGAAAGTTGGTTGGGGAAAAAACTATGGTTACCTATAAAAAAGTACCATCTCTACAGGACCTTTTGGTTAATAGTCACTTTCAGATCAAAAACAGTCAAACTGGCTCTCGAGCCAAACAAATGGTTTTGTTTGCTGTAAGAAGTGCAAAGCATGCCGCATTGGGATGAACGTGAAGGAATTTGAGGACTCTGGTGGTAACAAGATGACTATCAACAAAAAGATCACATGTAATTCCAATTATGTGGTATATGTGATTCAATGCACATGTGGTCTGCGTTATGTGGGCAGTACAATTTGTCCTTTAAAAAAACGCATTTTGGAACACATTAGAGCCGTGCAAAATAAGGATACAACCTATGCTATTGCAAAACACCTTATGACTCATGATGGAGCTAAATGGACAGACATGAGATTTTTTGGTATTGTGAGTGTAGATAGCAATGAAAGGGGAGGAGATAGAGGCGGTCATTCTGACCGCGGCGGTCGGCGGTCACCGCCCGCCAAGCGGTTCCCGCCGAAAGACCACACCGCGGTCAAAAGACCGTGGCGGTCATTCCGGCTTTCCCGCTGGGCCGGCGGGCGACCGCCAGAAGACCGCCGGCCGGCCCAGCGGGACAGCCCCTTCAACAATGAAGCCGGCTCGGAATAGAGCCGGCGGAGTTGAAGGGGTGCGACGGGTGCAGTGGCACCCGTCGCGATTTTCACTGTCTGCTATGCATACAGTGAAAACCTTTGTGGGGCCCTGTTAGGGGGGCCCACGGCACCCGTTCCCGCCATCCTGGTTCCGGCGGTGGACACCGCCAGAAACAGGCTGGCGGTAAGGGGGTCGGAATCCCCATGGCGGTGCTGCAAGCAGCGCCGCCATGGCGGGTTCCCTGGCCAGCGGGAAACCAGCGGGAAACCGGCGGGAAACCGCCGGCTCCCCTTTTCCGGCCGCGGCTTTACCGCCGCGGTCAGAATCGCCCAGGAAGCACCGCCAGCCTGTTGGCGGTGCTTCCGCTGCACTCCGCCATGGCGGTCATGGACCGCCAAGGTCAGAATGACCCCCAGAGAGTTACAACTGAGACGTTTGGAGGCACGGTTCATAATACAGCTCAAAACCAAAAGCCCAAGGGGTCTGAATGGGGATGAAGAATTGCATTATCAGGTTGAGGATATATAACGCTCTTGCTAACAGTTATTAGATAAGATTACCTGTGGATGTGTGAATAGAGGACATTTATAGATAAATATCAAGGAGAAAATGAGGTAAATTTAGGATGTATATGAGAAAGTATGAAAACAATAATAGATAAGTGCACCAATCTATTATCAGGTATATATAGCAATCACAGAGGTAATTGCATTAAGTAAGGTTAATAGTACCAACAGAATAGAAATGGACATAATGATTGTTGTGAATAGTGATATTCTTTGCACATATTAATTTAGACAATTTGTGTAGCGTTGGGCACGTTCTGTGGTGGTGGGGAGCTTGGTTTTTAATGCACATTTAATTTATTTTTAATAGACTACATGTCCCACAATGCACTAATAGGGGTCATAGGAGAGACACTATAAATAGGGGACATGGAGGTAGGACTAAGTTACTGTGATCAAGACCAGTAGGTCGAAACGCGTCAGTGGTGAAGGATGGTGATTTAATCCTGACTGCAATAAAAATAAATAATTTCCTCCTGGAGTGCGGTGGTGAAGTTGCTTGCAACTGTTTGTTTTTGGATTCATGAGAGGAAATGGTCCATTCCTCACACCTGCACCAACATGAAAGAGCGCGCCAGAAACAGGACCAGTTTGTTTTCTCATATATATATGTATATATATAACTAGTTACGCGACCCACAGCGGAAATTGATGTGAACACTGACGTACATGTTTGTCTCATCTATCCAATGGAAACTAGACATTACTTATTGTAAAAGACTTGTGTCATACTAGTATCGATTGTGTGCGGTGGTCTAACTCTACATAGTACATGCTTGCTTAGAGGATCTTCAGTCAGTCTTCATCGTGAATTGATCTGCCATGATTTTGTTCTGGTTTTGCTTCCGCCCACCTCCGCAAACAGCATGGGGCATAGGATTAGCCTATTTCATCCACTGAGGTTCCTGCTCTGAGGGATAACCTTCTTCTCTTGAACAATGTACACATCCACACAATATTTAGTACCATTCAGAGCAAGGGACCGCTGTGAGCAGTGTCCTCTTTTGCATTACAAAAAAAAACAATTTAGCTTTTTGACCATGCTTGTTTTACTTAGGTGAGGGATCAGAAGCTCATGCAACACTGCTACTGGGTCGCCTATGTGTTGTTCACCAGCATAAAAAAACCTCTCACAAACAGCATAGGTTTGCCAATGCTTGTTTTATCTTGTGAATTGAGCACAGATTGTGACTTTTCTGGGGCATAAATTAATTTAAATACATTCCACGTCCTAAGTTCCGTAGTGGCCCTTTCTTTGAAAAAAAAGGAAGTGCCACATTGGCTCTCATAGGTTTGAACCTATGATTGAAGTACATTTCTCCGAATCCATAGACAATTCCAAGAGTACTTCTAGGAGGCTGCCATAGTCACATATTCCCATTGAGAAAATATGTTGGGACAAGGTGAAATTGTACCCATGTACCCGCATCAACTTTGGGGATTTCCCCTCCCCTTTCTTACCCTGAATAGAGATTTGTGCCTTTGTTTGAAACTTCTACCACATCCCATGTAGCAGGATCTCTCAAATGCAAAAGCATACTATTCTAACATAATAATATGCGTGAGTAAAAGACGTTCACAAATGTGAATTCACGTTTAAAAATAAAGGGAAACTTACACTGGAAAATAAGTTTATTTGCAGAGCTAGGTTTAACTACATTGCAGAAAACCCTTGGGAATTATGCCAATTTAGTTGGGGCGAGACCTACATCCACTATCCTACCCTACCACAGTAATATGATCTTTGCCCTTTGTGACACATTGGATTCCCAAGTGTTCCTGTACTTTTGTGTCCAAGGGCATTAAGGAGTTCAAACCTGGTTTCAGCCACTGGTGGTCCATCGCACAAAGATACTCATGTCTTTGTGCAGGGTGTCCCTGCGCTTCTAAAGAGCCAAAAACTCAAGGTTGTTCGAAAACGTCTAAAACTTCACCCTTCCTTTTGGCTGATGCTTGCTTATAGTGTAATCCCTGAATACTGTTGAAAAATAAAGGCTCATACGAGCTCCTTTGGTACTTCGCAATTATTAAATTTACTGCTGATCTCAGGGAAGGCGGAAATTGGAAAAATGTTCTGAAATGTGAAAAGGATGGAATTCAGCAGACAACGGTGCCTTCATATATGTCAAGTCTGAGGCTCGCACTGCAAATCAAGGAGTTAATATTGTTTTATAGATCATGAGATACGCGGGTAATATACTGTTGGAGCCGAAATAAAGGCAATTCCATCAGCTCACGAACGTTTATGGGAGGAATATAGCCAAACAAAGGGAGGTCAGCCTCATGAGCTCAGAGCAGAAATGGTCCATGGAGAATGATTAACAGTGTGTGAAAATATCCCCTTTCCTTCACAAAACTACAAAGCCAGAACAGGCCGCTTCAAGATGCTCTGTGGTTTATTGTTCATTCATCCCTTGTGCCCCAGTCAGAGCAGGTCGATCTCCCTGTAACACTACTGTAAATATGCGTGATGTAAAGAATTAATGAAGCAGCTGAACAGTGCCAACTCTACTTCGCAGCACCTGATTTCGAATAACAGAGCTTGGCTTCATGACCAGGCATGTACCTGTTATATTTGTTAACATACTGCATATAATTCAAGGTTTTGCACAAAGTATTAATTTCCTTTATTTTCTCAAAAGTAATCAAATGACTCATTTAAGATATCACAAGCATTGCATGAATGCAACTGAATTTTCTTAGATGACAAGCCTTGGGCCTACACGTGCACACACACACACATTTATATATATGACTGTCATAAATACTTAAAACTGCAGTTCATGCCACCTTTCACATCCAAACCTTTCACCACAGATTTAATCTAAATCTAACTTTACCCTGTAGTACATCTACCCTGTGCGTTAGAGCACATATCCCAGGAACTAAAGGGGGTCATTATGAGTGTGGCAGTCCTCAAACCAGCACACTCGCGGTGGAGGTGAGGACTTCCACTGTTGTGGTTGTCTGACTGCCACATAAAAACCCTGGGGGGGAACCATCAGCTTTGCTGGGATCCCGGTGGAGATCGTTATTCACCAGGGCAGCGATTGAAGCAGCTCTGCACTGCGGATTACGACCTTGTTCTCCGCCAACCTTTTCATGGCAGTGTTGGCTGGCGGAGAACAGGTCCAACGGGCCCCAGGGGGGCCCTGCACTGCCCATGCACTTGGCATGGGCATTGCAGGGTCCCCCTACCCAGCACCTTTGCAGACGGTGAACCTTGTGAGGGTGCTGGTGCACCCTTCTGGCTCCAGCATTGCCATCAGCTTGATTACAAGCTGGAGACAATACTGTAGCCTGTTTCCCACTAGGCTGGCGGGCGTAAACTCAGGTTTCCACCTACCGACCGAGCAGGAAACTCATAATGACTCCAGCAGGAAGGTTGATCCATAGGCGGCGGCCACCCTTTCGGGAGATTGGCAGAAGGGAAAGCCCGTCCGCCAAACTAGAAATGACCCCCTAATTACCATGCTTGTTTCCCGCCACTTATTTATTTGAAGCCTTCTTCAGTGCAAAAAGTGAATCATTCAGGGCTCGTCTGCCAGGGTCTTCTTTCCATTTTATGAGACTGAGTCTTCCCAGGTTTTTCGGATTACTTTTTGATGAATGGACCAACACACTTTTATTACTGATGTTAGATCTTTCTGTAGCCTTGGTGGATTGTGCCATTCTTTGAAGCAGCTGTTCACTGTGATGACAGCTTCTGTCAGGTAATGTCATCCACTAATCTGTTGCATGGCCTTTGTCTTGCAAAAGCACTGCAGACCCACCACATCACACCCTCTCCCCTTTTATTACCACCACAAGATATATGGACTGATGATATGTGAGTGCGAAGGGAGACAGGGATGGGAGAGACAGAAAGAACACGCCTAAAATCTTCTTATTATCAATATTTTTTTTGTTATGATGATGATGACAATTATTATTATTGGTGGTATTATTATTATTAGTCCTTCTGTTATAGACATATCAATGTTTAGCTTTGACATAATTATCATCATTTTAATCAATATTATTGCATGTTTTGTAATCATTATTATATTTGTTGTTTTTACTTTAGGGGTTGAGTTTGACAGTACAAACCCTCCCGTTTGCTTTGCAGAGACCAGGATGGCTCATGTGAATTGAGCTCCATACAGCCATGGACCTCATTTAGGGGTCGCTGGGAATAGCAGCTGCGACCCCTGGCTTGCTTCTTGCGACCCATGGCACTGCCTGTGCGACCCCTGGCCTCAGAGGTGAAAGAATCAGTGCCAGGAACACAAGGGCAGCTCAAATCTTCTTGTTTGTGTTACTTTTGTATTACACTCAGTGCTTTAAATGGGCCGGTATTGTCCGGTACAGAGTACTGGCACATTTTTATTTTGCGAGGGAGAGTACCTGCACTTCTCAAGAAAAACATAATCCTTTTAATTGGGAAGTACCGGAACTTCTCAGAAGCAAGCAGGTACTCTGACACCGTGCCTGCACTTCTGTTTTTCCATTTCAAGCACTGATTACATTAATAGTGAATATATTTTATTATTCACTATTAGTATTATAAAACATGGAGTACAATTAGCTGCAATATGACCCTTCCTGGCAGCTGAGGTAAGACGTGTACTAAGGTGTGTGTGAGTGAAGGTAAAGATCGAATGGTGTGTGATGTCACTTCCACTACCCTTGGCATTTTTGTGAATTGAGGTTGATGCATACAACTAGGGAAAAGACGGACAGTGCTTCAGGGTGTGTGTCAGGCACTCCATCACAAACAAGACGTCTATGAGCCGCTGTGCTGGATGCAAAAAGTAGAACTAAAAGGACGCTTATGGGGAATATACTGATGCAGAGATAAAAAATGCTACAGCAAACTATGAGCATTGCTGTGCATATTATTGAAAATAAATACCAACGAAACAACCGAAAACAGCAATATTACCATTAACGCAGAAGTATATATATACCACCTTTTATGACAAAATCAAGAGCTGGCCTGGACCATATGTAAATGTAAGACTCACAACAGTGAGTAGATTGCTTTTCCAATCTATAGCAGAAGAACAAAAGTTATATTTCACTGAACTGGGGAGCATTGAAGAGATACATTCTGAAGTATAGTCTCTCTAATTGAGCTCTGACTCTAGAGGCCTGATTATTTGTCAGGCAGATAATCCCAGAGGCCGGAATTGTGGTTTCCAGTTGAGATGTTAGTACATATACCCATCTATTATGAGTTAAACCCCAAGGAAAGAGGATTGTCTTGCTAGCCAGATTTCTGCATAGAATCTTAAATTTTACTGCATGGTCTAAGTAGGTAGTAAATGTGTGCCGGGGCCCAGGATGAGATGCTTGGGTGGGGTAAGAGGGTAGTTGAGGGAGGCTGAGGAAAGTGGAGGATGTAGTCTGGCGGGGGAGCACCCTTTGAGCCTTAAAAGGGGTTTGGACAGGGTCTTGAATGGGAGGGTGGGCTGCACTATAGCTCATTCCAAAAGCAATTTTACTGGCAGAATTTTCATGACAGTAAAATCGGCCTAATGTCCCTAGACTCTGAAACACTGAGTGCAGAATCTCTGGGACGCTTCTAATTGGACAGAGCAGAATCTCACATGGGGCACCACTCTGTCCAACTCGTAATTGCCCCCTAAGTCTGAAGTGTAGCAATATACCAGGATAACACAGGATCTATCTGAGCTTTTCCCTACATATTACCAACAGATGGTGAGCTCTTTTCACTTTTTCTAGTGGTTCTTATGTATCAGTTCTTGTGCCGACTGTGTGCCAGCTTTCCAAGGGAACTTCTCGAAATACTGGTGAATAGGAAAAAGTATTTGTATTTGGCACCCAAACTTAGGGCCTGATTACAAGTTTGTTGGGCAGACTGCCACACCGCCAAGGTGGTGGTCCCAAAAAAGACCACCAAATCGATGGTCTCCCACCCACCGTATTACAATGTAACCACTGTCTCAGCGGCGGTGTTCCTGACTGCAGTGGACGCGGTCAGCAAAAGAAGGTATATTTTTCCATTTGTGTCGATGCAGGCGTGTACTTTCTGACCAAAATGTACACATATGCATTACAAGTGTAAATATACATTGTACATGTGGCTGGAGTTGGGCCATATATGCCCAGTCCAGTCAATGGCAGAAAAATGTGAAAGGTACTTGCCTGTACATTTTGTTTTTGGGGGGGTGATGTTGCGCTGTGAAGGGGAGGCCCTGGACGAAAGGGTGGGCATCAGAGACTGAAGGGAAAAGAAGGAAATGCAGAAGCTAGCACCCCATTTCCTTCGATTCCGCCATGTCAAAGCAGGCGGTCTCCCCACCAGAATCGGCTTGATGGAAAAGCACATTGCAATGTGGATGGTGGCACCCTTGTCTATACTGCTCTCTGACAGCTGCTTTTCCCAAGTTGCTGTTAAGGCAAATGGCTAGCAGTGTCAGCAGAACTCCGGCGGTCTCTAGTTCAGCAAACCGTCAACATTGTAATTCTTGTGGCGGACTGCCTAGTTGGCAGTTGGAGTTTCCGACACTGCCGTGATGGCGGTCAGAGTTTCCTATGCCACCTCGACATCGGTGACAAGACTACCAAACTCGTAATCAGGCTCTTAGACATAAAATCTGCATGTGTAGATTTGTAACATTTTATTGAATAGGCCGTTATGTATTTAATTCACCTTTTCTAAATTTCAGCATGTATCTGGGCCCTATGTGTGATCAAAAGGCCAACAGGTCTGAGGCAAGATCAGTCATCCCTTCTTTATAGGACTAATGTGCTGCAATGGCCAGTTAGTGGGGAAGCAGTGCTCTGACCTTCCTATTTTCCTAGTTCATGATGAGTCTCTATCAGATTGTACAATGTCAGGCTGCTTGATGGAGACTCATCATGTTAAGTTCAGGCAGCCAAGTCCTACTTATGAGTTGATGTGTAGGTGCCACACAGCCAAGGTTTGCTGGGCTATTGATATCAGATCCCATCCCTGCGGGCAGTGACATTGTCAGTATGGCAAAGCACTGTGATAATCCTCCCCCTCATAAGTGGCAACATTACTGATAATGTCACTCTGGGAGCTTGAGGTTTAAGCACTGTGCTTCCTTCACACCCACGTCAGGCTGGCCAATCGTCATAAAGGGCTGGTTACGGGCACACTAATATGTGCAGATTCCTCGAGACATAAGGGAGGGTGAGATTCAGACAGGGCCTAAGAGCCTGGCTTGAGGATAGGTTAGGTGGGTTATTTTCACTTCCTTACTCACCTTTCAGTGGAGTTCAAGGAAGTAGGGGTGAGTGTAACCTGAGGAGTTTCACTCCGTGGAATTATGTGGCATTACCTAAAAACTCTGCAAGATTTGGCAGAGTTCTGTGAGTGGGAGAATTAGGTATTTTGCGCTGCTCGTACTGATTTTTAGCACCTATATCTTGTTCTGCGCAGTACAATCAGCGCAAGTGGACCCAGGCAGAGTGCCAGAGAGTGCTACTTCTTTCTGCTGCTCAAGGCGATTTCCTAGGTGAGTGGCAGCTTTCTCAAAAAAAGGAAAGAAGGAAATTGCATCCATTTGTTGTTTTTGTGCAGGAAGGTGTCTTTTCCGGCACAAAAATAATCATCCCCACAACGCAGACACCATGGTGCAAGGGTGCCTGCATTGTCGCATGACAACAATTCGTGCACCAGCGCAGGGCCTTGGGCCATGGGCCTTGTAAATATGGCCCTCAATGCTAATGGGCCTGCGCATTGTACTCAGATGCGCACACCAGTCACACTATACTTATATAGACATGCTGCACACCGTACACACACAAAGGCATCATACACACTACACTTATACAGACACCGCCCTCTCCTTGCACTCACACTGTCACACCATGCTCCTTGCTTTCATAAAGGCACACTGCTAACCATACACCTCCATAGGCACACTTCTCACTGAATATTCAAACATCACATTGCTCACAATAAAGTCATACGGACAAACCTTTCGCCCTGCACTGACACACACTTTCTTTTCCCTCTACTCATACAAACACTCCTACACACCCCACTCATACATACAGTCACCTCTAACACTACACTCGTACTGATATTCCCTCACCTTGCACTCATACATAATGAAACCATGCACTCACAAATGAACACATCTGTTTTTTCACTTACCAAAGCAAAACTCACAGTGCACTCATGCAGACCTGCACAACCAACCACACCCACACAAGTACTTCCATAGGTACTCCCCTGTCCCGCCCTCATATGGGAACTCCTTTTACCCATGCACTTCCACAGACACTGCCCTCATGCTGCTTTCATGATACACAATGAAACATCTGCATTCAGGTACATTTCCCACCCTACTTCCACACAGGTACACTATTCATCCTCATACACACAGGCACACTGCTCACTTTGCAATCACACATGCTCAGCTCACCGTACATTCAGATACTCTTTACTCACAATACACAGCACTCAGTGTGCACTCAGACACATTGAAGCCCCTACACTCGCACAGCACACCACGCCACCACACCGTGTAAATTCACTGAGACTCACTTCTCACCCAGCACTCTCTAAGGTACACTTCTCACCCGGCACTCGTACAGGTACAACTCTCCACTCACTTACAATGCACACCCCTCACTGTGTATTCAGACACATTGCTGATCCTACCCTTGCACAGTACACCACTATCTGGAAATTAACACTTCTCGCCCAGCACTCATTAAGGTACACTCCTCACCCTCACCTCACAATACAATCAGATACTCGCCTCCCCGCACTCACACAGGCACTCCACTCACAATATACACTGAAACCTTGCCCTCGTCCAGTCACTCTCCCATGGGTGAAGAGAATCTTCCACTATAACAGTTTGAGTGGGGTGCCATTGGACATATAAGCATGTTTTTTATGGATTTACTTTACTTTGAAATGTGACTTCCAGGTCACAACACAGAAGCAGAAGTTAATAAATAAAATGCAACAAAGATGTTAGATGACAGAGCTGTGTGCTGGCAGCCACGGGTTGGCAAATGAGCTAACCTTTGTTACATAGACAAACAGAAATGATGAAAAATGTAAATAAGAGCAAATGGAGTGAAAGCACAAAGGAACAGAGGAAGGAAGAATGCAAAGAAAGAAAGAAGGAAGAAAGAAAGCAGGAGACTAACAAGTTGGTAAGGACAGAAAGAAATGTGGAAAGAATGAAAGAAAAAGGGAAAGTTGAAATGAGATGGACAGGAAGATGGAAAAAAGGAGACATTTGTTGGGGGAACAATTCTTGTGGCCCATCCTCGCTCCCTGTACTCATACAGACACTACACTGGCTCCCTTCACTCAAGCAGACTCACCCGTCCTCCATTTAAGTCATATATACTCCCCTCACACTGCCTCTTGAGACACTTCAAAACCATGTACTCTGAAGCGTTACTCCTGCTTCACCATTCAGTCACACAGGCACACCTCTCACCCAGCAATCACACAGGCTCTCACCTCACACTCGTGCAGGGCCTACCTTCATCATTCACTTACCATATACTCTGAAACCCTGTGCTCAGGTACAATACCTGCACTCCCCCGATACAGACACCGCCCTTACACACACAGTCTATCTGACCCTGCACTCACATACTGTCTGACCATGCACATAATCAACCTGCACTCATGCAGGCATGCTGCTCGTCCATATTCATACAGACACACCACATACCCTGCACTCACAGGCATAACTCACTGCACACTAGTACGAATACACGCTCACACACCTCCTCCTGCACTGACATAGGCACTACTCTCATCTGACACTCCTGTGGCCTTCCCTCACCACGAACTCGGATACCTCATACCGCCCTCACAACAGACACCAAAATGGTACATTTGGGTGTACTACTAACTCAGCACTCACACAGGAATATAGTTCATCCTCATTTACATGCAAACTTCGCTCACCTTGCATTCATACAGACACTAGACACCCCTCCCTCTGCCTCCACTCACACACACTCCACACCCTGAACTCACTAAGGGACATTTCACAGTACACTAATGCAGACACTGCTGCACCCCGTAACGCGTCCACTGTGAGTAAAGGGCACATGATGGGGTCTTTGGTAACACCCAACGATGTTCACGCTCTCCACCACTAGCGCCACAAGCTACTGTATATGGCCTCTGTCCTGAACCCTGATAACACGATAATTCACGGGAAGAGTGTCCATATGTGCCCATGGGGTTCTGAGAACAGGTTGTGACATTTGCACAGATGGTACAGGAATTGTGGAGTGGGTGCAGTAAATGGCCAAAGTCCTCGGCAATGGCATCTGTGTTGTTGCATATCAAGAACTCCATATGGAAATTTCACTGAGAAATGTAACTTCTTGAATTCGGCCTAATCACATCCCCTGTTAACCAACCCATCTTCCTTTTAATCATAAATCTTTTTATTTGATTTTTGTTGCATCTTTAACCGTTTTTACTTTGTATCTTAGGGGGGTAATCAGTAACAATCAGGCAAAGCATCCCCAGTAGATGTATGCTTCAATAATTCACATATAAGCACATTATGCGCTCGTGTCTACAATGGTTACAGCTCACATTGTGTGTGTTTTATAGGGAGGCTCAACTGTGACAGCCGGTTCTCTCATCCTATCCAGATTCAGAGCATGATCTAGTAGATGGCGCTATGAAGCTCCGATAGTCCCATGAAGAACAACCATTCATGTCAGAGCATTTGCGGTATATCAAAAAGACGTATCTGTTTTATTATTTACATTTTGGCATAACTTGGAATAACAAGTGGTAACAACAGTGGGTTCAACAAACATAACCAGAGCCTATGAGTATGATCTCATCCATATTTCAACTCCCTGCTTCCATCCCGTCACATCCACTCAGTCACCCCCGCTCCTTAGTGACAAGGGTATGTAGTAATTCAACCTTCTACTGCTTTACAAATTCCCTACAACAGGGTCACAAACCACCTCCCCTACCCCTTGATCTATTCAACATGCACCCCTAGGTCGCCAGTTCACCTTCAGATTCACCCTGCAGCATCGCAAGTTCAGTGAGCATGGTCTCCCAACTAGCGGAGAATGGATACCTGCGCCCCCCAAGTCATCCTCCCTGCATAGTGCCACCCCCTCCGCCTGCGCCCACACCGAGAAAGAACTCAGCGATCTCACCTCAGACGGAGGTTTGGATGGCTTCAATTTTTTTGTGATAAGACGCTTTGCTGTCAAAAGGCCCAAGTCCAAAGAATGGGAGGTTGCCTTGTATTTCCTAGATCTGGGGAATAATCCCAACATGCATGCTTCCCAGGTAGTTAGTGATGGGCGCGCCGTACAGATGGAAAGGTGGGAGGTCCCAGCTCACCTGTAAGAGCAAAAGGAGGGACACAACCACATCATGTACAAAAAAAAAGCCGCAACCAATGCACATCTGGGACAGGACGCATCAGTATGGTAAAAACACCAGTTGATCTTCTCAGGAGTGAGATATGACCTATGTAGTATATAAAATTGGATCAGGCGGAAGTGTGCATTCCGCAGAACATGAGTGGGGCTTTCCTGTGCCATCTCCCATTCCCTATCCGTAAAGGGCTGGTTAAGGTCGCCCTCCCATCTGGCATGCAGACAAGCCTGTGTAGATGTGGTATGTATTTGTAGCGAGCTAACTATCCAATGCACCAGGTGTGCGACCGACCCATAACCTGCATGTATTGGATCATCAGAAGAGTTGGCAAGTCCATTGATATGTCCCTCCAGTGATACAACAGAGATGCATTCAATGAATTATAAAGCAGAAACTGTCCCGGTGGTAAACCAGTCTCTGCTCCCAGAGTGTTAAAGGGAACCAGTGCGCCCTCCTTGTATAGGTCACCCAATGAATGTATTCCCTCTGCATGCCAGGGTTCTAGCTCCTCTGCTGATATAGGAGTGGTGCTCCTGGCAGTGCCCAGGAGGGCCAGTGCTGGTGCATAGGGAGTCAGTGAGCGTGTGAGGTTGATGCTCCTGTAATAGCACTGGTGTGCCACCACTAAAAAAATGAAGCCTGGTGTCCTAGTGCGTGTATTTGGATGGAATAGATGGGATATACTGGCCAAAGTCTGCTGCAGCATTGTTGTAGCTGTATCCAATAAGTGTTGGCTTGAGAGCCAACCGGCTACCCACTGTAGTTGGGAGGCCAGATAATAGTGTTCTAGGTTAGGCACGGCCAAACTGCCCCTATCCAATGGCGCATATAATTTCGCCAGTGTCACACGACAGAGGACAGTATTCCATATGAACTCCCTTATACTGGGTTCTAATTCTCTGAAAAACTTTGTCGGAATATAAACAGGCAGGTTGGAGAAGTAATATAAAAGGAGGGAAGTACTACCATCTTCATGAGGGCCACTCTTCCCATCACAGATAACGGCAGAGTCTGCCAAAACGTCATTTGCGTGCGGATGGAGGTGACCTCACTCTTAAGGTTTCCATCGTGCAGATCAGAGTCGGAGTGATATTTTCGGATCCCGAGATATCTGAATGTTCTGGGTTGCCAGAGAACTGGTGTACCAGAAAGCAGCAGGGCCGGGTTCCTCATCTTTGGATAAAATGGGAACAAAGACGACTTGCCCCAGTTAACACGTAGGCCAGACAGGGAGGCGAGGTGTTACAGCACTTCCGCAACCTCGGCAGGGTTGTCTGAGATGGTTCTGAAATAAAGGAGTAGGTTGTCCGCATATAGAGACACCACATGTAGTCCGTCCCCCAGTGGGATGCCCCAGTTCACCCCACGGTGGTGGAGCTCTGTCGCCAGAGGTTCAATAACTAACGAAAAAAGTAGGGGGGAAAGGGGACAGCCCTGTCGAGTGCCCCTGCCCATTATGATCAGAGATGGCAGAACCAGTTTTTACTCTGAACAGAGGCTGCGTATACAACAGTCGCACTAGTCTCAGAAAAAAAGGGACCAAAACCATATCGGCTCAGGACTTGAAATAAAAAGGGCCATTTCAGCAAGTCAAAGACCTTTTCAAGGTCTAATACCAGACATCCAGCAGCTGGCCAGGCCTGCGTGGAATATTTCATTACACAGAAAAAGCAACGGATATTCAATGATGTGCTGCGGACTGGCACAAACCAGTTCTGGTCCGGGAGAACCAATGTGGGGACCAAAGGTTCTAAGTGCGCAGAAAGCTCCTGGCCAGTATCTTATAATCCATGTTGAGCATGGCCAGCGGTCTATAGGAGCCCAACATGGTCGGATCTCGGCCAGATTTAGGAAGGGAAATCAGCAGCGCCTCACGTTGAGAAGCGGAGAGTGTAGCCGGGGAGAATGCCTCCTCATACAGTTTCAGGAGGTGAGGGGCAATCAAATGGATGTAAGTTTTGTAAAACTGAGTTGGGAGGCCATCTGGGCCCAGGGTCTTACCAGTGGCAAGGGCACGTATACTCTCCTGTAGCTCGGTCAGTGTTAAGAGTTACTCTAATTCCATTCGCTGATCATCCGTGAGGTGAGGCAAAGCAAGTGAAGTGAAAAATGCATCATATTCCTCGGGGCACGCCAACACCGTAAACTGAGTGTGTATAGCAGTGTGTAAGCTCATCATGTATTTCCCGTTGGGTATGCAGCAAGGTACCTACCACAGAGCGTAACACCACTATTGGGGTGGCAGCGCCCTCTTGACGTATCAGCCACGCCAATAAGTGCCCTGACCGGTCCGCCACAGCATGCGTATGGGCTGAGTGTGTGGCATAGTTAAGGCATCGTAGGTGCTCCAACAGGGATATTCGTTCCCTATGACTATCTGCTGGGATACGTCGCCCCTCCGGTTCTCGTAGGGCATCTGTTTCTTGACCTAATAGAGTTTTCTCTATCCGCGTTAGGCTCGCCTAAATCGTCTTGCGCATGTTGCACTGAACACCCAAACAGTGGCCCATAGTATAACCTTGAGCACGTCCCATTCCAGGCACCTCGATGAGGCCGTCTGGTCATTGTTGTCGAAGTATGCCGTGATAGCTTTACCGAGAGACTCGCAAAAGGGGGTGTCTTCCGACGCCTCTGTCCGTAAGCGCAAGTGGGTATAGCCGGAACTAAAATATCCTCTACCAGCTGTATGTGTTGTGGGTTGTGATCGGAGTGGATATAGTGGGTATTAGGTTTTCAGTGCGGAGGATTCTAACTAACCACACATATAGGTTGTGTGGGGCGGAATAGTATGAGTATACACAATCCTGACTGTGTCAGTAGCTCCAAGTGTCTGCCAAGCGCCAATGCTGAAGCCAGTTATGCAGCGAGGTTGCAGCATATCTCGCAGGTGCCGTGGGAAGGGGCAGGAAGGAGCGGTCCAGACCCGGGTCAGGGACACTATTAAAGTTTCCCCCCAGAAGCCACGGGATACCACTTTAGCAGGACATGAAACCAGACAATTTGTGCAAAAAGGATGCTTGCTCTGTATTTGGTGCATATATTGACCCTAAAATTAGGGCTCGGCCGTCTAAACGACTGCGTATAAATACATAACGGCCTTCAACATCTTTTACCTGCTCCTCAGACAGAAAGGGAGTACCTGATTTAACCAAATTGAGAGCGCCCCTAGCATAAGAGGAGAAATGCTTTGCAAATAGCTGTCCGCGCCAGCGTCTCTGTAGCCTAGTGGCCTCTGACATTGTGAGGTGTGTTTCCCGCAAAGATCCAATGTGTATTGAATGTCTTTTGAGGTATGAGTAAATAGTATATCTGCGCGCTGGTGTGTGTATACCTCTCACATTCCATGTGAGAATGTTAGTCAAGGCCATTTGTGTATGGTAAGAGAGTGTCTTCAGAATCAGAGAGAGAGCAGTCATCAGGGTACGTCATGGACGGTGGGTGAGCCGCAGGGAAGAGGTAATGGTAGAGGCTCCATTCAACAACAAACCAGTGCAAGAGGCATAAACAGATGGAGCCAAAACATATAGTGCAAATACCATAAGGGCAGTAAGACAAACAGCTCCTGCCCAAACTTCCAAACTTATTGGCGCAGATCAACTAATGAAGAAGGAAGAAAGTGCCTATAGGGGGGTCAGCAAGGTGCCTATAGAGGGGTCAGCAAGAGGAGTGCTACCACAGAGAACCCAGTTGACTATCACTGTTTGGCAAGCGGCGCAGAGAAATTGTACCTGCATAATATGTCTCCCAACGGGGAGAGCGTCCTAGCTCTGCAAGCGTGGAGAGAGAAACACAGGCAGGAGGAGGGAAGCAGTGCAAGGGGGGGAGCGGGTCGCCAACAGGGAAGGGCCAGGCAGAAAGAAGCAAGAGCAACAATGGAGTCAGCAGGGCTCCCTACAGGGACCCGGGCATTCAAGCAGTCGTTAGACATATGATTGTTTATAACGGCTATTCTAGGCAGTAGTAAGGAAATGCAGCAGGAGGATGCAGCATTATTGAATGTGTTTCACATCTCATACAATGTCATCTGCTGTTTGCGGTGTCACATCCAGCAGGGTTACAGTCTCAGCCTCTGAACGGCTACAGCTCAGAGACTCGTCTTCGCTGCCAAACGCGTTGGTTCCCTCTTCAAGGTCTGAAAATCGCGCCGGTTCCCCTATGGCCGCCACTGACTGTAATGCACTTTGCCGGTCCCGTATAATCTGTTCAAGATCAGGAGCATGTGACGATCATTGGGAAGATGCTCCATGGCATCCCTTGGTTCGCCGGAAGCCAGACTGTCCGCCGCTCTCCGCCCCATGCCTTCGATGATGTAATTCTTCGGGCCTGACCCGTTGCCTCAAGCCATTCCCAGGCTGCTTCGGTGTAGCAAAAAAATGTGGACTGTCCATGTGCCACCACCCAGAGTTTTACTGGATAAAGGAGAGAATACTTCAAATTAAGGGTCCGGAGTTGTCGTTTCACAGCCAGGAAGGAGCTCCTCTGCTTCTGTACAGCTGTAGTGTAGTCAGGGAACAGCATGACCTTAGCGTTGTCAACCTGGATATTTTGCATTGTCCTTGCTTCACGTAGTATGGAGTCTCTGTCTGCGTAGTGTGGTAAGCGAAACAAAAGAGGGCGTGGGCCTGACCCCGGCAGCAGGGGTTGTGCGGGTACCTGGTGTGCCCGCTCGACAGTAAAAAAACGGAATGAGTGCCCCGGCGGGGACCAGTTCCTTTATCCACTTTCCTACGTAGGACACAGAGTCGCTCCTCTCAACCCCCTCTGGCAGGCCCACCACTCGAATGTTATTCCTCCGGGAGCATCCCTCTGAGTCCTCCACTCTACGCTCCAGAGCGGCCACCCTATCAAGCAAGGATTGCACTGAAGTTTCTACTCGTTGGGTTTTGGGGGTAAGTTCATGCAAGTTGTGTTCCATGGTGCGTATTTTGTCCACCAATTTTCAGTGGTGGTCCGCATAGAGCAGATTGAGGTCAGTCACCACATTGTCAATCTGCTGCTCCAGAGACGTGCCAAGGCATTCCATCGCCTCCAGCACTGCATCTAGTTTGCGATCCATTGAAGATGGAGAACCAGCGCTCTGGGCCGAGGCGCCACTACCCGTCCTGGAGCGCAACCGCCCCATGTTACAGGCGTCTGGGAACAGGTCTCATTTATCTCCTCAGTTTGACAGTGTACATGTGTTGTACAGCGTCGTTATCAGCTCACACCGCTGCTGTCACCTCCAAGATGGTGCAATTCAGGTGACACTTCCGTTGGTGGTCAGGGCTCAGTCTATGTTCTCAGTGCAGTAAGGCCGTACATTATGTGTCCCCACCAGCCGCTCTTCGTGCAGCACAGTAGCACCAGCCCACTGTCACTGCCCAAGACAGGGCAAGCACGGTAACAATGGACCGTTCTCTCTCCCTTCCTTGTGGGGGGGCCGCCCATGTAGCAAACATTGTGATTCGGGTTGCCAAGTGCATGGGCAGTGCAGGGGCCCCCAGAGGGGCACCGGATCACCCCTTCCGCCAGCCTTTTCCTGGCAGGGGAACCCGCCAGGGAAAGGCTGGTGGCAGTAGGGATCATTATCTGAGGGGCAGCAGCACTGCCCTGTCGGATAATGATTCCTTCCACCATCAGGCTGTCTGTTGGAGGCATCCATGTGTACATTATATGGCGGTTCAGCCCTCCATACCAGTGGCGGTTTTTTCACCCGCCGCTGGCATGGCTGGCTGAACCGCCGGGGATCATAATGACCCCCTTAGTCTGGATGAGTAATCGATATGGATATGGGAAACCTGAGCGCTTGCTCTTAAAACCCTTTCCCACACTCGGGCATGACAATCAGTGGTGGAGTGGCACTGGGGTACAGGGGTGAAGTGGCCCTTTGAAGAAGGGGGCCTTTGAACCATGATTACTTATGTTTGTTGCAACCCACCTAGAGGTGGGGGGCATGGAACCCTAGCATGCTGCTGATCCCATGTACCAGAGGTGGGGACGAATGGGTCCACCAGTGAATGTTGATGTGTGAGTAACTACTCCAGTCATACATTTTTCTTTTAATTATGGGAATTGTTGTAATTTTTATTGCATTAATAAATCAGTACCACAAGTCCCAGAATTCAATAAAAATCTTCAACCTTATGGTATACTCACTCTCTTGAATGTTCAGAGCTCTGCCAGTGAGGCATTGAAGTTCTTGCTTCGTCGGAGATAGTGTGGTGTGGGCCAAGATTTGCCAACCGAAGCCCAAGACCAACAAGCAGATAAAGGCTGGAACTCAAGCCAAAAGTGCCCCAGCCAGCTTCCCAGTCCTCACCTTACCCAGGAGGAATGCCGGACTAGGACAAAACTCCTATGATTTGAAAAATTCACCCATCACCAAGCACCCTCGAGGTCCTACCACGCTGCCTACTTTCCAGTTCTGAATCAGAGGCCCCGGTACCTATCCATCATCAAAACAGAAAACACTCACGTTGTGGTGTGTCTCCAGTCTGTTACTATTTGTGAAGTAGGAAGGAACAGGTAAGAACCAATGTGTTGATCAGTATTCAATGTTATTGGCCCCACACGTTTTGAAATGTTTCAGTCACACCCTTCTCCAAAAATAAGCCCCTCAATGCTAACCAAGCAAAAGGTTGTAATTCGGGAATGTCAGCCACATTTTTAGGGGTGCCCAGGCCTATTTTTTGCCCCAATACGAGCCTACTCAGTGGACACCTTGAAACTAATGTGCCACCTACACTGGTTAAAATACTGCAGGCTTTTATTGTTCCTCACTCTGGGTTGAGCGGCGAGGGGTTAAGCGACACAGCATGGGTACTTACAGGCGCTATGGCAACACTGAAGGAGCTCAGAGGCTGACATTACCTGCATTATCCCCCGCCTGTGTGTGCTTGCTCATGACAGGAGAGAATCGCTTTCAGGGCTGCCTTTACATCTCTTGCCAGGGCCCTGAAGTACCACTCAAGGACATAAAACAGCCTCGAGCTCTTTGTTCCTAGATAGCTTAAAAGGCCGCATTACCACCTTTACAGCAATAACTGTCTGGGTGTTTTTGTTGTTGAAAGTGGCATGAACGTGCCCTGGGCCTTTGTATTTGCGCTATGCCAAGGATTCACAGGTATTCTGGACTGGGATTATGGCTTGCAGCACTGTTGGATTCAGAGATCTTTGCATAAATGTAGAGGAATTCTCGCTGAGCAAGAAGTGCTTAAATGTAGGGGCGTAGCTTCTGGTGTGTGGGGGGTCGTGTCAGGGGTGTACACCCCCCTGATAAATGTATTTTCTGATATATGGTTGGGTACATGTGCTTTCAGCTGGGTATAGTGAGGTGTCTGCCAGAATTCACCTGGGATTTTTGCATATGCACACTGACAAAAACACACACACTCTTTCTCATCTCTGTTTTGAAAGCCCTAAAAATATTTATTATTTTACAAAATAGTGTGTTTCCCTCACTTAGTACTCCTACCAATCCGCATACCTCTACCTTTCCTTTGCCTCTTAAGCCCCTGTCATGCACCCTTCTAGTACCAGAATATATTTTAACATTGTCGGGAAATCTGAAGCTCACAAACGCCCCATCCGTCCTTCCCCCAATCTTACCGACCACGCTACGTCCTTTCTTAAATGATGAGGAAGTACAGTGAGTGAAAATGTCTACTTCAAGCGGTCTTAAGTAGCAAATATTTCTGGGCACTCCGTTTGTAACGTAATCAAACTTTTGATGCATCATCCTAAATCCCTACAAAATTGGGTTTGCATATTTTTCCAACCATACGTTCGTCTGATGACTTGGGAAACTGAAAGGTATCTCAGGTTTTCTGCAATTCTTATTTAGGGGTGAGTGTTTGAACGAGAAGGTACTGAACAGCACAAAGCTGGAGATTTTCAGTATTCCTAAACCTTCTAAATATTTTTACACCAGATTTCCACACATATAGTTATGGCGTAATTGAAAGGAGAACAATAATGGAGAATCCTACAAAATGCCCGATTCTCGGCAGCATTAGCACCCATTTATAGTACCCTGTATCGTGGAGGATATACTGCCAGAGAAGACGCTCTCGGCTCCACTGAACTGAGAATTCACCTCACCAGATATGGTAGCATATCAATTGTCCATTTCAGTAATGTTTCTTATCGTGCTTGGTGGAGTTAACTCTGTGAATAACATCTCGAAGAAATAGCGGTGGACTGTGAAGGAAAGTTAAGTATTGTACTCGTGGGGAAAAAGACCTTCGAATGGGAGATCGAATTTGGGGGAATGGTGGATTTTCCACTGCCGCCTTAGTGGAAGTGATAATTCCCCCAGAAACTGGAAAAATAGTTCAACCCCACACTCAGGTTCTTAGTGCCAAGAAAGGCTGAAGTAAAAGTGAACATTCCCATTATTCAATGAGAATTTAGGAAGTTATTTAAACATATTTTTACAAGCAGAGAAAAAAATGTTCTGGTGCCATTGCACCCTCAACAGATTTCCATAGATGGAAAATCTTACAATTTACAGTCAGTTAAAGACACAGATATGTAAAATGTTCATAGATTTATGTTCATTGTCCTTTGGATGACTGCGATTCTTGAAGAAAGAGACACATATTATAAATTGAAAGTATAGCTGATGTCTTGTAAAGCTACTAATCAGACACAAAGGCCCGTATTTATACTTTTTGACGCTAAACTGCGCCTTTATGGACCATTAATACTTCATGAGAGTTAGTACAAATTGTACATTATTTCAATTGGATAAAAGGCACTACATAGATACAGTTTCAACAGAGGATGTTTATTAAGGACGTGGTACATTTGGAACCCTGCTTCCTCTTTGCCTGTGTCATGTAGGTACTCTATAGCGGGTAGAGGCCTTTTCAGTAGAAAGCTTGCAAGATGCCCCTCATTTAGCTAGGAGTAGCAGATATAATACTGAAGTCATATGAGAGGCTGAAGTGCATATGTGAACCATAATGTGGAAGAATGGGAGAGGTTGGTATAGTTATGGAAATGAATCCAAAAAACAATGATTATTCTACATTTTCATGGTTATGCAGGAATGTTCCATATGTTACAGATGCAATATATATTTGTGCTTTGCAGCTGATATATAGGCCTTAAAGGTGTCTGTTATGAGATGTGCAGCTGCGGAGCCTATCACTGTGAGGATACTTGGAAATCTGTATAGCCAATGTCAAAATATTTTTTAGATTTCCTACAGCACAATGTCTATTAAGTTGGTAATGGCTTAGAATTGAGTGGTCAGGATGCATCAGGTGACTGTTACAGAGCCTTCTGTCAGCCCCACGTTTGTCCTTATCAAAGGGTTTGAGTAAGCCTATAGTGGATGCATTCTGATACCTGCAGTTGGGGTCCAGATTTTAGTCTCCATTGCCTCCGCCATGTTACTATTGAACACCAAGGTCCCAGCTGTGTAAAAGGGTTAAGGTCTTTAAAAGGCCATCCATCCTCTGGTTATTTTGATGGGTTTCCTGCGCTATTTCTGCCACTATTACATGGCTCAAGGAGTCCTGCCGTTTGCTTTGGATTTTCGCTTTTTGGTCCATTTGAGCCCGTTGGGTACTGCAGAGGTATCACAATCACACTTACAGTGTGCCTGGGGCAACAATAGGGCAGAGGTGCTCAGGTTGACTCAGACACCTGTTGTGAGACTCCAGCATGTGCTGGTTTAGGAAATGGAAAAAAGGTAAGACTGTATTAGCACATGACAACTAAGCAAGTTTGCAAACAAGGCCTTGAAGTATACCACATACACACTTCATCCCAACCCAGATATTAGACTGCAAAAGCACATAGAGACAGGCTATTTGGGTACCTTGGGAAAGTGTCAATAGTAGCCTCTGGCAGCATCTTGGAGAGATCACTCTCAAGGCACAGCTACGACAGTCAGTCTCTCAGGTCACAGAATACCACTCAGCTTGGGCGGTGGCCTGTCTACAAAGGAGAAATCTCCAGATATGACTTTGGGTCTGTGATAAAGAGGGTTTTTTGACATTTTTTCCCTAATGCCAAAAAATTGAACACTTTGGAGAAAATTCTGAAGATCTTATGCAAACAAAGAAGGCTCAGCTTTGGCTCCTAACAGAGTTGCAAATGCTCTGAGGTTATACACTACAACTTTACATTTTGATATATTATCTTCCTTATACAGGTATACCATTTCTATGTAGATATGTTTCTATATATGTATTACTTTCCTCCTTTTTGTAGAAGAAAAAAAAAAAACCTTTGACTCTCTCCAGTGCACATCCTATACCTCACTCAATATATCTTCTACTTCCACTCTCTGACTCATCCCAAACCTCATTCTACTACTATGATCTCCAGGATAACCCTTTTTAGGCTCTTCATTCCTTGGCTCAACCCAAACCTAAATTTTCCTACTATAAACTCCCAAACAACCCTTCCTGAATTCTTCCCTCATGCATCCTTCCTTTGACTCATCCCAAACCTCATTTTACTGCTATAATCACCCTAGTCCCTTTCTAGAGACTCTTCCCTCCTCCATCTCTTCTTTTGCTCATCCCAAACCTCACCTTACTACTATGATCTCCCAAATAACACTTTCTAGACTCTTCGCTCCTCTTTCCCTCCATTATCCTATTCAGTCCAACTAATAGACTTGCATGTCCATGGCTCAAATTAACTCATATTTTCCTATACTAATCCACCACTTATCCATTTTGGGTTCTTGAGTAGCGTGCTACTCACCGAAAATTGCTTTGATGCCTCATCAGGGGTAGTAAGTGCTATGTAAATACAATTACAATTACATTTTGCACTCCATCACTGGGAGAAGATAGAAGTTTCAGGGGCCGCTCCAAATTTCATGTGGCATGGTCAGCCATGAATACCACAGACTTTAGCGCACTTTTGGGGTCGGGTTCTCCTTCACAAGACAGGTGGGAGGACAAGGCTTGTGAGAGCAAAAGAGTACCACAAAATCGAGACACCCCAAAATATACCTCAATTAGATTTTCCACATTTCACTGGATCAGAGAGCGCATTAACCTCAATTGCATGAGGCAATGTGTGCTCATGTTAAGGCACCTTCCAGAACATCAAAAATCAGAAATACAATTTATTAGTTAAACGTCAATGTCACAAAGGCTCTCATGCAGAGTTATGCAGAGTACGTAAAAATCTGAAAATATTTAAAGCCCCAATGGACAGCAAAATCAGGAAAGAATCGGACAACATCCCTTGAAGAATAGTTGAAGAATAGTTAAGTCTTTTGGCTCATCCCCACAACATAGGGTCTTTATACATTGTTTTCACATATGAAATTACCACAAACTGCATAATCACTGTGAAGTGAGCAAATGTATCACTTAATAAGCAAATCAGAGCATATTTAAAAAAAACATCACATTGCCTTAACACCTAAGCACTAACCCACTGTGAATACATATTCAGCACCCTTTATGCTAATATTATCGGGAGATGCTTGAATCAAACAAGCTATACAACAATATGAACAATAACTTGTTATGTGAATTAACAGGTATCAGTGAACAAGTAGAAGGCTTTGCAACATGTTGCTAATGACAACTGAATTGGGGAGGCTCATTATGAACAGAGCAACCACAGTGGAAATAACCCAATACATTTCAGCTTGACTGTGTGCTGGGAAGCTTGTGTGGAGAAGATGTGTTCTGCAGGGGAAGAAGCACAGGGTGAGTGACAGAGATGACTTTCATCTTGGTCAAGAATTCAAGATGGTGTTATGCACCAAAATGAGGCTTAGTTACAAAATGTAAAAGAATGCACTTTGACACATCATTGAAAACTTGTTTCAAAAGCAATCATACTACATTAGTCTGAACATGAAATATCAAGCATAAAACTGCATTTTTCTCATTTTTAATAATGCACAAAAATATAAATCCATACACGCTCTTACAAATTCCCCTGCTGATTAGTCTATAATCACTAAAAACAAATAATAAGAATTATTCAATCAGGAAATTTAAACACAGTCAACACCACTTTTTGCTTCTTTCTGGTTATCTCCTCCATCATCTTTAGCTTAAACTTTGATATTCTACATTTTAGTCTCTTCTTCTATCTTTTATTTCACCTTTACATCCACAGTTTTTAAGCAAAGATATAGAAAATTTGAACAAGAGAAGCAGAAAAAATGCCCAAATGACTGTAATTATTACAAGTGTCTAAAGCGGTGTAGTTTAGGGTAACTTCTTTCTGTCATTCATGTTTTACCTCAAGAAATGTGGCTTTCTAATGGTAAGTGCACTTGCTAAGAGAAACTGCAAGTCTTTATCAGAAGCGCTGTATTTATGCCATTCTGAAATCTAGGTACACATATAAAACCTAATGTCTGTCATCATTTCATACGCAGGCGTTCCCTCAGCAGGTAATTTCTAACGATCAGTACAAGGTACAACAGAAACATTAGGCTTTTTCAATTAAGCACCTATTATTTTTGCTAAAAAATGATCTAAAAATCACACAGAACATCTCGTGAACAACAACCAATCCCAGAATGGCTCTATTAAAGGGCAACCTGTAGGAGGCTGGACTGGTTTGTAGTGAGTACCAAGGGGTACTTGCACCTTGCACCAGGCCCAGTTATCCCTTATTAGTGTATAGGGTGTCTAGCAGCTTAGGCTGATAGATAATGGTAGCTTAGCAGAGCAGCTTAGGCTGAACTAGGAGACGTGTGAAGCTACTACAGTACCACTTAGTGTCATATGCACAATATCATAAGAAAACACAATACACAGTTATACTAAAAATAAAGGTACTTTATTTTTATGACAATATGCCAAAGTATGTTAGAGTGTACCCTCAGTGAGAGGATAGGAAATATACACAAGATATATATACACAATAGCAAAAATATGCAGTATAGTCTTAGAAAACAGTGCAAGCAATGTATAGTTACAATAGGATGCAATGGGGAAACATAGGGATAGGGGCAACACAAACCATATACTCCAAAAGTGGAATGCGAACCACGAATGGACCCCAAACCTATGTGACCTTGTAGAGGGTCGCTGGGACTATTAGAAAATAGTGAGAGTTAGAAAAATAACCCTCCCCAAGACCCTGAAAAGTGAGTGCAAAGTGCACTAAAGTTCCCCTAAGGACAAAGAAGTCGTGTTAGAGGAATAATGCAGGAAAGACACAAACCAACAATGCAACAACTGTGGATTTCCAATCTAGGGTACCTGTGGAACAAGGGGACCAAGTCCAAAAGTCACAAGCAAGTCGGAGATGGGCAAATGCCCAGGAAATGCCAGCTGCGGGTGCAAAGAAGCTTCTACTGGACAGAAGAAGCTGAGGTTTCTGCAGGAACGAAAAGGGCTAGAGACTTCCCCTTTGGTGGACGGATCCCTCTCGCCGTGGAGAGTCGTGCAGAAGTGTTTTCCCGCCAAAAGAATGCCAACAAGCCTTGCTAGCTGCAAATCGTGCAGTTAGCGTTTTTGGACACTGCTGAGGCCCAGGAGGGACCAGGAGGTCGCAAATTGGACCAGCAGAGAGAAGGGACGTCGAGCAAGACAAGGAGCCCTCTCTGAAGCAGGTAGCACCCGGAGAAGTGCCAGAAACAGGCACTACGAGGATGCGTGAAACGGTGCTCACCCAAAGTCGCACAAAGGAGTCCCACGTCGCCGGAGACCAACTTAGAAAGTCGTGCAATGCAGGTTAGAGTGCCGTGGACCCAGGCTTGGCTGTGCACAAAGGATTTCCGCCGGAAGTGCACAGGGGCCGGAGTAGCTGCAAAAGTCGCGGTTCCCAGCAATGCAGCCCAGCGAGGTGAGGCAAGGACTTACCTCCACCAAACTTGGACTGAAGAGTCACTGGACTGTGGGGGTCACTTGGACAGAGTCGCTGGATTCGAGGGACCTCGCTCGTCATGCTGAGAGGAGACCCAAGGGACCGGTAATGCAGCTTTTTGGTGCCTGCGGTTGCAGGGGGAAGATTCCGTCGACCCACAGGAGATTTCTTCGGAGCTTCTGGTGCAGAGAGGAGGCAGACTACCCCCACAGCATGCACAAGCAGGAAAACAGTCGAGAAGGCGGCAGGATCAGCGTTACAGAGTTGCAGTAGTCGTCTTTGCTACTATGTTGCAGGTTTGCAGGCTTCCAGCACGGTCAGCAGTCGATTCCTTGGCAGAAGGTGAAGAGAGAGATGCAGAGGAACTCGGATGAGCTCTTGCATTCGTTATCTAAAGTTTCCCCAGAGACAGAGACCCTAAATAGCCAGAAAAGAGGGTTTGGCTACCTAGGAGAGAGGATAGGCTAGCAACACCTGAAGGAGCCTATCACAAGGAGTCTCTGACGTCACCTGGTGGCACTGGCCACTCAGAGCAGTCCAGTGTGCCAGCAGCACCTCTGTTTCCAAGATGGCAGAGGTCTGGAGCACACGGGAGGAGCTCTGGACACCTCCCAGGGGAGGTGCAGGTCAGGGGAGTGGTCACTCCCCTTTCCTTTGTCCAGTTTCGCGCCAGAGCAGGGCTAAGGGGTCCCCTGAACCGGTGTAGACTGGCTTATGCAGAATTGGGCACATCTGTGCCCAAGAAAGCATTTCCAGAGGCTGGGGGAGGCTACTCCTCCCCTGCCTTCACACCATTTTCCAAAGGGAGAGGGTGTAACACCCTCTCTCAGAGGAAGTTCTTTGTTCTGCCATCCTGGGCCAGGCCTGGCTGGACCCCAGGAGGACAGATGCCTGTCTGAGGGGTTGGCAGCAGCAGCAGCTGCAGTGAAACCCCAGGAAGGGCAGTTTGGCAGTACCAGGGTCTGTGCTACAGACCACTGGGATCATGGGATTGTGCCAACTATGCCAGGATGGCATAGAGGGGGCAATTCCATGATCATAGACATGTTACATGGCCATATTCGGAGTTACCATTGTGAAGCTACATATAGGTAGTGACCTACATGTAGTGCACGCGTGTAATGGTGTCCCCGCACTCACAAAGTTCAGGGAATTGGCTCTGAACAATGTGGGGGAACCTTGGCTAGTGCCAGGGTGCCCTCACACTAAGTAACTTTGCACCTAACCTTTACCAGGTAAAGGTTAGATATATAGGTGACTTATAAGTTACTTAAGTGCAGTGTAAAATGGCTGTGAAATAACGTGGACGTTATTTCACTCAGGCTGCAGTGGCAGGCCTGTGTAAGAATTGTCAGAGCTCCCTATGGGTGGCAAAAGAAATGCTGCAGCCCATAGGGATCTCCTGGAACCCCAATACCCTGGGTACCTCAGTACCATATACTAGGGAATTATAAGGGTGTTCCAGTAAGCCAATGTAAATTGGTAAAATTGGTCACTAGCCTGTTAGTGACAATTTGGAAAGAAATGAGAGAGCATAACCACTGAGGTTCTGATTAGCAGAGCCTCAGTGAGACAGTTAGGCACCACACAGGGAACACATACATATAGGCCACAAACTTATGAGCACTGGGGTCCTGACTAGCAGGGTCCCAGTGACACATAACAAACATACTGAAAACATAGGGTTTTCACTATGAGCACTGGGTCCTGGCTAGCAGGATCCCAGTGAGACAGTGAAAACACCCTGGCATACACTCACAAACAGGCCAAAAGTGGGGGTAACAAGGCTAGAAAGAGGCTACTTTCTCACACAACCTACCGCAACGCAGTGCTGTCAGCAACCAACCAATTACATTGCAGCTTTGTGGGGACATCTAACTAATCCTAGAGGGGCTGCTGGTTGACTAACCAATCGCTGTGCAACTTCTCTGTAAATGAGGAAAGAAATTGAAAATCACTTCTATCAATGAACTTATACTAAATAAACAAATCAACCTAAATAAGAAGTGATCAACAAGTTAAAATGGGATAAATCTAACAAATGATAAAAAACAGAAACAGCACCTTCTTACCACGCGTGAAACTCAATTCACACTAAGCAGGACCCCGACCAGCTGCAATCTACCCTGGCTAATGTGTTTGCTCCCATGCTCTAGAAGCAAAAAACATCAACTCCAATTAGAAACATAGAGGGTCATTACTAGCTCTGTGGTCTTTTGGGAAGACCGCTGAGTGGTGGCCGCCAAAAGACCGCCATGTTGGTGGTAATCTGCTCACCGTATTAAGAGTTACACTGTGAAGTCCGCCAAAAAACAGCCAGTTTCACGAAACCGCCAGGACAGTGGAGGATGGAAAAAAGGAAGTTCCACCACCAGCACTGCCAGCCCAACAAAAATCCTCCCATCAAATTACGATCCACAAATCACAACAGCGGTTCCTCCATGGTGGAAAACCATTGGCGGTGCAACCACATTGGTCTTAACTCACATCACCACATTGGATAATTAGAATACCCAACGCCTAACACACATCCACACACTGGACACCCACACACTGCACTATAAAAACACACCCCTACACAACCCATAATCCTTTGCAACCTGAACACCACACACACCCACATGGAAGAAATAACAATCCCACATTCATAAATAAAATACTTTGGCACCTATACACATTTCACCATGCATACATCACACACCTGCACAACACACAATTTATTATTACACACAACACACTACAACCATCACCCACTCACATCACAGCACCAACACCTCAACACTCACGTATTTCTAACCCTCATTCCTTTAACATTACCTCATCATCTTTACCACCACTACCATGTACCCACAAAACACCCACATTTCATGGATGTTAAGTTGAGGGTGATGGTGGACAAAATTGTCATGGTAGATCCACACCTGTTTAGGAGCACAGGTCCAGCAAACATCAATAGCCAGCAAAATGGAGTTGTGTCAAAGAATAGTCGAAAGGGTCACTGCTGTAGGCACCTATCCACGCACAAGGGGAAGACATCAGAAAGAGGTGGAACGACCTCTGGGGGAAGGTGCGTTGCATGGTATCCAGGCACCAGCTGGTGGTTCTCAAGACTAGCAATAGGCCTCCCACCTCCTCTCCCTACTTTCACATCTTGGGAGGAGAAGGTCTTGGACCTACTGCATCCAGAGGGCCTGACAGGAATACCTGGGGAAGTCGGAGTCTGATAAGGCCCCACAATATTCATGTGAACAAATAGCTTCCTCACCACCTTATCCCACCTCAATGAACAAACCACCCACCACCCCTCAGTCCAAATGTGCTAATACCCCTCACTGGCATGCCACTTGTCCATTAAATTCATCTGGCACCACAGCCCTTGGGAATGGCATGTGACGTACTGGAAACGGATAGCACTACAACTCCAAGAAGGCAATAGCCGACCATTATGAAAACCTGCACAGTGCACCAAAAGTGAGTTGTCATGCATGTGAAACTAACTACCAATCTAACCCATCTTGAATGTCCAGCTGGGAAACAGTTTATGGCAATAACAGCAATGCCAAGGCCCACTCCCACCATCATTACATGCAAAGCACAGCTACTGCTGAGTGCCCCACCAAACTGCCCTAGAACAAATATACCTAAGACAGAAATATACTCACCTGGGCTGGAGATCTAGATGCCAAAGTGGATGCACATGCAGTACATTCAGATAGAGGTCGATGTATATTACTTTCTCCAATACTACTCTGACATTATTGTGCAGTGTCAAGCTTTTATTTTGTGCCATGTATCATGCCAGACACTTCACTAGGCAACAAAGTTGAACACCCATGTCAGTATTCAGGCAACATATGATGGTATCAGCAGTCTAACGACTACCAACATAGTCTAACATCTTTAAGCATGGTGTATGGTATTGAGTCTCAGGTTGTACTAAGTAAATTTTTACAGCAGCTGTCATTGTCATTTCTGGGGATCATGTCAAGGCATTGTGTGCATCTGACACAACATCCTTGCCATTGCCACTATGGAGAGCATACAAGAGACTGCCACTACCTCCTTGGATGAAGGCCCCAGTGAGAACAACATCCTTGAATAGGTAGACACTGAGGACGAAGCTGGCCCATCAGGGACACCTGGTCAGTTAACAACTGTCAGTGTCAGGGAGACCAGATCCTCGGGGCCTGCGTACGCTCCCAACATGTCCACCACTAGACAGCTCCAAAACTCTGATAGAAATAGAGCCTGAGAGAGTCCAAGCGGGGGGAAAGGGGAATAGGATGAGAACAGCTGGGAAGGAGACCTGTAGGAATAAAAATGTTAAACAACACAATATCAAGATATTATCACATTGATTTTCACTAGACTATGATTCTAAGCATTGTCATACTGTAACCATGGATAACTTAAGAAAGGACTATAACTAGACCTCAAGACATCTGGGTACCTGGGAAGGAATCAAGAATGATTAATACAACATTTCATATGAACTTCTCATGAAATGTCACATGTTGTCTAGGAATATAAGAACCTTCTAGAATTATGTTTTCAGAACAAACATTGCCTCTTTACATGAGGACAAAAGGTAATCTGAACATTCCCTGGAAAACAATAGGAATTGTACTAAGGGCTTAATATGCACATAGAATGTAACATCTTGAATTTAACACCTTTGCAGAAAATTCAAAAGCCCTGGATAATTGTATGCACTTCAGGAAACACTACACATCAAAGTTTTAATTGCCATGAAATGATCGCGCACACTGTAAACGATCTGAACACCTAGGTTTTAAATGCGGGAAATGAATCGCGCACCCTGCCGATTCCAACAAGTATATGCAAATGCCATGAAATGATCACGCACTCTGTAAGCGATCTGAACATCAAGGTTTAAATGCGGGAATGAATTGCGCATCTTGCCGATTCGAATGTCACCATGCAAATGCCAATAAATGGTCACGCACAATGAGTATCATGAGTTAAATGCAAGGAATGAATCGCGTGTCTTGCCGATTCGAATGCCACCATGCAAATGCCAAGAAATGGTAGCGCACACTGAATATCAAGAGTTAAATGCAAGGAATGAATAGCGCGTCTTGCCAATTTGAATGCCACCATGCAAATGACAAGAAATTATAGCGCACACTGAAAACCAAGAGTTTAATGCCAGGAATGAATTGCGCGTCTTGCCGATTCGAATGCCACCATGCAAATGCCAAGAAATGGTAGTGCACACTGAATAGCGAGAGTTTAATGCCAGGAATGAATCGCTCGTCTTGTCGATTCGAATGCCACCATGCAAATGCCAAGAAATGGTAGCGCACACTGAATATCAAGAGTTAAATGCAAGGAATGAATAGCGCATCTTGCCGATTTGAATACAACCATGCAAATGCCAAGAAATTATAGCGCACACTGAAAACCAAGAGTTTAATGCCAGGAATGATTGCGCGTCTTGCTGATTCAAATGCCAGCATGCAAATGCCAAGAAATGGTAGCGCACACTGAATAACAAGAGTTTAATGCCAGGAATGAATTGCTCATCTTGCCGATTCTAATGCCACCATGCAAATGCCAAGAAATGGTAGCGCACACTGAATAACAAGAGTTTAATGCCAGGAATGAATCGTGCGTCTTGCCGATTCGAAAGCCAGTATGCAAATGTCAAGAAATGGTTGCGCACACTGTTGCCGACCCAAATCTCAAAAGTCAAATGCCAAGAATGAATTGCGTGTCTTGCTGATTCGAGTACCAACTTGTAAATGCCAGAAAACACGAGCACATTCACAAGCACAAGCAAAATCTTCCAACATGAAAGCTAGGCCCAAAAACTCGAATGCCTTTGAAAACGGGGTCGTGGGCCTAGCCCGACCTCCGTCTTACCACCCTGTTCAAGGATCACCAATACAATGAAGGGCAAGGCCTGGAAGGTCAAAGTAGGCCTCCGGAACAGGAGCTCAGGAAGTTGCTGCTGCTCTGCACCGGGACCTCTGAATAGTGAGCATGTGGAGCTGGGCTAGCTCCCTTATAGAGAGTCTGGCCCAGCCCACAACCACACCCAGTCATTCTGCAGAGAAAGCTTCTGGAAGGCCCTAGAAAGGGACCACACTCTAACACACTCAGTAAGTCTGCAGCAATACCTTGCAAAAGAACAGTTATTGCAAACATCATTAATAGTGTTTTTCAAGGTTAAAGTCTGCAATGCAAAAGGATAACATACTGCATATAAACACAATGCATGAATTATTTTCTTGCATAAAGGCTGGGTTTTTGCATTTTAGAGCGCTCACTGCCCTGATGTTGACAGTCAGCCTCACCCTGCCCACAGCGACTCCTCCCAGCCCTGTTGCATCAACATCACAGGCAACCATTCACCCCCGACCCTGTGTCCCAAGGACTGCTTCATCCATTGTGTGCCCCAGGTACAGGTACCTGAGTCTCACCCTGTTACCCCTGACAATGATGGTCCAGTCACCACTGGGAGTAGGCACACTGTGCCAGGGCCAAAGGCACGTGGGGGTAGGGTGCATGGTAGGGCTGGTGTGGGCCAGAGGAAGGGGGCTCCAAGGGACAATACTGATCAGGAAACCATCTCCCAAGTCTTGGGAGCCCACCATAATTCCCAAAGCTTGATGGGCCAGGTAGTCATCATGATGGTGGAAATCCAACAGCTGCAGAAGGGCAACTACCAGGAAGTCATGCAGAAGTGGCAGGTACAAAATGCCACCCTGACTTCCATTTCTGTGGTGCTGAGGGACATCAATACTACCCTGAGTAGGTCTGCCACACAACATCCGGCCTCTTCCACTAGTAATGACTCTTCATGCCCTTCAACATCTGCGGCTGCTAGTGGAAGGACATGCCTCAGACACCCCACCCTCTGTAGCAGGGGAACCCCCACGCAAATATGGACGTCCACCCAGACATCCAGGAGGAGGAGATGCCAAGACCAATCCCACTGCCAAGAAGTAAACCCCTCCTGACTGGTTCCCCTTGTGTGTCACAGATATACCCTGTGGACTGTTCTGAAACCGGACTCCATTTTCCTGTGTTGCAAGGACACTGGACTTGTGTTACCGAATGATGTAGCAGCTACTCTGATGATTTCAGCCACCATGACAGACCCTTCACTGTTAACTTTGTGATTTTTGGTTACTATTCACACATATTGTTTTGCACTCCCAAATAAATAACTCTTTAACACAGGCCCTGTGTAAGTGTCATTCATCAACCATGTACAACTGTAATCTATGACAACTATGGTATCAATATGTCCCTCTGTATTGAAGCTTTGTTATGGACATCACACGTGTACTCTATCACCAGGAGATGCATTACATTGGGTTTGTAACATAGACAGAAGCAAATACAGCTGTATCCTACATCTTCACACATTTATTCCTAGATTTTCAAACAGCAGATAGAATAGTACTGCTACTAAGCCATAGGGTACAGAAGTTAGGGACTTGTCAGTCTTCCTACAAGCCAGGTGGCATACAGATTGGTCATTTGTAACACCATGTAAAGCCTTATCACATACCCATACCTTAGCTTCTGAATAATCATACCCCATTATACAGATAGAGATCAGAACTGATGTCCCCAGTCCAGGGACCTTTCACTTAGATTGGTCGCATACCTGTAGGCTTGCCACTCACCTATGTCAGTCCACAGAGACATGCACATTGGTCTGCAAAGTGAGAACACAGTGACAGCTATGTCACAGGTAGGTCACTAACAATAGAAACCATTATGATGACAGAGGCTCTGGGCCATCATCTGTCAGAAACACATGGACACACTTGACACCATTTGGCCAACTCCAGTACCAAACAGGTCTTCTTGGTGTGAAAACACACTTCCAACCCAGTGTCCTTACAGTCTGGCCATATTAGATACACTCCACATATTCATGCCAATCAGTTCCTGGTTTCATCCTTGTCCACTTTTCATGTCTGCCTGCAGTTCTCATCTGCCTCTGATACTGTGTGTGACAATGATGAAGAGCCTAACAGAAACTCAGCAAATCTGTGATTGATAGAGATGAGGGATAGGACATAGTTGTAAACATACATCAATTCTGACAAGGCATTTTCACAAGTGTGCATGCACAGTAACAAATCAGGACACCGTATACCATTCTGTTCTTTACACATTACCAAATTACAAACTGAAAGCACTACTGACTCATTGGAATTGGAGCTACCTAAGACCTCATGGATGATGCTAGATAGGAGGTGACATGCCAGCCATCAATTATAGGTTACAAAATGTAATCTCATCATCAAGAAGACATCACATACCTTGAGTCAGATGAAGTTCAGATTGATGGGATCTGCAGTTAGGGACACTGTATTGTGAAAGGATCCGGTGGTGAGGAAGTGTAGCACTGATTTGACTTGAACGATGGGAGCTATGCTATTGGGATTGTGAATGGCAGGCATCAGATATGGCTCCAACTGATTGCAAAGGTCCATGATTATCGGCCTATTCATGCGAAAGATCTGTGTAATATATCATTCCTCCATGGTGTTGAGACAGGCCACTCACCTGAAAAGCAGGATGTCTGCAGGGGCAATGGTATGCCCCCGACCTCCTGAAACACCTCTCGGCACTTCCTAGTGGGCACAGAAACCCTGGCAGGTGTCCCAAAAAGAAAGGGGCAGTGGAAGAGAAAAAGACAAAACACTGCCATGTCTTGCCGGTCCAGCCAGGCACCCTGTCTCTTCGGGGGCAGGTCATTGTTGACAGAGTGATAGTAGAGTTAGTGCACTCAACTTCCTTGAAACTGAATCTCTCTTTCTGATATGGGCATGGGAGCGGTAGAAGAACACCAGGACACTCCATCACTTTTCTTGGATAATAATAACTGTTGGCACAATTACTAACACTGCATTACCAAAAACCCAAACTGAGTACCATTACAATAAGTACTGCAACACTAGGGCTGGCTTCACAGAGATTCACTGTTGCACACTACAATTAGAACTGTGGTTGCACTTATCATGCACAAGAAAGACAAACAAGGGCATTAATTATATCACGTATAACTTTCCTGCAATCATAGGGTTAAACTAAAAGGAACAAAAACAATCCAGAGAAATACAAATGTCCACTCTGGGGTTAAACAGTTAGGGTGGCACAGTTTGGTTTGGTTTCACTGGGTGTGTGAAAAACCCTTCAAACGCAAATTCCTCAAACCTGAAACACAGGCATGAATGACACAATTTAAATCCAAGAGTTATGCTATTAAAGAAAGAAAAGTCACGTAAATGCTCTTTTAAAATTGCACTGTCACTTTTTGTAGTACTTGAGCTCAAGCAGATTTCCTGAAGCACATTTAGGCAAGTAACTACAATAATAATGTAGAATGTTCAGAAATGCATTTGTCTCTTCAAGATAAGCACTCTGCCAAAATACGAGGTCTGAAATACACCAGCTGTTCTACGAAAGAGCGGCGCACAAAGAACAAACTCCCCGGAGAATACTAGTCACTTAGCTGCAATGCTTTCCGGAGTGCTGGAAGAATGCCTGGTGTCAGCTGGTACAGGAACGAAGAAAAGAATTGCCTCAAAAGTCCTAAATACGAGGATGACAGCAAGGGCTGGTCTGCCAAATCAGATGCTGAGTTCAGGAAGCAAAACAAAGCGAAGCAGGGAGGCATGCTTCACTCTGCTATTTATAGCCAATCAGGAAAGCAGTTGAGTTTACACATGTGGATGAGTCACCACACCCAATTAGAAGCACATGTCTACATCACACCCAATTAGAAGCACATGTCTACACCTGCTCACATTAGCAAACAAGCATTGGTAAAACAAGCATTGATAAAACCACTTATGTAACACAGCACAGTATGTTAACTTGAAACATGAAGGTTTAACCAAGAATAGAGATAAGATTTAACCCTAATTCCTGGGGATGCTGCCAGATAACGCAGGAGGCACCTTGGGAATTCCTGACACATGGTGTGCAGGTCTTCTAGTGGCCGGTACACTGGAGGTAGTCTTTCTCTCCTCATGCCAGGGTAACTATGTGGAAAAACAAATACATTGTAGGTGACTTTTACAACATACCCATCATCAATATGTTCATATGCAAGTCAGACATATCTGCTGCCAATGTCAGAGACAACATATGAAGTACAGCATCTTGCTATGCATCCTATGACACTCCCCTTGCTTCACATTCCCTGAATCCTATAGTGTACTATATATGCATACTTATCTGTGACTGTCAGTGTTTGATAGCCCAACTTAGTGTACATGTGAACTATATTTGTTGCACCTATGCTACATTACCAACGCACATAGGTTTCAGAGAATGGTTGTACATTTCCACCATTCCCTCTGTCACACAGCTTTTACTGCTCACATGCACAATTAGACAACTAAACACGAAGGCAGCACTTGCACAATTTAGGGAATCGTTAATGACGCAGATTCCTATACTTTCACATACATATAATTGCATCAAAATGGCAGATGCCTGACCTACTGTACTGGACATGAGGAAGTGATCTCACTCAGCTGGCGGATGTCATCATGGCAGTAGGCAGTTACAACTGTGATGGACATTGCCATTGGAACACATTGCTGCCTTTGGTGGACTTGGCCCAATGACGATGTCTGACACTGCTGCCAGCAAGAGCTGCTGTGTACTGCCTCTAGGAGCTATCATACCATGTCCTGCAGGTCATAAGGCCCCATCTTTCACCCCAGAAGACCTGTACAAGCTTGTTGAGGAGGTCCTAACCCTGTTTGGACAGCTATATGATGCACCAGAGCAGCAGGTGAGTCCACTGGTATACCACTGTGTGAAAGTTCGAGTGCATGATGGTGTACATGAAATGTGAATTAATGAAGGTTTCACAACTCATGTCTGGGTATATGGAAATGTGTACATGTGCATAGGCATACATAGAGTAGTGTCAATGTAGCTGCATTCATACACAGCATAGATTGCAGCATGGACAAAAATGATGAAGTGAGAAATGTTTCTGTAGACACTCCATGTTATGGACAATCATGTGTGCTGGCCATATGTGTGTAGTCAATTCCAGATAGTGATTATACATGTTTTATGGGGCACTCCAAGTCACACTTGGGCTGCCTGCAGATACTAAATTGTGAAGGTTTTTGAACTTAGAAGATGGAAATACTTGCCTACTTGCTGTGACTTAAGTGTTTTGACCACATGAGTTGGTATGGAGCATGTGGACATGACATTCTCCTTGTGTACGTGTCATCCAGGTAGGTCAACACCCATCAAAAAAAGGGAATCTAGCATGCCATCACAAGCATGTGCGGACCTTGGGGGTCCACAGCCGGTGGAGCACCCACTGTAGGAAGTGGTGGGAGGACTGAGACGCGGGGCCCAGAAGACTGCGGAAGCCCAGCTGGGTATGTCCTCCCAATGAGGGAGGGTGCCTGTCGGCCATTGACCCTCCCTAGAGTCTCGCATTTTGGCGGTGGCCAACCCTGAGGTGGGTGGCTGTTTGAGAGCAGTACAGCAGCCACAAGGGGGTAAGTACTGACTACAAGCATTTAAATCCTTCTGCCAGTTTAGTGTCTGATGTGTAAGTATCTTAACTGTAACACTGTGGTAAGTGCCAAAGGTAAAGGGTCTCCTAGGAGCACATAGAAGTACAATTGGTACCATTGATACACAGGTGTGGACATGCTATTGTGTATAGGGAAATATAACTCACTTATGTTAAGCCTATTGAATGACAGCATGTGGTGATGCACATGTGGCGGTGTCATATGTGTACCTCTACATTGCCATATATATGTGTAACCTGCTGTGTCATCCTTCCCACCTACTGATCCATAGTCCAGATATCCTGTTGGTGAGTTATCCAGCTCTTGGGTCTCAATCCAATCCTATTCCACTGGATCTAGCTCTATATGCAACATAGGGTGAGAAACCAGCAAAATATTCCTGAGTTGTGAAATAGATGTCAACTTCATGTGAGAGTGTTATCTCATTCAGATAGTTCAGATGGCATACTTGCTACACTTACTCAGATGTGTGAGGAGGTGTCCCCAATGTTAAGTGAGGACTGTACTTTAGCAAATGTAATGTTTGATAGGGTGGACATCCTACATGATGAAAAGCATGGTGGTAATTATACATTCCTAGAGCAAGACATATAATAGACATGTGAGTTTAGACTAGCTGTACCATGTATGTGGTACTGAGAAGGTAAGTGGCCAGACTGCTATTCACTTAGACAATTTATTTTGCCCATCCTACATAAGGGCAGGACATCTCCTATATAGGTACAATATCCACTGTATTTTGGCAAATTCTTGTGTATGTTGGTACTTCCTGCCATTTGTAAGATTTAAGATGTAGGTTTGGTATACTTACTTTTGCTATTCTGAATATGGTTTGAAGTATCTTGGTATGGATAAGCTCTTTTAACCATGACTTCATAGTGTTGCTGATGTTGTAGTTGACAGTTACATGTTGGTGGAATGGTATAAGTTGTCAGTCAAATAGGTGGACTCTAGGTGTATGTGTCAATCATGGTTACTGTAGATGTGCTTTATGTCAGTGTAACTGTACTCAAAAGATGTAAGGTGACTCATGTCTGAACAGTGATGCTGGTCTTTTGATCAGGTCATCTTGAGGTTGCTACTCAGCATGATTAGTAGTATTGTATGTGGCCTTCCTGTACCCAACAGGTGTCCATCATATTGAAGGTGTTGGCATGCTCCCTGTGACTGTCTGTGGGTGTATCCTGTGTGCTCAGTAGACTCCTGTTGTTGTGCATTACTTTTTTTTCTATGTGACAATGACAAAGATGTGTTGGTCCTGATTGTCTTTACAATCCTTTGCGAATCCACCGTTGATACATGTGTTGGAGAAATGGTTTGGGAGTCTATCATACTTCAAACTTGGTTATGCCAAATTCTGTGGATGCATCTGAGTCATTTGCCATTGTGAATGTTTTAAACACAGTTACATTTTAGAGATGCCATAGCTAAGCAACATGCTGTGTGGAAATTGGATTGTGATGAGGTGACTTTCATTGAACATGGCATCTGGCAATGGAGTGAGCAAGTGTAGATTTGGAGTAGGTATGGATTTGATATCGAAATGAACACTGATTTCCATTAATGGTTTGTTGTTTCACAGTGATGCTCTGTTTAGGGACACGCTTATTAAGTTGACAAATCATCTTGTACAGAAATAGTGTGTGTTTTAGCTGAACTGATAGGATGGTGATGTAGTGGTCAGATAGTAGGCTCATGTCGGGTGTGTCATTGTTGTCATACAGAGTTGTGCGGAGTATGTTGTTGTGACATGATGTTGGCTCAAAATCGTTCCTACCTGGGGGTGTTTTACACATAAATGTGATATTGTGATATTACTATTATGTGTAGTGTAATGTTTGTGTATGTAAAGAAAGTAAAGAATGTGATGACCCTACCTCTCTCTCTGTTACTCAGCATCAGTAACGGCAGGCGAAGGAGATGGGGCACAGCTGAGCGGGGAAGTTGCTGGCCACGGGACTCAGAGTGCTGATACCACCGACACCGAAGGACCCAGTGGCCCAGAGGGCAAGGGGAGTGCCACGGGGAGACAGGATCCAGTTCTTCATCATCAGAATCCTCCTCCAGTGGACTCTCCCTGTTGGTGATGGACTCATCTGGGACCACCCCAGCAACATCTAAGTCCCCGTATTACCACTGCCCTCCCTGTAGCTCCCCACCCAGTTGGCTTTGCCCGCTCACCCAAGAGAGTTGGCATCTCCTATGCAACAGGCACCTCTGCCCCTGACCCTGTCAGCCCTGCTGCCCTCAGTGAGGAGGCTATTGACCTCCTGAGGTCCATCTCTGTAGGTCAGCTGACCATTGTGAATGCCGTCCAGTGTTTGGCAACTCGAGTCCAACAGAGTAATGTGTTGCTGAAGGGCGTTCACAGTGCACTGGCTGGCCTACAGAGATCCTTTCAGGCTCTGGCCTCCACACTGACGGCAGCCAGTCACCCTTTGTCTCCCAACCCCCTCCAGCTACCTCTTCCCAATCCCAAACCCCTCTTCCCCGACCCAGCCAAAGCACACACACACACAGACAAGCATGCATCCACCTCAACATCCAAGGGTAGCTCGGACAAACACAAGCACCACAAGACACACCACTGGCATGCACACAAGCAACACTCAGATGCACACACAGCAACAGTCACAACCTGTCCTGACACCCACACCACCCTCAGCATCACTGACAGCACACCTGACACACCTGCAGATACTAAACCAACATTCAGTGATCCAGCCACCACACCAATCCTACCCACAGACAGTACCACAGCAGATCCTCAGACATCCACCCCAGTCACCACACCCACAGATACCTCAACCACTGACACACCTACATCCACCACACCCACTATACCTGCAGTCACCACCCCAAGAGACAGCCACCCTCCCACAGCGGCATACCCCAGCACTTCCACCACCATCATCCCAAGACACATACATGCCTGCACACACCCACCCAACAGACACCCACTACCCACAAACATACCTTGCACAGACATGCCCACAAGACATCCACAACACCTTAGACAACCACTCCCTCTCCCTCCACACCCAAACCCTCTTGCCATGACCGTCCCTGTGTGTGTAAATCTTTCCTTTCTGATATTGCCCTTTTCCTACTTCTCTCCCACCCTGTGATACCCCTATACATTCAGTGTTCCTCCCCAAGACCTTCCCTTCTACCTCAGAGACCTACCCTGCAAGTAGCCATGCCCCTCCCCTGCACGAAGTCTACCCCTGCAAAGAAAACCCAACCCTCCCCTAAACTTAAGTTAAAGTAAAGAACCACCTTCTCAAACCAGATCCAAAAGGCCCCCCTCCAACACCTAATCCTAAACCCTCCCTGTGTGTCTGTACGTGTCTGTGTGTGTGTGCTGCTTGGGCTACCTTTGTTGTTTAGCCAGTATATGAGGCTGTGTGCAGTGCTTTTGTCTGAAAGTGGTAGGGTGTGTGTTCAAGATTTTTTGGGTCTTTGGATTGAGTGTTGTTTGTGTTGAGATATGTTTGTTGGTTTCTTGTGTGGCTTTGTGTGCTTTGACTGTGAGCATGTGCGTGTTTTGTGCATGGTATGATAGATACGATGTTCTGTATAAGTCATTTGGTAAGTGGTATGGTTGTGTATTTGTGTGTGTGTTTTGCCTCTTGGTGTTACGTTGTGATGTATGTGTGATGTGTCCCTGGGCAGTGTCCCCTGTGGGTCCCTGACATGAGATTAGAGTTGGTGTAGTAGTGTTGTGGTTGTGACGGGTTATTGTGCGCTACTGTGTGAGTGTGGGCCTTTGCAGTGTTTCTGTGTGGACCTGTGTGTGTGTGTCAGCTCTAGTGTGGTTGTTGTGTATATGCGAGTGTGTGTGTGGCTGTATGTGAGTGTGTGTGTTCATGTGCTGTTAGGTGTGAGTGTTGCCTTCTCACCCCCTTCCCAAATGTATGTTGTGTGAGTGTACATAAATGTTACTATACAACAGTACCAGGTAAGTGTGTGTACTTACGGTTGCTGTCGTCATCATCGCCGCAGATTCCGGAGTCGCTGGGTGAGCAGGAGCAGAAGGAAGATGTGTAGTTCAGATTCCATTGCAGCTCCAGATGAATATCGCTTCCTGAAGGTGAGTGTCTTCTTTTATGCAGTTGGTTTCCGACTGGGTCTCTATAGTGGTGGGATTGTGGCAGAAACCTTGGCGGTGTGTAACCTCATAATCTGTCCGGCGGAAACATGGTGTCTGCTGACCTGCAGGTGGCTACTGTCGTCTGTGGCAGTCTGACCGCAGGGGTGGTGCTTTTGCTGTATTCTGTTGTGAATCCCGCCATGGTCATAATTTGACGGTCTTCTCCTCCATCCTGAATCAAAATCATTCCATCCTCTTCATACTTACTATCCAAATCACTCAGGAACAGCATTGCAAGTCACGTTTTCTGGCAAAATCCAAGTTATCCTGGAAAATCCGCTATCTTTATGGACTAAGCTAAAAGGGGTCCTCTATGGTAAAAGCAGGTGATCTTTGATGTGCAGCCATCCTCTGCTACGAAACCATATGGGAGCAAAAGGAAGCCCCAAAATTGAGACCCTCCCCCCAAAAAATTTACCCCAGTCAGATTTCCTACACATAACTGAATTGAAGACAATGTAAAACCTCAACTTCATGAGGCAATGTTTGTTAAGGCACCTCCCAGAACATTAAAAATCAGAAATACAATACATTAGTTGAATGAGATTGATTAGGTGGGCCCATTCAATAACTGAGTTCTAGACCAATGAAAAGTTAAATGGTTTTATCACAAAATTAAAATGTACATGGTACAGAGTCAATGTCATAAAGGCTGTTAAATGCAGAGCTATACAGAGTATGTATGTGGGGAATGGCCCTTTTTGCAGAGCTATCCCTAGACTTTTTGCTTCGGACCTCCTGTTTTTGATCCTGTGCTGAATTTCAGTGTTGCCGGTTTTAGGTCTCTGGATACTTTACCACTGCTGACCAGTGCTAAAGTGCTAGTGCTCTCTGTCTAAATTGTATTGGTGATTGATTTATCCATGATTGGCATATTTGATTTCCTAGTAAGTCCCTAGCATAGTGCACCATGTGTGCCCAGTGTGGTATTGTTATGAATTGCATTGCACATAGAATATAGAATGTGAGGGGAGTTCTATTCTCCAAGGCAGAGGGTTGGCAGAGCTGCTGTCTTATGTGTGTGGATGGGGTGCTCTTAATAAAGAACACATTTAAGACTAAACCTAGTCTTTAGATTATCAACTACACTGGTGACGAGCGGAAGATCATTTGAGCATCCCATCACCTTACAGCAAGTTTTCTTTGATTCCTTTGATTGACATGTTGGTGAATCTTCGATTTTGGAGCCGGTAGAACAACTTTTAGGAAAACGCGCCCATTGGAATGTGAATTATACAGAGAAAACAATATTGGAAAAGGAGCGTCGGTTGGAATTATAATTATACATGTTTCTTTGACAGTACTTTGGAGAGTTTTCCTTCAATAACAAGTTGGATAAACAAGGTGTTGATTCTTGCAGTTACAACAGCGTATCAATCAATTCTCAGATGTGGGTGAGGCGAGCTATCTTTTATTTCTTTTGCTTATTATGGGAAATCTACAGTTTTAGGGGGTGATTCTAACTTTGGCGGGCGGCGGAGGCCGCCCGCCAAAGTTCTGCCGGCAGAATACCGCTACGCGGTCAGAAGACCGCCGCGGTAATTCTGAGTTTCCCGCTGGGCTGGCGGGCGACCGCCAGAAGGCCGCCCGCCAGCCCAGCGGGAAACCCCTTCCCACGAGGATGCCGGCTCCGAATGGAGCTTGCGGAGTGGGAAGGGTGCGACGGGTGCAGTTGCACCCGTCGCGATTTTCAGTGTCTGCTATGCAGACACTGAAACTCTTGGTGGGGCCCTGTTAGGGGGCCCCTGCAGTGCCCATGCCGTTGGCATGGGCACTGCAGGGGCCCCCAGGGGCCCCGCGACACCTGTTACCGCCAGCCAGGTTCTGGCGGTCAAAACCACCAGAACCAGGCTGGCGGTAAGGGGGTCGGAATCCCCATGGCGGCGCTGCCTGCAGCGCCGCCATGGAGGATTCCTCAGGGCAGTGGAAAACCGGCGGGACACCGCCGGTTTTCCGTTTCTGACCGCGGTCAGAATGCCCTGGGATGCACCGCCAGCCTGTTGGCGGTGCATCCGCGGTCGTTGGCCCTGGCGGTAGTCTACCGCCAGGGTCAGAATGACCCCCTTAGTGTCCATTTTCAACTGTTACTCTGATTTTAAGTAACAACAAAACAGTTACCTAGCTCGTGACTTCTCATGCTCTTGTGCTTTCCTGTGCAGTGCTGGGACGCTTCCAGAACCACTGAACGATCGGGCTCGTGACTTCCTGTGCTCTCGGGCTTTTCTGTGCAGTGCTGTGACTCTTCTGGAACCACAGAACGACCGGGACTTCTGACGTAACTATGTACGTCTTCCAAGGGTCAGCGCATCTGAATGTGCTGGATTTCCTCTAAAAAATCTTGTGAATGTTGAATCTGATGAATATTACGTATGGATTTCTTTCAGTGACCGAGGTTTGTAACAATCTACATACAGATTTCCTTTAGAAGGCACCCTGAGTGTTTCCAAATGTGTGTGTACACGTCTAACAAAATGCGCGTTTATTACAACTGACGGATTCAAGGAATCAGCGCGAATTGGGTAACAAATTAACTGGGATCTACTTACAAATTTGTATGTCTACAGTGACATACACGCTATTCTAGACAAGTTATTGTACATGTAGTTACTTCAGCATATAAAAAAAGGAGACGAATAAGGGGGTTCCAGTCTACGGTGTACCTTTGCAGACTTCTGTGCCTTACATACAAAATAAAGCAATTTACTAAAAGTATTTTTCTGTGTGTTCATCAACTCTTTTTTACTAGCCAAAAGGAACTATGCAAAATATACTGGCCCCACCTTTTTCCTAACTATGCCTGGTGATGCATCAGTGGTATGGTCTAAATAGAAAAATACTTTCCTTCATTATGCTAAAGTATGTGGTACCAATTTGTCTAATGAAAGGAAGACGTCTCTGCTTATGCACTGTTTGGGGAGTGACAGTCAAGAAGTGTTTGAAACGTTACCTGATCTAGGTGATGAAGTTACTGATTTAAATGAGTTTGAAATATATCTGAAAAAAACTAGATTTACATTATCTCCCTAAAAACAGCACAATTTTAGAGCGTTATCATTTTGGCATGAGAGAACAGAAACCTAATGAGAATTTAGAAGAGTATGTAACGTCATTAAGGAAGTTGGTTTTGTCCTGCAGATTTGGGTCCACAATAGAGGAACGTATAAGAGATCAATTTATGTTAAGATGTTGCAGCGATAAAATAAGACAGGAACTATGGGGGAGGGATGATCCTTCCCTACATGAACCAATTTGATTCTCGATGCGTCATAAGGGCTCGTGGGGGAGAGTTGCGGGATTCTATGGGAGACGGTTGGGCTGGAGTAAGAAGTGTAGCCGTACGCCAGGTTGTGCTTCGAGAAATAAAGTTAATTTCTCACAAACCTACGTGCTCCCGCTGCCTTATTCTCGACATTTTTGGCGACGAGCTTACAGAGGAAGCACAACGTGGGTCGGCTCGACATTACTCTTACTTGGAGTTTTCAGAACCTCGCTGGAGAGCTGTTCTCGACGACCTCTTGAGGAGATTTCCTTCTCACTTTCAGTGTTGTGGAGGAGGGAGGGGCCGTCCACAAACACAAGACCGGCGATGAAGATTTTCCCTGCACTTCCTCATTGGATTGATTGGCCTTGCAGTGGGAGGGGCCGCAATGTTAATCCTCATTGGGAAAGACTAGTCTGCATTTCTCGGTGCTTCTGGAGACAAGGAAACTATTTCAAAGCACCGGTGAGACTGTTTTTTACCCATTCTTTATGTAATTCAATGCTTATTGCATGTCCATGTGTGTGGATTCACTGAAGTAAGAGTACATAGTCTCTGTGTTTCTGGAGACAAGGAAACTAGTTCAAAGCACCGGTGAGACTGTTTTTACCCATTCTTTATTTAATTCAACGCTTATTGCATGTCCATGTGTGTGAATTCGTCACATTTATGACACATTAACGGTGTGTGGGACTCTGGGCAGTTTTATTGTCACTCAACCAGTAACACGCAAATTTCAAGGAAGTTTAAAAAAAAATAAAAAGGATATTAGTTACTGGTCTGTTCAAGAACAAAGGCAAACAGATTTTTACTGTCATGGCTTCTCTAGGGAATATTATTACACTGGCCTTTTTTCTACAACATGCAGGCCAGCCTGACATTTGTTGGGAGGATTGGATTGAAATTTTAGAAAATTACATCATGGCACTTGACGGTCAGGGCTTTACGTCTGCCAGGAAAAAGGCAATTTTATTGAGTGCTCTTGGTAAAGAAGGGCAACGAATTTTTTAATATTTGCCAGTAGCATTAGGGCCCAACGGTGAGCCCATGGATGATATCTACAAGGAAGCTGTGAAAAGGTTGGAAAATCGGTTTGCAAAGGAAGTCAATTTAGTTATGGCAAGATAGACATTTTATACACAACCTCAAGGGGAACAAGAGTCCATTGACGAATTTGTGTCCAGGCTAAGGGAGCTTTCCATCAAATGTCGCTTTGGCAATATGACTGAAGAATTGATTTGTGATCAGCTTATCGTGCAGTGCATTGAGAAGAAGATACAAGAGAGGCTTTGGGCGGCGAAAGATCCTTCTCTCATGAAGGCCATTGGAATGGCTAAGATAATTGAAGAATCACAAAGGTGCATGAAGGAACTTAACAGAAGGGACAAGGCAATGGATGTTGCAGCAATTAATCTGGATCAACAAGACTCTGATGAAAATTGAGTTTGTGCAGTTAAGAAGAAGGGTTATAGTCTGTCTAAGAGCAAGGTTGAACAGAACTTCTCCAGTGTCAAGACCAAAGGGGACTGTACCCCTTGTGGCAGCAAATTTCATGATTCTGACTCAAAACATTGTTATGCCATTAACAAAATGTGTAGGAAGTGTGGGCGTAGAGGCCATTATGCTGGAGTATGCAAAATGGACCGAAGTTCTAGTGTGAGTGTGGTTGAAAATGCGATGGGAAGTGTGAATACAGACAGGGTTCTGGTAGTAGGGAAAGACATTAACTCTGGCAGTACAGTTTACTTTGAAAAAAAAGGGAGGTTATCTAGACCTACAGCGATTTTGAAAGTGTGTGGGAGAGACGTTGAACTTATGGTGGACTCTGGATCCATGTACACAATCATACCTGAGCGAGTTTTCAAAATGTTATGGCAGAATGTCAAACTTAGACCTAAGGATATAAACCCGGGAGGATATCAGGGTGAATCCATAGACATTTTGGGGTACATGGTGGGTAATATTCAGTTTGGCTTACGGTGTGTTGAAGGGAAAGTGTATGTGTCCTTAGAGGGACCGTCTATCTTGGGATGATGCATCAGTTTGATCTGAACATTATTCTGAATCCCAGAGCCCCAAACCAGGTGTTGGTGGTTGATGAACTTTCCCTGGAGAAGGTGTTGTCTGAAGCAAGGAATGTGTTTAGCAAAAAGTTTGGATGTCACCTCGTTTGTATGGGCCTCTAAAGGAGTAAGGATCTCGTGGAAAAAGATGAGTAGAAAAAAAGAGTGGGGGGGCATTGCGTCTCCAGATTTCTTCAAGTATTATCTGGCATTTCAATTAAAAAACATTAGAAACCTATTGAATAAGAAGTCAGAATATGATCCGGCGTGGAAAGCCTTAACGGCACACCTCGAGGAAAAAGCAGATCATTTTCTATATAAATTCGGCCATCCTAAGTACTTCAAGAAGGTACGCTTGAAGACACTCAGGCATGCATGCAACATTTGGATGTACTTTCGGAAGGTGCTAGAGATACCCTATTTTTGCAGCTCTTCCCCCATTTGGGATTCACCTGGCACTCCTGAATGCCTTACTGATAAATTATCAATTCCTTTGAGAGTGAGTGGGATTGTAAGATGGGGCCAGATAATGGAAGGACCAGAACTGTTAAGCTGGTCGACACTTTATGAAGGGACTGGAGGGACAGTCTCCAAATTCAAGTATCTTCAGATAGCTAGTTGGGTTAAATCGCAACAAATAGGAGAAATAGGAAGGAATATATGGGAAGGGAAATTAAACCAGAAAATCATTTATAAAGAAGTTGCTCTGTGGTACCATGCTCTGTTGGAAGCAACAAGGGATGGGACATCCCTTCCCTTGTTGAAGTGGGGGGGGATCTTTCCAACTCTAGATGTGAAATCTTTATGGAATAGGTCCTGCTCAGAATTGTGGTTCACGACCAGCCCGGCAGAGTTGAAGAAAAACCATTTGTTCACACTTCATAGGGTTTACTGGACGCCGGCCAGATTAACAGCTATCGGGAAAACTCAGAAAAACTGTCCGAGGTGTGGTGACGATAAGGCAAACGATATACACATGTTTTGGCAATGTTCAAAGTTGTGGGAATATTGGGAGGAGATAGGAAACACTCTAAAGATAATATTTAATGTGAACGTAAAATTGGATCTTTCTATGGTGGTGTTTGGGGTCAGTGAACAGGGTATGAATTATCAAAAACTGTCAGCACATCAGGAACACCTGTTGTTTGTATTAATACTTTTGGCTAGACGAGAAATTTGTCGTAAATGGGTTGACCCCTTTCCCCCCCGTTCTAAGGATTGGCAAATATCTGTAAATCGAATGTGCATAATGGAACAACGAGGTCCCCTTTCTAGAAGGGATAACTTCTGGATGAACTGGGAAAATGTCTACCAATAGTATATTACTGTTTTGCTGTCTGGTCTCCTCCTCGTGCAACTTAAGTCCAATGATTAGTACTCCCCTTACCCAATACTGGGCGATGCTTTGGTTATGACTAGGTTTCATAGAAAATAGTATATCCTGGTTGATGGCAGACGATTGGGAGAATAATAAAACGTAGACCAAACGGGACGACCCAAGGGTTACGTTTCCCCCGTCCGGTACCATTTTTCCTCTACCAAAGCATGGGTGATAATTATGAGGACAAAAAAAAAAACAAAAAAAAAAAAAAACGTTTGGATGTCTGAAAAGTTACGTTCATAAAGTAAATGTGAAGTTAAATGCCATTCCAAGTCAACATAAATTAAGACGGGTACCACTATCAGCACGTGAGGGTTTGAAAGAATTGTTGGTAGAGATGTTGAGAGACGGTATTATTGAGCCTGTTGAAGCGTCTGAATGGGTGTCTCCGGTAGTTATCACCAAGAAGGCTAGTGGTCGTCTTAGGTTTTGTGTTGACTTACGCTCTGTGAACCAAAATATCGTGGTGGATGTCTTTCCCCTTCCCAATATAAATGAGTTACTTACGAGGGTGAAAAATAAGAGATACTTTTCCAAACTGGATCTAAGGAGTGCGTATCACCAAGTAAGGTTGCATGAGAGCTCCAAGTCACTTACCACTTTTATCACTTCAGAGGGAACATTCCAATTCACTCGCTTGCCGTTTGGGTTGGCTTCCGCTGCCAGTGTTTTTCAGCGGGTCATGACGAAAGTTTTAGAAGGGATAAAAGATGTGATTTATTTCCAAGATGACATTTTGGTGATGGGAACATTGGAGAGGGAACATAATGTCACCTTACGCTTAGTGCTGAGGAAATTAGAGGAGCATGGTCTCACACTTAATCAGGAGAAGTGTACTTTCCTGACTGAGCAAGTGGAGTATTTAGGCTATAATGTTGCTATGGGCTCAATCAAGCCAAAGCGTTCCTTATTGGATGCTATAGAAAGGGCACCTGTTCCGAAAGATAGAGACCAACTAAGGTCATTCTTGGGATTGGTAGAATACTATACCAAGTTTGTGGAAAAATTTGCAGAGAAAACAGAGGTCCTGAAGAAGTTGTTGCGCAAGGGCAGCAAGTTTGAATGGCAAGAGGAGCAACAACTTTGTTTTGACAACATAAAAGAAGAGATATGTCAAGCAGGCATATTAACGGTGTTTGATGGCAATCTTAAATCTGCACTTACTGTTGATGCTAGTGCTTCTGGTCTGGGAGTGGTTCTTTCTCAATTTTATGGTAGAGAAGAAAAGACTGTAGCTTTTGCTTCTCTTACTCTTACGACTGCTGAGCAAAACTACTCAGTCATAGAACGAGAGGCATTGGCAGCAGCCTGGGGGGCTGAATACTTCTGTGTGTAACTATGGGGTTTACCGTTTGTTATACGGATGGATCATAAGCCGCTGGTGAGAATTTTAGCTCCTGGTGGTGCAGGAAAGGGTTCAGCCAGATTAGCTAGGCTTGCTTCAAGGCTTGAAGAGTATATTTACACCATTGAGTTTATACAGGGGTGGAAGAATGTTCAAGCAGATTGCTTGCCCAGACTGTCTTTGAACTGGAAGGATGTGGATCATGTTGGAGTGAAAGATATAAATATGGAGGGTGCCGTTGCCACTGTACATGATGTAGTGGATACTGGAAATGGTTCATTTTCGGTGATGCAGTGGGAAGAGGAGATGGCAGAGGACCTGGTGCTGTATGATGTAATTAGGATGATTAAGTTTTAGGCAGTAAGGGAGAGTATGTTGACCCCTGCTGTCAGACCATATCTAAAGGTGTTGGAGGAGTTGTCTATTTGTGGTGGTGTGATTATGAAGGGAGATTGCTTTGTTCCTCCAGTTGGGTTACGCTTCCGTATTTTCCAGCTGGCGCATGAGGGTCATCTGGGCCAAGGGTTGACTACCAGTAGGGTGAGAGAAAGCTTTTGGTGGCTAGGGATGGACAACCAGATTAAAGAATGGGTGCGTAATTGTTGCTTTTGTAAAGAAAGTGAGAAGAGATTGGCTCTCGAGAAGTGTGAAGGTGGACATATAGAGGACCCTGGGAAAGCATGGCATACTATTTGCTTGGATTTTATAGGACCACTGAGGGAATTGCCTTCGGATATGAAATTCGCTGTGGTGGTTGTGGATATTCACTCTAAATGGTTGGTGGTAGAATTTCTAAGAGATATCACTACAAAAACTACTATTGGGGTTCTAAAAAAAATCTTCAAAGAGGAAGAGTCCCCAGCAGTTCTCATTACGGACAATGGCACACAACTTACCTCACATGACATGGTAGAGTTTTTAAGAGCTTGGGGAATCAGGCATTCATGTACTTCCTTATACAATCCTAGAGGGAACGGTGTGGCGGATAGAGCTGTCAAACTACTCAAAGGGTCTTTGCAGTTGGCTTTGACAAACCAGTGTGATGTTTTAGAGACCATTTTTAATATGGTGTGGGCCTTCCGCACCACGCCACACAGTGTTACTCAGAGGATTCCTTTTGTGGACATGAGGGGCCGATTACCTGGCACCAAGTTAGTACCATCCTGGTTAAGAAAAGTCTTGTATGATGGAACAGGTGTCAAGGACTCAGTTGAGTCTCCCAAGAGGAGGGACATACGAACGAGGGTACGAAATGAGATGGGTGATTGGGTCAAAGTGAGGTCAGGCAGGATACAAAGTGGGTTAACCAAGTTCAGAGGGCCATTCCAAGTTCAACAGGTTGGCACATATTTTGTAATATTGGAGAATGGTGAGAGGTGGAATCTCAGAAATGTAGCATTATATCAGAAGGGTGGAAGTGTTGATAAGGGAGTTGCTGAGGGTTGTTCAGGGTTGATGTTTATGAGTGATGGTGAAGTGAATAAGGAGAGAGATGGAATGTCTTTGGTTGATGATATGGATGAGTCTGGAAATGGCTCAGTTGAGAGCATGAATGCTCCGGTCCTTCAGAAAAGGATTAGAAAACCACCTTCTTATCTTGAGGATTTCATCAGATGATTTACAGTTATTGCAAAGAGTTTTATTTATTATAATTTTTCTATAGGAGTTTTGTCCTGTTTCCAATTTATCATGCTTATCTTTTACTTATAACTTTCTTTCACTGTTATGGTTTTGAGAATTTTTATTATTTTGTAGTCTGGTGGTGAACGGGAGAGGATGTGTTATGATGCATTGTGATTCTCGATGCGTCATAAGGGCTCGTGGGGGAGAGTTGCGGGATTCTATGGGAGATGGTTGGGCTGGAGTAAGAAGTGTAGCCGTACGCCAGGTTGTGCTTCGAGAAATAAAGTTAATTTCTCACAAACCTACGTGCTCTCGCTGCCTTATTCTCGACAAGTATGTAACATCTTTAAGGAAGTTGGTTTTGTCCTGCAGATTTGAGTCCACAATAGAGGAACGTATAAGAGATCAATTTATGTTAAGATGTTGCAGCGATAAAATAAGACAGGAACTATGGGGGAGGGAGAATCCTTCCCTACATGAAGTAATTACATTGGCAAAGAGTGTAGAACATACTCTAGTTTGTGTAGAAGAATTTGAAAAAAGTAAGAACCCTACGGTAAATAAGGTTTATATAAAGAATGAACAAAATAAGTCTAAGGAGAGAGAAAAGGACGAGGACAAAAGTACCCAAGGACAGTGGGCTAGGTTCAGAGATGCAAAGTGCTATAGACGTGGAAATGTTGGCCATTTTGCTTCTTGTAAAAAGTGTCCGGCGCTTAACATGACGTGCAAAATTTGTAACAAGAAGGGGCATTTTGCCAAATGTTGTAAGTAAGTCAAGTGTCCTAGTGTTACGCCAGTATAGTTAGTTAAAGATTGTACTTTGTCTGTGTTTACAGAGTCTGGGCTAAAGAAACATCCCAGAGACAAAGTCACTATTATGGGGATAGAGAGTGAGGTTTTGTTTGACTCTGGGGCATAGCTGACTCTGATATCCAATTAATTATTTGACAAGGAGCTAAGTCACAGAGTGAGCTTGAAGAAATCTGATGTGATTCTGGGTGCTTATGCTGGCAAGCTATAGAACTAATAGGCTATTTTGAATCTGATATCTCAGTCAAGTCAAACACTGTGTTTGGGAAGATATATGCTCCTGTAAATGGAGACAGTATTCTGAGTTGGCCTCATCAGAGAGAGTTAATCATTATTTCAGGCCTGAATTCTCCTACACCTGTAATGATCAAAAGTGATTTTTTAGAGAACACACCTGTGAATGATGTTCATGAACTTAAAGTGCAAAGAGAAAAGATTGTGCCGGTACCTAAATTCTTTGATGAATATAAGGAAGTATTCAGTGACAAATTGGGATGTTTGAAAGGGTATGCTCATCAAATAAAAATCAAGCGTGGAGCAGTGCCTGTTGTAGCTAAGGTTTGACCAATTCCAATATCTATGAAAGATGAAGTTGAGAATAAAATCAAGAGATTGTGTGATGAAGGTGTGATTGAACCGGTTGAGTGTTCTGAATGGGTTGCACCCATTGATGTTGCTTGTAAACACACTGGTGACATCAGGTTGTGCATAGATTTGAGAGGTCTCATCAAGTGCGTAGTGAGTGATCAATTTCCTCTTCCCAACATAACTGAAATGGTTTCACTTCTTCATGAGCCAAATTTTTCACTACTCTAGACTTGACTTCAGCATATCATCAAGTTATGTTACACCCAAACTCAAGAGATTACACCACATTTTTTACTCCATTTAGGACTTATCATTTTATAAGCATGCCATTTGGGTTAGTATTGGCTGATGCTGTTTATCAGCGCATAATGTATAGTTTGTTTGGGTCAGATACAGGGGTTCAGTATTTTGAAGATGGTATTTTAATTCATGGGAAAACTGAGATGGAGCATGATGGGAGGATGAGAAGAGTTTTAACCATTTTGAGAGATGATGGTTTAACTCTTAAATTGAACAAATGCGCCTTCAAAATGGCAGAAATTCAATATTTGGGTCACAAAATTACTTCTGAAGGTTTATATCCTCAGAGTGAGTTAGTCACAAACATAATGAAGCTATATAATCTGGAAGGGAAAGATGAGTTATTGTCCTTTCTGGGTATGGTGGAATTTCATGCTAAGTTCCTTCCCAATTTAGCGTCTAAAACTTTACACATGAGGACACTACTTAAAAAGGGCATTGAGTTTTCGTGGGATGAGGAATGTGAAAAGAAATTTGTGAGTATAAAAAAGGAGTTATTGGCAGCTGATAGTTTGAACTCGTTCGATTCTGCAAAAAAGTGTGTAATCATGACAGATGCTATTATGAAAGGCCTAGGAGCTGTGTTGATGCAAGATTCTGGAAGTGGTGATGACCTCAGGCCAGTGGCAAATGTTTCAAGGATGTTGCGCGGAGCTGAAGTAAAATACTCTACTATAGAGAGAGAAGCTTTGAGTGTGTTCTGGGCAATTAACAAGTTCAAAACTTTTGTATGAGGAAAGGAATTTTCCATTTATACGGATAATAAGCCTCTCATTGAAGTTTTTACAAAAAAAGGATTGGACATGATTCCTAGCAGGATTTGTAGATGGATTGTTGGACTTCAAGATTTTTGTTTCACAATTTTATATGTACCAGTGCCAAACAATAAAATTGCTGATTGTCTGTCAAGACTCAGTCCTGAAGTTTAGGATAGTGTAGTAGAGGAAGAAGAAAGTGAAATCAAGGTATGCAGTATTACAGAGGGAATTGTGGAGAAAGAAGAGTGGTTGAAAGCAGTTGCTGTAAATAAAGTTCTACAACAAGTGTGCAAGTCTGTAAAGGACGGATGGAGAATGAATATGAAGCATGATGAGTTTCTTAGTGGTTACTAGAGTGTTAGAGATGAGTTGTCTGTGGTAGATGGTTTCCTCTTGCGTGGTTTAAGGTTAGTGGTTCCATCGGTGTTAATGGATAAGATTATGCATTTAGGACATGTTGGGCATCAGGGAATGAGTAAAACAAAAGCCAGAATTTGTCTCAATTATTGGTGGCCGGGCATGGGTTTAATGATAGAGAGAATAGTCAGAGAATGTTCTGACTGTTGTAACAGTGGCAAAGTATACAAAACTAGAGTACCTCCCATGTGCATTAGAGAATTTCCCAGTAGACCTTGGGATGTAGTGGCTTTGGATATAGAGGACCGATTTACACAAAGGGAAGGTCGAACTATCCTCTGGTGTTGATTGATCAGTTTTCTAGGTGGGCTGAAATAGGCATTGTTAGCAGCATTGAAACATGGAGAATGATTGAGTTTTTCAATGAGATATTTAGTCGTGAAGGTTTTCCTAACACAGTAGTGACCTATGTTGGTCCACAATTTGTTTCTTTTGAGATGGAATGAATTTCTAAAGTGCAAAGGTATTGTGCACAAAGTGTGTTCTTTGTATCATCCTGAAGGGAATGGTACTGTAGAAAGGTTCAATAAAAGCATTAAGGAATGTGTATAATTGGAAGTATTGGCTGGCAGGAGTTGGAAAGAAAGTTTGAAAGAATTTCTGCATGCATACAGGTTTACTCTCCACATAACAACTGGAGAAGTTCCTTTTGAGGTGTTTAGAATTCGGAAAGGTAGCACCCAGTTGGCTCCTGGTTGGGTATCCTGGGGTAAAAATGACTGTGTTTCCTGGTCTTGAATGAAAGGTGGTAATAAAAGCAAGAAGAAATGTGTGGAGAGACGTAAAGGATATTATGATGTCAGAAAGAGTGTAGCAGATGTTGGTGTGGCAGAGGGGGATGTTGTTCTAGTAAGGAAACCTACATTGTGTAAGCGTGGAATCAAGTTTATGGGTCCATTCAATGTTATTAAACTTTTCAGGAATGCTGTTAAGATTGAGGATTGTAGAATATGGAATTTGAATCGAGTTGTAAACTAAAAAAAATGTGAGTATATTGTTTTCTAAGAATAATTTTAGTTGTAGTAATTCTATACTGTCTTTTATTTCTTTGTTCTATGACATTTTCGTGATAATGTCTTATTCAGTGTTTTGTTATAGTATTTTAGTTAGGGTTTTGTTTTGCTGGTTATTAGTTTGTGGTGTATGTCAAATTGAATGAGGGAAGGTGTGTGGTATATGTTATGATTTGCATTGCACATAATATATAGAATGTGAGGGAGGTTGTATTCCCCAAGGCAGAAGGATGGCAGAGCTGCTGTCTTGTGAGTGTGGATGGGATGCTTCTAATAAAGAACACATTTAAGACTAAACCTAGTCTTTGGATTATCTACTACACCCAGGGCCTCCAAATCAAATGCTAGTAGTGGGCATGTACCATTAATTGTTCCACCCACATGAGTAGCCCTGTAAACTTGTCTCAGACCTGCCACTGCAGTGTCTGTGTGTGCAGTTTTAGACCTGGCAAGTGCACCCAATCGCCAGGCCCAAACCTTACCTTTTAGTACATGTAAGTCACCCTATGTTAGGCCCAAGGCAGCCCAAGGGACAGTGTGCAGTGCATTTAAAAGGTCGATATGTAATGGTTTGGTTTACATGTCCTGATAGTGAAATACTGCTACATTTGGTTTTCACTATTGCAAGGACTAGCTCTCCCATAGGGTAACATGGGGATTGTCTTGAAATATATTTTAAGTGTACTTTACCATTGGGAGCAGATAGAGAAATGGAGTTTGGGGTCTCCGAGCTCACAATTTTGAAATACATCTTTTGATGAAATTGTTTTTTGAATTGTAAGTTTTGAAATGACACTTTTATAAAGTGGGCATTTTCTTGCTTAACCCTTCTCTGCCTCTGTCTGTCTGTCTGTGGAATACACGTCTGGGTCAGGATGACAGTTGGGCTGTTTGTGAATTCACTCTAGATAGTCGCACAAAGGGAGCTGAAGTGTGCCCTGCATTTTTGTGAAGGGTCTTCCTGAGTTGGAGAGGTGGGAGGAGCTGACACTTGCGCCTGAATAGGGCTGTGCCGGTCCTCATACAAAGCTGTCTCCATGCCCCTGGAGTGTATCTGGGGCCGGGGCAGGGAAAGGCAAGGTGTTGTGTACTTCAACTACAAAGACTTCTCTTTGAAGTTTACCTACTTCGAAGAAGGTAAATGGCATAAGTAATGGACCTCTGATACCACGAAGTTAGAACACATATGGACTGGGGACATTCTGCCAGGAAGAAGAGCTGGATGCGGTAGGAGGAACTGCCACTCTGCCTGTTGTTTTGTTGTGCTGTCCTTCTGCTTCTCTCTTGGGAGTGAAAGGATTGGACTTTGCTTTCTATATCCTGCTTTCCAAGGTTTTCCAAGGGCTTGAACGGAGCTTGTTTCCCGTTAAGTCTCAGGGACATCTAAGACTTCATCTGCCAGTGCCTGGGCTCTTCTGCTGAGAGCTCTGACTTGCCAAGTGGTGCCAACTCCAGTCACTGGACCCTTGGAAGTGTAAGCTGGTGACCTGAAGGAGAAAATCCATTAACCGATATGCCGAGGCTGAAAAATAGATGCAAAGCCTGCTGAATCGATGCAGCGCCTGTCTCGTGTTTGAAAAGTTGATGCAGCACCTGCAGAATCGATTAAGCACCTGTTTCACTGTGGTTCCATCATCATAGCGCATCTGGATTTTCTACACACAGTCCTTGGGTATCAATTTCTCATCAACTCCACTCCGCAGCAAGGAACCAAGGCTGTGTGTCTGGAAATCAACGCATCGCCTTTTCTGTGAGGAAAGAATCGATACATCACCTCCCCTGCCAGTAACGAACCGATGCAAGAAAAGAATCAACGCATCACCTCCCCTGCGCAGTAAGGAACTGACGAATCACTTTGCTTTTTTTGGTTCCTCACCTCCCCAGTGGCCCATATAATCTTTGTTTTTGAGGCATACCAGGTACTTGGTGCTAAAAAGAGAAAACCATTGATTCCTATGGACTAAGACTTGTTGAAACCTTTAAGAAGTTATATCTTTACTTATGTATGCTGGATGTTTGTTATTTTGGTGTTGCTTTACTTGGAGAAATATAGGCTAGTTTCCTAAACTGGGACATGATTCTTTTGTGGTGTTTTCACTGTGTTACTGTGTGTGCATGTACAAATACTTTACACATTGCCTCTGAGATAAGTCTGACTGCTTGAGTCAAGCTACCAAGGGGTTGAGCAGGGGTTATCTTAGGTGTGTGGCTCCGTTACCCTGACTAGAGTGATGGCCCCTACTTGGACAGGGTGCACATCACTGCCAACTAGAGAGACCCCATTTCTAGCAATGTAAAAATCTGAAAATAGTCTAAGTGTCAATGTGCACCACAATCATGAAAAAATCAGACAGGAACCCTAGTGGAATCGGAAAGTCTTCTGGCTCACCTCAAAATTTACGTTTTTTCTATATTATGCTCACACGTTGAAATTAACAGAAACTGCAGAATAACTGTGGTGTATCACTTCATCAGCAACTTATAGCACGTGACATCTAAGCACTAACCGACTACATGATTAATTATTCGGAACCCTCTAAATTAATATAATCGAAGACATTCAAACAGAACAACATACATTAACAATAACATGTTATGTGAATAAAAAGGTCTCAGTAAACGAACGTAAGACTTTGCAACATGTTTCAAATTACAGCTGAACTTGGGAAAGTCCATTGTGAACAGAACAGTGTAACTAACACATTTCAACTTGACTGTGTGTTGCGAAGTTTGTGGGGAGAGGATGTATGCAGGGAGAAGAAACACAGGATGAGTGACATGGATGACTTCCGTCTTGGTCAAGATGGAAGTTTGCACGAAAATGTGGGCTATTTAGCATAAGTCAGAAAAAGGTACTTCTACACATCATAGACAATTTGTTTCAAAAGCAATCGTTTGACATTATTCTGTACTAATATCAAGTGTAAAATTGCATTTTATTGATTGTTACTAATACACATTAATATAAATTAATAAAAATCTCTTACAGTCTGCATGATCAGAGACTTGAATCGCATGAGATACTCATGATGATCTGTGGTGTCAAGGACTGCATCCATCATCATGGGTACCAATAGGCATCCCGCTAAGCCATGAAGGGCCCCTGGTCACTTCTTAGAGATATAGGTGACACCCCAGTTTCAATATGGTGCTCAGGGTGGTTCTATTTTCCAGCTGCCATGGCACCGCACCCCACTGAGTTCACCATAACATTGTATTACAATAGTGAGGCCAGGCTATCACCAGTGTACACATCTACTCTACCACACAAACCTGCAACTATGCTAAAATCTTATTTTCAGTCATTATGCCGCACTGGCATCTGTTCATCCCATTGTGAGCTATCCTTCCTACTACAAGACTGTTCTTGGACATGAGTGATTAGAAGGATTCAGTCCTGATGTACAGTACCAGGAAGGTGAGTGAATTTAATATTGCCAGTTGCGTAGCGGCTTTTTACACGTAGGTGTCAATGGCATCGTCCAGTAGCATCAGACCCCAACTGAAGTCTACGACATTACAGAGACAAGCCATGAGTGAGATGAGCGGTCATTGCTTGATGACGTGTGCGGCTGCTGCTAATTATATAATGATGATGCTAACATGCCTGTTTCAGCCACCTGCTAATGAAGGAGTCTCATTAAGAACAGGTGAGACATAAACGCTCGACTTTGTATTTCTTGCATTATGTATGCAGCGTTAGTGGCGTGGTTCCGTGTCTGATTCTAACCAATGCTTTTGACACGTTTTATATACAGTACAGCCGAAAAACAATTAACATGAGCTGAACCTCGCAACACTCCATAAGTCTAACAACAACAACAACGCGATCATCGTGCTTTGTCACTGTTTATGGATCGCTCTTTGTGCGGGGACAATATGATGCATGTCTAGCAATCTGTGAAAGACGCATAGAGTTCAGCATATGCACCGTGACAAGCATCTGCTAGATACCATAATTAGCTTCTTGGCTCAAATTCTCTTGCTTTAACAAATAGCATAAGGCTGCCAGAGAGTTGCCTCAGTTAATATTTTTCCTCTTGAAGAAGTGATATCTCTAACTATTCAATCTGAGAACCAGATCAGGGTACACACAGTCTTTTTAGTATGGATTTGGTATAAGGATGATGTATATATCGAGAATAAAATTAAAGGAAGTAGGTACAGAAAATCAGGGAATGTGCCAGAAAGGGGATGCCATTCAGGGTGCTATAGAGGCGACATTCACCGATGGAACCCTTAGTCAGCGATTCTATGGACTCTCCTGGATTTTCTCATCAATAATTATCTTGCAAATGTTGCAGTGATAATTTCAATGATGTCATAGATGATGTTATGAGTGATGTAGTATATTGGGTAGTTAGCAGTGCGTGGCGAGAGCGTGAGCTATGGTTACCTTTGGGCACGAGTTATAGTTACTTGAAATAACTCTAACTATAACTGCTGACTTTCTATGGTTTTGTGCGAATAAATTCAGAAGCTAACTATAACGTCCCTGTAACCTTTGGTTTTTAAGTGAATTTCTATATTTTTAAACTATATTTCCTGACTACAATGTTATGTAACTTTTGTTTTATTCAGTGAATTTCTATGTTTTCTTAACGTTTAGTAATTTTAATGACTTTACGTTAATCCAACCACCACTGTGCATGGCTAAAGGCAGGGTTTGGCTGCAGGGCCTATCTCTCTGGGTATGGATAATAGGTGTGAGAGAGTGCCACTGGGTGTGAGAGTGGGTGAGACAGTGTATGGGTGTGAGAGTGGGTGTGACAGGGTCTATGTGAGTGGGTGTGCGAGTGTCTATCCGGGTGTGAGAATAGGTGTGAGAGGGAGTCTTGGTGTGAGAGTGGGTGTGAGAGTGTCTCTATGAGTGGGTGTGTGAGTGTCTGTGAGTGGGTGTGTAAGTGGGTCTGTGAGCGGATGCATGAATGTCTGAGTGGGTCTGTGAGTGAGTATGTGAGTCTCTGAGTGGGTCTGTGAGTGGGTGTGTGAGTCTCTGAGTAGAACTGTGAGTGAGTACATGAGTCTTTGAGTGGGTCTGTGAGTGGGTGCGTGAGTCTCTGAGTGGCTCTCTGAGTGTCTGTGTGGGTGTGTCAGTAGCTGCGTGAGTGACTTAGCCACAAAAGAACCTCACCTGCCTTTTTATCCAACAAGAGTCCACAGTTTTGCACAAAATGTTTACCCAACTGAAGTACTTTCTTAGTAAGTGCTACTTCATTGCGTAAATGTATAATGTGTATTCTAAACTACAGTTGCGTAATGGACCACAAAGAAATGTCTCCAGGTGACTTTGTGTGTGTTTAGCAATGTCATTGTTCCTCCTGCGTCTTTCTTCAGAATTCTGTAATAACATGAATCCTGCTATATCCTTCTTCTTATCTATTTGATGTAATTGCTTCTTTGTTTTGTGGAGAATGCCTCATATTCATTTGCATCAAGAATGCACCACTAAAATCGTCAGGAAACGCACTGGGGGTGGGCCTTTGGTAAGCTGTTCATCATCCTGGCGAATGGCAGGAAGACCTTTGCATGCTAATAAGGTGGACAGTGTGAGGCCAAGCAGGTGGAGCTTTCGGGTGATTTGCACATTTGTATACTTTTAGCAATTCAAAGGGAGACCCATGGACTCTAGGGGAGGGGGTGCTACACAGTCCGCCCGGGCTGATTTTGGCCTCAGGGACCCCATCCCCCAGGGCCCAGCCATAAATAAAGGGAGGAGGGGGACCACCTGGCCCCCCTCCCCTGGCTGAATTTGGCCCTGGGGACCGCATCCCTGAGGCATGGCCTAATTTATTTTGGGGGGGCGGTGGTCGCGTGACCGCCATCCTCAGGGCTGATCTCGGCCCCTGGGACCCCATACCCCCATCCCCCGGGGCCCAGCCCTGTGACCTGGGTGCCCTCACAATTTTGGGGACCGTGGGGGAAGCCTCAAGGCCCCCATGGTCCCAGCTAGCGTCCTGCGTCCTGCCTCCTGCAGAAGCCAGCATTGCTGTCACAGAGAGGGAGCTGCTAAGCCAGCTCCCTCTCTGAGAGCAAAATCACCTCTGTCTACCTGCCTGCATTTTTTCAGGCAGGGAGACAGAGGAAACCTCTGCTCGCAGTGAGGAAGAGCTGTTTAACAGCACTCTCTCACTGCGAACAGAGTGTTTTTTCTGTGGTTTGGCAGCAGCTGTCAAAGCTGCAGCCAAGCCACAGCAAACAGCTATGTCCCAGGGGTGGGCACCCAGTGAAATATCAGGAGCCGGCCCTAGGGCGTGGCAGTCCCAGGGCCATCAGTGTCCTTGAGAGGCCCACCTCCAACAAAAAGAGCCTCAGGGAGGTGGTGGTCCCTGGAGCTGCAGGGGTTCATAACAGACCCCCTTTAAATTTTTTAATATTTGCCCAATGGAGGTGGTGGTTCGCCATGCACAGTTTTTTCATCAAACATTTTACTGCAAATATTACATTGATATTATCAATTATGTTATCAAAGATGTCATGAGTGCCGTATTTTGTGGGGAAATGAGCAGTGCATGGCGAGGGTACACATTAGAGTTACCTTAAGGCACAAGTTATAGTTCCATGAAATAACTTTAACTATAACAGGTGAATTTCTATGGTTTTGTAAGTTTAAAAAGTGAGCCTAACTATAAAGTCCCTGTAATCTTTGTTTTTTTTAAGTGAATTTCTATGTTTATTAAATTCTATTTTCTAATTATAATGTCCCTGTAATCTTTGTTTTTTTCAGTGAATTTTACTGGGACGTTATAGTTAGGAAATAGCATTTTTTTTAACTCAGAAATTCACTGAAAAAAACAAAGGTTACGGGATGTTATAGTTAGGGCCAGATTTTCACACAAACCACAGAAATTCAGCAGTTATAGTTATTTCAAGTAACTATAAGCCATGCCCTAAGGTAACTATAACTCAGGCTCTCGCCATACACTGCTAATTACCCCACATATTACATCACTTATGACATCTTCTATGAGATCATTGATAATATCACTGCAACATTTGCAGAGAAACTATTGATAAGAAAACTGTGCATGACGGGGAGCATATATATATATATATGCACACACATACATACACATATATATATTTAATGGATAGATTTTAACTGTGATATTTTATGCAAAAAACAGAAATGTGTACACATTTTTAAAGCTACTTAACAATAGTCATAAAGTAAAGTCAGACTTGTATTAAAATACTTTACTTTTTCAATTAGTTAAGTTTGTTTATAAGTGCATTTTCCCCGTTGGATTGAAAGGTCCCAGCTGACTCCTCTCTATCATGAAACAAAAAGTGTACATTATTTTGCAAAAAACACAAGTGTCCGTTTAAAACTGTAAAAGGATACTGAATGTTATAGTTCTTTGCGGTGTGCATCTCCTGAAAGCATAATAATTATGTTATGTTTTAGAAAAGTCTTTAAAGTAGAAACAGTGTATTTACATTTGGGAAGTAGTGCATTCTGAACTTGCATTGGTTTATCATATCATTGTCATGTTGCGCACCGGAGTTCTAGGTAAAACTATTTTTCTCATAAAACAGAAAGGAAATGTATAACTATGCGTGAAACTTAGCAGAACCCTGAGTTCATACTCTCTTTAGTGCTATGATATAAAACTGAATATAGCAACCTCATTCAGAGTGATGCTGTACCCTAAAAAAAAGCACTACCGAAAATATTAGCAGCGAAAAAAGACATTCGTATAGGGGAACATGTGAAGCTGGCTGGACTAACTTTAAACAACTTTTAGATTAGTTTTTTCTTGATTTCGCCCACATCATTAACTTCATTAAATAGCAAAGTTTTAAATTTGAAGGAAGGTGAAAAGTACTATAAAAATAGGTATTGCGTAAGTGTGTGTGAATGGAATTTGCAAAGTACTCAGAATCACTAACCAAAAATCCATGCAAGCATTGCAAAGCTGCTGTTTTTTTTGTTGTTTTTTTTTGCTGATTCAGTGGCCCTTTGCTGCAGCAAGAAAGTGTTCACGAGTCTGCCAAGGGCCTTGCAAAGTAGCAGGTAAAGTGATTCTGCTGGGTGTTAATCAGGAGTGAAACTAGGGGTAGGCGATAAATTCTGCTCCATCTGCAGAATTCCTGGAGTTTTGGTCACTCCGAGTTACGAATGAAATGTGGAGTTTGGGCCAAATTCCACACTCCACCTTGTGGCAGAGTTTTTTCTCATAGGACGTCAGGAACTGGCGCCACCTCGCACAATTGTGGGGCATTAGGGCATGCAAGTTTTCCCAATGCAGGTAGTGGCTGGCAGTTGCGAATGTGGGGGCCCGCGGAGAGAGAGACTCGTTCTAGTCTCTCCGCGGGTCTGTTCGGGAGGACAGGAAGTGGCGCAGGCACGCCGGATTGGTCGTAAGGTAAGTGGGGGTGGGATTAGAAGGGCGGTTATAAGGGGGTGGTAGGGTGGGGTCGGCCTTTTTTCCGGGCCGACCTATTTAGGAAGGTTGAGTTGAGGAAGGAGGGCGGCTACGAGGCAAGTGCAGGTTTTCGGCAGCGTTATTGTTAGGGCGAGGGGAGGGCTGCTTGCGCGCAGCGCTAAGACAGGGCTAGGTACAGGGTGGTGTACGCGCAAGAGGGCGGGTGGGTGCGGCCGGGCACACGCGGCCCGGAAGGCTCGCCGCGCCCCTTGGGGAGAGGCCCCCGGCGGTGACAACAGGTGCACGGAGGCTTTTCAGCCCCCGGCGCCTAACTTGGGCAGAAGCGGGCAAGGAAACAACAAGCGCGCGGAGGCCATCTGGGCCCCGGCGCTTGATTTTGGAAGCGGGCAGAGAGGCGCGGGGCCGGGCGGCCACGCGCGCATAGTTAAGCGGGGGGGGCGCTCCCATTATTTTAATAAAAAGCACAACGGCTGACACGCAAGGCGCGCGAATGGTTTCGGAAACCAGACAGAGAGGCCACAGGTTATTATACAAAAAAAAAAAATATACTAAAAGCGCGTGGCGCCTGAGCGTCCCCACAATTAACAGTCATCTTTCTGGGACACTTTTCCCGGATAATAGACCTGTATAGACAGCGACGGGGGCCACACTGGGGGTATTCATAGAAGGGGGGGGCTTACCAGGGGGGGCACATAATCAATTGTTTTGCATTTAGCACAAGGCTGAGAGAGGCACACACAAAGGGCAGGCCGGAGGGCTCTGGTCACTTATAGGCCACACAGGCCAGAGAGGGGCCCCGCACTGGTTTAAGGACACGCATTTTTCACGGGGGGAAAGCAGTAAGGCGCCATGTCAACCAGCCATGACGCAGAGGCAGTCAGGGCCGCGCTTCGCATTTTAAGCGAAGCTGGCAGGGCGGATTTACTCAGGCCCGGGGTTCTGGAGCAGGCCTGGGTTGGAATGACCCGGCCAACGCGGGCTGCGTCAAGTGGAGTGTCAGCGGCAATTGCCGTCTGTGAGTCACAGGATTCAGAGGGGGACAAGGATTAGGTCCCGGGGAGACAGGAACAGGTAACAGAAGCGCGGATGGAGACACCGGACACGCTCAGTCCTTTAATTTTCAGCGGGGAAACACAGGGCACACAGGACCCAGGCCCAGGGCCCTCAGGAGCAGGCCACGCAGGTACACCTGCAGGCAGGCCCCCCGGGGGGAAGGAGACATTACGGCAGGGCAGGGCCCAGGGCCACAAGGGGATGGAAGCGAGCAGCCTGCGCCGGGGCCCAGTGGCGTGCAGACCCCGTTAGACCTGTCCTGTCCCTGGGGGGGGCTACCAATCAATGGGGCATGGGGCCCCAGCCAAAAAGCGAGGGAAATACGCAGGGAAATCCAGGGGGGGGGGCAGGCAGACCCAAGGCTCCCCCGCGACAGGCCAGACCAGCAAAACACAAGACATGTGGGGAGGCTGGAGCGATGGGGACCCCGGGCCCCGCTGCGCGAGGAACTTGGGACCAGGCAGACGCTTGGAACTTGGAAGCCAGAATTCGCGAGCAGCGTAGGGCTGTAGCAGAAACCGAGGCCAGATGTGCCCAGTTGTGTAAAGACAGGGAGGAAGGGGGTAACCAGTGCGAAGACAACACAAGGAGCAGGGAAGCCACAGACATGAGGGGGACCTAGCCGGACGGGCAGGCGCAGGAAGCTGGGTTTGGATTTCACAGACGGAAGTGGGTAGGGGTCAGGAGGCTCGTGTGGCCGAAGGGCGGGTCGGCAAGGGAAGCCCCAGTGGCGCACACGGCCACATGGGAAGAGGCAACACGATGTCAGAAATGGAGAATGGCAAGAGAAGGGGGATGCTAACTGGGCGCAATACGGCCCAAACACGTTGGTCCGAAGCACTAGGGGGGTCTGCGGCGGCCTTCTCTACTTCGTGGGAACGTGGGTACCACAACGATGGCATGCGCCATGTAGGTCAAATGTCAACAGAAGCACCGGCAACAAAGTCACAGGGATATGTTGGAAACAAGTGGGGGTGGCTAGGCGAGGAAGAGTTGGAATTGAACTATGAAGAAGTTGGGGAGGAGTGGGAAGACGGAGAGATACGAGATGAGGAGGTGAGCGGTGTCAAAACAGGGGGGGCGTGGGCGCAAGTGCGGCGCAACCCCTGCCTCTGCCTTTGTTTTTCAGGACACCGTTGTGGCCGAGGGGCCAGCAGGACTACAGCAAACAAGGACACGTGGCAGAGCGATGAGGAGAACACCGCGTAATTTGGGGGAGACAGTCGGAGGTAAGGGGAGATGGTGGTCAGTCTGGGGCGACGGGGGGGAGGTTACAAGGGTGACTTGCACTAGCAAATCCATAGGCGTAGGAGACGGGTCGGTGTTGAAGACACCAGGTTTGGTTTCAGGACAGAAGGGGGAAGGGACTAAAGACAAGGAGACGGCATCCACCACCGTCACAACAATGGGTAGCCAGACGGCAGGGGAAGACACGAATACTGAGGACAAAGAGGAAGCGTCTGCCGTACACGGGTATGGCCATGCCCCTTGCGTCTCACGTTGCAGAAAAAACAAAGGCGAGGATCGGGAAACATGAATATGTAGATGTTTTTAAGTTATTACACAGGGACATTCAGGCCAAGGAAGGGTCTAAGGAGGAGGAATGGGAGTTAGCACGCAGGCCCAGGGTTCCTATTACAATGGACAACTGGATGTCCGCATTCCTGATATTCGCTAGCATATATTGCGAAAAGTACCCAGACAGGGCCATTATGCTTTTCAAATACATGGACATTATTAGGAGGCCCAGATGCACTTTGGGGGGTTTGAATGGCTGAGTTATGACGAGGAGTTTAGGGCTCGGTGAGCGTAAATCCTGAAAAGCCGTGGGGAGATGTAGATCCTGAGTTATGGATGCAATAGATGGCATCGGCACAGGCATCGGCGTCCACTCATACGGCAAGCGGACTGCCAGCAATATATAAGCCTTTTCAGGCACGCCCGCCTCAGGAGGGGCGGGCACTGTTACAAAAACGCCGGTGTCCAACACGGGGGCTTGTTGGAATTTCAACAAAGGTTTCTGCTCACGGACACAGTGTAGGTTTAAACATGATTGCTCCAAGTGCGGGGGCCGTCATCCAGTCATTCAGTGCTTCTCCCTTAACAGCCGTGCAGAACAGTGGGGGGCGGCGAGAGGAAGAGGCTCACAAGGAGCTCCTGCTCCAAAAGGGTCCTACACCAGTTAGATTGGAAGTGTTACTGCCTTGGCTCCACAGGTATTCAGACGCGGATAAGGCACGACAATTGGAATGGGGTTTCCGAGAGGGTTTTAGGGTAGGCTATCAAGGTCCCCGGCAGAGGAGGTGGGCAGACAATTTGCGGTCTGCTAGGGAACAGCCTCAGGTAGTGCGGGATAAACTGGAGAAGGAGGTAGCACTCGGGAGAATAGCTGGTCCGTTTTTTGGTTGGCCAACTGATCACTTGATGATATCCCCTTTAGGGGTGGTCCCCAAAAAAGCGTCGGGCGAATTTCGGCTGATACATCATTTGTCATGGCCTGAAGGTGCATCGGTGAACGATTTTATCGCGCAGGAGGACACCAAGGTAGTTTACGCCTCGGTGGATGATGCGGTGAAGTTAGTTTTGAGGTGCGGGATAAAAGCGGAAATGGCAAAGTGTGACATACAATCAGCCTTTAGGTTGTTACCCATTCATCCAGCAGATTTTGACCTCTTAGGAATGCAGCTGGATGGAGCTATATACGTGGAAAGGGTCTTACCTATGGTTGTGCAATATCATGTGCTTTATTTGAAACGTTCAGCACCTTTTTGCAGTGGGTCTTTGTTAAAACGAGTGGCTACAGGGCGGTGACGCACTATTTAGATGATTTTCTATTTGTAGGGACAGCCGCATCCGGAGCATGTGGACAGGCTTTGGCAGGTTTTCAGAGGCTAGCGCTGCAGACAGGAGTGCCATTGGCCCCGGAAAAGACAGAGGGACCGCTATCAATTTTGACCTTTTTGGGCATCGAATTAGATGCAGAGACAATGGTGGCCAGATTGCCAGGGTCAAAAGTGACGGAAATACTGGAATGTCTGGCATTTGTGCGGACATTGCACAAAATGGATTTACGAATGGCACAAAAGCTGTTAGGATACCTCAATTTTGCGTGTAGGGTAGTGAGGGGAGGACGAACGTTTTGTAGACGATTGGGACTGTCCATGTCGAGAGCAGTGCTACCACATCATAGGATAAGAGTTTCCTTGGCCCTAATAGAAGACATCAAGGTATGGCAGACTTTCCTGAAGAAATTTTATGGGGTACCAATGTCTTTTGGTGACTCCGATACGGTCTGGCAGGTTCAAATATTTTCAGATGCGGCAGGGGCGTCTGGCTTCGGCATCTACTGGCACGGGAGGTGGTGCGCTGAAACATGGCCCCAGCAATGGTTACAACAGGGGAGGAGCATTGCCTTCCTCGAGTTTTTTCCACTATTAGTGGCACTAGCAGTCTGGGGACGGGAATTAGCCAACAGGACGGTGGTTTTTCAAGTAGACAACATGACTGTAGTTGAAGTGGTTAACAGGCAGAGGGCTAGGGACCTCAGAGTTTTGCGTTTATTACGACAATTTATGCTGCAATGTTTATCTCTCAATGTTATCTTTAAAGCTTCACACATACAGGGGGTTTACAACGAGATTGCAGACTCCCTATCTCGTTCACACTGGCGGCGTTTTCGCGAGTTGGCGCCAGGAGCGGAACGGAACAAGACTGCGGTCCCGGCAGACATTTGGGAGTGGGGGGCATGATGATCTCGGGGCTGGTGGAGATGTCTTTAGCGGTATCTACGCGGCGAAGTTACAGGCGCGCATGGTTGGAGTTTCAATCTTTTGAGGCATTTGTGGGCAATTTTTGGGCACAGGGATCACAGACTTTGGAGGCACGGGCTTTACGCTTTGTGCTGTTTTTGATTAAGGAGGGTCTATCCCCGGCCACAATAGGAGGGAAGTTGGCAAGTGTTTCATTCCATGGGAAACTTTTCTTTGGTACTGATCCAGCGCGTAATGATTTATTAGGTAGAATGTTGAAAGGTTGGGGTAGGGTCAGGGCTGGGGCGACAAGTATGGCAAGAGAACCCATTACTTTTAAGATACTGCGGGAATTGTTGCATGTCTTGCCTGTATGTTGTATGGATGAGTATGAAGTAGGACTTTTGCGGTTATGCATGGTTTGGATGTTTTTCGGCGCATTTAGAGTATCTGAATTGTTGGGCGTAGGGAGCGAACTTGGGGTGAAAGTGAAGGAGGTTTGCATGCACAAGGAAAGGTTGGGGATATGGCTCAGGTGGTCCAAGACGGATCAGTTGGGAAAGGGGAAATGGGTGTGGTTGGAAAAAGGAGGGGATGATTTAGCGTGCCCGGTGAAAGAGTCGATGGTTTTCAAACAGAAACTGAGAGGGGCCGGGGAAGCAGGGGTGTTCGTGCACGCTTCAGGCAAAAAACTCACTAGCTATCAGCTTTTGCAGGTTTTGAGGATGGCGCTGGGACGGACGGGGCGGCGTGCAGGTGATTTTGGAACACATTCCTTCAGGATTGGGGCAGCTACAGCGGCAGCTCATTTAGGTTGGGACTGGGCTAAGATCAAAGCTATAGGTAGATGGAAATCTAGATGCTGTGAGCGTTACGTTAGGCCTTGAGGACATACGGGTGGGGGGGGTTCAGATGTTCACGACAAATGTTATAGTGTTTTTTCTTTGCAGGATGCGTGGCCGGGCCGCAGAAAGATAAGATGGTGACATGGCTGGTCAGTCACTGATTTGTTCACTGGGCGGCGAAATTCACAGAAAAACAAATATACGGCATGTCACTGGGACTGCCCAGCAGACACTACAAAGTTCGTGGGTGGGGAAAGAGCGGCATGAGGTGGGGGAGTTTACTTCCATTTATCACGGGAAACTTGCCGCAATGGGGATGTCCAGACTTATTACTGATACATTTGGGGGGAAATGATTTGGTGAAGCAATCAGGGCTCACATTGATTCAGTTCATGCAGAAGGACTTGGAGCTATTGAAGCAAAAACTATGCGGGACATGCCTGGTGTGGACGGAATTTGTACCCAGACGGGTATGGAGAGGAGCAATTAATCATGGAGCCATTGAACGGGCTCGGAAAAAGTTGAACAGAGCAATGAGGCTATTTTGCTGGGCTTAGGGGATCAAGGTACTGAGGCATGAGGACATTAAGGAACAAGATGGGACATTGTTCAGAGAGGATGGTGTGCACTTATCGCAATTAGGGAATGCGTACTATTTGACGGAGTTGAGGTTGATGTTGGAGAACTTATGGGGAGAGAATCTGTCGATCAGGGAATAAAAAGGAAATGACAAATACCATAAACGGAGGGTTTACGGGGTGGGGCAGCAAAACACCATGAGGGTTTTGCTGTTTGGCAGGAAATGGGGGAGAGGGGAGAGCCAGATGCGGGCTTGTCCCCCTTTCCAAGGGGAAAAACGAGGTGAAGGATCAGAATGGGGGGGTGGGATGTTACAAACAAGGAGGACATGAAAGGAATAGGGGAGTGCCTAGGGGAGGAGATTTGAGGAGAGCCATTGGAAGAGAGAGTGAAGGGCATAGGGAAGCTTTAAAGTTAAGGCTGGGCAAAAGGGAGTTATACAGTTCAAAGTTATTGATGTTATGTTAAATCCTGTCCTAAATAAATGACCTTTTACACCAGTTATGAGTGTCACTGTATGTGTGTCCCGATGTGGGGGCCCGTGGAGAGAGAGACTCGTTCTAGTCTCTCCGCGGGTCTGTTCGGGAGGTCAGGAAGTGGCGCAGGCACGCCGGATTGGTCCTAAGGTAAGTGGGGGTGGGATTAGAAGGGCGGTTATAAGGGGGTGGTAGGGTGGGGTCGGACTCTTTTCCGGGCCGACCTATTTAGGAGGGTTGAGTTGACCACCCACCCGCCCGGCATATAAGAAAGGAGGTAGGAATGGGGACAGTTAGGGGGCGTTCAGAAGATGGGTTGGGAAGAAGGTTTTGACGTCAGTTAGGGCAGGTGATGTTTTCAAGGTTTTAGCAGGAAATGGGGGAGAGGGGAGAGCCAGATGTGGGCTTGTCCCCCTTTCCTAGGGGAAAAACGAGGTGAAGTATCAGAATGGGGGGGTGGGATGTTACAAACAAGGAGGACATGAAAGGAATAGGGGAGTGCCTAGGGGAGGAGATTTGAGGAGAGCCATTGGAAGAGAGAGTGAAGGGCATAGGGAAGCTCTAAATTAAGGTTGGGCAAAAGGGAGTTATACAGTTCAAAGTTATTGATCTTATGTTAAATCCTGTCCTAAATAAATGACCTTTTACACCAGTTATGAGTGTCACTGTATGTGTGTCCCGACACGCTCGAATAGAAAATGTACTCGAGTGCCAGCAAAACCAACTCGAGCAGCAGCGCCTTCCAGCACGCCGTGTATTGCTGTTCACATGCTGATTTCTACCCATCTACAGAACTCTGCGGACTCGCAGCGTTTTTATATAACACCGCAGGATTCTGTGGAGTGAAACTCCACGAGTTCTGCCCACCCCTAGGCGTAACACAGACCCCTGCAGCTGCTGGGGTGCAGAGGGCCCCTAGCATTCGGGGGCTCCATTTAGCCTATGAATATCCAATTCAGCCTATGAATATCTGGCAGATATGGAAGTATCAGGGCTCCTTGTCACAGTTTACATAGGTCCTCCTCTTGTTGTGCTACGTCATTGGCTTTATTTATTCTTCTCTGTTTGTGTCCTGAGGGTAGAGTATCACCCATTGCACCTGCTCTTATCCCTGTTGCCACCTTGTTTTTCCCTAGCCTCGACTGCCCCCATCGCCTTGGTAGATTCTTCCTCAACTTGGAGCTATTTTTGAGCGTCATTTGACAGGACTTCCTTGCACAGAATCTGTCCCACATGAGGCACCCTGCTAAAATCTCTTTTGCAGGCTGCCTGTGCCGGTTTAGCTACGGTTTAGCTACGCCTCAAGCAAAGTCACTCTGCAAACGTCTGGCAAATTCACTCAAAATATTCCTGAAAGCCTGTTTGTGACCGAATACCATTGCTTAGTAACTATTTTGTAGGGAAGTCGATTCTACCACAAAATGTTGGAATTTGAAATGCGCTCAGATATCACCGTCAAAGGCAGCAGAGATTATATCAAATGGTAAATCCCTCAGGCACACAATGCAAAGCCATTTTGAGTTGGCGTAAAATGATAAAAATCGCCCCAACAGCACCACCTGACGATATCATAGTGAATGAAAGACAGCATCCTGTGTATGGCCCGAATGACAATGCTGGCGAGCCCACAACCACAATCTCCTGCAAATGATGGCCTATTGACCATTATTCCAAGGAAAGTTAGAAGAAACAACACTCACCTGTTGTGAGTGTTCATGTATGCTATGCAAAACATAGATGGACACATGAATGCACAAGCTTATCTGAAAAGGGATCACTAGTGGTGGTAGAAATGAAATCATTTGAAACAAGCATGCAGCTAAACGAGAACGGGAAACCTACAGCAAATGACTAGCAGCAGGTTTAGATAAGTCACAGAGGGATCCACTAACATTCTATCAAGCAGGCGATTGAGGACACTACGCTATTTTATTCACCTCCCTGGTTATTCCCAGTGCCATGGCTGTTGGCACAATACATCACACTGCAGGAACGCAAAACGCAAAACAAAGAACATTTGGAATGCATTCCAATGTCTGCTCTGCACGGTGGTGCTCTGCCGAACCCCCCAGCAGAACTCGGCAGCCAGACTCATCCTCAACCTACCACACAGAACTCATATCACACTACACCTCAGGGACCTCCACTGGCTCCCTATACATAACTTAGGCCTCACCTACTGCAACAGCCTTATCTCTGTACACCAATCACCCTGGCACATCCACTCTACAAGACTCCCCCTCGAACACATCCCACTCATACATAGAAGCAATTCAGAGGGATGTGCATTCTCTTACATTGCTCCTAACTCATGGAACAACCTCCCACTCTACATCAGAGCCACCTCTCTTATTGAATTTTGTAAGAAGCTGAAGACATGTCTTTTCAATTAACCAGGCTACCCTGGGCAGGGCTAGGCAATCACACCTGCTCGGCGCCTGGACGCAATCAAGGGTGATAGTGTGCTTTACAAGTGAACATAACATAACATAACATAACAAGGTAACTTGAAAATGTGAATTATTTAGTGGTGCTGTATTGCATCATGCATATGAGAGCCAGGGTACTGAATGACCTATTAGCGAGGACAATGGCCTCACCCTTGGACATGATAGCTATGGTGTTGTGCTTTAAATATTGCCAGCCAAGTCAGGTGAAATTTTGAATTTTCCCTCTAAGCTTGCCTTAAACTGACACTTATTTTCTACTAGCCAGAGATCTCAGTCAAGAATGGTGGGCCTTGAATATGCCAGGAGCTGGCTGTCAAGCATAAAAAATGTATTCTCCAGCACCACTCAGGGCTGCTTTCAACCCTGAGTGGAAGGAGTGGCAGTAGGGAAGTGCTTTAGTAAGGTCTATTTGCAACCGTGCAGCCATGACACACCTGTAGGAAGTTTGTGATTGCTGAGTAGCAGTCCTTGGCCCATATTACAGAAGTGCCCTAGGGGCGCAACAGGCATGTGCACCCGCTTTGCCTGCCCCTTGGGCACTTTTGTATTACAGAAGGGGCTGCAGACCCTTGTGCGGCTCCTTCTGTAAAACCGATAGTGCTGGTGCACATATAGAGCCAGTGCTATCAGCAGAGGGTACTCCCTTATTTACATGGGGGCGTGGCCAGGTAGTGAATAACTGCAAAATTTGTTTTTCACTATTGCAAGGCATATCTCTCCTATAGAATAGCATTGGAGCTGCCTTAAAACATCTTTTAGGTTTAACATCCAAATGGTAGAGATAGAAATATAGAGTTTGGCATCCCGGGATTTACAATTTAAAAGCACAATTTATGGTGAAGTCGGATTTTAAATTTTAAGCCTGAAAATGCCACTTTTAGAAAGTTGCCATTTTCTTCCTTTAACCATTCTGAGCCTCTTTCTGTCCCTGAATACAAATCTGGGGCAGGTGACAACTGGACTTTGTGCATTCCCACTAAACAGTCAGACACAAAGGAGGCTTGGGTGTGGCATTAGCATATTGATGGCCCATTACCAGGCTGATGTGTTTTCCTGGCCTAGGTGGGAGGGAGGAGCTGACAATTACTTCTGAATAGGGCTGTGCCTCTCCTTACACAAAGGGCTGCATAATCCCATGTGTAGTGCCTGGAGTAGACTACATTGCTGTGTTGGCCTACTGCTTCGGTGTGCTGGACTGTAGGAGGGACTGCCCCCTTGCTGCTGCTCTTTGCTGTTGGCCTGCTGCCTGTTGCTCCTACCCTGCAGAAAGGTGACTGGACTCACCCCTCTGTGCCTGCCCCAATAGTCTCAAAGGGCTAGCTGGATTGCCCCCAGTTCTGCCAGAGGTCTCTGGGACATCAAAGTCCTTGCAATATTCAGACCAAGTACACTCTACAATTCGACAACTGGGATTGTGTTCACAAGTTCACCTGCCCCAAATCGCACTGCCTGCTAGCTCAGGGCTGCAGAAGGATGCTACAGTGTCAACGGACTCTGAGCCGTGCTCTCCATGGCAGGAGGACTGTGTACATTCCCCAGGCAACCCTACAGCTATCCTGGTGACGAGTAGGATTTCTCCCATCATGTGATCCTGGACTGTGGGTTCACATCCGCACACCTGCCTCACCAATGTTAGTGAACCATCGAGAAGTGGCCCACTGAAGTGCTCATGTGGATCTCCTGCCCCCCGGGATGACCGCTGTGTGGTAGGCTAAGCACGCCTGTGATTGCCCAACAATGAAACAGGTATGGGGGTATCATGGGGCCAGGAGTAGCAAGTGTGGCTGCTCTCTTCGTTCCCGGCCCGAGTGCACCACACAGGAGAAAATCCCTGTCCCACATTGATGTGTTCAGACCCACAACAAGACTGCTGGTATTGGGCGCCTCTTTACTGGTGACTGGCATGTGTGCCACGATATCTGGACTTTTAGCCCAAACAGATTGCTTGTTCTCCTCTGGTGAACACCGTAATGCTCACGCTAGCACCACTGACATTGGACATACACGTCATTGATCAGCCATGTATTGTTTAGCGCATCACCCTCTAGATACACACACTAACGTGGCTGATACAGGCCACTGTGAGATTGCCCATGTATCTGCACTCTTAAAGAAGTGATTAAGGACTGACTAATTTAACCATAGTTCTTAAAGAAGTGATTAATGACTGATTCATTTTTACCAAAATCTTACCAAAGTGATAGGTGACTGATTAAGTTTCACCATAAGTCAATGAGAAGTATTTATTGCATTTTTGTTGTTTTGGACGTGTTTTAAGCAGATAAATAATCTTTATTTTTCTAACTTGGCATTAAGTCATTTTTGTTGTGTCCTTCACTGTATTGATGTTAGTAAATGTTGCACAAATGCTTTACACATTGCCTTCTAAGTTGAGCCTGCCTCCTCTGTGCCAAGCTACCAGAGGGTGAGGACAGGTTAGGTTATGCTGTGTATTTGACTTACCCTTACTACGATTGTGGTCCCTACTTGGACAGGGATATACACCTGCCAAGTAGAGACCCCAAGTTCTAACATACTGTATCATTAGGAACAGAACAGTATTACATATTTCCAGTAGGCATCTTAGCTATCATCTATGTACACATTTATAAAAACATTTGTGATGTAAGTGAAATTAAGGAACATTTGAAGTCTGTAACTTTTCCTTGAAAGCTATTCAAATTGGGGTTTAACTATAGATGCCATATAAACGTTGCAATGATTCAACATGTACTGATGATTGAAGGATTTTTGGTGTGTTTTAGATAATATAAAATTGATGTGCAGAAAATGGTGGAAGTATACTAATGTGTTATGAGTGTTTTTGAAAAATAGTTTTGGATAAAGTATATAGCAAGAATATGTTAATAATTGATGTATATTGTACTAATGTGTTATTATTGTTTTCCTAAAATGGTTTTGGATAAAGCATGAAGCCAGCGTGCATTACAAAAATGAGGTACAATGTTATATATTGTGGAATGTATGCTTCCCTTACAGCCCTGAAGAAGCGGTCAGGATTACCCCGAAATATTGGCTGTGATTGTACTTTATATGATGGCTTTTTCTTTTAATAATTGGTGATTTGTTCTTTGAATGTAAATATTCTAACATTGGACTTTATTGGATAATCTTTCATGCATGATAGAAAATACAATTTGTAGAGTGACTCAGTGTATATTTTTCTAAAGAAAGAAAGATTTGTCAACTCACTTTTCAATAAAGAAAATATAAATGAGACCATATATAATGGCCTATTTATAATGAATTAAAATACAAATTGTGTTGGACTCCCTGCTAGCTAATAATGATGGATGTATTACTTATCTGTCAAATGGGTTACTAACATAGTGGGTAGAAGAGCAAGGGCAATTGCATCTTTAGAAGACAATTTCACAATAAGGCTGGCAGTTTAACAGAGAGAGGACATGAATGTCCACATATTAGACAGAACCTCACCCAAACTTGAGAACAAATTACTAGGATACAATGCAATTAGTGAACAGTAGTACCTTTGGCTGCTTCCCAGGGTTGGATGTGGAATCCACTGTGGAAGTATACTACACTAGGTAGCTAAGGGTTCATCATTCTATGTAAGTACATGAATGTCTGGGAATGTATAAGAGGTTTGACTGTTTCTGTATGTTTATGTCTACAGAGAGCGTACAACAGTCCTTTAACTCCTCTCCATCTATCTTCAGTGTGTTCAGTACCTGTGTGGTACCTGCCCTATATGTGTGAGAGCCACATGCTATTTAGTTATACTATGTATTAGCAAAGGTTATGCTAAATAACTAAATGCTGTTGCTGTCCATATTGTTCCTTTGTTGTGTTTTGAAGCTTGGTATAAATCTTTTCACTACACAAATGACAAAACGATTTATTTTCTCAATGCTTGTTTTAAAGCATTATCTAGATACAAGACAGACTGATCCTCACAAAATATGTGAGCATAATTTACGTTTGGTTTTACATGTGAAACAAGCAGTTTTTGAAAAGTACTAAACCAGTTGTTCATTAGCTTTTGGCTACTGTGGATCCACACAGACTTACTATAGGAAGCCCGGGACCCCATCCTAAACAATTCCTATGATTTGAACCTCATAAAATACACAAAACTATGATTTGAACTTCATAAAATACACAAAACTAAGAAACAAGTATAATTCAAACAAATACACAATTTATGAAACATTTTCTTAAAATAACAATCAAAAACATTACAAAAATCGAAATTTTAATATGAATGGGAAGGTTGGCTCTAGGCCTAGGAAAAAATTAAATGGGACACCTATCAAAAGCAATAAAGCAATGGGTGTTGCGGTGGAACACCCACAGCAACACCCATTGCACGCTCCTCTGCCACAGAAAACTGCATCAGAGTGGCCCATATTTACAAGAAGGCGTTAAGCCACAAATAGTGGCTTAACGCCTCCTTGTAAATATGGTGCAGTGAATAGCGCCACCGGAGCGTCACTAAAAGTGATGCTCCAGTGGCGCTTGGGCCTTTTTAATTTGGCCCTAAGAGTCCCACTATGTAACATGCTGTTGTCTGAAAATACAGGATAGGCTGATGGTTTAATATATGATAGTGCCACTGGCAGAATTATGAAATGGCAAATAAAACTTGGCTCCTGACCTTCTGACTGTTTTTTTGTAGGCAATCAAGGATACACAGCTCAGTGATTGAGGGGGCAGGGGTAGACTTTCAAATTCATTTACCACAACAATGTGATCGGCAGCTGCTGGGCAAGTCTAAAGAGACACTGAGAAAGGAAAGCAAAGTGTTGGAACCCCCCTTCCTGAGCCCTCCTTTTGCCTATACGTTGGTGCGATTTAGGTGAGGCACCTGTGATGTACCCTTCCTACAAGCGATGCAGCATGTGGCGCCCCACAAGTACACACACACACAAGCAAAGAACCATACACACTGATGTGCATGTGTAGTCTCATACACCTGTTGAATTGCCCACATCTTCCTTTCAGTCTCTCATTAATTAATTTTTCCTAACTACCTGGGCCTCTCTTTTCTCTGGCTCCTGTTACAGTTGATGAATATTTGGCAGCATCTGTTGTGGGCTCTGTAATTCTCCACTAGTGTTTCGTGCTCCTGGTTCCAAAGCACATCAATTGGATGATGAAGTTTCTGTCTACACACTTGATGCTTCATGGGTAGCAATAACAAGCAGCCAAAGGTTACTCCAGGAGGTGGTAGTGGATTTGGAGTCTGCATGACACAAGCAAATACGCTCAGCAAACACAATGATATATCTTAAAAAAATAAATAAGTAAAGGAAAGTAGCACATTTAAAACTGTATGTGAAAATTAAGGGGGTCATTCTGACCCCGGCGGTCTCAGACCGCTGGGGCCAGGGTCGGCGGAAGCACCGCCGACAGACCGGCGGTGCCCCGCAGGGCATTCTGACCGCGGCGGTTCGGCCGCGGTCAGACAAGGAAAACCGGCGGTCTCCCGCCGGTTTTCCGCTGCCCTTGGAATCCCCCATGGCGGCGCAGCTTGCTGCGCCGCCATGGGGGATTCTGACACCCCCTACTGCCATCCTGTTCCTGGCGGTTCGCCCGCCAGGAACAGGATGGCGGTAGGGGGTGCCGCGGGGCCCCTGGGGGCCCCTGCAGTGCCCTTGCCAATGGCATGGGCACTGCAGGGGCCCCCGTAAGAGGGCCCCACTGTGTATTTCAGTGTCTGCAATGCAGACACTGAAATACGCGACGGGTGCAAACTGCACCCGTCGCACCCCTGCAACTACGCCGGTTCAATTCTGAGCCGGCGTCCTCGTTGCAGGGGCATTTCCTCTGGGCCGGCGGGCGCTCTTTTGGAGAGCACCCGCCGGCCCAGAGGAAATGTCTGAATGGCCGCCGCGGTCTTTTGACCGCGGTGCGGTCATTTGGCGGCTCCTTCCAGGCGGGCGGCTCCCGCCGCCCGCCGGGCTCAGAATGAGCCCCTAAGTGTTCAATTCTGCCCTAAACACACATAACACATACGTATACATGCACATTTCACTTCTATGAACTTTTTAGAATCTGACTTAATGTGGTTAGGTTTTGCTAATAGAGTTTTGTGTAGTGATTTACTTCCATTACTAGGGCCTCACAGCACTATTGGATTTTGGGTCCTTCATGGGGGTTTCGGCAGGACATGCATCCTTGGCCCTTGTCCGTTTTCTGTCCGTGTTGCTTTAGGGAATGGGCCCCAAATGCCAAATCAATTAGCCTCTTTTTTAAGCTCAGTACAAATATTTACCTCATGCGGCCTGGCCTGTCAGCAAAATCTACTAGGCTTATTGCTTGCGTTGCAAACAGCAACATGCTTTCAAGTGGTTTCACTTCGTTTTTCTATCAGCGCTCAATTTCATACAGCGTGATCCCTGTATGGTGGGAGGTTATTGTAATACTCGCAGGAAATCTCCTCTCTGTGTCCATTGAAAGCAAGACAGGCGCGGCAGAGAATTAAATGAGCCCGTGCTCTGCTCACATTACGGACGCACTCTCAAGGGAGGCGGTTCGCCTCCATCCAGGGAACAGATTTAAACATTAGTTGAAACAGAAGGCAGCAGATGTTTGAAATCTGCAAAACGCAACTTTATTTTCCGCCTCTGATTGATTCATTTGAACAATAATATGTTTTGAGAAAGATTTCTTATATTTTTCCGAGATGAAAGGACCAATACACCTAATTCCTGCTTTTGTATTTAAATACGCTCCCGCTCATGAGCGACATTTTTGCGTTTCAACATCAGCAATAAATTCCTTCTGAAGAAAAATCAAAATGGCATGAAAGAAAATTGTCGTTTGAAAGGGAAATAAGCCTCCCTGAAAGGATGTTTTAAAGGTTGCGATATCCGCAGCCCGATAAAGCCGCACCTTTTAATAAAATTCTAATTAGCAATGAATGCACTTTGCTATTAGTCCTATCAGATTGGTGCACATGTTCAGAGACGTCGGTCTTTGGAAGTGCTTTTCTTCCTGTTTCCAACACTGTTCCTCCGAAGACCAAAACTGCGCAATAGTGATTTGGTGAGCTCACGTACTGACCTGGAAGTCCTTCTCACAAGGATATTGTCAACCTTCTGAGAGGAAGACAGGAGCACCAGTTGGAGTGGGCCCAGCAGCCCATGGAGGCCAACCACTGGCGGCCCTCCAGTGGCTGGAATTCCACAGTGCCTAGTCTGTGTGCAACCTTTTCAAAGAGGGTGGCACCTGTGTGCCTAGCTACTTAGGCTGTGGCCGGGCTGCTCAAAGCAGCAATGACCTAGGTACTAGCTAATTCTCAAAACATACAAAACCAAGGAAGAAACACTGACAGCAGGTCCCCAAGTGACAGTAGCAGGACTTTCTGGAGTCTCACTAGGAAAATCACCTACATAAGAATGGTGTCAGAACTTGCATATTCACTCATTCATCCACCAATTCATTCCTCTCATTGAGTGAAGCACGGGTTCCAGAGATCTGTTTGAAGCCTACAAGTCACTCATGCCTTAACTGCATGGTC